>NC_088685.1:134072737-134697737 GCF_028017835.1 Emys orbicularis | reverse complement strand
CTCCCCTCCCTACAAAAACACAGAAATATTTCTTCTGCTCTGTCAATTACATTAGGAATATTTGTTTCTCTGACCTACATTGACCAAGAAACAGCCTGCACAATTTCTATGTTTGATTATGGTGTACCTTTTTCCTGCACTGATTTATGACTATAGTTATTGCTGTTTTTCTTTTACTTAGAGGATCTTAAAGTATGGTAGTATGGATAGGATAATCACGCCACATGAGTAGTGGGGAAGGTATAAGAATGGCAATGAAAAAAAATCCAATGGTCAAAAATAAATGTGTCTAGGTCAAAATCATCCTGTAAGATACACAGAAGAAATGCCAACTTATGTTAGCTTCTAAGATGGAATCTCAACCGGTGGGACCACAAGTACATCAGAGGAACATGTTCTATCTAGAATAAGAGTCATGACTTCACCAAACCAGATATTTTTATAACACTTAGGGGAAGATCCTCAGTCCCTTGCAAATATCCCGCAGCAACTGGCAGCCGATGAGAATTTATGCATTCATATAGGGCACTCCAGCATGTCCTGGAGGTGTCTTGGGGTGGAAGACAATGCAGCTGGATTGCTATGTGGTCTGGCAATCTTGGCCAGTGGAGCAGCTCCTTGGAGTTTCTATCTATTGGCACAAGTTAGAACAGCCCTGAGGCTGCTCCAGCTTGTGCCAGATCACTACCAACAGCCTCTGGGTTAGAGCCACCTATACCATCACCCAGTGTGCCAAGAACTGTGCTGGTGAACCTTCTCCTTAATGTTTATAAAACATCTTTCCTCTAAGGATTCCGAAGTCTTATAAACACCCCCATGATGTAGCTAAGTATTACTATACCCACTTTTTGGTTAGGTAGCTGATTCAGAGAGGTTTGGGTGACTTGCCCAAAATCAGTCAAGAGACTCTGTGGCAGAGATGGGAATAGAACCCAAGAGTCCAACTCTCAGTATATTGCTCTTGACCACATGGCCTCTACATCCTTAACTCAAACCCTTCCATTACAATCCCGACCAAAATTAAGGCCATTTTGGGTGCTGAACATATTCCACTTCTGAGGGTAAGTAACTGGTATGCAATAGAACCCGAATAAGTGACCACAGTGGGATAGGCAGACATGCACATTGATGAGTATTAATATTCAGATGACGGGTAACATCACAATCAGCGGCAACCTAGAACTCCATGTGGATGTCAGAGCCTCGGGGGGCCGGGGAGTATGGATCCCAATATACTCACAATGTGATATGGGCAACATTTAGGAAAATATAATTCTGTTCCCATATGTCTCATACCAATAGATAGAAATATCACTTAGATAGCTGTTGGTATGCTGTTATACAAAACATGTAAGGTACAACAGTGTTAAGTCAGTAAAGTCCCTGCAAGCCCAGATATCCAAAATGTCCCATCAATACACTGCAGTTGATGCCACCATATGCAGCCATCCTTCTACCCCCTTGACCAGAAATTTTGTTCTGCCTTCGTATGAGATAAGACCACCCTAATATTAGATGAGCCCAACTTTGCCAATACACACACCATTTTGTCTCTGAAACCACAACTGTGTGATGAACATGGGGGAAGAAATACAGCAAGTGAGATGTTGAGAAAAGAGAAGGGACAGTCAATCATTCAAACTTATAACTGTTTCAACATCGGTAGTCTGAATGAGTATGAAGTTCTGATATGTAGGTACACAAAAGTTTTCACTGTAACAAACTACTGATATGACGACAGCTTGTTACATTGGGGGGGGGGCTACTTCTTTGTCTGGCTGCAAACACAAAAAAAGATGTAACTACCTACACAGAGAGAATTTCTAGATCAGGCAACTGATCTAGAAATTGTAATTCTTATATGTAATTCTTATATAGAATTACATACACAACGGTTGCAACTAAGGAGGTTGGGAGGGAGGCGGACTTGTGGAAAAAGGCATGGCAAGGTAGTGTTTTCATGTGTCATAGCAAGAGACATTATACAGACAGAGGTGGTTAGGGTGAAGTCAGAATGGTTCAATCTTTATCCTGAGCTGGCGGTGTGTAGAAATATACCGGTGGATTCTCTGGCAGAAAGGATTTCACGTTAGTGGACCATGGAGAAGGTGCAAAAAGGAGGGAGAGTATTTTTACCTGAACACACTCTTTGGGCTTGTCTACATATACACAGTGTGCAGCATGCTGGGGTGTGACTCTGCAGCGCACTAACTGGCCATGCCTATCCTGCTACTGCACACTAAAAGGTCTGTGTGCTCTTATGGAGCCTTTAGTGCGCAGTAGCAAGGTCCACATGACGAGTTAGCACACAGAAAGCATGTGCACTGTCGATTCACACTCCAGCTTGCCACACACTAAGTCTCTGTATGGACAAGCCCTGTATCTTCCCACTCTAGTATTGGTGAGTGATATGGTGAGTGATAAGGTCTCTGAATCATTGCATCTACAGCTGCTATGAATAACTTCAGTGGGATTTTTTTTTCTTTTTTGTGGGAGGTGGGGAGAAGCAGTGGTTGTGTTATTCAATATGTCTTGAACCCAACAGTAATATCTACCCAGGAATTAAAATGATTAGCAAATATAATATACAGTCTCTGTGTGCACAGCTGTATGTGCACTGCTACCGCTGCATTTGCACAATATGTCACATGGAAGTTATTTTCCAAAGTGCAGGTGTGAGGGAAGCATCCAACCCACGCACAAATAAAATGTTCTCTTATTCAATGCTGTTCTTTTGTTTATTCATTTTGATTTCTTTTTGGTGCTACCCTAATTTTTCATTTCTCTTTCTCATTTTAATTTAAGTTTGCCCCTTTATACTTTTAAGCTTGAAAAGTGTTAGAATTTTCATATTTACTAATAGAGCTGGTCAGAAAAATTGTATTTTTTTTTCTTTTCAAATTTTTGTTTTGATGAAAATTGTCGACTCTTTTAATAGATTCAAAGCCAGAAGGGAAACATTGTAAGCATCTAGTCTGACCTCCTGTATAACATAGACCAGTGTTTCCCAAACTTGGGACGCCGCTTGTTCAGAGAAAGCCCCTGGCGGGCCGGGCTGGTTTGTTTACCTGCTGCGTCCACAGGTTCGGCCGATCGCGGCTCCCACCGGCCGCGGTTCGCTGCTCCAGGCCAATGGGAGCTGCTGGAAGCGGCGCGGGCTGAGGGACGTACTGGCTGCTGCTTCCAGCAGCTCCCATTGGCCTGGAGCGGCAAACTGCGGCCGGTAAACAAACCGGCCCGGCCCGCCAGGGGCTTTCCCTACACAAGCGGCATCCCAAGTTTGGGAAACAGTGACATAGACCATAGGACTTTCCCAAAATTATTCCTTTTGAACTAGAGCATGTATTTAAAAAAAATCCAATCCTGATTTCAAAATTGTCAGTGATGGAGAATCCAACACAACCCCTTGGTAAATTGTTCCAGTGATTAATTATCCTCACTTTTACAAATTTGTACCTTAGTTATTTCCACAGCATGAATTTGTCTAGCTTCAACTTCCAACCATTGGATCTTGTTTTATCTTTGCCCATTATCAAATATTTATTTTCCTTGTAGGTACCCCCAAAACTTTTCCTCTGTTACGCTAAATAGATTGAGCTCCTTGAGTCTATCACTATCAGGCATGTTTTTCTAATCCTTTACTCATTCTCATGGCTTTTCTCTGAATCCTCTCCAATTTATCAACATCCTTCTTGAATTGTGGACACCAGAACTGGACACAGTATTCCAGAAGAGATTGTACCAGTGCCAAATACAGAAGCAAAATAACCTCTCTACTACTACTCAAATGTTCTCCTGTTTCTGCATCCAAGGATCACATTAACCCTTCTGGCCACTCAGAACTCGCATTCAGCTGTTTATCACCAAAATCACCAAATCTTTTTCAGAGTCACTGCTCCCCAGGATAGAGTCTCCCATCCTGTAAGTATGGCCTACATTCCTTACATTTACATTTGATGGTATAACACGCATTGTTTGCTTGAGCCCAGTTTATCAAATGATTTAGGTCGCTCTGCATCACTGACCTGTCCTCTTCATTATTATCATTATGTCATCTGCAAACTTTAAGAGTGATGATTCTACATTTTTTCCAGGTCATTGTTAAAAATGTTAAATAGCATAGGTGCAAGAAATAATCCTTGCAGAGCCCCACTAGAAATACACCCTCTCAATGACAATTCCTAGTTTACCATTACATTGTGAGACCTATTAGTTAACCAGTTTTAATCAATTTAACGTGTGCCATGTAAAATTTGTATCATTCTAGTTTTTTAATCAAAATCTCATGTGGTACCAAGTCAAATGCCTTACAGAAGTCTAAGTATATTACATCAGCACTATTACCTTTATCAACCAAACATGTAATCTCATCAAAACATATAACAGCTAAATATCTGGCCCAAAGAGTTAATGATTAAAGCCACACAAGACACAAGGAGAATGAAACAAAAGGAAAAACAATAACCCCTCCTACCAGAACCAAATGTCTTCAAGTCTTGCTTGGTTGTTAAGTCCCACTGAGATCTAAAACACCACAAGTTTGAAGTTTAAGTTTCACCACATTTGAGTTATCTAAGCACAGCATTTCTGATCAGAACATATGGGAATTTTTCTTCCCACATTTGGAGAAATGAATAAAGAAGAAACACTCCATAGTATTATCTCCAAGTGTTATCCATCGTGGAGCTCATTTTAAGACCCCTGAACTGCTTAGTTCTCAAAAAAGAGTTCGCTAAAAACCCAGCCTTGAATCTTCCTTTCCCAGTGTTCTTCTCAGGCAGCTGCTTCCCAATGTCTCCAGTTCATACTTATTACAGCTTCATGCATATGTGGACCCAGGGGACAATACTGCAACACCAAGAACTTCTCCAAAGTGGGGTGCGCAAGAGGATCCGTGGAGGTGCGCGGCAGGAGGAGCTTTTTTTTTTTTTGCGCTTCATCAGTTCGGGTGTGAGTCCGAGTGGCTTTTTTTTTTTTTTGCGCGCTTTGGCAAAAATGGTAGAGCTGGCACGGCAGAGGGTGCATGCTCAAAATTTTTTTTACTGATAGGGAAGCGCGATCAAAAAAGTTTGGAGACCACTGAACTAGATCATTTAGGATAACTTGTTTCAGACTCACTAGCCCTTCCAAAGCATTCAGTAATGTCTCTGAAGTCCTGCTTTGCAAATTCCCAGGAATGTCATCACATTCCATATGAAGAATGACAATTATAAACTGTGGCATCTTTAAACTGTGAGGGCAAAACAAAGAACACAAATATGAACTACCGTGCCACCCAAATCTTTTCATTCCTGGAGATGCAGGATCTGTCTCATCTTCTACCGTATCCGAGGTAGTAGCCAAACTCGAACAGTTTAACGGGACTAAATCGGGCGGACCGGATGATCTTCATCCGAGAATATTAAAGGAACTGGCGCGAGAAATTGCAAGCCCGTTAGCGATAATTTTTAATGAATCTGTAAACTCGGGGGTGGTACTGTTGGACTGGAGAATAGCTAATGTGGTTCCTATTTTCAAGAAGGGGAAAAAAAGTGACCCGAGTAACTACAGGCCTGTTAGTTTAACATCTGTAATATGCAAGGTCTTGGAAAAAATTTTGAAGGAGAAAGTAAAGGACCTTGAGGTCAATGGCAATTGGGACAAATTACAACATGGTTTTACGAAAGGCAGATCGTGCCAAACCAACCTGATCTCCTTCTTTGAGAAAGTAACAGATTTTTTAGATAAAGGAAATGCGGTGGATCTAATATACCTCGATTTCAGTAAAGCGTTTGATACGGTACCGCATGAGGAATTATTGGTTAAATTGGAAAAGATGGGGATCGATATGAAAATCCAGAGGTGGATAAAGGGGAGACTGCAGCGGGTCATACTGAAAGGTGAACTGTCAGGTTGGAGGGAGGTTACCAGTGGAGTTCCTCAAGGTTCGGTTTTGGGTCCGATTTTATTTAATCTATTTATTACTGACCTCGGAACCAAATGTAGAAGTGGGCTGATAAAGTTTGCGGATGACACAAAGTTGGGAGGTATTGCCAATTCGGAGAAGGATCGGGATATCCTGCAGGGAGATTTGGATGACCTTATAAACTGGAGTAATAGTAATAGGATGAAATTTAATAGAAGTGTAAGGTGATGCATTTAGGGATGACTAACAAGAATTTTAGTTATAAGCTGGGGACGCATCGGTTGGAAGTAACGGAAGAGGAGAAGGACCTCGGAGTCCTGGTTGATCGCAGGATGACTATGAGTCGGCAAAGTGACGTGGCCGTGAAAAAAGCTAATGCGGTCCTGGGATGCATTAGACGAGGTATTTCTAGTAGGAATAAGGAGGTGCTGCTTCCGTTATACAAGGCACTGGTGAGACCTCACTTGGAGTACTGTGTGCAGTTCCGGTCTCCCATGGTTAAAAAGGATGAACTCAAACTGGAACGGGTACAGAGAAGGGCCACTAGGATGATCCGAGGAATGGAAAACCTGTCGTATGAAAGGAGACTTGAGGAGCTCGGTTTGTTTACCCTAACCAAAAGAAGGCTGAGGGGGGATATGATTGCTCTCTTTAAATATATCAGAGGGATAAATACCAGGGAGGGAGAGGAATTATTTCAGCTCAGTACTAATGTGGACACGAGAACAAATGGATATAAACTGGCCGTCGGGAAGTTTAGGCTTGAAATTAGACGATGGTTTCTAACCATCAAAGGTTGAAGTTCTGGAACAGCCTTCCGAGGGAAACAGTGGGGGCGAAAGACCTCTCTGGCTTTAAGATTAAGCTTGATAAGTTTATGGAGGGGATGGTTTGATGGTATAACGTGATTTTAGTCAATAGGTCAATAATGTGCCATCGCTGGTAATTAGTATCAATGGTCAATGAGGGTCTGGCTGGAGAATCTTGCCCGCATGCTCGGGGTTCTACTGATCGCCATATTTGGGGTCGGGAAGGAATTTTCCTCCAGGGTAGATTGGCAGAGGCCCTGGAGGTTTTTCGCCTTCCTCCGCAGCATGGGGCAGGGGTCGCTTGCTGGAGGATTCTCTGCAACTTGAAGTCTTTAAATCATGATTTGGGGACTTCAACAGCTGAGTCAAGGGAGAGAATTATTCCAGGAGTGGGTGGGTCAGCTTTTGTGGCCTGCATCATGCGGGAGGTCAGACTAGATCATCATAATGGTCCCTTCTGACCTTAAAGTCTATGAGTCTATGAGTCTAAGAACATAGGAAATCCATCATAGAGATTGATGGAACTAACTACTGATGAGGGTGAGGCAATCCAGATCAAGTCAAAGAACTCAAATGTATAGTGCTCACAGTGCTGTCACTGTAGAAAATTAAAACCTCTTGGCCTCGCTCATAGCTCCTGTGTCCACCTGCATCTAATCCTTGTACAGAAGATGCCCTGACACCTTTTTGCTAATCTAGGAGCCTACTGTTTGATTTCTGAAGATCACCATTAGACCAAGGAAGACATCTAGCACAAGCAGCAGCAATAAGGGTAAGCGAAGGACCAGAGTTGAACCCCTTCTCTTAGGGCACCCTGTCTGGAAGGAAAAGCCAATTACAACTAAGTACCAGTAATGATATTCCAGAAATAAACAGGATTCACTACTTCTAGGGCTCAGTCGAAATACAAAGGATTGGTGCTGATAGGGCAGTAAAGCTATCCAAATAGTTTTGCTGTTTAATATCATTACAACCAAAGCCATATTATAATTTATTGTAAATGGATTTATGATTATAATAATTTTAAGAAATAGGAAACCACTATCTTCTCCACTGAATAATATTGTTGTCTGATGAAACTTTTAAAAGTATGCATCTTAGTGGCACTAATCTGTTTCTTTGAAAGAATAGCAGCATATCATTAATATCGTTATATAGTTTGATTTTAATTTGAGTAATAAAACACATGATCATTTGCTATATTAACCATAATAATAAAACAGGAACTGCAGTAGTGTGATTTTTATTTTCAAGTACAAGTTATGTTTCCATTTAAATGCTTTTAGAAGCATCCAGAAAAAAAAGGCAAAAAAATAATTTTAGGTCAAGTGAGGACAACTTTGTTGTATTCATCTAGTTAATAAATCAGCTTTACATAGTTTTTCTCAGAACTAACAGCATAACTGTGTTGTATCTAGTTAACACTAATAGCTTTTATATGGGAATTAGGGGAAAAATCATCCTTGGCTAATCTTTTGATATTTTCTTCAGTTAAGATAGCTACGCTAAGAATACTGATGATGAGTTTAAAAAGAAAGTGACATTTTCATGATATACCCATTCTGACTCAATACATCTCTACAACTTGAAATTGCATTAAAATAAGGAATATTTAATTTTGTCTTTGATAAATTATAGCACACTGGTTCGTTTTGCAGCAGGCACTGTTGTTTTGGAACACAGATGCAGACACAGACTGGCACATACAGGAAGTAATGTTAAGATAGTGATTCAAACAGACCAAGCCAAGAGTACTTAAAACTAAGACTGATTAATTTCAGAAAGGGCTACAGGGAAAATTTGTTTCCTTGTTTGTGATTTTTGATTCTCATATGAAGGCATCCACTCATCTGGACGATACTGATCGACTAAACCCTCCCATTTTTACAGCAATGGAGACAATTTAGTCTGAATCTTTTTACTGTTGTTTAAGTTCAGACTCTGCCGGCTGGACTGGCGTTACATTGAACCCTGCCCCGAGGAGATGACTTCCAAAACTGAAACTCCATAAGCTTGGTAGAAATATTACTTTGCTGTCCTCAATATTGTATACCAGGTACTCAGGTCAGCATTACAATGAGGAAGGGTCAGACAGGTAGTATGGCTATGCTACGTGCATCCTATTTCAAATGGCAGGATGTCTACCACCTTTAACTTAGATTTAATATTGTGTGAATTCTGGGATGGATTTAAGATGTGACTAGTACTAGTGTATACATTTCCCCATAGTACTGCAAAGGCCCTAGTTGAGATGGACAAGTTCTCTTCTCTGATGGTGTTTGGAGTCTCTGAGTCGGATGTTTTTGGGGGTTTCATTGTCTAGGTGGAAGACAATCCATCTATGACAGCTCAAGATCTCATAGTTTCCATTACAACCATGGAGCTATGCCAGGTGGTTTCTGACTCAATATATAATGCTGACCACACTCTGGATCATATTTTCTGGGGATTAGAAATTGGAGAGATGGAATTTACATCTTGGTAATAGACAGACCATGATCCAGTTAAAAGGAAGAAGTGCATCTCTATTTATGAGACAAGTGACCTATTTTATTGGTTTGTCCTATTTGGTTTCAGATGACTCCGGGGATAAATACTGATTTGACCATGCTATCAATAATCTGATGAGTGTTATAATCACCTTTTATCTTTTTTACCAGTTTCATCCTAACAGGTTGTCATAGTATACCAATAGACTGTTACAGATGGAACAAAAAGGAGGATGACTGACTTGAGGACCTGTGCAGAGGGGAGACCCCTGGAAGGCATGGAGGGGGAAAGGTACATGACAACCTATGATAAGCATGGTTGAGTGTCCCTGAAATTCATATGCATTCGGCTAACCTGTGGTGATTTTACCAGCTCTTCTTCTTGTGACCAGTCTGTAAAACTGTGCGAAGTCTGGAATGCAAGATTTTTTTTGTAAAACCAACAGGGATACTGAGACAGGCCAAAATAAGGAGAATTCCTAGATTTGGGGACACAGTCATCTTTACCGTTTATCTTCTCCTAATATTTAGCCAGCATCCCTTCAATAGCAATTTTCTCTGTGGCAGACCAACAACAGCTGCAAACTGAGGAATTACAATGTATCAAGGGTGATATAAATGTGTATGGCTAAAAATACTGTAAACTTTTCTTGATGAAACCTTAGCAGCTGAAGTGCATACTGTCTGCAGGGGGGATTTATAGAAATCCGTTGAACGGGACAGTGTCCCACTTCTGAGAGAAAATAGGGGTCAAAATGGAAAATTTGTAGGATAAAGCCATTGTACAGAATAGTACAAAGAAGCACCAGGATAGGAGAAGGGAGGGAAGGGAAGAAGTTTGATCAGGCCAATCAAGAGGGTGAAAATTAGTGGGCTTAAACCAAAGGCAGAAATTGGGGGAGAGCAGGGCAAGAAAGATGTGGCTAGCAGGGGAGAATGGAGTTGGATATGAAAGAAACTGAAGTGGACCGGAGGAAGCTGGGTATCTGATGAGTGGGGAGAGAAGCAGCTGTGAAAAGGAATGCCGCAGCTTAAATTCTGCAGCCCCATTCACTGTACTGCCCAGACTGATAGGAGCAGGAGTATGGGATTGTGTACTCAGCATTCTCAAACTATATTATTTCTCAGGTGAAAAGGGGATGCTGCATTTTAACTTTTGGATGACAATACTACACCTTTATGGCAGGAAGACTGAAATCCTCAGACATAAGGGATATTCTGTACCTTGGGTTTAACATTGCTGACAGCAAACAGAGTTAAAAAAAATAGAAAAGATGGTCTGCATGAAGCAGTTTTATTAGAAAGAGCTGGATGCTCATTCGAAGTATGACATTACCTAGTTTAAAAAATAAATTCAAAGTCAGTGTCATAATAAATAAAATAATTTAATTTTCAGTGAGTGGTTTCAGAACAAACCCTTTAGTCCAGATACACTAAAATAATTTAGATCTTTCTTGATGCGTTACAGAAATCCAATAAATGTAGTTTTGTACCATTACGTGTTTATTACAAGAATGAAGAAAATAGAGAGGTAAACAAAACAAGAATGAAGGGAATATCGATGTTAGCATGCAATGTCTCTAAGATTTGTCAGTGTGCACAAAACCCTTCTGTACTGCATTTTAAACAATACATTTATTTTTATTAGCAATCAGACAAATAGAATTGTTGCGACTACTCAAAGTACAGGGATGTGGTACAGTTATTAACCCATAACTCTACACTTATTTCTCAATTTTGTAATTCTCTGTACTCTAATTGGCTGATGGAAGTCTGATTAGTATAATGATCTCGTTTATTTCTCTGTAACTGTACATTATGTAAATTACTCTTCTCTACGTTTTTCTTCCTATTAGCTAATGTGATCTATCAATTAAGGTTCTCAACATATACCCCATCACTGTAATAGGTGAGCACTTCACAAAATGGAATTGGACCAGAAAGAGCCCAAACAACAGACTAAAAATGTCTCTTCTCCCTCGAAAGTTGCTGAACACTTTTTTAAAATGTATGCATGCAATCACTTCATCTTTTCCTCCTAAGTTGTTCTTGTTGCCATTGCTGTTACTGTTGCTGAGGGAAGTTCAAGCTAAAGAAGTTGGTTTTGCCACTGAGTCTTCAGGCCATTCTCATTTCCTCTGGAACACAATTCCATAACTTTCATCCAGTTATAATAATTATGGGAATCCCTCCACTCTATGTGATTACTGTCTTTAAACATCCATTCCAAGCATGGTTGCAGCATCTTCTATTTTTGAGGTTCAGTGATTACCATAAATTAAGAAATAATGCTGCATTTTAAATGTTGTATTTATTGCTCATCTTTTGTGTTGGTGCACAAGAATTCTCCCATTCTCTATTTAATAATCATACTTATACAGTCACTGATGTATCGTGAAGAAAACAGAAGAATGAAGAAATGTATGTGAACATATCTGGGGATGCCCATAGAAATGCTTCATTTACTGAACCATTCTCTACCCAGTTATTTCAGCCAAGACATTAAAAAGAGATGTCAGAAAAGGAATTAGTTTTAGTAGGGAGTAAAGGTGAAAACAATGCTGTCCTCAACAGATATGGAAGAGTTGAGGGAGAGATTTAAAAGACTGAGGTTACAGGTGGTGATAGAGAGAGGTCAAAAGGTGGTAAGGTCAGAAGCTGTGGCTTCCACACCTGATGTGGGCATAGATGGCGAGTTGAGGGAAAAAGCCAAATCAGAGCACAGTAGTGATGTACTGAAATGTACGGTTCAACCTAATAACTTGAGGGTATGCTCTCTGTTAATTCAGTAATAACATCACCTTGCGTAATAAATTCCTTGGCTTCTGGCCTGAGTTTATTTAGTTCAGGATAGAGTTATTACTTCAAAAATAGAAAGCACTCTCCATTTTTCATTTAATTACAAAGATATCTGATAATGACACCCCAAAAAACTAAGCATCAAATGTTACCATTTGGTAAAAAGAGTTTACCAATGAACATGTCACTGGGATTTTTTTCTTTATTTCTAGTTTCTTTAATTTTAAGATTCTTATTCACTATTATTAAGGCATGCAGTGATTATTAAGTATCAAATGTAAATAAAATCATAAGGACTGGGTGAACCAAATGAATATTCATAGTAAAACTGGTGATTTGATATAGTACTTAAAAACAGAGAGGGAATTTTAATTAGGTAAAACTGACAGCGATGAACAACAGACAAAAAATACAGATTCCTGCTGTGGACATGGATTCTGCTTAACTAATCAATGGAATCAAATGCATAAAAACACTTCATGCTAGGGCTGCACAGAAATTTCCTGAGAGACTACATACATAAGATTTCCCTTAACATAAGGAGAAACAGAAAAAAGTTAATAGCCTATATTATGATTCTTTATTTCATTGTCATTTTGGTGGGTAAGGATAACCCTTTGTTTAAGCTAATGTGAAGTTCTAATCCCCAAAGGGAGCAGTGACAAACAAATGCTTCATCTGTTCTTTTCCCTTGTCTTGTTCTAGTTAACTAAAGGTGATATCTCAAAGGCATCAAAGACTGTGGTTATTATAGCAGCAAATTGTAAGAGGCTAAAAATAAACAGAATAAGTTTGCTGCAGAATGCTGACAGCAGCCCAAATTTGGAGATTATATAATGAGCTGCTGCAAAATGTCACCGCAAGGAAGTTTTTCAGACAATACAAATATCCTGAAAATTGAAATAAAGGGGGGAGCAGGATGATTCATTCAGCATATCATGTGTGAAAGAAATGGCCTGGATTTGTTCCATAAATGGTAACTGAAATCCTGTGTGAGCCAGGCAGGATTTAAAAATAAATAAATAAATAAATAAAAACCCAACAACAACAAAAAACCCACTACCACCGCCATTCTGATGGAAGCAGAATTAAGGATAAAAGTAAAGGCATATGAAAGAAAACATAAGCCAGTGACTTCCATGAAAACAAACAATGATAAAATGAACTAAAATTTCCTTGGCACATGTTTTATTAGATTTTATTCAGATATGATGGGTACAAATATATTTGTACCCAACTGCAACATGCTTTAATGTTAATAATTCAATTCTTAACACACACACACCCCAAAAAACTGTCCCCGAGATATTTGAGAAAGTAACTTCATCTAAAAATATACAATCTGAAATAACAACAAAAAATACTACATTCAAAACAAACAAACTACAGTGCACAGGTTGATATGGTTGTTTTAAAAAATTAAATGTGAGCAGATTGATGAATATGCCCATTATGAATGATGGCAAAGTAGATGCATACTCATCAAATGCTACTGGCTCTTCTGAACTGACTGATCATTCTCACTAGAGAATATACTGATAATTGTTTAAAGAAACAGGAAAACATCATTTAGTCATGATCTCGTTCTTAGATTATTTCTTATTTCTTCTTATTATTAAAGGTTGATTTAAACATACATGCCTATGACAACCATACATTAAGTACAGGAATCTAGGACTAGTAATCACAGTGACCCAAATTCTGTCCTCAGTCATGCCGGTGGGACCCCACTGAAGATAGAATTTGGCCCAATAAATCTTGCAATGCAAATAAAAAAAGTCATCTTCCATAACTAATTTAAGATTACATATTCCGTTAAGCATCAAAATCTTTTTAGAAACAGATCTGCTATAAATCAATGGTGGTGGTGGTGGTTGTTATTCCTAAGGATATTTGCGTAAATTCTGAATCTTTGTTTCTTGTGGAGTTTATCAATCTTTGCTGCTTATCCCTATTTGAAGTCATCATCCTCAGCTTGTGATGACACAGTAATTTCCATAGCAACTTCTGACAATATTACAAACAGAGGATGATAGTTTCAGCAAGGGAATAAGTATCAGAGTTCAATGAACTCCATAAGAAACAAAGAACTGCTTTCCTGCAAAGACCCCTGATAGGATGAGGGAAATATAGAAATTACAGTATAATTGCTATTGTATAAATAAAATGGTCTCCACAGATAATATTTTTCAACATTTTCCAGGAGATAGCTGAGTATTTTTAAAAATACTGAAATTGTTTTTACAGCATTTATTCCTGTTACTAAGATGGATCAGCTGGCATCAAAGAAAAATTGCTAGCAGTCCTGCAATGGAAAAATGAAATACTGTTTATAGCATCTAAAGAAAATAAAGGATAATCCAATTGGGAGAGATCACATTCACAGGTGCGACTCACCTGAACACCAAAAGTCATATGATGAATCAATGTAGTGAAAATTCAGAGACCCAAATGATTTTATTTTATAAAGAGCCTTACACAAAGTTTCTCCTATTGTGTATTTTTAAGGCAGCTTCTATTTTTCATGCCCAGCTTAGATTCTTTGCTATTTCCCTAAATGTCTGATCTAAATTCCTCATGTTAAATGCCCATTGTGTGTTAAAGCATGCCACTGTTGGAGAAAGAACCTCAGTGACAGTATTTTTGCATTCATGATGTGTGCCACTCTACATAAATCAGACAAGAAACAATTCAAGATATGAGTGACCTATACAGACAGATTTTTGATTTGTGTAGCATAAAGAACTACAGTTTGTCTCTTTAGGAACACTAACAAATCATTGTGTATCTATTCAAATGTTACAGTGACAACAGAGAGAGGGAGAGAGAAAAGTCATTACATGGTAGTTTCTGCCTCCTTGTTATCCTTTTCAGATTTGGAAGACTTCTGGATGACAAAGGCAACAGCTCATATTCCAAAAAAAAAAAAAAAAAAAAAAAAGTAAATATTACTTTAACCATTTCCCCCCTCCATTACTGCTGGGTGGGGCCTGACTTCCTGATTGCACGCAGTGGAGAACGAGGGAAATATCTGTTTTACTTTTGTAGCTATAATGTACACCTCACTTTACCTGTTTGATACAATCCTGCCTGACTGCATAGAGTTAAACCAAAGGAGGCTATTAGAAGGGGTAGCAATCAGGAAACAAAACAATGTTAGAAATGACACATGGGTAAACATCTTCAAGGGAGTGGGGTTAACTGGGTTACCCAGAATATTAGGAGATGGAGTCATGCTCCACTCTTCCCTACTTCCTGTTTGTAAGTGAGAGATTTCCCCCTACTCAGGTTGCTGTGATACAGTTTAATAAAGCAGCAAGTTCTCCAGCTTTCAGTCCTGTGAGCTAAGTGTTATTTTTGTCACACTGAGTGGTCCCTTTACAAAGCAAATAACAGTGGCTGGGCCATTACTAATTGGGAAGATGCTATTTTCCAGGCACAGTTACACAACTGATTTGCCAAGGTTGAAAGCCTAGAGATCAAAAAGAGTTTAAAAGACCCCCTAAAGAAGGGACAGTCAGGACTGAGCAGCCAGCAGCAGCAGCAGCTGGAGATGAGTCTTGGGGCTTGTCTATACTTACCGCGCTGGTTCGGCGGCAGGCAATCGAACTTCTGGGTTCGATTTATCGCGTCTTGTCTGGACGCAATAAATCGAACCCAGAAGTGCTCGCCGTCGACTCCGGTAATCCTGCTCGGCGCGAGGAGTACGCGGAGTCGACGGGGGAGCCTGCCTGCCGCGTCTGGACCGCGGTAAGTTCGAACTAAGGTATGTCGACTTCAGCTACGTTATTCACGTAGCTGAAGTTGCGTACCTTAGTTCGAATTGGGGGGTTAGTGTAGACCAGGCCTTGGACAGAGAGAACATGCAACAGCAGGGCAGTCTGCTTCTCAGAGACAGACTGGGCTGAATGAAATTTACCAAACTTGCAAGGTAAGATTAAGGTTTAGGTAAGGGGAAATATGCATACAGACCTTTATTACTTTACCCCCTTTGCTCTGTGTGCTTTGTACTTTTGTATAAATAAATAAAAGATACTTTGTTTTGAAGAAGCTGGTTTTGGATTACTTTAATCAACTGCTGATCACAGTTCCCTGGTGGAAAAGGACTTACAGATGCCAAACACAGTTGGCCCTGTCATGTTAACTAGGGTTACCATATTCAAACATTTAAAAAAGAGGACATTCCACGGGGCCCGGTCCTGCCCCCAGCCCCGCCCCAACTCCGCCCCTTCCCCGCCCCCGGCCCCACCCCCAGCCCCGCCCGTTCCCCACCCCCATTCCAACCCTTTCCCCAAAGTCCCTGCCCCAACTCTGCCCCCTCCTCTGAGCACCCCGCATTCCCCCTCCTCCCTCCCGCTCTGATCTTGGTTGGGGGTTGCTAAGTGCTTCCCTGCTCCTCACTCACCCTGCAGCCCCTGCACCCCCCCCGCCCCTGCTGCCTCTGTGCCCCCTGCTCCCCACTGGCCCTGCATCCCCTGCACCCCCCCGCCCCTGCAGCCTCTGCGCCCCCCACCTGCCCTGCCCCTGCGCCCCCCTGCACCTGCCTGCCCTGCTCCTCCTCGCCCTGCAGCCCCTGCATGCCCCCGCCCCTGCAGCCTCTGTGTCCCCTGCTCCCCACTCACCCTGCACCCTCCCACCCCTGCAGCCTCTGCGCCCCCGTCTGCCCTGTCCCTGCGCCCCGCTGCCCCTGCAGCCTCTGCACCCCCCGCCTGCCCTGCTCCCCCGGCAGCCTCTGCCTGGCGGGGGCTTCGGATGCTCAGTGGCGACCGGGGCAGCGCGGGTCCCTGGAGCCCCGGCACACGCCGCACTCCCTGCCCCACGCCGCAGCCTCCTTCCTGCCACGCGGGGTGATGGGGCCGCAGGAAGGGTCCCCCAGTGGCCGGGGAGTCCCCGCCCGTGAGGGAAGCCTGAGCCGTTGGCTGGGCCCGGCCTCCCCGTGGTCCTGCGGGCTCGGCTGGGGCGCGCGGTCCACCCGGCCTCCGGGGGCAGCAGCGGCCCCTTCGCCGCCTTCTGCGGCTGCGCCCCTTCCCCCGCCCGAGCTCGCTACAATGTAGCCGGGCGGCTGGGCTGCGCTGCGGACCCAGCGGGTCGTGCTGGGGCCAGGTGGACCCTGGCTTATGCTGCCTCCCTATTTCCCCGGACATGTCCGGCTTTTTGGCAATTCCCCCCGGATGGGGATTTGAGTACCAAAAAGCCGGACATGTCCGGGGAAATCTGGACGTATGGTAACCCTAATGTTAACACATTTGGGAAACAGGAGAGCTGTAGCTCATCTAATTTCTTTAAGACTTTTTGAAAATCCAAGCTGAAATGTCTAATGAAAGTCTTAAGAATTAAGCCTCAGAAGATCTGTGAGGCAGGAAAATATCTCTATTTTACAGATGAAGAAACTGAGGCACCAAGATTAATAGATTTTCCCAGGGTCACACAAGTAGTCTGTGGCAGTGATGAGAATAAAAGTGATTTAGGGCACTTTAGGTGCCCAAATCCAAAATTTAGATCCTCAAAACTGCTGCTCAGATTCTCCCTAATCCTGCAGGGCACCTAGGGTTCTTAGGTACCTAAATCTCCACCACTAAAGTACCCATGGCAGCTAACTTTCTTCCAGTGGGCACATGCAAAGCTACCTAATTCCTGACACTACCAAGCTGCTCAACGCCTAAGCCCCAGCAAGATCTTTAAATTAGACATTCCCCAGCCTGCCTCTCCGGCAGGACCCAATCCAGTAGGCATGCTCAGAAGCCACCTAACAGCACACCTATTAGATCAGGCCCTACACTAAACAGAGCCAAGGAGGAGGAAAAGGAGATGGTGGTGCCCATGCCCTATAGTCCTATGGTCAGAGCACTCACTCAAGATGTGGGAGACTGTGATGAGGTGTACAAATCCCAAACTAGAAAGGAAGCTGGTCTGGGTCTCACTGCACCTGCAAAGCCTGCGCAGGCTGGAGGAGGAAATTAAAAGGGGAAGAGAGTATCTCACTGGTGAGCACACAGTGAACGTGAGTTAACATCCACTCTGATGTCCTGAGACAGAGCACCACAGGAGCTGGCTGTGGCTGAGGCCTGACTATAGTGACCTGACCAAGCCTACCATTTTAAGGGATCTGGGACTCTCTGAAGGTTAGAGACTTTATCTTTGTGGTTTAATACCCTGTGGGAAGAGAGGGAACTGGTAGAAAGTGATCTAGGGAAGCAGCCTCATAGCACACCATTGTGTGGGATTTAGCTGCCTAACACTGGGGTCTGGATTGGAGCCTGGTGGAGGTGGGCCTACGCTGCCCTACCAACTCCTAATGAGGGACAATTACAGAGGCCTAGCCTTGATGTGGGGAACCTACCTTGTGGGAGAAGAGCGAAAATAAAAGGGTCTGGACTGTGAGATTGTTACCAAGGGGACCACTTAATCCCAAAGCCTCCCCCTTTGGACTCTGTATACATACCCTGAAAGGCACAGCCTTGAATATGTGACCTAGCCAGAGGGCCAAGTAACAAGAAAAGTGACCATGGCAGTGCTGCTGCAGTGACTGTCAACACGGGGCACCAGACAGAACTATTATGCCATGCTTGGGCACAAGGAGGCACCCCTGCAATGAGTGAACTCCTTCACAGAGACCCAGGTTCAAATCCCCAGTCTGCCTGACACATAGCATGAACTTGAACCCAGGTCTCCACCTCCCAATTGAGTTCTCTAATCACTGGGCTACTGGATATTCCAGGGTGGGGATCTCAATCTCTCCTGCTGAAGCCATTCCACTTTGTATACAATACTTCAATAGTCATTGGAACAAAGACTGGAACATGGGTCTCCCAGGTGAGTGCCCTTACCCCTGGGCTATAGAGTTATTCTCACGCTCTCTTTGGCCCAATGAATATTTAACTATTGTATACAAAGTGGAACAGCTTCAACAGGAGAGACTGAGAAAAACTCACCCAAGAATACCTTATAGCCCAGTGGTTAGGGCACTCACCCAATATCTGAATCTGGCAGAGATGGAACTTGAATCTGGGTCTCCCACACCCTAATCACTGAGCTATTTGGTGTAAGGGAGAAATGGCTCCTCCTTCTCAATTTTTTGTGAGAAAGAACTGACCTTGCTTGAGGCATGAACCTTCCACCTATAAACCCTCTCTTGGAATTAGGCACCTCCCTCCAACCCAGAGATAGGTGTTTCCACCTGGCAAGGTTCAGCAGCTCCTCATTCTGCATGTCGGCTTTTGTAAATACCATTCTTGGGTACCCAACTTTTCCCATGCATTGTAGAGGGAGCTGGGCAATGAACGCAGGCTAAGGATTCCACTGGGCAGCAGGGTGCCTAAAATTAGGCATTGCAACACTGAATCTAATTCCCCTTTGTGGATCTAGCCTTTAGGAGCCTAAATCCTATTGAGTTTCAATAGGTCTTAGGCTCCTAGGTGCTGAAGTCACTTTTGAAAATGTGACTTAGGCTTCTAGGTCACTTAGGTACTTTTGAAAATTTAAACCCAGATCTCAGGACTTTGCCTTCTGCTTTAGCCGTTAAACCATAACGCCCCCTCCTTCCCTTTGACATCTTTCATCCTGAAGGATCCCAAACTGCTCTGTAAGCTTTATCTAACGATATACAAATGTATAAAAGAATCACTTCATCCGTCACTGAAATCAGAAGTGGGTTAGGGACTTGATTTAGCAAGATACTAAAATATTTGCCCAACTTTAAGCATGTGAGTAATTCTATTAAAGTCAATGAGACTACTCACCTGCTTAGTGTTAGGCACAAACATAAATCCCATGTAAAATCAGGGCATAAACTGGGAACTTTGTGAGAAAAAGCCTATAATTAAAGGAGACTTGGACAGAGCAGAAAGTTACAGGCAGAATAGAGGCAGTGCACTGGCTAGTCACATACTAGAGTGGACTCAGCTGCCTCACCTGAGAGGAAAGTCAAAGGCTCAGAAGAGAGAGGAAGACAAGAGTCCAGTTGTAGGCATGAAGGAGAGTCAATCCAGGGGGCAAAGTTGCGTGAAGTGTCTAACCGGGAGGGCTCTGAATATCCCCTGCCCCTCCCAATAGAGAGACCAGGATCCAAAATCTTGATGTCATATTTAATTTTAATCCACCTCTAATTGAAATGCAGCCACCTTTGGGATGGAAAAAGCAGCTGTTTAAACAGCTCAATACTCATTCGTAGGCCAAATTCTTCCCTATTCCCCCGTGTTTCAGTAGTACCGCTGCATTTAATGCAATGGGGTTGCACTGATGTAACTGAGGGGAGAATACAGCCCTTTAACTTTAACTCCTAACAGAAGAGCAGTCAAACCCTATGCAGTATGTCCTGATATGAAAACATCAAACTTAAGTTAAGGTTGTTCTCTGACAGTTGATGTTTTTCTGCATTATAATTTAAATTTATTCCATAATGTCTGCAGTAATTTGTAGGTAGGAAGTTAGAGTAGTCTGTCATGTAAGAAATACATTGCTATCTTAGCAAGAATGACAGACAGCAGCGAGTTACAGTTACAAAGAACAGAACAGATTCCAAAGTAATTTACCAGTCCTTTGTACTGTATGTTTTGATGATGTTTCAATAGGGATTCATGGGCAAAGGTTTTATATTTTCTCTCTCACACACAAAAAGAAAAGAAAAAAACCCTTGCCACTTTAAAAATAAATAAATAAAAATCAAGTTGGAAGAGAACCAACTTTTCCTAAATCATATTTCACTACATTTTCTTTCTGCTATTTGCCTGGCATTTTAAAATCCATGTGGGAGATCATTTAAAACAATTAATGACCAACATTACTTGCGGCCTTATAATCTGCTGGCAAATCTCCTAGTACTTTGACATGAAAGCAAACCATATTTTCTCAACCAAAATGAGCTAGTCAATAACAAAAATGTTTAGGTTCCAATTCAGCCACTTATCTCCACTGAATAGAAACTGACATCCCAAGCAGTAAGTGTGACACAGAGACTCCGTCGCAAAGGGTCCCTTGTTCTTTGCGAGCAACTCTCACCTCAGACCTCACAAACTCATTGATCCAAACACGTCTTACCTTACATACATGCTACTTTTTATGGATGTGTCCCCTGTATCTATAGAACGCCTATACCTTGTCAAGATGTATGCACAAGTAATATTTAAAAAATAATGTAATTATGTTGAAAGTAGGCTTCATGGACATGGAGTAAAACTTAGGGTGTGTTTACACTGCAATAAAAACCCACGGCTGATCCGTGCCAGCTGACTCCGGCTTGTGGGGGTTGAGCTGCCGGGCTGTTTAACTGCCATGTAGATGTCCGAGCTTGGGCTGGAGCTCAGGCTCTAGGAACCTGCAAGCTTGGAGGGTGCCAGAGCTCGGGCTACAGCCCGAGCTGCAAAGTCTACACATAAGTTAAACAGTGCTGCAGCCCAAGCCCCTGTAAAGGGCCAGCCACAGGTTTTTTATTGCAATGTAGACATACCCTTAGTCACAGGAGAGACTAGGTCTCAGTGATTGCCCAGTCAAGCAGGAGAGAGTTGTCACCCCACCCTGTTTAGCTGGTGATGCAATGCAAGACTCAATTATTTAGACTTGCTCAATACCAAGACTATCAATGGAAAACCAGCAGAGGAAACTATAAACAGTCCAAGTCCCTTCAAGGTAAAAAAGGAGCAAGACAGGAGTTCGATGTCTGTGAATACAAACAAAAGACTGTTTCAATATAACACAGAGGAGGGATAGATCCTCTGGATCCTTTCATTGAGGAGATAGCTTGAGGAGCGAGGTGTTCTCATGAAATATTGGATCCTAAGTTCCTTAAATATTGGTTTCTAGTACCTTAAAACTAAATCAATAATTAAATTAACTTTAGAGTTGCAACTTAAATTTAGAAGAACAAGGGAACTCAAAGTGAAGACAACTATTCCACCCTTAGTTTACACTGTTGCTCCTAGATATTGACAAAAATATCACTTGTAGATGTCCAAGGCAAATTGGACTGAATTAAGTATCGGTGATTGATTTAAGGTACAATTTGAGAGTAAAAGGCTTCCCTCTGTTATGTTTCCTTGCAGGAGAAGAGGGCACAGGAAGCCTCCTCCCACATACTTTATGCAACAGCAGCATTGACTTGTAAGCTAGTTTTCATGAAGTAGTTAGGAAAACAGACAAGCCATCTCCAAGGTCAGTACAGCAATACTGCAAAGAAGCATGGTCTACCAGTTTGAAGGACTGGCAACACCCCTCCCCATTCATATGCCAGAGTCAGTGGCACAGGCAATACAAGGGCAAACACAGCTCCATTTTAAATTCCTCTACAAAATACCCACGAAAACAGACATTGCACAGAGCATCTTCACACAGACCAGAGGAACAGATCCCTTCTCTTTCACACACACTGCAAACCCGAGCTGTGAAGCAATAGCATGTGCTGCTCGCTCTGTGCTCTCCCTATCTAGGGATAGATGGAGAGGGTTGGCTAGTAGTTCCGCACTCACACATCCACTACCCAAAGGCCCTCGCACAGTCTGTTCCTGCATTCACCCTCCAAGCCAAACTTTGCTGTGCTGCACAGAGCTGCACTGCTCTGTGGTACATGGTGAGAACAGAGCCACACTGGCACATCTTTCATATGGCCTGCAAGAAGGCAGCAGGATTTGGCCCTGGAGGATTCGTAAAGTGGGTCGCACCCCATGTTCAGCCCAGTCATTGACCCAGCAGAGATCAGCAACATACTAATTCACCCAGCACGTCTGCTCTAAATAGTGAGGACCCTGCACATGAGCGGAGTCTCTCCCTCCCAGTTCCAGAGAGCCCAATCCAGTGTTCAAACTCCCTCTCTTCCTGGGGTTTGGCTTTACTTATAACTCTAGAGACCCTTGTGTGTCCTGGTCCCCTCTCCCCAAAGGGCCACTCCCACCACCCTTATGACCAGTTTGGAGTTAACAAGCCACACCTGTGACAATGAGTCAGCAGAAATCAGTCCATCTTCCTTTGGGATGCCCACAGCTGCTAACAGAACGGATGAACAGCAGAGCCCTGCCAACCTGTTCCAGGTCTTAATGTTACGTTAATATTGTTTGGCACTCAATTTTCTCTCTTTTTTAATGTTGTATGTTTTTAAGAGGAAAAAAAGAATAAAAAATAACTCCATCAAAATAGTTCAGATGTACAGATATGATGAGAACTGGATGATTCTGCAGAGGCCAGAGGAACAGTTCTTTTCTCTTTTATACATGCCACAAACCCAAGTTGTGAAGCAACAGCCCATCATGCTCCCTCTGTGCTCCCCCCAACCAGGGATGGATGGAGAGGGTTAGCGAGTGTAGGCACAGATCCACTAGCCACAGGCTATCTTACAGTCCAAAAAGCAAACACAATATTGTCTCATCACCTCAAATGTGGCAAAACCAATGAAATATGAATGAAATTGATTTCAAGTTTGCTACACAATACAGCACAAAAAAAGCTCAGCTTTGGTTTGCATAGCAGAAGCATCAACTCACAAAGCAGGGAGCAAACAGTCCCTCTCGAAAATAGTTCTGGTGCATCCACACATGAAATACAGCATTCAGTTCTGGACACTTCATTACCAGAAAGATAACACATTGGAGGGAGTTATTGGAAAAGCTACAAAAAGTATAAGAGGAGATTGGAGAGACTGATTTACAAGGAGAGATTAAAAGTTAACTACAAGCAGCTTGGCTAAGAAACAACTTAGTGGGGGACATGATAATAGCCTCCAAATATTTGAAGGGTATAAATGCCAAGGAGGGAAATGAATTATTTAGAGTGGTACAAGCAGGTACAATTAAGAATAACAGGATGAAATTAAAAAGAGAAAAGGTGGGTGAGGTATCCTTTTATTGGGCCAACTTCTGTTGGTGAAAGAGACAAGATTTTGAGCTGTACAGAGCTCTAGAAGTCTGTATATAGAAGAGCTCTGTGCAGCTCAAAATCTTGTCTCTTTCACCAACAGAAGTTGACCCAATAAAATATATTACTTCGCCTCTCTAATATCACTGCTCTACAGCCAAAATGCTTCTGAAATAAATGTAGTCAAATTTTACTAATTCTGGGTCACTGAGAACGAAAATGATGCTTAAAATTGATTGGCTCTAGTTTTCAAGATATGCTATTGGGTCAGTATATACTACCCTTGACTTGGGAATGGCGGAGGATAAGTGAGTTATAAAGGGAAGGGATCTCAATTTAAACCAGAAATGACTAAAATACATCTTTGACTGGATCTATGAATAAATCTATGACTGGGTTTGGACAGTACTTGCTTTTTAGGCAAAACAATGAATGATGCAATCTGAAGCTGGTATTGCGTCATACACGATATGAATTGCATCATGTTATTCCTAGAAGTCATGGATGATGCAATCATAACAAAGCTTACATCACTCTGCTGAACAAATTGCCCTGTATCAGCTCTAGAAATCATACAGTGTCGTGCTCTCTTATTTGTCAGTGTATGATTTTGCAAAGGGACACATTTCTGTTTAGCCAAAGTGAGCAGAGATGCCTCGTACTTGTGTGAACAGTGCAGATAACTTCTGCTATGTTTGTGGTAAAGTGACTTTTGCATCACAAAAGCGCAGTATAACCACGATGCTTAAGAAAGCCTATCACCTTTATTTTGGCTGCAAAATTGGAGATCAGGTGGGCCCCGCACATATGCTGCAACACTTGTGCAACAAATCTTCGCCAGTGGTTGAACAGGAAAAGGAAATCTATGCCTTTTGCAGTGCCAATGATCTGGAGAGAGCCAACAGATCATACCAGCAATTGTTACTTCTGCATGGTGCCTCCAGTTGGGAAAGGTGTGTCAAAGAAGAAAAAGTGGACTGTGCATTATCCAAACATTCCATCAGCTATACGCCCAGTACCCCACGGAGAAGGACTGCCGGTTCCTGATGCACCAGAATCATTCTCATTTGAGTCAGACGAGGAAGAGGAAGAGGATGAAACTTCTGGTCCTGAACCATCAATGTCACAGGACCCACATTTTCTCCCATCCTCCTCCTCTGAACCACACCTCATAACACAAGGTGAACTGAATGACCTTGTCAGGGATTTGGAACTACCCAAGAGTAAGGCAGAGCTGTTGGGCTCCGGACTACAGCAGTGGAATCTCCTGGCAGGTGATGTTAGGGTTGTGATGAAGGTTGTTGCTCTCTTGCTTGGTCTGCAGACTGGATACACAAAGTACTGCTGTTTTCTCTGCGAATGGGATAGTCGTGCAAGAGATTCCCACTACATCAAGAAAGATTGGCCACTCCGACAGTCATTGGAGCCTGGGAGGAAAAGTGTTCAGCATCCACCACTTGTTGAATCAAGGAAGATTTTGTTACCACCCTTACACATCAAGCTGGGTCTGATGAAGAACTTTGTCAAGGCCATTGACAAAACACAAGCAGCTTTCAAGTACCTCCGTGGAAAATTTCCAAGGTTAAGTGAAGCTAAGATAAAGGAAGGTGTCTTTGTTGGTCCTCAGATTCGTGAACTTCTTCGAGATGATGCATTTGACCATGCACTGCGTGGCAAGGAAAAGACGGCATGGAAAGCCTTCCAGTTAGTGGCAATAAATTTTCTCGGAAACAACAAGGCAGACAACTACAGGTTGTTGGTGGAAAACCTCCTCAAGGCATACAAAAGCCTTGGTTGCAACATGTCACTAAAGATACATTTTTTGCACTCTCATCTAGATTTTTTTCCACCGAACTGCGGCGCAGTGAGCGACAAGCACGGCGAGCGATTTCACCAGGACATTGCAACAATGGAGAAATGCTATCAGGACAAATGGAGCCCATCAATGCTTGCAGAGTATTGCTGGACAGTGACAAGAGATGCTGCATTTAATGAATACAAGAGACAAGCCAAGAAGCGCCGAGTAGACACTGAATAGGACTAAACTATGTACAGAATAGTTTTTTGCCTTTTGTTTCCATAATAAATTTTATTTATATAACCCTTTTGCTGATTTTTAAAGTGTTACATAAACAGGACAGGTGAAATATTATCATGTAAAGCAACCATAAACGCATGAAAAGACCTAGGTTTACAATTTATGATTAAAACTCTACTATCTACACAATATACATAGACATAAAATGTAAAAACTTAAATATCTTAGAAACAGTAGCCAATCAGTTGTTTTAATTGTCATATTTGAATTTAGCACATCAAAATACATAATAAATAGCACATTTTATCTCTGAAGCAGACGACGTCTCAAAAATTGTAGACCAGTGTATCCTGGGACCAACATGACTACAACACTGCAAACAGGATGAAATTAAGAAAGGGAACATTTAGGCTGAATACCAAGAAAAAACCCCCATCATGCGAGCAATAGCCTCCTGAGGAAAGCAGTGGAAACTCTGCATTGAGAAAGCTATAGACTAGCTGACCATACAGGTTTTTTTCTACTGCTAACTTCTGAAACCCAATAATGATAATGGAGAGAAAGAACAGACAGCAAAGCATAAAATCCAATTAATTCTTTGCCACTAGGCAAACCATCGTATCAGATATTTTGGCTTAGCAATAAGCTTAAGCTTGGCATGATAGATCCTCCCGGTCAGTTATTCACATGTCGCTTTTTGTAGAATCTTTGGGGAGACCAACTGTATTTTTACGCTTTCATTAAAGCACGATGCATCCACCACAGAAACAAGTCAGCTCAAAAGAAAACCTGTGGGATTCTGAGACTGGTCCTTATCTGATCCACTGCAGTATTTAGTGATATCTGATCTGTTTTTGGTATCTTATGTAGACTGTAAACTCTTTTGGGTAGGAACCACATGTCCCTCTTTGTAATGAACAGGGCCGAGCACACGGTCAGAGTTCAACAAATAATGAATAAATCCACTAAAAATGGGGAGGGTATGTTACTACAAAGGAGAGCAACATTATTTTCACGGGATGATTTCTCAAATCAGCTAGTGGTCTGGGAGTCATCATGTTTATTCTGGTGGGTTAGGATTATTTTCCTCTGCTTCTCTCTCTCCTTCTAAGAAGGAAAAATATAATCTAAGATTTACCATAAGGGACAACAGCATCACACAGTTTTTTCTAAGATGCACATATGGAGCATGTGTATGCGTCTGTGTATACCAACGGAACTAAAGTAATTTATACACAAAATGAACAGTGAATAATAAAAATAATACCTAGTTCTTATATAGCTCTTTTCATTAATAGATCTCAAAGTGCTTTAAAGGGATGTCAATATCAATATCCCTGTTTAACAAGTGAGGAAACTGAGGCACAGTGAATTTTTTTTTAAGTGACTTGCTAAAGGTCACCCAGCAGATCAGTGGCAGAGCCAAGAATAGAATCCTGAGACTCCCCCTCCCCCCAAGTACCATTCCAGTGCTCTATCCACTAGGCAACATTGCCTCCCTTTTTGCTCTTGCCTCATTTACTGCACACCTCGAATGATGTGCACATTCACTCAGCAGCTAATTTAGCAACATGCACATTTCCAGTGCAGCTTTCCCTTGCTTATAGAACACTGCTAAGAAGTGTTCTAAAAAAAACATACCCAGAATTCTGCATGTCTCCAGGTTGAATTTCAAATGCTCATAACTCAGTGAGATTAAAACCAATTTTCACATGAACACTTAAAGACACTTCTCATTGAGGCCTATTTTCCTGCCAAATTGCAACTTTCTACAACAGTCATTTCAGTGCTAGAGTTGTAAAATGTTGGTTTTTATTTTTTTTTTAAACTTGCAAGATTTAACACGGTAGAAAATACTTTTCACTTTTCTTTCATTCGAAAACTGATGGCCATAGGTTAAATTTTCATAAATGCCTGAGAACCTAGGAACCGAAGTCCCATTTTCATAAGCACTTAAGTCACTTAGGAGCCTAAGTCTCCTTGAAAGTCAATGGGACTTTGGGCACTTTTGAAAATTTTACCCCATGTAAAAAGTTAAGTAGATGGAGGTTATAAAGGCATATCTGTTCTTGGCTAGCCTGCTGTCAATTTCATTGTCTAAATTGCCTGACAGCACTTTTAGATGGACAGTTTTCTGGCATTCACAAAAATCAGGACAAAACTGCTGGGGAATAGGCCCTAGAACAAGGATAATCCCATTTTTCAGGGACACGTGACTATCCCATTTACAATGCACTCTCTCACTTTGGAAGGAGGAAGGGGTAGATAAGGAGAGAGAGAGAACTGACTCAGTGGCAGGTCCTAATTTAGAATTAACTTAAGGATGTTCATCCTCTAGCTCCTGACTGTAAGAGCTGACATTTTAAGCCCATGAGTTACTTTCTCTGAATGGCAGTCCTCCTTTCCCACCCATAACATCAGCTAGTCCATTAGAAAAATAATTTTAAAAAGATAGCTGTCCCTCCACCCCCCCACCACAGGGGCATGTAATGAGATGGAGCTATACACATGAGGGAAACAGGAAGAAGGGACAGGGATTATTCAAGGGCAAACCACCACCTGAAACAACTAAGGCCAGGTGAAAGCCTTGCAAACTGTACAGGATTCTCCTGAAGAGCTCTGACTCACCATCTAGAGGTGTTTAGAGCTTTCTTTACAATAGAGCAGGGGATCTCAGACTTCATTGCTCTGCGACCCCCTTCAGAGAACAAAAATTACTACACGACCCCAGGAGTGGGGACCGAAGCCTGGGCCTGCCTGAGCCCCACTGCCACAGGTGTGGGGGCCAAATCCAAAGCCCAAGGTATTCAGCCCCAGGCAGGGGGCCTTTAACCTGAGGGCCCCCCCCCCCCAGGGCTGAAGCCCTCATGCTTTGGCTATGGCACTGGGCGGTGGGGCTCGAGCTTCGGCCACAGGCTCCAGCAAGTCTAAGCCAGCCCTGGAGACCCCATTAAAATAGGGTCGCAACCCACTTTGGGATCCCGACCCACAGATTGAGAACCTCTGCAATAGTGTATGCTCTGGGCCCCAAAAATCAAAGAAGGAAAATAGTGGAACTTATACTTGGGACTTTCTGCAGCAAAGAGAAAAGGTTATGAAGACTTCAATTTACAACAGACTTTAGACTACCCTTTCGTTCTGGTGAGCAGCGGCACAGGAGCCGGCGAACAGGGCTGCTAACAGGGGAGTTTGAGTGGGAGTTCCACTGGAGGAGACGGTACCTGTATTTGCGTCTGTCTTTGTAGTGCTTGTATGCGTAGAGGCCTGTAGGGGCAGCGTGCTGGGCGGGCAGCTGAGCCCTGATTAGGGGGCGGAGCTTGGCTGAGGAGAGGGCCTATAAAAGCGGCCACCCAGCCAGGCAGCGGCACAGGAGCCAGCGAACAGGGCTGCTAACAGGGGAGTTTGAGTGGGAGTTCCATTGGAGGAGAAGGTGCGGAGGGCACAGGTGAGCAGGCGGGCTCAGACAACAGCAGCCATGAGCCAAGCAGCAGGGGACACAATGCAGATGATTGCATGCGGCAGCTGCGGTATGTACATGGTCCTAGCGGGGGTGCCTGAACAGAGGTATGTCTGCATGAAGTGCCGCCTAATAGACCTGCTGGAAGAAAAGATCCGAGGTTTGGAGATGCAGGTAGATACCCTGGTAGAGTTTAGAAGGGGGTTCGAGCAGCTCATGGAGCAAAGGCAAGGAGTGGCTGAAGGGGAATGCTTAGGGGTACAGGTGGAAGCAGGGGCAAAGGCCTGTGAGGGGGGAATGCCGGGGGGAGAACAAGGGCAGTTGAAGCATGTGACTGTGAGAAGCAGGCCAAGGAAAAGGAGGGCCAGTGAAGGAGAAATAGAGCTCAGGAACAGGTTTGGGTGTTTGGAAAACGAGGAAGGGGTGCAGCAGGTGGTAACTGAAGGGGGGAGGGGGAGGAAGAAGAGAAGAGCGGCTAGTCCCATAGAAAGAGGGGAGGAGTTGATGGAGACAGCACCAAATCTGGGCCCCGGGAGGATACAGGATGGCATAAGGGGGATTATAAGGGGAAATAGGAATGGACAGGGGTTGCAACTACAGGGAACAGGGGATAGATTAGTAGATTGCACTGTCACCAGGCAAAGGCAGGTTTACGTGATTGGGGACTCCTTACTGAGGAGGTTAGACAGGCCTGTGACCAGGGCGGACCCAGAGAACAGAAGGGTGTGCTGTCTACCGGGTGCTAAGATACGGGATGTGGACCTGCAGTTGAAAAGGATCCTAAAAGGAGCAGGTAAGAACCCCTTGATCATCCTTCACGTAGGAACGAATGACACGGCTAGGTTCTCGCTGGAGAGAATCAAGGGAGATTATGCCAGGCTGGGGAAGACACTTAAGGAAATAGAGGCTCCGATCATCTTCAGTGGGATTCTGCCTGTACCTAGAGAAGGGCAGCAAAGGGGTGACAGGATTGTGATGATAAATAGTTGGCTAAGGGAGTGGTGCTATAAAGAGGGCTTTGGGATGTATGGCCACTGGGAGGCTTTCGGGGACAGAAAACTGTTCTCACGGGACGGACTTCACCTAAGTAGGGAAGGAAATAGACTTCTGGGCGGGAGGCTGGCTCATCTCATCAAAAGAGCTTTAAACTAGGAATTTGGGGGAGACGGTTGGGAGATGTCCAGTTAATCTCCACACCAGATTATAACATTGAGAGGGAGGTCGATGAGGTAAGAATGGATACAGCCGGGGGAAGAGATTGGACATAAGGAGGAGGGGGGGGATGGATACTAGACTAATAGGTCATACTGGCGGTACGGTGTCCGTACCAAATTGGATAACAAATGTGAGAGAGGCCAAACGGCATAAATTAAGATGTTTATACACCAATGCGAGAAGCCTAGGTAACAAAATGGAGGAATTGGAGCTCCTGGTCCGAGAAATGAAACCGGATATCGTAGGAATAACCGAAACGTGGTGGAACGGTAGTCATGACTGGAGTACAGGTATGGAGGGGTATGTGCTGTTTAGGAAAGACCGGAACAAAGGTAAAGGTGGGGGAGTAGCATTGTATGTCAACAATGAGATAAACTGTAAAGAAATAATAAGTGATGGAATGGATAAGACGGAGTCTGTCTGGGCAATACTCACACTGGGTAAAAGAACTACTAGAGCCTCCCCTGGGATAGTGCTTGGGGTGTGCTATAGACCGCCGGGATCTAGCCTGGATATGGACAGAGAACTCTTTAATGTTTTTAGGGAAGTAAATACTAATAGGAACTGTGTAATCATGGGAGACTTTAACTTCCCGGATATAGATTGGGGAACAAATGCTAGTAACAATAATAGGGCTCAGATTTTCCTAGACGTGATAGCTGATGAATTCCTTCATCAAGTAGTTGCTGAACCGACGAGGGGGGATGCCATTTTAGATTTGGTTTTGGTGAGTAGTGAGGACCTCGTTGAGGAAATGGTTGTAGGGGACAACCTTGGCTCGAGTGATCATGAGCTAATTCGGTTTAAACTAAAAGGAAGGATTAACAAAATTAAATCGGAGACTAAGGTTTACGATTTCAAAAGGGCTAACTTTAAAAAATTAAGGCGACTAGTTAGGGAAGTAGATTGGACTAACATATTTATGGATCTAAAGGCGGAAGGCGCCTGGGATTATTTCAAGTTGAAGTTGCAGGAGCTGTCGGAGGCCTGTATCCCGAGAAAGGGAAAACGGTTCGTAGGCAGGAGATTTAGACCGAGCTGGATGAGCGAGCATCTCAGACGGGTGATTAAGAAAAAACAGAAAGCGTACAAGAAGTGGAAGATGGGAGGGATCAGCAAAGAAACCTACCTTATTGAGGTCAGAGCATGTAGAGATGGAGTGAGAAACGCCAAAAGCCGTGTAGAGTTGGACCGTGCGAGGGGAATTAAAACCAATAGTAAGAGGTTTTATAGCCATATAAATAGGAAGAAAACAAAGAAAGAAGAAGTGGGACCGCTTAAGACTGTAGATGGAGTGGAGATTAAGGATAATCTAGGCATGGCACAATATCTAAACGAATATTTTGCATCGGTCTTTAATGAGGCTAATGAAGGAATAGTGGCAGCATGACGGATGGGAATAAAGGAGGGGGGGTTGACATTACCGTATCCGAGGTAGAAGCCAAACTCGAACAGCTTAATGGGACTAAATCGGGCGGACCGGATGATCTTCATCCGAGAATATTAAAGGAACTGGCGCGAGAAATTGCAAGCCCGTTAGCGATAATTTTTAATGAATCTGTAAACTCGGGGGTGGTACTGTTGGACTGGAGAATAGCTAATGTGGTTCCTATTTTCAAGAAGGGGAAAAAAAGTGACCCGAGTAACTACAGGCCTGTTAGTTTAACATCTGTAATATGCAAGGTCTTGGAAAAATTTTTGAAGGAGAAAGTAGTTAAGGACCTTGAGGTCAATGGCAATTGGGACAAATTACAACATGGTTTTACGAAAGGCAGATCGTGCCAAACCAACCTGATCTCCTTCTTTGAGAAAGTAACAGATTTTTTAGATAAAGGAAATGCGGTGGATCTAATATACCTCGATTTCAGTAAAGCGTTTGATACGGTACCGCATGAGGAATTATTGGTTAAATTGGAAAAGATGGGGATCGATATGAAAATCCAGAGGTGGATAAAGAACTGGTTAAAGGGGAGACTGCAGCGGGTCATACTGAAAGGTGAACTGTCAGGTTGGAGGGAGGTTACCAGTGGAGTTCCTCAAGGTTCGGTTTTGGGTCCGATTTTATTTAATCTATTTATTACTGACCTCGGAACCGAATGTAGGAGTGGGCTGATAAAGTTTGCGGATGATACAAAGTTGGGAGGTATTGCCAATTTGAAGAAGGATCGGGATATCCTGCAGGGAGATTTGGATGACCTTGTAAACTGGAGTAATAGTAATAGGATGAAATTTAATAGTGAGAAGTGTAAGGTTATGCATTTAGGGATGACTAACAAGAATTTTAGTTATAAGCTGGGGACGCATTGGTTGGAAGTAACGGAAAAGGAGAAGGACCTCGGAGTCCTGGTTGATCGCAGGATGACTATGAGTCGGCAATGTGACGTGGCCGTGAAAAAAGCTAATGCGGTCTTGGGATGCATTAGGCGAGGTATTTCTAGTAGGGATAAGGAGGTGCCGGTTCCGTTATACAAGGCACTGGTGAGACCTCATTTGGAGTAGTGCGTGCAGTTCCGGTCTCCCATGTTTAAAAAGGATGAATACAAACTGGAACGGGTACAGAGAAGGGCCACTAGGATGATCCGAGGAATGGAAAACCTGTCGTATAAAAGGAGACTCGAGGAGCTCAGTTTGTTTACCTTAACCAAAAGAAGGCTGAGGGGGGATATGATTGCTCTCTTTAAATATATCAGAGGGATAAATACCAGGGAGGGAGAGGAATTATTTCAGCTCAGTACTAATGTGGACACGAGAACAAATGGATATAAACTGGCCGTCGGGAAGTTTAGGCTTGAAATTAGACGAAGGTTTCTAACCATCAGAGGGGTGAAGTTCTGGAACAGCCTTCCGAGGGAAACAGTGGGGGCGAAAGACCTCTCTGGCTTTAAGATTAAGCTTGATAAGTTTATGGAGGGGATGGTTTGATGGGATAACGTGATTTTAGTCAATAAGTCAATAACGTGCCATCGCTGGTAATTAGTAACAATGGTCAATGATGGGATATTAAAAGTTACTACAGAGAACTTTTTTCCAGAGGGTCTGGCTGGAGAATCTTGCTCGCATGCTCGGGGTTCAGCTGATCGCCATATTTGGGGTCGGGAAGGAATTTTCCTCCAGGGTAGATTGGCAGAGGCCCTGGAGGTTTTTCACCTTCCTCCACAGCATGGGGCAGGGGTCGCTTGCTGGAGGATTCTCTGTGACTTGAAGTCTTTAAATCATGATTTGGGGACATCAACAGCTGAGTCAAGGGAGAGAATTATTCCAGGAGTGGGTGGGTCAGCTTTTGTGGCCTGCATCATGCGGGAGGTCAGACTAAATGATCATAATGGTCCCTTCTGACCTTAAAGTCTATGAGTCTATGAGATCTCCTGTAACCTATAAAGTAACCGAATCCTGTAATAATATACACGAAGCAGGATTCCGAGGTTCATCAAAACATTTACGGGAAAAATTCTTTCTATTTCATTTAACTCAAAACAGTTTGTATGATGGAAAATATGGAGGAGTCTGTATATACTTCTTGATGACACATACTAAATGACTAATGTGTTCAGTCATCAACTTTTATATGCCATCAACCAATAATGAAAAACAAACCAAAATAAAAATAAAGCTTGGAGGAGATGGCTTGAAAGTCCAGTTCTAGAGTCACTAAATAGACAAAACAGGTTTTCATTCTGACCTAGTGGACTCATGTAATTTACTGTGTGGAGGTCTTTTTGGAGGAGACCTTAAAAAATTAGGTCTCATACTCTTTGTGTACCTTAAAAATCCCATTATACTTTTGTAAGAGTAGGGATAGAGCTAAGCAAAGTGTTCACAGGGAACAATGTAATGAGTTGAGTCCCTTTTCCTGTTTGTGAATTATCTGAAAACTCTATTTTATACAAAATGGGTTGTTATTAAAAATTATTTCACAAATGGTTCTGTGAATATACTTCAGCCTATAGTCTGCTCAGACACTATTTACTGGGACTATTGCTTAGAAGTTTTTACTATTCACAATTCGCTCTTCTTATTGTGTGATTGGTCATCTAAAATCACATCGTATTGTTACTGCTTCCAGATTAGATGAATCCTCCTAAACCTAAAAAGAACAATCAGGATGGCTGTGTGAACACTTCCAGCATGAGTACTCATGTGAATAAACATGTGCACATGTATTTGCATGGAAATATATATGCACAAGAATATTCACAACACTTACCCTTAGATTTTGCTAACCTGAATTTTTACAAAGGGTGAATAAAAGGAATCAGGTATACTGCCAACACAAATTCACTATTGTTATTCCACTGAATGCTTGCAAATTGTTTTTTTTTTTTTTGTAGCATTTGCCCAATGGTAAGTAGAGGGTTGCCCTATTACCACTAAACAAAATCTCCCCTCCCCTCCCCTCCCCAATGCTTATATCGGGGGGTAGCCGTGTTAGTCTGTATCCACAAAAACAACAAGGAGTACGGTGGCACCTTAAAGACTAACAGATTTATTTGTGCATAAGCTTTCGTGGGTAAAAAAACCGCACTTCAATGCTTATATGTGCCTCTCAGGAATGAGGATTAGCAACCCAATTGAAGTTGAAATTTCTCCAGCGTGGTCTGCCTTGCATAGGGTTGCTTCATGTCATTTATAGGAACCCTAATCCAGACTTTCATACTATTGTGCTGCTGGCTTGGAGGTTCATCATACAGAGTTACAGAATTGAAGACTAGAAGGGACCACCAGATCATCTAGCCTGACCTTCTGTATATCATAGGCCACCAACACTACGCATCAGCCGCACAATAAACCCAAGCACTGAAATTAGACCAAGGTATTACAGCCCTCAGGAGACTAAACTGCTATCTGCCACAAGCAGAGAACAGGAGGGACCAAGTTACACCAATGCCTGAGGCTCCTACAATGGCAGGAAATTGATTGAGAGTATGTCTACACTTAAACTGCGACAGCAGCACTGCTGTTGCGCTTCAGTGTAGATACTACCTACGCTGATGGGAGGGGTTCTCCCATTGGCATAGCTAATATACCTCCCCAAAAGGCGGTAGCTAGGCCAACAGAAGAATTCTTCCATCGAGCTAGCACTGTCTACACCGAGGATAAGTCGGTATAACTCTGTCTCTTGGGGGTGTGGATTTTTCACGCCCCGGAGAGATGTAGCTATTCCAATGTAAGTTCCCAGTGTAGATCAGCCCTAAATGACATTCCACAAAACAACCTCATAAGACAGCAAGTGCTTGTACTGCTAGAGTGATCAGATAAGTATAGTTTGCTTTATCTTACCTTAGGACCAATCACCAACTATTTCAGCAGACTAAACAGTTCATATAAAAAACCCCAGAACTGACCACATGCATTCCTCAAGCCTAATTAATTTTAGCACCTGGTTATATTGTTATTTTACTTGTTGTACCTTTACAGTGCCTTTAATATTCCTAGATTTGGCTAAAACCAAAATGTGCTAGAAATACCAAAGGCATTCAGATACCATGGCGATGAGTATTTCATACATGAATAGAATTCTATTAAATATAAAGATTAGATTGGAATTTCATGAGAAAACCTATACTCACAAGATTTCCAAGCCAATTTTTTTGTTACTTTTTCTAAAGCCTGTCATTTCAGGGACTGAGAGGAAAGATTAGGGTCTGAGCGGTCAGAATCATATCGTGTTATTTTTCAGGGAAGGGAGGGAGGGAGTGAGTTTAGGGGGTGGGGAGAGGGAAAGAGAGAGATAGAAGTGGCAGCAACTGCTTCAGGAGAGAACTGGCACGGAAAACACATAACCTGCAAACACTTAGTCTTACAAGACACAATATTACTCAGTTGCCTTTAATTCATGCACCTCTGAGTAAAACATGAACTTGAGTGTTGGTCGGTGTGGTGGGGCTCTCTTTATTTTGGAGCAAAAAGGTAAACGCTGCTTCTGCTTCACTGTAACTCCCTGTGAAAGCCAGTGTGTGACAGCTGTGTTTTGATTGTATATTTATGCTATAAAGTCCATTTAAGTGTGAATGATCTCAAATCAAAAGCTCACACTTAGGCAGAGATCTTTGTGACAGGCAGCTTGAAAAAAAAAACTATTTGCCTAGTCGCTAGTATATACAATATACAGTTTTACAAATAACTAATGCATATGCTTCAACCAAAGGAAAAAAATCAGAAAGTCCTCCACAGTTGCTGGTATATATGTGTACACTATTGAGAATACTCATGTGTCAGCATCTGAAACACTAGTCACTTCAAACAACTCCTCCCCATCTTCATTCATGTATCTCCTGAGATATCATCAGAGCTCATTTAGGATTAAAGTTAGCAGAAGCTAAAAATTACTTAGATCTCTCTGGGCAAAGCCAATGAATTCTAGTAGGCATTTTTCCACATAATTTTGCAGCCCTTCAAACTTATTCTGAAGGACAAGACCTCTTTTAGCTTGTATATACCTTTATATCTCAGTGTCTTGCATATATATTACACTAAGCTAAAATAATGTATTAAGCTTGTTAGTTTTCAGGATTAAGGACTGGGCATTCCATAAATTTATCCAATAAGTATTTGTATCATGAAATCTTTCAAGAGGAGAAAATTATATTTTGAATTTCAGAGGTCTCTGGAAATAGTTTCACATCTTTAATCTCATTTTTGTATTCGACAGCAAAGCAATAACAAAATTAATGAAATTATCCCTCTGAATTTGAAAGCAAAGAGAACAAGCTAGTATAATCCATAACACAGTACTTTATTTCTTGTATCTCTCACTTGCACTTTGTTTTGCACCACTCTTCCTATGGGTGAAACACACAAGGTGAAATCCTGGCCCAATTGAAGTCAGTGTGAGTTTTGCCATGGCTTTCAAAGGGACCTGCCCAGGATTTCACCCACAGAATTCCACAAACTCCTGGAATGCCTGTTTATTTTGGGGAAAGGGAGCTATACACAGTAGTAGATTTTTGAACTGTAAGAGAAAAGTACTGAAACAAAACAGTTTTGCAAAGACCAAGGACCCACTCCTGCAAAGATATACATGCATGCTTAACTACCCTTGAAGTTGACTGGACTTCACACGTCAATTTAAGCATGTGTGCAAATCTTTGTAGCATCCAGGTCTAAATACATAAGTGTACATAAACCAACTCAACCTGTACACTGAACAAACTAGAGAACACATTCAAAAATAATTTAACAGATCAGTAATTCAATGAGAATGTTCTTATAATGGATGCCAACGTACCACAGGAGCCATGAACATTTACTGCTAATTGAAAACCAGAGAGGGAGAGAGAGAGAGAGGTGTGTAATGCAAAGCTTTGAATGCAAAGGATGGCAAAATTTCAAAATGTTTGGCAAGGCATAATCCTTATTATATAATACTTTAAAAGGCGATTAGCTATCTTTCTAAAAGTTATGATTTAATCCAGCTTCTGGGAGAAATTCTACAGCTTGTGTGTGCGCAAGGGATTAGGCTGTATGGTCGTGGTGGTCCCTTCTGGCCTTAGAATCTCACACTCTATGAATCCCTCTATTCAATCCCTTCCTACACAGGCTATGAGAAGAACTAGATTGACTGCATAGCCCTCAACATGCTCATAACATTTGCACCTCTGCATTAGGATAATGACTACAATCAAATTTTATGCTTCAGGACTTCAACAGGTCCCATGCAGGGGTCAGGAAGGAATTTTCCTCCTGAAACACAATTGGCCACATGTATTCTGACGGATTTATTTTCCTTTCTCTGAAGCACCAGAGATTGGCCACGGTTGTACACAGGACACTGAATAAAGAAAACCTTCACTCTGAGGAAGCAAATCTTCTTTCTTAGATGTGTCTTGCTTACATACTAAAGATGTCACAGATCCAGTCAAATGCCAATCTTGGCCACTCACCAGACTTCTGAATCCCGTGCTTTAGATGTGATCAGAGGCCACCTTCTTGAGGCTTCTAGGCATAGTCTTGGGGTATAGATCCTCTATCTAGTATTGAGAGCTGAGACCTCATGGTCCAACTGCCTAGCCCTTGTTATCAATGCTGATCCCTTCAGATTTCCCCCTAGCTCAAACACACCCTCTCCCAAAACTGTAACTGTGGGAATGATCAGGGTCCACAAGTTAACTCTTCAAAGGGCCTATGGTAGATGTAGCACATATCACAGAGTCACTTTGCACAGGATTCTAAAACACTATTGCTCTTTACTTAAGCATGAGAAATACACAGAGTACAATCATACAGAAAACAATGACAAAGAGTCCTGTGGCACCTTATAGACTAACAGACGTATTGAAGCATAAGCTTTCATGGGTGAATACCCACTTCGTCAGACACACGAGGGGACATGCATCTGACGAAGTGGGTATTCACCCATGAAAGCTTATGCTCCAATACATCTGTTAGTCTTAAAGGTGCCACAGGACTCTCTGTTGCTTTTTACAGATCCAGACTAACACAGCTACCCCTCTGACACTTGTGCCTGCACACACACACTCAGTTTGTGGTGGGTCTCTGCTGACTCAGCCCTCCGGCCAAGTCACATACAGTCTGTATGTGAAATAAAAACCAAACCCCTTCCAGGATAAAAGTCCAACCGGGCCTATCTCAAAGCCTTCAGTAATGTCTCTTGATCTGAAGCCCTATCTCTGGGCTCGCTCCTCAATCAGTCCAGCAGGGCCTATCACAGTACTCTGGTTTGAACTGTCTCAGCCCCTTCTGGGCTCTCTCAAGTTGTCCCTGCTCTTCAAGCAGTCCTGGCCGTGGTGTACGCCAATCCCCCTGGGCTCCCTCCATGGATACTCTTCGCCTCTTTGGTCATTTCTGGCCCCAGCTCTTCAGCTGGGCCACTAATAGAGTTCAGTTCCCCTTCTAAGGTGCATCAAAGTCCATACCACTTTCCCAGTGCCTGGTGTGGGAGAATCCAGGCCCACTCTACTCCAGGTCCCAGCCCAGGGATTCCATAGATAGCGGCCATCCACCATGTCCCTTTAAATAAACTGCATTGCTGCTACAATTCCCTGGGCCACTTCCCCATGGCTCCAGCACATTCTTCACCCTTACCTCAGGGCCTTGTCCTCGTGGAGTTCTGTAGCACCATCCACTCTCCTTCAGCTCTAGCAAGGAACTGAACTCATTCTGGCCCTGCAGCTCTTCTTATACTAGCCTGCTGGGCCTTGAATGGCTGCTTCCCACACAGCCGCTTTATGCAGCTTGGAGGACCTCTCTACTGCCTTTTTCTGGGGCAGGGTATGACAGGATCACAAGGCCTCCAGCAGGGGGCCTCAGGGCCTAGTCCACCCCATCACACCTTCATTCTAGCTTGGGAGATCATCTGAGTTCAGGAGAGCAGGGCTCCCCCCACCCCTACCTCAGACTTCTGCAGCAGCTTCCCTTTGCTTGAAACTGTAGAAAATGGCAGAAGACCCCAAATAGATGAGATCATGCCTCTTAAAACCTTCCAGTTTCTCTATCAGATGATTCCTGGATAAGCCTCCTCAGGTGATCCCAGACCCCTAGAAAATGACCTTGTTGCTAAGTGACCTCTCCCCTGATAAATCAGTTCTCCTGGATGGGAGACAGTTTATTGTCTAGTATGTTTGACTAGAGCAGTGGTTTTCAAACTGCCGGTCGCGACCCAGTACTGGGTCATGGTGGCTCTGGTCAGCACCGCCAACTGGGCCGTTAAAAGTCCCGGCGGCGGTCCTGCCCAGCTAAGGCAGGCTAGTCCCTACCTGTTCTGACACCATGCTGCGCCCCAGAAGCGGCCAGCAGAAGGTCCTGCTCCTAGGCGGGGGTGCCACGGGGCTCCGCGCGCTGCCCCCACCCTGAGCACCGGCTCCACGTTCCCATTGGCTGGTTCCCGACCAATGGGAGCTTGGGGGCGGTGCCTGCGGGCAAGAGCCGCGGGCAGCTGCTTGCGTGCCTCAGCCTAGGAGCCGGGCCTGCTGCTGGCCGTTTCCGGGGCACAGCGTGGTCTGCGGTGCCAGGTCAGGCAGGAAACCTGCCTTAGCACTCCCGCTGCGCTGCTGACTGGGAGCCGCCCGAGGTAAGCCCATGCGCTGATCCTCTGCCCCAGCCCTGAGCCCCCCCAAACCCAGAGCCCCTCCTGCACCCCAAACTCCTCATTCCCAGCCCCAGGCCAGAGCCAGGGTGAATAAAAATCAATGATTTTTTTTAATAAAAAAAATCAGATTTTTTTATTTAAATTTGATTTTTTTGATAAAATGCTTTTTGAGGAAAATACTTATAATGTATCTTAATTAAAACTATCGTTAGATAGCACCAAGATATCTCATCATGGAATAGGGATTATAAATTCTAATTCTATAGTATGGGACAATATATTCATGTAATGTTTAAGAAAATTTTGTAAATGAGTTCCAATACTTCATGGATTAGGGACCCAATCTTATGGGGTTCCACAGGCTTCTTTATAGATTATTTAGGTTAATCTTTCTATCTACCCAATGGGACTCAGTGCTCAGTCTAGAAGATACCATCAAAGATCCTTAGTTTTGCAGTTCTTAAACTGTGGATTTGTGTCTCCAGCGGTAACATGCTTGTTAACAGCAAAAATGTTTTTAAATAAATAACATATAGAGGTGAGAAATAAAGAAACCTCAACTCTATTGTCCCTCTGCAAATTTGTGTACATAGAGTCAATCCCTTACCTCTCTCTAAAAGTGCAAAGTTTCAAAAAGTTCAATGAATGGAAGAGTGTTGGGGGCGGAATAGATCTGGTCAAGGAGAAGAAGTCTGGAGATAAATGTGAGAAGCGAGGGAAATATGCTTGTTTTGTTAAAATATTATATGTTTGCTGTTGAAGAAAAAAATCCAGAATACTTAATGTTGTTGTTTTAGTTAAATAAAACAATTTAAATGTCTGTCTGGTGATGTTCTCCTCCTAATACAGCATGGCAAGAAAATCTTCCAAATATTAATGATTAACCTGTTGAATTGGAGATAGTTCACCTCCCAATGACTTCATATATATCTGCTTCAATTACCTTTGGTAAATGAAATAACCAAACAATCATTCATTTCGGATATAGCTGTAAAACTAATCTGAAAAGTTTTCAAAATAAATCACTGTTTAAAAATGTATAGTGTGTACCTTCTAAAAATGAAACCTACATCTATCTCTGAGTTGTGAAGAAAATGCATTAAGGTTATAACAACCAACAAGAATGCACTTTTATGTAGAAAACCATGATTAAATCGAGTCTTCCTGACTAGTGATTTATTATTTAAATCATGATTTAAATCAATTTGATTTAAATCAAATCCACCCTGGCCAGGGCCCTGACCCCCTCCATACCCCTGCCCCAGCCCAGAGCCCCTCCCACACCCCAAACCCCTCATCCCCAGCTCCGTTGGGTCGTGGGCATTAACAATTTTCTTCAACTGCGTCGCCAGAAAAAAAGTTTGAAAACCACTGGACTAGAGGACCGATTTTGTCAGCTCTGTATCACTATCCATTGGAATTTCATCCCAACATGGGAGCAAAAGGACAAAAGAGAAGACAAAAGGCTGTACCTTCAAAATGGAGTTTGCAGTTTGGTAAAAATACATCACAGAGTTCATAATCTGAGACAGAATTCATAAATTGTACACACAGATTCCTCAACGGCCACACAGGGTCAGGTAGGAATTTTCATCCAGGCCAGATCGGCAGGAACCATGGGGAGCTTTTGCTTTCTTCTGTAGCATGGATTGCCTGGACATATCTCACCTAACCAATTCTCTGCCATTCCAGGATCCTCTGGCACTGATGGCACCTCAGTCTCTCCTGTTATCTGCCTGTGTCACACAACAGTTTAGTCTCCTTAGGACTGAAATGCTTCAGTCTAACTAAAGTCATTGGGCTCAATATAGTGGTATTGGGGTGAAATGTAATAGCCTATGATAAACACGACGTCACACTAGATGATCTAATGGTCCCTTCTGGCCTGAAATTCTATGGAAGTATAAGTCTGAGTGTTGGTGGGTTGGCTCAGCACAACAATGTATTACCTCTCACATCCTTCTCTACTTGAAGGACTGTTCTCCAACCGTCACTGTGCATAAACAGGTTAGAAGAATATGCATGAACCCATATCAACACAAGTTTTCTACGCTTCATTGTCTGTCAGGTGCTGATATACTTCTCTAGGTAGTCAGAGGAAGAAAACAAAAAGGGAGAAATCTGAGTGACCTTGGAAGAGGGAGCTATAACACATAACACTGAATCAATGGCTGACATTTGCAGGGCTCTGATACAGTAAAATCAATATGGTAGATTGGGAAAAATAAGAGAGTTTTCAAACAAATGGGGGAAAATAACCTTACAATAAGGGCTAGTGTGACACACCAATTTTTTTTTCATTACTTTTAAAAAAAAAACTTACACTGGGGGAAAAAATGGGTGCATAACTCAACATAGTGAGTCAAGTTTTGAAACAGAAACTCTTGTCCGCAACATTTGTATTGATTCTCACAGACAATAATACCTTCACCTAAAACATATTTCATACCTTTTTCACTCCATTGATCAGAGGAGTTTTATGAATGTTTCCATCAGCCTGATGAGGCTTTTAGTTACACATGCCCATGTTGCAATTCTGCTGGGGTCCAAAAATATTCAGCCAGTGTATGCCACACAGAAAGAATCCAGATTTCTCTCAGGGTAATTTGCCTGCCTTATTACTGCCATAATGTCCAGAACATTTTAAAATAGATTTAGCAACACCAAAATCAGCTGTATATTTATATCTGCAATGAAGGTGTTACTATACCAAAATGGGGGAGACAAAGATTTTCTAAAAGATATTGTATGTTGGGTTTGTAGCAAATCATTGCTAGAATAATAGCAGGGGAGATCTTAAAACTAACAGTTTTTATTCTCGCCTGATGTCATTAAACTCCAGTGTGGGTTGGTAGATATAGGGTAACTATATAATAAATTTGACTTTACATTAGCGGAGTACAGAGATCATATTGCACACACATCAGGATACACAAAGTAAACGACAGCATTCATGAAAACAGATTATATTGAACCTGGATCAAATTATCAAGAATCTACATTTTAAATAAACAGGAGCCAAAGGATCTCTGGCTAGGTGTTTAGTAAAAATCCTATCTAAAGTTTTTTTTTGTTTTTTTTTGTTTTGTTTTTTGTTTTTTGTTTTTTTTTAAAACATCACTTGTGTGAATTTAGTGGTGCTGACAGGTACCAGATTAACATCCCTGTAGCCTGAAATCTTCTATGTCTCCACTATACAGATATAGCAAGAGCAACAGCAGTGTAAGCTTCCCCACTCAACCCTACCAATGAATCTAAATCCTGGCTTTTGATGGACCACTTCTAGGGGTAAGAAGATAATTCAGTCTCCACGACCTGGACTCTTGTACAACTGCCAGTGAGGTCCAGTGCCATGTCAATTTGAGCTAACTGTGGTGCTGTCTTTACTTCTTCTCAGGAAAATGGCCCAAGACCAACAACTCATTTCACACAGACCATTTAAGATCCAGGAGATGGCAACAACTTTGTCACTACCAAATCCTGCTTAGATTAAACAGGCAATGTAGAGGTTAGAGGCTCTATGTTCCATTATAAACCACATCAATCATCCTTATGAAAGTAACTGTTAAATTAACAGGTATGGTAACAAACCAAACAAGCCTTTCTGATACGCTCAAAATCCATAGTAGCTCCATGTGAGTGACAGGAGGGAAAAAAAGCCTTTATCTGTCCCCGTGGTTCCACAACCCTACAATATTTATTTACAGAGATCTGGTCTTTGCTTAACCACTAGCTGTGCAGAATCAAATCTATTCAGTGCTATGGGATTGCCACTGCAATACCAATGCTGTTCTTTTGTGAGCAGGCATTAGGAGTTCATTCATGCTAAGGGTATTCCTAGTGCATTCATTCCTCTCCACACCCCATGCTGGCACTTGAAGAGATAGATCTCCACTGTAGAGACAGTTTAACCATCCCAATTATCCATGACCGCATGGACATTTTTAAACTTGGCTTTGTTACGCACTGCAATACTATTGGAGCTGACTGGAGAATGACAATTCTGCTTTGCAGCAACTTTCAAGGTTATTTTTGTTCCACATTGGAATAAAAACAAAACCTTTCCAACATTTTAATGAAAACAAAATTGTGTCAGCATGTCCACACTCAGACTGAAATCTGAGCTTTTCGATTCATGGGTATGTCATGTGTATCCCTGTCCATCCCCAGGTGGTTAGGGTAGCTCAGACAACTCCTCGCTCCTCTGTCAGATACAGAGCAGAATTTTTCATCCCAGATCTTTCTGAATCTGGTAGTGGAGGGATCCGAACCTAACCACTCTCTCCCTCCTTCTCACTTTCTTGAGAAATTTTGTTGAAAGTGATACAGCTTCAATGAAACAGCATGTTTCGGCAAAATTTCATTTAATCCAAAGTGTACCAACCTGCTCTAAATACTATTTATGTAGCGTCACACAGTCTTCCAGCCAAATCGTTGTTTTAAAGGAATTGATTAATAGAAGGGTTTAGCTTACTACAAATCTGTTTTGCAGTAGGTACAGGCTAAGCTAAATATTATTTCTAACTCCATTGTACAGCAGTAAAAATAGTGTATATTGTGAGACATTTTGTGTTTCAGCCTCTTAAGTGTGTCAATTTTAACAGAGTCCATCACTTGTGTGATTAATAAGCAGTAGCTAAGTCATCTCACTTTGAGGGAAATGAGCCTCTTAAATTGCACACACAAATTTTGCAAGTGCACCCATTTGTGACATTGCCAGTGAGTTATCAAATATCTCTCTTCCTATTTTTGAACCAACTCATATCCTTTAATGGGATGAGTTTTTGAATTTGTGGATGCTTCTCACGGTCAGATACAGCAGTCTCACCTCTTCCGTGCTACGGTTTCTTAAAAAAATTATCAGCAGAAAAGGTACTGATATATCCTAATTTTAAACAGTTATTTTTTCTCCTTTAAATCCTTCCATGTTTTGAATATAGCACTGTGGTATAATAATATGTGACTAAGTAACGAAAGATAAAGATGTGGATTTAAATAAAATATCCCTTATTACCATTCTTAATTCTTATCTATTGTTGAGACGACAGCCATCTGGAGTATTATAGCAAGGTGGATATTAAGGAAGAATCTACACAGAATACAATGTAATTCAAAACCAAGGAACAATTATCTTAAATGAGGTCTTAAGAATAGAGAAGTGGCCTTACTATCAAAGAGGAATGTAATTTTGATGATTTATCTTATTTTATTCTGCATTTTGCTGGAATCATGGCTCGTTATCTGAAGTTGATAAATAAGGTTCTGAAATGACGTTTCTTTTGAAGTTCTGTTTTATGAGTCCCCCTTGTAATCTGCTAATAATTTTTTTGTCTGTAACTCTGTATGTATATTGCTACAACATTGCCCTCTTGTGTCAAAAGGATGCAAAGGAGATCTTTCTTTTCCCCTGAAAGCCTATCATTACTTTAATTACAGATTAATTACAGCCTTTCATCAAGGTCAGAAGGAACATTTATAGAGAGCATAAAGGCTATGATGTGGAAGATACACAATTAAAAAAAATCTCTCTTCTTCAAACGTAAAATTTGCTGTTTCAGCCCTAATGAACATGGAGATTGTCTGTGACATATAAACCCACCATTAATGCATTGCTCTTCTGTACTGAAATATTGACCCATTAATGCCCCAAAATTAAAATTCAAGTGGAAAAGAAGTTATCTTTTTTTGTTGTTCTTGAAAGCGTGGCCTAGAAAAACATTACTTTCTTGAACGTGACTGCAAACAAAATATATTGATTGGCCAATTATGTCATATGAAGTTCTCTTTCTAAGATGTCTGCACTTTTTGGAAAAACATCACACTCATATATGGGTCAAATTCAGAAGCAGAGTATATTGTGGCGTGTGGACTCTATGTTGGGTCTAAGTGATATAAAACATAACTTGCACACATATGGCTTTCAAAGATTATTCAAGGAGGCTTGTAACGTGAAAAGCAACTAACAGGAGGGTGCAAATTGTAATGGGGAGGCCTGCTTTATATTTACATCCTCCAGTTAGCTCCTTTTCCTGAAGCACCTTAACTTCCATCCTTTCAGCGTGTATGTTATATGTATTTTAAGAGTCCAAAGCAAGATCCTGGTCTCCCACAAAGCTGCTTTGTGCAGCATCAGCAACACAAAAAAAACATTAAAACTGTCCTAGCAGAGTAGCTGGGGCTTCCCTTGCTATGCGGAAATCCCTGTCTTGCATAGCGTCAGCTATGCCAACTCTATATTACCACCTGCCAAGTGCAGGAGAGGGCTTGGTCATTGTGCTGTCTTGACCGTGGATGGCCCCCTGGGGTGCCATTTCAGTTGGGAATAGTTTAGATCACTACTGAGGCTGCTCTAAATTACACCATGGGCTGGGCCAGCCCAAGGGGATGTGAGCGGGGCAAAGGTGGTGCAAAGCCATCTTTGATGCTCCCCACCATCCACTGGCATAGCTGAGGATCTAGGCCCCACTATATGCCAAACCAGTGCAAGTTATACTACTTTACCCCTTGCAGCAAATCATACCTGTTTTCTGACCAATTTACACCCAAAGTATTCTATCACAGCAGAATATGGCCCAGATATTTCCATGGGTATTGCACCTGCTTACAGCAAATCTGGATTTTGCTCACTATGACTGTTTCGGCAACACCTATGGGCAGACCAGGTATCTGGGGTATATTCCTATCTCATAAAATAACTGATGGCAGTGTAAGCTCTACTTAAAAGTACACCTTATCAAAACTAACTGAAAGACTGTGATTCCACAGAGGCAGATTTTTATCTCAAGGCAGGAAGTGCTAACTGAAAGAATGCTGTCACCGTTTATTTTTAATAATAAAGGTAACATCTGAGAAAAGTACTATTTACAGTAGCAGCGTGACTCTGGAAGAAAAGCTACATTAAGTCTGCCTGGGCTAGTGAACGTTGAGTGTTAGACAGATAACATTTGCCTGCCCAACTCCCCTTTGCAGAGCTATTCTTGGACTGCAACACATCTATTAATGTTATTTTTGTCTACTTCATAATGTAAGAAGCTCATAATACTAAAACTCAGAGCAATCCCAGCTGGATACCCCACAGATTCAGGCAGAACCCTTATCTAAACAATCATTTTAGGTGGGTTGTTTCTAGAAATCGCTCTACTCATCTTATAAAATTACATCTAACAATATCCCAAAATATCTCAAGGGCATATAAGTGTGTCATGAGCACTACAGTTCTGTATCCAAATACAGACAGACAAGAAAATGTAGAGAAAGGATGAGACCATCGTTCCTAAGCCAAATCATCTTGGGGGGCTGTGCAATTTAACACAGTGGCAGTATTCCTCTGTGCTCCCCACTCTCCACCAAAGGAGTGAAATACATAGTCATAAGTCAATATGCTCCTTCTCTGATGCAGCATGGAGATAGCAGATGGACATAATTTACGTGGAAAAACTGCCCTGGAAACTCCTGTTGAATGGAACGTGTATTATCCCGTATCACACATACCTAGAAGTAGGCCATCCTCACCCAGCTTTGAGTATCAGGAGGACCACATTCAAAGAGGTAAGTGGTGAGATAAAAAGTGGGACGGAGTCAGGACACAGATATTTAGGGTTGGCAGAATTCTAGTTTTACTTTTTCATAATTTCAACTGATAATATCCATGTTTATCTTTAGGCATTTAAAAACTTTTGTCTATTTAAATGTTCACAGTTGCAGGAAACTTCAGAGTGTGTCAGACAATGGGGGGGGAGGGTTAAATAATTATTTGACAGCAAATATTGAAATTCAAAAAAGTTACAGCTTTATAACTGTGAAAACACAAATTGTGAACATCACCTGTCAAAATATAAAGAATAAATACCCTTAAATCAAACTCTAACAAGTTCTCAAGCATCATTTTCTTACTTTGTCTATCTGTACATTTTGATCATTGTCTGTGGAAATATTTTTTCATCAGTCTGTGTGTGTATGATGAATCGACATTTACCAATAAAAATCTAATCCTTCCAAGTCTACAGACAATTGTATTTGGTATATACCCATCTGAAAGCAGCATAAAACTGACAAACTGCATACAAAGTTAACACTGGCAACTCATCGTTAACTGGGCAGATCACCTGGTACAACGTGAAATCAGCACTCACGGTGGATCCAGTGAATCAATGGGTACATCTAATTTGAAACAGCAAAGAACCGAGCAATGATAAACATCATTAACAGACATGCAGGATCCCTCCCTTGAATATGTCTGCAGACAGCAAGTTAGGGCATGCATCTCTGTGTATTCCTCAGAGGCACTCTACACTTTTGCCCTTTTACTAATTGACCTCTTTTCCCTTTGACAACTTAAGATGCATTATTGCTGTGGGAGAAGATACTGTACAATAACCTCTTCCATGATCTTTAACAGCGAGAGAAGGGTAGGATATGGCTTATAGAAAATAAAGAGGGTGGGAAAACCACCTGTCTATCCAGCCTGTTCCCTTACACACTGGATATAAGTTGTAGACAGGAAAAGGCATAGTTCAAAATTGTTGGCAGTTTTCAGTGCAAACAGGCCTTTTGAGGAAAGGAAATTGAAAGAGTCTTCATCAGCACTAGGTAAACATCTAATTACCAAGTCCACAAAGTCAGAGCATGCAACTGGAAAGAGGAACTGCCTGTATCTGAACACTGATGTGTATAGATTTCTATGAGAAGCAAGTCTGTTCTGATTATAAAACAAACATAGTGTTGTTCATCATGTTTGAAAACCTCAGTTGTACAGGATTGTATACAGACAAGTACTGGAATAATTAATAAAATGGAAAATGAAGTTAAGAACAAAGGTCTGACCATGAGGCCTCCTTCAGGAATTATCTGTGAAGGAGGAAGCTTACAGTAAGTGGAGAGCAAACTAGAAAACAGTGCAATATGTGAAGTAAAATAATGGGAGTAGGTACGCAAAAAAGAATAAGAGAAAGATGCAGGCAAGAAGAATAAGGAAAATAAAATGGGTGTTGAACAAAGAGAAGATATAAAAGAAAAGGTAAATAAAAGAACATGTTTGGACAGGACCTAGAAATGGTCACGGGGTAAAGTGGAAGTAAAAACATAACTGAGGTGGGAAGAGCTATTAATAACAGGTAAGGGAAAAAACTAGAAGGATTTAAACAGTTTAAATCAGGTTTTAACAGGTTTAAATCTCTGAGGCCCTAAAGAAGGATGAACATTTAATAAAGATGTAGATAATGAGTATTAAACTACAGTCCACACAAGATAGTGAACGCTTGAAAATTGGCTATAAAATAAACACAGGGATGCTGAGGAAAACAGACTTCAGTGGTTCAATAAAAACTCTTAAAACAAATTTCAAAACCCAAGAGGATATTAAAAAAAGATCTAGGTTTTCTTAGCTCTTTATATTCTTGTAGAAGGTATTACTTGATGAATGGTATCCTACTTAGGGGGACTGTATAGAGGCAGAAATAGCTAAGAAATGTACCCTGATGGTTCTCAGCTGCAGTTGGGCATTTTAAAGCTATGATAAAGTATTTTAATACAGGAAGAGATCCTTGCATTTTGGTGCTTTATTCTTCAAATTTATGAAAATGTATTCCCTTTAGACCAGCAAATATTGTTTTTCAAGGTCAGGCAGGCACCTTGTAAAATGCTACATACTCTAGAGTGCTCTATGTTTTCCCACAGTCTCATTTCCCTATCCAATCCACTCATGTGCTACGCAAGTAACCTCGGCAGGGGTCACCATGAGAGATGAAATGCCGGAAGCATAAGAATGAGATAACACACCTACATACTCTGCCTTTGGGAATTAAACAAGTTGGGGAAGAGATGGACATTGCAGCATTTTTTTAAAATAAATAAATTGGAGGAAGAGAAAGACAGATCTTGGTGAATAGTGTCCTGAAAAAGGCATGAAATAATGCTCTACGTGATTAGGAGCTCAAATAAGCAGAAATTTAGCACCTTTCCCCCAGCATGAACTTCTGAATTATAAAAAACAAAAAGTTTCTTCATTTCAGCTGCACAACAAAAATGAATGATGCAGAGATAGAAAAAAGTGAATAGAGAGCTAGCAAAAATTAAAACAAGGAAAAAAGGAAGGAAAACAGAGAACAGTTACTCTACTTCAGGAGAATGATGGGGCTAATAAAAATAGAAAATGCTAATAGTAATATAATATATCGAGATAACATTTCATTCAGAAGGATCCCAAACTGTTTTAGAAAATTTACCAGCATAGGAATCACTTCTCCTATTATTGAAACTCAGCCACTGCTAAATTGAAAACACAACTACTGTTCATAGATTCACAGATTATAAAGCCAGAAGGGACCTCTATGACTGTCCAATCTGACCTCCTGTATAACACTGGCCATAGCACTTCCCTAATTTAATTTCTGTTTGAATGAGGCTATATCATTTAGAAAAACATCCAATCTTAAAATTTCCAGTGATGGAGAATCCACCACCACCTTTGATACTTAGACTGTAAGCTCCTTGGGGCAGGGACATTGTGGTCCTGGTCCATGACTAGGGTGCCTAGACACGATGGTAATACAAATGAATAATAAATAATAATAATAATTAACAATTAGTCGTACCAATATTTAATTACCCTCACTTTAAAGATTGTACCTTATTTCTAGTCTAAATTTGTCTATTTTCAACTTCCAGCCATTGGATCTTGTTATATCTTTGTCTGCTAGACTGAGAGATCTCTATTATCAAATTTCTGTTCCCCATATAGGTACTTATATACTATGATTAGTCACCCTTTAACCTTCTCTTCGACTAACTAATTTGACTGAGATCCTTGAGCTTTTCACTAAAAGGCGTATTTGTCAATGCTTTAATCCTTCTCATGGCTCTTCTCTGAACCCTCTCTGACTTTTCAAAATGCTTTTAGTATTGTGGACACCAGAACTGGACATAGTATTCCAGTAATGTTTAATGGCAAACATCAATACTCTGCAAAAGTTAAAACAGAAAGTGATGAACAATATATTCAATTGACATTGCAGGGGAAATTTCAGAAATTATTCAGAAATTTCAATTGAAAGTAGGTGCAGAATTAGAGGCTGAGTGGATGCCCATTTAAAAATGTGATCCTTAGACCATATCCTCCTCAGCACAGAATCATAGGACTGGAAGGGACCTTGAGAGGTCATCTAGTCCAGTCCCCTGCACTCATGGCAGGACTAAGTATTATCCAGAGTCTTTTGATAAGGGGTGCGAGAACATATTTTGAGAACCAAAGGGGGGCAGGCTGCAGTAAAGGTTAAGAACCACTGATCTAGACCACCCCTGACAGGTGTTTGTCTAACCTGCTCTGAAAAATCTTCAATGATGGAGATTCCACAACCTCCCTAGGCAATTCATTCCAGTGCTTAACTACCGACAGTTAGAAAGTTTTTTCTAATGTCCAACCTAAAACTCCTTTGCTACAATTTAAGCCTATTACTGCTTGTCCTATCCTCAGAGGTTAAAAAGAACAATTCTTCGCACTCCTTAAACATCCCTATGCTTAATTTATATCCCTTCTTCTAGTTTTCAGCTTTTCATGTAGTAGTTCATTTCATCATCAACAGCACTGAGTGGTGAGGGCTACACACATTTACTGTGAGAAGCTGGAAAAGCTTATACTTCTACATTTATGGGAGATGCTTGCAAAGAATACAGAATTACAAATAAACTGATGTCTTGAAGTTTTTCTTCCGCTAAAAGCCATCTAGGACATTCAAAAAAGATATAGAACAGCAGGAAAGGGGACAAAAATTAATGACTTTGTTTTAACCATGAAGCTTTGGAGAGAGGAATCTTCCAGTTACTGTATGCCCTTTTTTACTTCTGTTTGACAGCTTGCTGTATTGAGTTTTATCAGGAGTGGGACTGCAGGGGACACAGATGATTTAAATACTGTCTGTGTCCATTAGAATTAACATAATGAAAGGTCTTTACTACACTAGTTCTATCTTTAGAGGGAATATTAGGGAAAATATTTATTCACTTAGAGCATAAAGTGTTTGTTTCAGGACAAAAATGAGAAAAATAACTGGTTAGCCAAAAGCACAGCAACCTTATAAGTCCATTCATCAGTTTTATTTATTTTAAATTCTCTGGTCTGATTGTTATCACTACTAACAATAGGATCAGTGCAAATATCCCACATATATCTATTATATATTATATATCCAGCATTTCCCCCACTCTCCCTCCCTCCTCAGTTAGAGGGTATGTTTCTGAATTTATGAACAAACATGAATCATGTATATTAAACAAATTTCAATATTGTAGGTCTTTTAAAACAAACAACACTCTGTACTTATTATCTACACATTATTCCTTACAGATCCACTCTCATAATTTCTGATAGACAACTGCTGCGAGGGGAGGATATAGACACCTTAATGACAATCCAGATTGTCTCCACTCAAAAGTAGAATCAAGAGGCTCATGCTGTGAAGAGTTTTCAATTTATTTCAATGACAACATTACTCAGCTACATAGACCCGATTTTCACCCTTCATGGATGTATAACCATACCTCAAAAAGGATATGGGAAACCAGCATGAAATCTCCTTGGATTAATGGCCAATTTTGTCCATCAAGGTTCTGGAAGGCTTCAGGCTACAACTTGAAAATAGAACCCCTGTTCTTTCTGGTTGGTAAAAGAGAGCGGAGAGATACTATACCCATTACTTATGGCAACTGACAATGCCTCCTGTTAGGAAGACAAAGTGTCAGCAATTATTAGGTCTCTGCTCCATAAACCTTTTTAGAAAATCCTAGCCTCTGTTTGCCAGAAGCTGGGGATGGGCGACAGGGGATGGACCACTTGATTACCTGCTCTGTTCATTTCTTCTGAAGCACCTGGCATTGGCCACTGTCAGAAGACAGGATACTGAACTAAATGGACCTTTGGTCTGACCCAGTATGGTTGTTCTTATAGTCTTATCATCAAATGCTTGTTTTGGAGGGGAACAGGCTTGTGAAGATTGTAGCAAAGTAATTCTGGCAATATCTAGAGCCCTTAGATTTTCTTGGTTTCAGGTCTGCAGTGCTCTCATTGGTGGATTATCTCTTTCTGGTAATGGATGAAAATTGATTATTCACAATAAATTATTTTAGATCTATCAGCTGCTTTACATACCTTTGATTACAAAGGTACTGACACACATTTAGACCCTGGCAGGGACAGACAGAACTGAGTGCCTCCAATGTTCTCTCCCAGGGAGGGCCCAATGGATAGTAATAGACAATGGTTTGTTTGCCAAGAGTACTCTCTGATGTGGAGTGACACGTGGTTCTATTCTGACTCTATTCAATCTTTTACAAGGCCACTGGGGAAGACATTGAATATGTCTGAGTGTAACGACATCAGTAGGATGAGAATACTCAGTTCTACATCTCTAGTTTGTCAGTCCCAAGAAGTACAGTTGATCAGTTTTCCCCATATCTAATGGGGATTGTGTTTGGATGAGATCTAGCTAGCTGATGCTCAGTTTAGCAACATGAGAAGATTGTAGAAAATCGAAGAAAATAGCATCAGTAATAGCATTGCTACTGCCTAACTTTTGTTACATATGTTCACACTTTGAGGGTTTTGTTGCATCTTCAGTCACTCCTGGAAGAGTGGGTTGAGCAGGGAAAGTCTTACTTGGCATGTGTTTTACTGCCGACAGTGGGTCACCTGAATTGATTTTTTGTGTGTTTTTTATGATAAATGTGGAGGTTCCTACAGTTCACAACAGGTGCCATACATATATATATCAAAAATAATAAAGTGACAGATGAACTGGTCAGTGCATGAGGGAAGTGCGTCAAATACTTGACAAGATGTTAATATTTATTACCTATTTTTGCTAACATTGTGGTACTTAGGAGTGAAGACATTTTGCCATATTTTCCCAAATATTCAAATAGGTATTGAATGCTCCCAGGAGTCTAGCTAAATGAAAGGCATATAGCACAGAAACTAAAAACTCTGGAAGAAAAAACCTGTAAGATTTCAACGTCCAAGGGCAAATTCTCAAAAGCAGGTGCCTACGTTGCACCCACAAAATTAGAGCAAGCACTCGAGTACATAACCTCATATATGGGCACCTAACATGCATATGTGAATGTAAACTGGTAGCACTAGCTGCATAAACAAATGGTTATCCCATTTTCACGGGCAACAGGTGCTTGGGGAAATTCTGCCGGTACAGATGTAATCAGGGAAATATAGGTGTAAATCTTTGAATATGTGATGTATAATGTAGTACACATCACCTAGCCTGGCTATTGATGGTATTCGGTACATACTGTTACAAATTGAGGAAATTTCACTACAAGACTTTAATTTTACATTAAAAATCAAGGTCACCTTTAAAATCAAGAATTGTCTTTAAGCATTCAGTTGTGTTCATTATCTGGTTTACTTACAGGACAATGAAATTTACAGGACATTAGCCAACTAATAATTGGTAGGGAAGAGGTCAGTTGAAGGACAGTTGATACTAATTAAAAAAAAAAATCCACCTCTGATTATATATTTTCTCTCTCCCCCACACCCTTTGCCCATTGCTTGACATCTGAGATTGTAAGCTCCTTGGGGCAGAGACTGTCTCTTTCCATAAATGGAGACACTGCATAGTACCCTGGCATTACTACCATAATACAAATAACAAATAATAGTAACAATGTTTGAAGATAGAGTATGATACATCTGAGATTTGGAAATGAGAAATCGTTACAGTTTCTTTAGGTCAATCCTGTTTTGCAATAACAAGAATAAATGCCAGAGCCAATCATAGTTTTGTCTGGAAATTCTACATTGTTAATTCCCCGAACTAAAAAACCCCACAAATGGTGTCTTCTAGCTACAGAAAAACACTGACTCTCTCAATTAAATTTTTATTTTAGGACAAGGACTCTAAACTCAATGAAATAAAGATAATTGAAATAACATACATTTTAGCCTGAATAAAAACTGCTAGAGAGGATCTTCTTTGTTAGTAACGGCAGATTGCTGACTATGCAATGACAGGGTTTTTCTAGTTAAAAATAATCTGTGACCAAGTTCTGCCCCTTTTTATAGGGGTGGAACTTCTATCAAAGTTAATGAAAGTTGCACCTATGTAACTGAGGGCAGAAATGGGCCCTGGCCCCTGGGAGTCTTAAAATAACAAAACAATTCAGTGGAGCCAGGATTTCGCTCGGTATGTGTATGTTCACAACTCAAGCAAATAAAGCACCCGATACTGAGGGATGCAGGATACCTGCAACTCCCACTAACTTTTATGGGAGTTGGGGGTTCTCAGCACCTTTAAGAAGTGTAGGCTTGATTCCTGAAGTGGCTGATTTTGTTATGCCCTTCATTTGGGATGTGGCACAGGAAATTTCACATGTGCAGGTTTTAAAATTTAGGTAAGAAAAATTCCAGCATAAAAAGGATTTCATATTGCTTTCTTGACACTAGATCCAGGTTTCTTTGGCTCTACAATATTACATCTAGTTCCACCCTGTCATTTTTAACTCCATGCTTCACATTATTAATCATATTTCAATATACTCTGTTAGATAAAAGTATAATCCAGCTAAAAGTATATAAAGATTATAGTCCAAATTATGCAGTGTGCCTTCCGCTTGATAATTCCAGCAGGTAATGAACTGTTTAATCTTATGCAGCTTGAAAAAACATTGCCTCTGTTTATCTTTACCCAAGCCTTCAATGTGCACATCAAGCCAAATACATTTGCTACAGATATGACGACTGAATCCTCTTTCACTTACCAGCATTTTAAGTTTTACGTTCCACTATTTTAATGTATTTTTTTAAATCAGGATTTAAACAGATAAAAGGACAAAAAACACACCTTTTCTGATATTCGCCCCCATTCCCATAAAATTGGTCTCTGAGATTTAGGTCTACCAGTACAGATTTGACAGGTAATCATAAATAATAATAATCACTTCTATAGTACCTTCTATCCAAGTATCTCAAGCTTTTTGTGATTATTTGTGATTTAAGCCCTGATTTTGAAATGCAATCTCCTAGCACAGGCTCCTGTGTTTGAGCAGAGTCCTGTGGCTGTAAGCCTCACAACACTCCAGTGAGCAGGCAAATATTATCTCCATTTTACAGATAGGTAAACTTGACCAAACTCTCACAGTAATACAGTCAGAGAGATGTGAATAGAAATAAAGCATAAGAATCCCAAGGCCATGTCTTACACTATGAGCACTAGAGCAGCACAGCTACAGCTTTGTAGCCATGCCGCTATAGCACTGTAGTATAGATGCTTCCTACAGCAATGGATGGGTTTTTTCTGTTGCTGTAGGTAATCCATGTCTCCGAGAGGCAGTAGCCAGATCGACAGAGGAATTCTTCCATCCATCTACCCATAGGGTTACATTAGAATTGTTCACACCTCTGAGCACCATATTTATCTGAACTAATTTTTAAGTGTAGACCAGACCCAAGTCCTAGTTCCCTGCTCCAACTATTAGACACCATTCCCTCATCTTCCAAACTTGTACTTTAGCTTATACAACGAAAGAAAGAAAAACAAAAAAAGAATCAACCCTTTGGTTTCAATTAAAAAATTAGGCTTCTGTTTACTTCATAGCCATCAACTGGGACTTGATGAAATACAAAGAACAATAACTTGATAAAGGCCAAGAAAATAAACGGTAAGAACAACAAGAAAGGGAATTTTCACTATGGCACAATTTATCATATATATAATGCTTCTATTTTAAAATATGAATAATTAACAAACAGCAAGCTTCCTTAAACTTGTACTCCCTGGATTTCATATATTTGTGAAATAGCCTTAAAGTTCTATCAAAAATATTTTTATTTAAGAAAGATCAAGCTACTCTTTGTGAAAGGCAATGAAAAATAAAAATATTATATTTCATAAAAAGAGTGACATCCTGTATTACATTTATACAGGATCAGCATCCCAAGGGTTTCTTGTGCTTAGATTTTCATATTCCCAGCTGACTATTGTCAGTCAATATCAAAGCAGAAATGAAATTTCATGTCCCAGAAAATGATCAGATTTTTTAACTCACTCACTGAGCAAATTTGCCACTGGTGTAAGTGAACTCAACTCTATTGACTTCCATAGAATGCCACACTCTTCTGAGAGTACAGATTTTAACCCATATATTGTCACTTGAAAACACTAACAAAATTTACGGATGGATATTGCCGGGGAAAAAATTCACTAATAGGCCATGATATTGTACCATAAGCTAAATTCTAAAAATGTATTTATTACCACAACAGTACAATTATAGCAGTATTAGCAGACATTATGTAAGATTCATAGAAACAAAGTCATAGGTAAGGCCCCATGTGTTGTTATTGTCATTTGTATTTCTGTAGCATCTAGGAGCCTCAGTCATGAACTAGAACCTCATTGTGCTAGGTGCTGAACAAACACAGAACAAAAAGACAATACTTGCCCCAAAGAGCATATTCCACATTTCTGCTGCTGCAGAATTTGCCTTAGAATCTAATCCTATAACAGAATTGTACAGCAGCATTTACGTTTCCATTTAAACAACAACAACAAAGGGTGTCATGATCAGGGCTGGGGCCATCATCCCTACTGGCTGTAGCAGGAATTGGAGTCAGGAGTCAAACCAAGGGACAGAGCTGGAATCAGAGTCAGAGAGTCAAGCAAAGGGTCGGAACCAGAGTCAGAGACCAGAGGCAGGGATCAGGAACAAGGCAGAAGATCAGGGACAAGGACACAGGAAAAAAGGGCAGGTTCTGATGTAGCAGCCAGCAAAGAATTCACCCAGTTGCACGAATGACTTCCTATGCTTCCTTCTGGCCTAAATAGCACAGCCAGACCAATCAGTGGGATCGGGCACTCCTCCAATCAGTCCACAAGTTACTACCAAGCTGCCAGTTGGCAGCCAGGATATGAAGGTTGCCTGCAGACCCACAGATCTGAGTTCAAGACTTGTGGGTCCTCTCAAAAAATTTCTAAGCCCTTATAGTTATGAATAAAACTTTCAAAATATAAACTGAATGCAAATCAATGCAGTGTTGTCTTCTGCAAACAGCCTGAAACAATAGTTCAGACAGGTTTGAACTGCCTAATTAGATTCACTGGTGCATAGACAAACTGAATGAGGACAACTCCCCAATATTGCAGTCATTTCCACCCAGTCCTCAAAGAAAAGGGAATGAGGCAAAGCATACTCAAAAACTCTTCACACTTTCTTGGGTGCCAAAAGTGCCAACTGACCTCCCCTGCTACCAAAACCTCCACTCTTTCATTTGGCAACTTCACAAATGTAATTATGCAGTCAATCAAAAATCAGTAGCACAGTGATGTAGAATGAAATTAATTGATATTAATATAAAAATAAACACAAAGAATTCTGTACCAATTGTATCATTCATTTTCATATTTAATTCAATACAACTTCTGTTTCTGAATACACCAAATGCTGCCTTCACATTTTCAACCTATCAAAAATTCAGGATCAGAGTGTCATAGAACTGAAGTCCTCATATACATGCTCAGTGAAATGCATGGAGAAAATATCCATGTGGAAGTACAACGCTATCCAATGAACCACAAAACCAATCTACTCTGTGTCTCAGTTTCCTCATATGTAAAACAGAGATAATAATATTAACCTTTCTTTGAAACACCCTTCGAAATCTATTTGCAGCTATATATAAATGTAACTATACAGGTTGACAGCATCATTGGGCCTTTGGTCAAGTAATCCATCTCTCTGGGACTTACTTTAACATTCTACACACCTTCCAACAGCCATAATTTTTACTATTCTTCCAGATGTGTAATTCCCCACTCAAAATTCCCCCAGCCCTGAGGGCAACAAACTTATTCCTGGGCCAGTGGTGGGTTTTTGACACTTTAAACTTTCATATTTTCAAAGAATGGTATCTACTATGCTGCAAGGCTAGAAATGAGAGCTATAAAACATCAGAAGAGCCTCCCAGCTTCCCAACAGAACAAACGTGGTGTATTCAGCACATATATGATGGCATGTTGGTATGAAGGTTTTATCAGCATGAGTTTGGGATGGGCATATTACTCATGGACAATGAAGCCAAGAGTGAGTCTGCAGCTTGATCTTCACAAATGAGTTACACCACGGTTGAGTTTAGCCTAATATGTCTTCAGAAGAAGTCACTGCAGAATTACAATCAAATTCAACATGGATCTAAATGGTCTAAAGTTTGAATATTTTATGAGGGCCAAATTCACCACTTTGTTACTCCAATTTTATGTTAGTGTAGTAGAACGTCAAAGTTCTGAACACCTCGGGAATGGAGGTTGTTCATAACTCTGAAATGTTCGTAACTGAACAAAACGTTATGGTTGTTCTTTCAAAAGTTTACTACTGAACATTAATTGAGCTTTGAAACTTTACTATGCAGAAAAAAAATGCTGCTTTTAACCATCTTAATTTAAATGAAACAAGAACAAAAACAGTTTCTTTACCCTGTCAAATCTTTTTTTGAACTTCCCCTTTATCTTTTAGTAGTTTACATTTAATACAGTACTGGTCTATATTTACTTTTTTATTTTTTTTTGCGTCTCTGCTGCTGCCTATTTGTGTACTTCCGGTTCCAAATGACGTGTGGGGTCAACTGATCAGTTTGTAACTCTGGTGTTCTACTGTATAACTCCACTGTTTTAAATGAATTTACATCAAACTAAAAATGGAGTAACACAGAAATGGACTTGGCCTATAAATGGCAAAGCAACAATAACTTGCAATAATTTGACATTCGATGGGTGTGCAAAACAAACATAATGAAGTGAGGGGCAGAAAGGAGCTAGCAGGAAATACAATTAATAGGAGGATGTAGGTTAAAATAAGGGAAGTCTCCTTTTTTTAAAAAACAAAACAAAACAAAACATCATCCTTCTAACTGCTTTTCCTGATAAACAAACCAGTCTGTTAAATTACACTTTTTTTACACACTCTGAAAGGCGGTTCAGTGGCAATTACTCCACACTTTACCACTTACTTTCATATTGGGTGAAATCACCCCTGTGCAAGCAGCCAACACAAAGTATATACAACATTTAAGTCCCGTTTTTAAGCCTTCTATGGGACTTAAATGGTGGGTGAGCCTTGTTCTGGCTCCCTGAGCCAAGGTGAATTTCATCTTTATAATCAAATTATACCTACTATGCAATATGCACTGTCATTAACTTCACCAGTGAATTTGGTTCTTAGAATTTCATTTCATTTGTCTCCACAGTTGTGAAAGTGGAAACTAAAATGATCTTCTGCCTAACAGGTTTGAGATATAATTTTTAATCCTACAAAAGACATTCTTATCAAAACCTAAATACACTAGTTAAAGATTTACAAGCTAAAAAAATTAGACAAGACAACCTTAACTTTGAAAATGGACCTACATGTCCATTTAAATCAGCATTAGAAATAACTTTGTATTTAATGTTACACGACTGCAAGAGACACTCTCAAAGGTCAACATCTCAAGGCTAAAAGAAAAAAAAGAAAGGGAAATGAAGAGGACATTTTCCTAGAAAATCTGCTAGTGTTTTTCTGTTTTGAGGCTGGTGCTCCTCAACACTCCTTAATTCCTATCACAACACTGGGTACAAATCCAAATTTTTAACTCTGAGAAAGGATTAAGTAGTGCTTTGGAAAGGTTCTTCCTTATATATTTGGGGAAGAAAGGAAGAAGAAAAAAATCAAGACAAAAGACTACTTCACACAGTATTTCGTTAGTTATTCTAAATGCTCCAAATTCTAGGTTAGAATAAGACTATCAAATCCTTTCCCAAATAAGGTATATCAGGCCCAATTCAACAAAGTACTTAAGAATGTGCTTAACTTTAAGCACATTTGTCACATGAACAGAGATGGACTTAAGTACATACTTAAAGTTGAGCACCTACTTAAGTGCTGAATTGTGACACTGCCTTTCGTGAAATTACAGTGATTTGCTCAAATGATGATGATATTTGCTCTAATGGTAAATATTATCATACAGCTGATGTTCTGAAAGCTGCCTGGAGGTTTTGAATGACCAATTCATATTCATTTTAATGGGAATTCAGCATCCAAAACTTTGTAAGTTTTGAAAACTTCAGCTTTGATTTTTATAGTACCTTAATCACAGAGGATCTACAAGTGATTTATTGATTATATCTTATTCAATTAAAATCAGAGGAGTTAAGACTACCTTATGCTGATGTCTTGTCCTTGTCAGGTCATAAACTGGGGCAGGCCTGATCATTATATTGATGTTATTTTGAATACTTCCAAAGAAATCCCCAATATGAAGTTGCTATGGTGACTCATTAAGTAAAAAGAACGAGGAGTACTTGTGGCACCTTAGAGACTAACGAATTTATTTGGGCATAAGCTTTCGTGGGCTAAAACCCACTTAATCGGATGCATGCAGTGGAAAATACAGTAGGAAGATGTATACACACAGAGAACATGAAAAAAATGGGTGTTGCCATACCAACTCTAACGAGACTAATCAATTAAGGTGGGCTATTATCAGCAGGAGAAAAAAAGCTTTTGTAGTGATCATCAGGATGGCCCATTTCAAACAGTTGACAAGAAGGTGTGAGTAACAGTAGGGGGGAAATTAGCATGGGGAAATAGTTTTTACTTTGTGTAATGACCCATCCACTCCCAGTCTTTATTCAAGCCTAATTTAACAGTGTCCAGTTTGCAAATTAATTCCAATTCTGCAGTTTCTCATTGGAGTCTGTTTTTGAAGGTTTTTTTTGTTGGAGAATTGTGACTTTTAGGTCTGTAATTGAGTGACCAGGGAGGTTGAAGTGTTCTCCGACTGGTTTTTGATTGTTATAATTCTTGATGTCTGATTTGTGTCCATTTATTCTTCAGCATAGAGACTGTCCGGTTTGGCCAATGTACATGGCAGAGGGGCATTGCTGGCACATGATGGCATATATCACATTGGTAGATGTGCAGGGGAACGAGCCTCTGATGGTGTGGCTGATGTGATTAGGTCCTATGATGGTGTCCCTTGAATAGATATGTGGACAGAGTTGGCAACGGGCTTTGTTAGAAGGATAGGTTCCTGGATTAGTGTTTTTCTTGTGTGGTGTGTGGTTGCTGTTGAGTATTTGCTTCAGGTTAGGGGGCTGTCTGTAAGCGAGGACTGCCTGTGTCCCAAGATCTGTGAGAGTGAGGGACCGTCCTTCAGGATAGGTTGTAGATCCTTGATGATGCCCTGGAGAGGTTTTAGTTGGGGGCTGAAGGTAACGGCTAGTGGCGTTCTGTTATTTTCTTTGTTGGGCCTGTCCTGGAGTAGGTGACTTCTGGGTATTCTTCTGACTCTGTCAATCTGTTTCTTCACTTCAGCAGGTGGGTATTGTAGTTTTAAGAATGCTTGAAAGAGATCTTGTAGGTGTTTGTCTCTGTCTGAAGGATTGGAGCAAATGTGGTTGTATCTTAGAGCTTGGCTGTAGACAATGGATCGTGTGATGTAGTCTGGATGAAAGTTGGAGGCATGTAGGTAAGTATAGAGGTCAGTAGGTTTCTGGTATTTTCTATGTGGTTACCAAACCAATACCCTAGCATGGTGTTAGAGGACAATTTTTATGCTCCTGTGTATCGTTGATTCAAATAGAGTTACATTATATTTATACTGGTATAAGGGAACAAAATAAAAGTTGTAAAATCTGGCAGCCATAAGCATTTGTGGTAACTAAAGATCCTTGGTAATTTTCAAAAGTGCTGATCAAACTCTGCCTCGTGTAACTACATTTTTACTACCTTGTGAATACCATAATACCTAAAGAACTAACACCTCTGTTCTGTGGTCAGATTTCACCATGTCTCTATGGCTGCAGCATAAAGAACTGATTAATCATTTTTTTCAATTTAAATGAAGATTTCCTAAACTAACAAGTCTCATAAGTAGGTCCCTACCAAATTCACAGACGTGAAAAACACATTCACAGGTAGTGAAATCTGGTCTCCGCCATGACATCTGGTCTTTCGCATACTTCTACCTTATGCTATAGTACTATGGGGTAAAAGTATAAAAAAAAGCACGCAGTGTTTCTCAAACTGGGGGTCTCGACCCAAAAGGGGGTCACAAGCCTATTCCCCAGATTGAGAAATGCTGACAAAGACTTTACATGTGTATATTTTGCCATTTTTAAATATGTATTCCTGCTTTGTCACACCACCATGAAATTCAAGATTTAAATATCTGAAACCATGAAATTCAAGATTTTTAAAATGCCATGACCATGAAATTTACCAAAATGGACTGTGAATTTGGTAGGACGCTACTCATAAGGAAGGATGGAGTAGAGGCTCACCTAAGAGCATCCAACACATGAAGAGCCTGATCCAAAGTCCATTGAAGTCAAAGGGAGTCTATTATCTTCACTTTGTATTGTCTGGGTTTCAGAAGATTGGGTTTTGCTGAAGTCAACATTCTGGAAGGGCACGAGCTATCACCGGGCATCCTGAACTCTGAGTTAATTAATTTTTTTGCCATTTAGTTTCCGAGGTCTTTAAATAGAAAGAAATGTTTGTTGGTCAGAGTTAGTGGTCATTAAGGCAGCTGTAGTTCTCAACTAGGGTTGAAGCGGATATGCTACTGTATCTAGTTTATAATCAAAAGACCTAGCTTTTGTATAGTGCTTTTCATCACTAGATCTCAAAGAACTTTACATCGTTATCTCCATTTTATAGATGGGAAACAGACACAGAGAGGTGAAGGTAAGGTCATGTGGCAGGCCAGTGGCAGAGCTAGGAACAGTCCCAGTTCAGTGGTCTTTGCTACATGGTTGCTATGTGATTCCTGAGTGCTCCTCCCGCCCCCCGCCCCCGCCTGTACATGTTGTTATAGTGGAACGGGGATAATGGTCGTGCTTTGAACTGTTTCCAATCTGTAGTTGCTAACAGGACTGGTGAGAGAACTCTTATCCATCGTCTGTGTCCCAAAACCTTGACAGTTTAATTACAGGAGTGTTACACTAGATTTACGCACATGAGAGAAGCTTGGTGTCTGTCTCTCCTTGTTCACAACACTGCCACACCATTTCCTGCAACATGTAGCCTCCCCCGACCAACATTTCCAGCCTCCCGTCCCCATCCCATTAAACTGACCGGCACCCCTGCACTATTCTCCCCCCCAGTCTACCTGTTACTCGCCCCCATTTTTCCCTCCTAGTGTTCTGCCCCTCCCCCTCACCCAATTCCCCAATTGCAATTCTCCCCTTATTGCTACCTACGCTTCTACCCCTAAACACTGTCCCCTCCTAGCAAACATTTTCTTGTGTAGTTTTCTTTCTTTTCCAAAAATAGTTGCATCGTCTTCTGAATATTCTGCTGTACTCAGATTACATTTCCCCAAAATAAAAATCCCCCCTTTGATACAGGCAGATTGGAGCAATACACGTGCTTTTTTTTAAACTTCAGATTTCTGCTGTGGGCTGGTGCTCAGATTCAATGGCAATGACATGTCCTTGGAGCCACCAAGGTCCTGCGATGTGGACATAGTTTTCCAGATAGTTAGCCCCCACGCCCATGCTCAGAATAATCCCTTAGGAGAGGGAATAAGCACATGAGGCTTGCAACTAGCCTAACAGGAGAAGCAAAATCTTTTTCAAATAACGTTTTAATTATATTTCCTCCAAAGGGCTGGTGGGCGCCACCCATGCTGTTGGGGTAACCTGGAGCGTTGAACACTGTGGTGTGATGATCTGAGCCCTAGTTTGCTCTCTATCTGTGAGCAAAAGAAGGTTGCCAGAGTCTCTAAATTTTAAGAAAAGCCTTTTGGGGGGAAGGGGGAGGAGGGAGGAGCACTGTATCTCGAGACCCCTTGGTCACATGGCCCCAAACTTGGACGACTAACAGAACTCCACACATTCATGAAACACACCAAATTTTAAGTAACCCTGTAGCTTTTAGAGCACTTAGAAGAGTCAAGCTTTAAACAAAAAGCTGGTCTTAACTATAGAAGACGTATTACTCTGCTGTAATGGTCATCCAGTTTTAAATTATTCTTTTATCAATCCTATATTTGAAATTCACAAAAATAAAACTTTTACATAGTGCTATTATCCGGAAAGATTCCAAATGTTTCAGAAATGCCATAAACACAGGAATCTCTTCAACAATCACTCAGACGCTGCTACTAATGAGTTGGAGCATGGAAGATATTTACCAATACCCAACAATTAAGACCAGAAAGTGAAGAACATCTTCTCCAAAAGAAATGGCAGGGGGAATTTAAACCATCAGAGTGTAATCACTCAAACTGGCATTTGGGTAACATATAACTATCTTTGCAAGAATAGGGGTAAGATCTTTTTTTTAAAAAAACAACAACAATTATTAAGGATCTTGGTTTTATATCTTGCCTGAAAGAAAGCTGCCCAGCACCATGCTGGAGCACCAGCTGAATGCCAGCTCAGAAGGAAGAATGCCATCACCAACACCATTTCCTACAACATCTTGGATTTCATAACCAACTACCAATGAGGGCTCACTCTACTTACCTTGTGAAATCTGACAAGGTCACAGTTTAAAAAGATATGGCTGTAGACAAAAGCAATAACCCACTCCCTTCAACTTCTAGTTTTAGCAACAAGTATTTCATATAATTTCTCTAGAGTATATATTGGGTCCTGTAGAAAGTAATAACCTTGTACAAATTGGAAGTGGATATATAATGTGATTGGGAATAGCTTCCCTCTGATGGAAGTCCATCTATTACACACTAGGTCATCTCCCTTTAATGATTTCTTTAAAAAGATGCAATCAAAAGGTTCATCTTTTCAGTTTAGGATCAAATAGTCATTCTCAAATATATGATTAACTGTGGAAACTCTATGGAGAGCCTATTCAGCTCAGAGAACTTATTTTGTGCAGATGCTGCAAACATATTAGACCAAATCATTTCTTATATAATAGCTCCATGGAAATCAATTAAACTACACCTGGGATGATTTTGTCACAGTGTGGTATGAACAGCTTTTCAGATGGCCCTTTTTTCTGTAAAGTTTTAGAACAATTAATTTCTAGATATTTCTAAAAAAATTAGAAAAAATTAAGCTATAAAAGGCTTCCTTATTTTCCACTCTAACAGCTACTATTAATATTATATATTTAAATAAATATTTTTTTTCCACAAGGGGGTTACCATGTACTTTTAATTGATTATATGGAGATTTCTGACACAGATTAAATTGGCCCAAACTGACAGAGTACAAAAATATATCTTTAAAAAAATTCAGTCAGAAAACACTTTGGAATAACCATTCATCATTAGTTTGGTAGAACATGATTTGATTTTATGAATATGTGGGTTTGTCAGAGTCAGAAAGACCCCTGTTCATAAATACACCTCTACCCCGATATAACGCTGTCCTCGGGAACCAAAAAATCTTATCGCATTATAGGTAAAACCGCTTTATATCGAACTTGCTTTGATCCGCCGGAGCGCGCAGCCCCGCCTCCCCGGAGCGCTGCTTTACCGCGTTATATCCGAATTCGTGTTATATCGAGTCGCGTTAGATCAGGGTAGAGGTGTATTTGATTATGCAAAGCCTGTATTATTTTAAGTATCCATTAATGGTTTCTGGTACCCACATGAATATTAAGTTACAAGGTAGTTAACTGCATCCCATACAATGACTGAATGTATAGTTTATTGAACACTGACTTTAATTAAAACAATAGGACAAATTTCTTACCATATTTTGAGGTAAATTTTGATAAATTATAATTGTATATTTTAATTTTCAGCACGCAAGTACAAGCCATATATTTGGAAGAAATGTATTCAAAAACCAGAACCCTGTATAGGTTTCTCTTCATTAAAAGACAAGTCCCTTATAAATATACTGTATAAACATGTAGCATGTGTATACCTAATGACAGAGACAAGGTGGGTGAGATAATCGCTTTCTTTGAACCACCTTCTGTTGGTGAAAGACACAATCTTTCGAGCTTACACAGAGCTCTACTTCAGGTCTGCGTAGGCTCGAAAGCTTGTCTCTCAAAGGGCATGGCTACACTTGCAGATGTAGAGCACTTTGAGTTAAACCAGCCTGCGTAAAGCGCAGTAGGGAAAGCCCTGCAGTCTGTCCACACTGATAGCTGACAGCGCACTGGCGTGGCCACATTAGTAGCTCTTGCAACGGCCACAGAGAGCAGTGCATTGTGGTAGCTAACCCAGCAGGCAAGTGGCTGCAATGTGTTTTTCAAATGGGGTGGAGTGTGTTGTGTGTATGTGGGGGGGAGAGAGAGTGGGTTTTGGGGGGGCTGAGAGCATGTCAGCATGCTGTCTTGTAAGTTCAGACAGCAGCAGATCTCCCCCTCCCCCCCGTCTCTCTCTCTCTCTCACACACAGTATTCCACAGTAACGGCTTGCATGCCGGCTGTCAGAAACGGAGCTTTGAAAGGGCATTTCCACATTCCTACAGGAGTTCAAAACAATGCCAAGAGTGGCCACTTGACTTAAGGGGATTATGGGACGTTTTCGGAGGCCGATCAAAGCACAGTAATGCAACACCTCATTCACACTGACGCCCGTGAGTTGTAGCCAAGGCGCAGCAAACGTTATTCCTCTCACCGAGGTGGAGTACCAGGAGCGCTCTAACTGTGGAGTCACAGCGCTCTACATGCCTTACCAGTGTGGACGGGGAGTGAGTTACTGCGCATGGGGCTCCTTTATTGTGCACTAACTCGCAAGTGTAGCCAAGCCCTTACCAACAGAAGATGGTCCACTAAAAGATATTACCTCATACCTTGCTCTCTAATATCCTGGGACCAACTCAGCTACAACAACATTGCAAACGTACAGTAAATGATTGTAGAAGCTCTGAGCATGGCAAATATGCTTCATACTTGTACTTCTGAAAAGAAAATTCCAGACTCCTTAAACTTCCCATCTGTTCTACTCAATTTGTTTATTTTATAAATAATGATGTTCACTCACAGAAAGCCCCAGCCACTCTGCAAGTGAGCTGGTAAGAGCTTTAAAGGCTGAACCAGCAATCCTTAATCAAACAAAACTCTCACTGAAGTCAATAGGAGTTTAGAAACAAGGAGGGCAGGATCAGCCCAAAAACGAGAGATAAATCAAAGAGTTAAAACATTGTTTTGATGTGTGTGTGAAGGGATTTTTTTATTTTAATGCCACAAGGATGATATCTCCTTAAGAAAATCATTCATGCTAGAAAGTTCTACTTAAAGTGAATTAGGGTGACCAGATGTCCCGATTTTATATGAACAGTCCTGATTTTTGTGTCTTTTTCTTATATAGACTCCTATTACCCCCCATACCCTGTCCCGATTTTTCACTTGCTGTCTGGTCACCCTAAAGTGAATTGGCAAAGACAATCTGGCATTTAAATCAAGAAAATATAGTTCTCCCACTTTTGTGTAGCCATATATTAGTTAGGTACATACACTTTTCCAAAAGTGTAATATGGACAGCAATTTGCTGAACAGAGCCAAGAAGAGGAATTCAGCAAACCTAGCAGGCAAATCTGCCCTCCAGTGATTATAAGTAGGCAAACTGAGAGAGGCGGGCAGGTTTCATCTCCATCCTCAGGTGAGACATGCCAATCAATGCAAACAGGATTTTTAAGTGCAATTCAACAGTTTATCTGGCAGGCAGGCAAGTAATTAACATAAGAATGCCCATATTTGGTCAGACCAATGATTCATCTAACCCAGTAACCTCTCTTCCAACACTGGCCAGTGTCAGATGCTTCAGAGGGACTGAACACAACAGGGCAATTTATGGAGTGGTCCATCTCGTTGTCCAGTACTCAGCTTCTGGTAGTTGGAGGTTTAGGGACACCTAGAGCATGGTCTTGTGTCCCTGACCACCCTGGCTAAAAGCCATTGATGGACCTATCCTCCATGAACTTATTGAATTCCTTTTTGAACTCCTTTATACTTTTGGCTTTCACAATGTCCCCTGGCAACAAGTTCCACAGGTTGACTGTACGTTGTGTGAAGAAGTACTTCCTCATTTTTGTTTTAAACCTGCTGCCTATTAATTTCATTGACCCCTAGTTCTGGTGTTATGTGAAGTGGTAAATAACACATCCCTAGTCACTTTCTCCACACCATTCATGATTTCATAGATCTCTATCATATCTAGTGTTGCCAACTTTCTCATCACACAAAACCGAACACACCTTGCCCCGCCCCCTTCCCCGAGGCCATGCCCTTGCCCTGCCCCTTCCACAAGGCCCCTCCCCCCATCCACTCCATCTCTCCTCCCTCCATTGCTTGCTCTTCCCCACCCTCACTCACTTTCACCAGGCTGTGGCAGGGAGTTAGTGGGTGTGGGAGGGGGTGAGCACTCCAGCTGGGGGTGCAGGCTCTAGGGTGAAGTTAGAAATGAGGGGTTCACGGTGTGGGAGGGGGCTCCAGGCTGGGGGTTGAGATGCAGGCTCTGGGGTACAGGAGGGGGCTCTGGGCTGGGGATGAGGGGTTTGGGATGCAGGAGGGGGCTCAGAGCTGGGGCAGAGGGGTTGGGGTGTGGGAGGGGTGCGAGCTCTGAGATGGAGTTTGGGTGTGAGAGGGGGCTCAGGGCTTGGGTAGGGGGTTGGGGTGTAGGAGGGGGTGAGGGGTACAGGCTCCCGCTCGGTGGTGCTTACTTCGGGTGGCTCCTGGAAGCAACCAGCATGTCCCTCTGGCTCCTAGACACAAGGGCAGCCAAGTGGCTCCGCGCGCTGCCCCTGCCTGCAGGCACTGTCCCCGCAGCTCCCATTCGCTGCAGTTCCTGGCCAATGGGAGCTGCGGAGTCGGCACTCAGGCTCCCGGAGGCAGCAGGCAGAGACCCTCTGGCCGCCCCTCCGCCTAGGAGCCAGACATGCCGTCCGCTTCTGGGAGCCAAGCGGAGCCAGAGCTGGTAGGGAGCCTGCCTTAGCCCCACAGTGCCACCAACCGGACTTTTAGCAGCCTATTAACATTTCCCAGATTGCTTTCAATAGTCACTGGGAGATCGATGCCAATTCCGGTAGACTCTCAGCCAATTCAGGGGGGTTGGCAACCCTAAATATTCTACACACTCCCTTAGTCGTCTCTTTTCCAAGCTGAATAGTCCCAATATTTTTAGTCTCTCCTCATATGGAAGCTGTTCCACACCCCTGATCATTTTGTAGCCCTTCATTGTGCTTTTTCCAATTAAATATCACTTTTCTGAAATAGGGTTTTGGTTGTCTTGAGCTACCATCCAATAAATTTTTCCCTACCATGACAGCACTGCTTTAGAGATAGATTTGGTTGGCAGATCATTTCAAATTCATCTATTTACTATAATGAATTCCAGTGGTTAGAGCAAGAGGCTGGGAGTCAGGAAACCAGTGTTCTATTCCCTGCTCTGTCACTAGCTCACTATATGATCTCGAGCAAATGACTACACTTCTCTATGGCTTGGTTTTGGCTGTAAAATGGTAATAATAATACTTAGCCGTTTTTGTAAAGAGCTTGGAGATCTTCAGATGAAAATAAGTGCAAAACAATATTATCTCATCCTAAAATATAAATAAGTACATCTAACTTATCAGTTGACATCGCTATTATAAAAAGCAATCTAAAATACTTCTGATATTCTCATTAAAAATCCTTTTGTATTTTTTAAGTCTCCTACACGAAGCCCTGACAGTTCACAGCACAGTAAGCCAAGCCAGATTTTTGCACTACATTTGCAATATCTTTTATACTTGGGCAGCTGGCAAAAAGTGAGAAAATCCATTAACATGCTAATGATGTGTCCTATTTAAAATTCCAGCCCTGATTATTGTGTGATTAAATCTCTTCCCTTGACGTCTGCTTTGTTATATCGGAGTTACAATGAGAAATCAACAATATTAATAAAGTACAATACAGGTGACCAATTTAAACACAAGAAACACACATACTTACATTCTAGTCAGTGTTTCAAATTTCTTGTGAAAAACAGCTCCTTCTAAGCTACCAAAAGTGTTATTTCAATAAACAAAACTCAATTCTTAAAAGGCTCACAAATCAAAAAATATAACAGTTCAAGAGAGGAGATGTGCAGAAACAGTCAATGAAGAGATCGACACAGGAAGGCTTTGCCAAAGTAGTAAATTTCAAGGAGAGGTGTGGAGGAGAATAGAGGGGGCTTTTGATGCAGGGGTAGTAGGTTTTTCCAAACATAGAAAGTAGTATGAAAGAAAAGCACAGAGCAAGAGTGGGAAGAGAAGGCAACCAATATCCGCCACTGGTCTGATTGTCTAGCTAGAAAAATTAAGCATCTGCTGTCTACAATGAAAGACTATCAACTACACCACTGAAATAATTAAACTAGTATAAAGATTCAGAAAAGGAAACTGACTTGTCTTCATGGTAGTGTTAGCTCAAATTAACACCTCTCCAGTTAAACTCAAGTGAGAGCAGTCACACAGAATGATTGGATTAGCAGCCCAGAGTGGCTGAGCCCCCACTGTGTTACTAGGTCAAGAGTCAGCAGAACTCAAGCTTCAACCCACACCCCCTGACAGGCCATCTAGCTCGTGTTTAAACCACCACTGAACTTGAGCTAGAGATTTTTGTGCATAGACAGGAGTCGGGTTGTGGTAACATTTGAGATATACCTCAAGCTAGCACTGCTGTGAAGATGAGCCCTCTGAGGCACCTAATACCTGAATATACAACTCTGAAACGCACGAGGGGAAAAAATGGTCTAGAATTAACAAAATATTTTTGTTACAGATTCTGGGAAAACTGAATCAAGTGGTTCAGGTATATTTCTATCTTTATTAATCATAGACTATCAGGGTTGGCAGGGACCTCAGGAGATCATCTAGTCCAACCCCCTGCTCAAAGCAGGACCAATCCCCAGACAGATTTTTGCCCCAGATCCCTAAACAGCCCCCTCAAGGATTGAACTAATAACCCTGGGTTTAACAGGCCAATGCTCAAACCACTGAGCTATTTCCCCCCCCCTTAAAAAGAATAAATCTACTGCCTCATTTAAAAGAATAAATCTTTGCTTTAAAAAATGAAAATGTTATGTTGCTTATTCTCTAATCAAATGACATATGATTTTAACTACTTATTTTTATGTAAAATATGACAGACTACGTTCTCTGAGGGTAACTAATGCATGTTTTACCTCATTTTGCTGTTTTTGCTATTGCTTTCTAAATGCAAATCAACAAGGACATGGGATACTAATTTTGCAAATTCCTAAATAGCCAGAATATTGGCATTTTGGGGGAACAATCTGATTTCCCAACATTAACCCCAAATCATTTAGCTTTTAGTTATTTAGGAGTTTGCATCAGTGCATGATTGGGGTTTCAGGGAGATTCCTAAACTTCACAAAACCATACTAGTCAATTAGCAGCAGGGTTTGTTGAAGTCATGGGACTTCAATGACAGCCATTTTGCAATCATCATTCCTCCTTCATTTAGTGACTGGGTGCAGTCTTGCTGCTGCTATGACCTCCGGCTGTCTGTTTCTCTCTGCCACAACTATCTCCAGAAGGATATAATAAAAATTATCATCCATAATAATATTTTTAAGAGAATCTCATTTCTCTGGTTCTCTCTGCTTGCTCTTTGTGATGTAGATATTCTTCCTCTAAACTTCCCTGCCCATCATTCAGGAGCTCTCATCTATCCTTATTATTTCCAAGGTATGTTTTTCAAAATATTCCTGTTTATCATAAAAATGAGAGGTGAGCATACTAGGGTATTTACCAATCCCTACTATCATCGATATTCCTTATATAGTCGGTATCTTCATCTTTATTCTACTATTCTTTCTCCCTCCATTTTTCTAAATATGCATGCTCACAGACTATATTTTGTGATGAACACCAAAACATCCCAAAGTCAAAGTTACTCAACTAATTTCAATTGCCAGTTGCTAAAGGTTAAATGCAATAATAACCTTGAAAAAAAATGTCCTCATCACCAATCAGTCTGCCATAGAAAACAGGGTGCGACATTCAATAAACAGCAGCAATCACAGAGAAAGCCTTCTCAATGATAATGTGCCATCTGCAGTTTAGACTATTCCATGTTTTATTTTACAAGCATAAAAGTACTATGTGAAAAGACAACTGGTTCATGAAACTCCATGTCTTTTTTTAAAATACAAGATATTTACCACTTTTCACAGGTTTGTTTCCAACCAAAATTCACATGCTAGATGCTCTCAAATCTAAAGGAGTGTCTATCTTCCAAAAAGTAAAATGGTGTAGATTATATGAAAAACTAATAATTTTAATCGTTTATACAGCTTTCAGCAATTTGTGCTCCATAGGGTTTTATTTCATACAGAATTAACTTTCTTCACTTATTCTTGTGGAATCACAACAAATCAAACTACAATCTGCATAGTAAATCTCTGACATATCTCAGTGCTTTACAATATATTATTGTCATAATTTGCAGTAAATTTCAGCACAGCATGATGCTTCATTGCATACATTCGGTGTTTAAAAAAAAAAAAAATAGGGGACAGTCTTTGAAGTGCTGCCAGTTCTGTTGCTTCAACAAGCTCACACAAACAGTCTGAAAGCTCAGTAAAGAAGAACTCATTTGAAAAATGTACCATTTGGAAAATTATGTGTATGGAAAGTTCCCTTTCTTTAACAGAGCAAGTAGCAATATGAAGGGGGACCAAAAATAACTCTTCAATCCACTGGCAACCCCAAATAATTAGAAAGCATGCTTCATCATCTGCTTTTGGATCACTTTGCTTATGTTGAAGAACATTAATGTTGGAGGAAGACCATTAAAATTTTTGCTCCACTTTTCTGGATCTTTTCTAGTTTCTAGCAGGATAAATACTTGTCTAGTAGCGTAGAGGACACATCTTCCTTCCCTTCCTAAATGTGTTGTCAAGAGTACTGTTGCTTTAAATCTCTTTAATGGCCTACAAAATCCATCTTTTTGTTTTTAAGATAGCTTTGCCTGTCTGGTCACCTAGGAAACGCAACTCAGCATCCTTCCAAAAGAGCAATGCTTTTGTCTCTTCTACCAACTTACTGTTCAGAAAATTTTGAGGTAGGAAAAAAGTGTCAAACTCTGGAACTATCTCTAATTCTTTCTCAAGAAAGCAATTCTAAGATTATGTTTAGCAGGCAGAGGTAACTACAGTATGTGTGTATTTGTAATCAATTAAACACTACTCCATCTTTTACTTAAGCAACATAGCCACTTTATCTGGTAACTTACTGGGTGACTTCAGGAGGGGAAGGCAGAAGACAGAGGATCTACAGAAGTTAGAAGCAGCGCTACTTTGTCAGTTGCGTTCACTTAAATCACAGATCAAATTTCCTGATTCTGCTTTGAAACAGTAAGCCACAAAGACTGCTTATGTTGACTTGCTAGCTGTTCTCGCTAAACCACTTATTTAAATAAAGACTTCTTGCTTTCAAAACCTTGCACCCTCTATGGGTTACACACTTTCCCAACAAACATCCTGAATAAATATCCAATTATGTTAAAGGCAGAGGTTCCTATTGTTGTGGACAACCTACATTTTCCACAGATGAAAAGTACAAGAACATTTATGTACAAGATATTTGATTATGCACATGATGTACATGCACAAGGCATTATTATTAATTAGGTTTCAGCACAAGAGACTTTTTGAGAATCAGGACTATGAGAGATATTAAAAGCACTCTACAAAATTAATATACACAAAGCTAGAAAAAATGTCACTCATGAATGACAAGACAAAGCCTGACAGCATGTACAACCTACTGTTTATCAACGTCCTGCCAAAATTTCCCTCCTAAAAATGGTATGTTCTGCATGTCACAAACATCACAGGGATGTTCATCCAATCAAGCAGAATACTGGTCTGCCCACAATATAGCAAAAGCAAAGCTTCAATCACCCAACAGCTGGTGAACTACTTACCAAAGGCAGACTCCCCCTGCTCCAGTTCTTGTTTCAATCTGTTGTAATCTTCTTTAATTCTCTCTAATTTTTGGACATTTCTGGCATTCAGCACCAACAGCTCATTGAGAAGTCCCTCCAGCCCTTCTCTCTCAGATGTTAATGATCTTATTTCTTCCGCAAGATCCTTAGCAGTACAGAAATTACTTCCTGCAGATTCATTTGGAGGGAGAATAAGAGAGAAGGAAACAAACATTTGCAACATCAGTAGATTGCACAGAAAACACGGGAAATTAAGCAACTGAACACCCAAGCAGCAGCTAAAACAACAGTAATAAAAGACAGAAGAGTTTTGCATTCTGTTTAATTTTTCTGCTCCACTGAATCCCATTACAGGAAACGTTCTTAATAAGCTATTGGAACAAGATGTGCAAAATTATGGTTTACCTAGATTCTTTTACACAGAAAACATTCCTTCCTTTTTAGTTTTTAATTATTTTTTACATTTGTGGGGAAAATCCATGTCTGATATGTAAGTTGAAGAAAATTTCACACTTGTAATTCATGGGTCATTACCTTGTAGTCCATCAGATCATCATCAGGCTTTATAGTGTACCTCAATTCATAATTGCCAGATGATATAGTACATTTAAATGGGTGCCATCAATCTGTTAGACTCCAGAAAATATCTTTCTTGCACAACGATAAATACCATATACCATTATTTCCTTAAGGTTTTTATATATAGGACATACTGTGTTTGTAAATGGTATGCACCTATTAAAAATAATATATTAAGAAAATGCTGAGGTTGCATGGATAAATGCTTAAAAATCAGGAATCTCCAATTCTTTCTCTCCCTGAAACATGTAGTTTAGGAGCCATGCAGGGTTCCTGATACTCCCATCTTATTTTGCCTACAGTTCCTGAGCAACGTGTGATTCCTGTTAGAGAATCAGAACTGGGAGTCAGGAGTCCTGAGTTAAATTCCCAGCTCTACCGCTGGCTTGCTTGTGATATTAGTCCTTAAACTCTCTGTGCCTCGTTTTGTAAAAATCAAGATAATAGCACTTCCCTACCTCACAAAGATAATTACATTAATGACACTAGAAAGTTGTACCATTTTAACTATGTGAGTATAGTTAAAATCGCACAATCCCCCTAGTGTGGATGCAGTTATAGCAGTATAAGGGCACGTCTTCACTACCCGCCGAATCGGCGGGTAGCAATCGATCTATTGGGGATCGACTTATCGCATCTAGTGAAGACGCGATAAAATCGATCCCCGATGGCTCTTCCGTCGACTCCGGAAATCCACTGCGGCAAGAGGCGGAAGCGGAGTCGACGGCGGCGCGGCAGCGGTCGACTCGCCGCCGTCCTCACAGCCAGGTAAGACGACCTAAAATACGCCACTTCAGCTACACTATTCACGTAGCTGAAGTTGCGTATCTTAGGTCGACCCCCCCCCCCCCCCCCCGTAGCGTAGACCTAGCCTAAAGGAGCTTTCTACCATTACAGCTATTCCCGTATGGGAAGGGGAATAACCATACCAGTATAAGTAATTTTTACACAATTGTAACTGTGTTCACAGTAAGGATTTCACTGGTATAACTATTTCAGTAAAAAATCACACCCCCTAACCAAAATAGTTATACTAGTAAAACATTTAAATGTAGACGAGCCCTAAGGTGGCAGGGGCCATATAAGTACCTATAAAGACAGGTCTATAAAATAACCTTTAGGGGCTCTGATGTAACCAGCAAAGGCATTCAAGGGTTACGGATGAAATGCTGCTTCTAGAAATTAATGTGTAGCACATCCACTTGTGCATACATTAGCCATCTATCACCTCAAAACTCAAAAAATAACCCCTAACATTAGGGTGTATAACTGTCATCCTCCCCCTTCCCCCCCACCCCGAGCCACTATAAATGTTTTATAAACCTAATCTGTGATTTGCTTCCACAGAGGTGGGGGGAGGGTAGGAATGAGGAAAAAGTTGACATATAATAATGGATGAATGGTAAATATTCAGATGTCTCTAAGGCAGCAAGGCTGACAACAAAACAATGGTATCTCCAAAGAAAATAGAACTCATTACAAGTCTTAGTGCACAGGATCCTTAATAAAACATGAAAAAGAAGAGATTCTTAATTAAAATCTGGAGCCTTCTTTCTACTTCTGAAAAAAGCTAGGGAGAAGGTATGATGCTATACATGAAAGTTTTATACATGTTGAATGATTATGAATTCCCAGAGGGGAGGTTAATATCAAAACTCAGGCTATGATGAAAAGGCATCAAGTATATGCCCATAAGGCAAATCTCCCTGATGTAACTTTTCCTGACAGCAGAAATATGCCTGTGTGTCTGTGATGAAAAATCAGAAAAGCATATACAGATCTGTGCACCACCTCCTGAAAGTGCCATCAGTGAACTCCTGACCGCAATCACAGTAACTAAAATAGGCACTTTCTAAATGCCACAAGAGGTTGATTTTAAAATTATATTTATATCCCTACTGCCAACATTATAAAAAAATGCCCTTCTGCTTTTTAGAAAACACAAGTCACTTTGGTTACTATAGAAATATCCTTTAGACACCTGTCAAAATATTTCATTTTGTTAATATAAATTTGATAAAATGCCTCATTTTGATGACAAAGTAATTATTTTACCTAAACTGAGCACAATAATTTATCACTTTCCTGCATACATGGGGTTAAATTTCTACAACTGTACTGTAGACAGTGTTCTTTTGGATCTCACTGAAGGTCCGGGGAATAGGCGGTCAGGCCTAATGGTTAGAATCAGGTGCCTGGAACTGGAGCCAGGGTCAGAGTCAGGTGCCAAGCCAAGGTTCATTGCCAGAGACAGACTCAGGAGCCAAGCCAAGGGTCAGAGCCAGAGACAGCGTCGAGGCAGGGCATAGGAGCAGGGACCTGGAGCGCATCAGGAAAGCAGGAACCATGAACAGACAAGGGTCTGAAATAAAGGGGACAGGAACAGGCTGGGGGGCAGGGTTCATAGTAGCCAGGGATTCACCAAGTTGCTCAAACAACTTCCCGTACCTCTATCTGCTTTAAATAGTGCATCCCAGCCAATCGGTGGGGCTGGACATCTTCCTCAATCAGTGTTGTGAGCAGAGCCTTTGTGAGCTAGAGCTTTGCTAACCCCCTTCTCCACTAGTTTGAGTAAGCTACTGGGTGGCGGCCACAATCTGAGCATGGTCTAGGGACTCACAGGCCCTGGTTCAAGGCCCAGGATCTTACACACTCACTCAGTAACCAATAAACCCTTATCAGAATTTGTAAGGAAAACCTAGAATGCTGAAGAAAGTAGTGCTGGTTATGCATAAAGTGGTAGTCTATCTAAATAAATCTTTCAGTTAAGACCTAAAACCAAGATTTAATAACCCCGTGTATGGTCATTAAAGATCCCATGGCATTTCTGATATTTACTTCCAGTGCCTGGGCCAAATTCCAGTTTAGATAAGTAATTTACCTAGGCAAAATTCCCCAGCAATATCCATTAAATGTGATATTCTTCATTTTGTCCTAAACTATTGTGCAGTGTTAATGAGAGCTGAATGACTACCAAGTTCCTCACCAGCAATGACTGCATTTCACTAGAGTGTATGTATAATTATACACACCCACATTATATTATACCAGATGGGTGAAATTAACAGCTTAATAAATTTCATGAAAACATTGGCAGGTTCATGGAATTTTACTGTGCTACTTTTAAGATGTTAAATTTTTTAACTCGAATAAATATATGAAATCAACACTCACTCATAGAATTTATTAATTCAGTAGAAAAAGTAGTATCCAACCATGTGAAAGGAAACCGAGATTATAATAAAACCTGTAATTAAGCGATCTTTGCCAAATCAACTCTGTGATTTATTACTTTCCATTACCAGAATCATCAGATATATAAAAGGATTTATCCCCAAAATCATTCATGAATTTTCCACTTTGGAACAGGGACTAATCATAGTTATCAATCACTCATGACACTCTATGAATGGTCTCAGTCTCTACCCTATGCTCAACAGAGCACACAGACCCTGAATTGTGTGTCCAAACTCAGTTCCCTTCTGGGGTTTGGCTTTATTGGTAGTCAAAAAGCAACATCACAATAAACCTCCCCCAAACTTCCTCCCTGAGTTTGGAGGTACCTAATGTTTTCCTCTGGGACTGCCTCCCTCCTATATCCCCAATTCTCACTCCGTAGACAGCCACTCCTATCTCCCTTATATCCAGAGGTGTTTAATAAGCAGTACAGACCAAAATGAGCCATTGGAACACCAACAGTTTTATACAAGGTTCTGACACCAGCAGGGGGGGCCAACAGAAAAATCCTGCCATCCCATTACACACCACAGTCACAATGATCTGTTTTGAGAAGCAATGTAGTAGCGAGGGGGAAACTGAGAGCTTGGTTTGTGATCATTTAAATCCACAATGGTGTACTGGGTTTTATTTTGTGCAGTGAGAGATCAATACTGCAACATGAGGCACATATAATGATACTATATAAAGCTTTATGTGGTCAGCAGACAAAATGAGGGCTACTTGGTGGAAGTCTGAGGGCTCTTGCAGGATCTTACCCTCAAAAGTTTGCAAAGAATTCTCATACTTTAAACCAGTATAAATGACTTCCGCAATCCAGACAAAAAGCATAATTGTTAAGGATCCCAAGCACTGGTGGAGGAATAACCAGTGCAACCAGGGAAGTGCACAGGGGCCCGCGCAATCTGGGGAGTAGTGCTGCTGCAGTGGTCCAGAGTGTTGCTCCAGTACCTGGAATTCAGGCCAGAGCAATGACACCACCTCTCCATTGTATGATTCTCACAGGAGAAAAAAAATCTAGGGATTATCTGGAGATAGGGAACCGTGGGTCATTGATTTTAACTGTGAATTCTTCTAATATGCAACAAGCCAGGCAGCAACTATTGGTTAGTCATTTATACTGCATTTAGAGAAGTATGCTACCAGCTTTGCTATAGCTATGTGCAATGTTACTCAACATCTGGCAAAGGAATGATTTCTGCAAAACAGAAAAATGTGAATACTGGGAAGCCAACTGGGGGGAAAAAACAATGACACTAAGCACAAAGCACACATTCACCTTTCTTCCTCCACTAAACAAAACTTTTTAAAGATCAACACCCGTTGGAGCAATAATAAGAACTGAAGAGCTAACAAGTGTTCTTCCTCAGGGCAATCACCATTATGGTCTCCATCAATGCCACTAATACAAGTCATAAAATCTTCCACCCAGTTGTTGATGAGGATACAGAGTTTGATTGCAACTTAGACTTCAATAGATAAAGTGACGGTCTATGAGCACATAAGGAAAGCTTAGTGCAAAGAATCAGAGGGGTAGCCGTGTTAGTCTGGATCTGTAAAAAGTGACAAAGAATCCTGTGGCACCTTATAGACTAACAGATGTATTGGAGCATAAGCTTTCGTGGGTGAATATCCACTTCGTCAGATGCATGTAGTAGAATTTTCCAGAGGCAGGTATAAATATGCAGGCAAGAATCAATCTAGAGATAACGAGGTTAGTTCAATCAGGGAGTATGAGGCCCTCTTCTAGCAGTTGAGGTGTGAACACCAAGGGAGGAGAAACTGCTTTTGTAGTTGGCCAGCCATTCACAGTCTTTGTTTAATCCTGAGCTGATGGTGTCAAATTTGCTAATGAACTGAAGCTCAGCAGTTTCTCTTTGAAGTCTGGTCCTGAAGTTTGTTTGCTGCAGGATGGCTACCTTTAAATCTGCTATTGTGTGTCCAGGGAGATTGAAGTGTTCTCCTACAGGTTTTTGTATATTGCCATTCCTAATATCTGACTTGTGTCCATTTATCCTTTTACGTACGGACTGTCCAGTTTGGCCAATGTACATAGCAGAGGGGCATTGCTGGCACATGATGGCGTATATTACATTGGTGGATGTGCAGGTGAAAGAACCGGTGATGTTGTGGCTGATCTGGTTAGGTCCTGTGATGGTGTCGCTGGTGTAGATATGTGGGCAGAGTTGCACGGATTGGTTCCTGAAATTTCCACTGTTAGTCTATAAGGTGCCACAGGACTCTTTGTCGCTTTTTAGTGCAAAGAAAAGAGGGGGAATTAGATGTAGTGATATATACCAGATTCTGAAAGCAGCAGTGCTGATGGGTCTGCAGACAAGAAGGAATGAACAATGAATGAGTAAGATGCCTTCATCACCTACATACCTCAAAAAACAAGAGGCCCAATCACAATTATCATTTTTAAGAAATGATACCAACCATTTTTATTATGAGGCATAATGCAATACAAATTGTCCACCTGATCCTGAAAATACACTGTATGAAGGCCCATTTACAGGATCTGCTATAGAAAAGTTAGTTGAAAGAGACAGACAGAAGGAAATGCCATTTAGAGGGCACACAAGAACATTATACCAGGATCAAATCGGCAGGTGCAAAGTAGGAAATATCTTTTGAGCAGCTCACAAAAGCGATTAATTGTAGCGGGACAGAGAAAATAAAAGTTCGAGTTTCTGGAGAGAATTTACCCAAGGAAATTTCCTTAAAATCCATTTAATTTGGAATACTCTATTGTATTTTCAAAGACAAAAAGTTGGCTCTCCAGAAGAATTTTTATAAATCAGGGATAAAAGTCATTCTTGGCAGGAATAGCAGTATCCAGAGAGGGGAAAGAATTGCAAAGGAGACAAGGAAATCCCTCCCTCCTCCTCCCTGTAATTTCTATATGTGCTCAAGTCAATTCAAACACTGATTATACTTTGAAGATGGAGGGGAAGATTTTCTTCTACATCCAAGATCTATTAAGCACAGGGGAAAGGTCAGTTACACAGCTCCATGAGTTGGTGGGCTGTTCTGCAACAGCCTCAGCCTCAGAGCAAGTTAGGGCAATCTAGGGGCTACTGTAATTTACACCAGCTAAGGAGCCACCTCCTCCCTCCCCAGCACATGCTCTGTGCCAGTGAGGGAGGTGAGAGGTTGTATCAGGAACTGACTCTGATATCTTTACCCCAGCTGAGAGAAACACTCAGGGAAATTCTCAGCTGACTAATTATAGCCAGAATTAGGCTCCTTTGAGCTGCCTGTGCAGTATAAAGAGACCAGATTTTACCTTAGAACAGTGGTTCTCAAACTGGGATCCTTAGAGACTGCACAAGGGGTCCGCAAAATATTATGAAAAAAAAATTCTCACCACGTCTGCATTGCCTAACAATTAAAACCAACAAATGGTGCGTGAACAACGCCGTAATACTCACATTGCATAAGCATCAACATAAAAAAATCTCACTGCTTTGTGACAGCAAATCAGAAGTGATGTCCATTTTTTTTTTACGACTAAGACGTCTTTTACGCCTAAGACGGTGGGTGGAAGTGGAATATATTTTTACAGTGTGTGAGCAAATTACATTGAAAAATGGATAAATTTTTTAAATGTCCTCATACTAGTACTGCTAGTTGTGCTAAAGTCATGGACAATGCAGAGTGAAGGAGTAAGAAACAAATGAACAGAAAGTTTGACAAAAGTTATACTGATTTTGGTTTTATGGAATTTAGTTATGGACGACCGCAATGCGATCTATGATTATAAATCCTGTCAAACAAAGCAATGAAATCTGCAAAATTGAAACGACACCTCGCAACAAGGCAACTTGAGTATAAAGACAAATCCAGAGACTTTTTTTTTCAAGAAACAATCAACAGAAAACTCAAATGACAAACACAACATCGGTTCCAGAAAAGGATCTGAAAGCATTTTTCTTAACAGTGCTTCAGATTGCAAAGAGTAAAATATCCTGTACCACTGGAGAAGGACCGATTCTTCCAGCTGCTGTAGAAATGTGCAAAGTGATGGTAAGGGAAGATGCAGCGAAGAAACTTAAGGCCGTAACACTTTTTAATTACACAGTTAGTAAGAGAATTGAATAGCTTTCAAATAATGTAAAATGCTATCTAACTGAAAGGCTATGTACATGTGAACAGTTTGCAATTCAGCTTGATAAGACAACTGATGTTGGTAATGCAGCACAATTATTAGTTTTTGTTCGTTATGTTTGACTGGGGGAAATTTTGTAAAGTTTTCTTTTTTGTCAGGAGTTACCAAAACAGACAAAAGATCAGGAAATATTCAAATTATTGGATGATTTCATGAAAGCTGAATCGCTGAATTGAGAGAAATTTGTTGCTGTTTGCATGGACAGTGCTGCTTCTATGATAGGCAATAGAAGTGGTGGTGTAGCAAGAATATGAGCCATAAATCCACAGGTAACTGTAACACACTGTACCTTGCATCGCCAGGCCCTTGCATCAAAGAAAATGGAACCTGAATTACATGATGTGCTCAATGCAGCTGACACAGTTGTGAATTTTGTAAAGTCCTGGCCTTTGAATTCACACCTTTTTGCAAAGCTGTGTTTAGAAATGGGTGCCGGATACAACACATTATTGTTTCATACGGAAGTGAGTTGGATATCTCATGGCAGAGTGTTGGAAAGAGTTTTTGAGCTTCACAAAGAGCTGCTGTGTTTTCTTTCAGTGCATAATCCCAAGATTGCCGCAAACTTTTCTGATCCAATATGGATTGCAAAGCTTGCAGACCTCACAGACATTTTTAACTGGTGGAATGCACTGAACCTGTTCACACAAGAGGGCGATACCACCATACTTGAGGTGAGTGACAAGATTACAACATTTCAGAATAAAGTAGAGGTTTGGAAAACTAGAATGAGCAGTGGAATCTCAGATATGTTTCCTCTATTGACAGATTTTCTGGATACTAACAGCATGACAACTGAGTGACAGATCACTGCTCACCTTTCAACTTTGGCAGAGTACTTCAGTGTTTACTTTAAAAACATAAACATGGAGAAATATGATTGGGTTTGGGATCTGTTCTCAACTTTTGATATGTTGTCTTGCTGTTTGAGTGGAAAAGCAGAACAGGAGCTGGTTGAACTGCCCTATAGTTTCAGGAACAGACACCTGGCCAGTTTTGGTCAACTGTTGCTGTGGAGTACTCAGTATTAGTTACAGAAGCAATGAAAATGTTGCTACCTTTGCCAGCAACATATATATGTGAAGCATCATTCTCTACCATGACATCTATAAAGACAAAGTTCAGGTCCCAACTGGAAGTGGAGAATGATTTACAAGTTTGCTTGTCAACCACCATCCAAGGATAGACAGACTCTGAAGCAAGAAACAGACACACCCATCTCACTGATATCTGTAAGTACTCTTATACTCCTTTACTTAAAGCATTACTAACAGTACGTGTTTATATGAAGCATACATATACTTTTGTCAATCAGTTGCTCAGTTGGGGGTCTGGGATTAACACTGCATTTGAAAAGGGGTCCATCAACAAAAAAAATTGTGAATCTCTGCCTTAGAGTCAGGCCAAGAATGCACTATAGGAGTGCAAGGTGGAATGATCATTTATGTGAATGGTGTGCGCACACACGAACACAAATATATAATCTTCCCAGCATTATATTTTCTCCCTTCTTCATGTTTTCTCTGTCATCTTATTCCCAGTAATCTCTTGCTCTTTGCTTATTTTCCACACCCTCCTTCTCCTCTTTCCATCTATCCTCCCACTACACACTACCATCCTATCCAATTACTACTCACCAATCCTTTCATTCTCTATCCCCCTGATCTATTTATCCCCAATATACAACATTACACAATTGGTTAGGGGAATAATGGCTTTTGGGTTGAGAGGTTCATCTTTTTCTGAAGCATCTGGTATAGGTCACCACTGATGAGGCAGGATACCGAATGTGATAGATCAATTATATGTTAAGGCCTATATTCCCAAGGAGCCCAATTAGCCAAGATATTGAGGAGGAGTACTGAAAGGCAATAGGCACACTGAGACATTAGCTGAATTTACAAAAAAGTTACAAAGTTACAAAAGAGGAAAGAGGAACACCAGTGTCTTTTGATGGAACAGCAGCACAATTTATGAATCATGTGAGGAAAGACTGAGCAAACTTGCCTAACATAAGGCCATTTTGTCAGCTTGCTAGGATTCTGAGGACAATATCTAATTTGCATAAAATTAAGCAGATTGCAGCATGATCTCAAGCAAACAAAGGAGTTAACATCACATTAGCATAAACATGTGGAGTGGTGGTTAATCATATGTTCACCACCAGGCATAGGCAAATTTCTACTCTGATGGCTCTGTTTTACCTAATCTCAATTATCATTAAGAGACGAAGTGTTTTAAACTAAAAGCCAACCTGTTGCAAGCCTTTTAGCAGCCATCTGGAAATAATCTTATTCCCTAGTCTCCAATGTCCAGATTATTATGAGAGGCAACAGTGCCAACACAGTACATTTGGTAAAAGGGAAGTGGTTAAATACACATGCCATGCTACTAACCTGTACCTCCACCTTACACAGATATAGGTCACAAAAGAGGGATGCTCTTATCTTTTTAAAAATGCTGGAGGTCATATCACAGTCAATCGCCCAACCAACTCCCATTTTCAGGCCAGCTACTATATATCTAATAAAACAGTTATTCAATGCTATTAGTGAAATGATGACATAAGATCTCTATTCAGTGTAAGGATCTTAATATTCTTTCCAAATGAGGTATAAACCTTCTTGGCCTAGTTTCTACATCTGGGTCTAATTTACACTTGCAAGAATAAGACTAACTATGAAGGAAGTGAAGAAAATTAGTGGCTCTCTCTCTCAAACACACACCTCAGCTGTGTCTAAGCATTTGTCAGATTTCATTACTATTATTTTCAAGAAAATTGTTTTCACACAGTTACAATACCTAAACATACATGTAATCTCTCATCTGCACAGCTAGTAAATTGACAAAACATTACCTAAAATGGTGGCTTACTTCAGATCTTCCACTGTACCCCTTATTTTCTTACTATTCAAAAATTAGAATTATACCATTCATCACACATTAACCTAAAATTTTCAAAATAGTGAAAATGAATTTAAAATAAATATTGCTACAGTATTTTTTACTTATATGGATCAGTGCAATATTCTGCATTACAAAAGGTTACCAAGTTAACCTTAGCTAATTTATATTTCCTTGCTATTTTTGAGCATTAATTTAATTTGATCTGTAATCTTGCCCCAATAATTCTTGTGCCTCTGAGCCATCCTACCAGATAAGAATAAACCTTCCTATATTTCCACATCCCTTTCCTGCACTGATCACAGGCTATTTTATAAACTTTTAAAGCTTTGCTGGAATAAGCAATTTTTAAACTTTTTAAAGCTTTGATACAATATCTCAAAATAGTTTTCTTTTACAATGGTACATATAAAAGACACTGACCAAAAAGACTGCATCGATAGTTTTTTCTCAGTGGCTCTATATCTATTAGCATCTCCCCCAACCCCCATCCCAACCCAACCCAAAGAAGCTAGCATTCTTTCTTTGACTCTCCATTACTTTACGTATCTATCTGTGAGATGGTACTCTTATTAACTGCAGTTCCAGGAGAGCTACTGATTCTAAATCCATTATCTACCAACATCCTATTTATTATGTTTTATAAAAAATACTGGGCAAGAGCCTCAGGTGGTGTAAACTGGTGCAGCTCCATTGATTTCAAAGATCTGAGCTGTAAATATTGGTAGAAGGGAGACATGAACACCCAAAGTGGTTTCTAATTTTTTTGGAAACTTATTAGTGTCTTCATGATATAATTGACCTATTGTATTTATTACATACCTTCCTAAAGCTGAAGATTTCCTAACATTTTTGCTGATTAAATTCTAGATGAGGATATAATAAAGAGGGGAAACTACTCAGTTTGTATGATATTATACCCCAGCAGAATGGCTGTTACTTATTGGGTATTGAAATGCAGGCTATATTATTATTGTTTAATACTAAACAATATTCCTTCTGTTCTGAAATGGTTCCAATGCTTGTCTAGGTTAAGATTAAACCAAGTTAACTGGCAGCACTAGTAGACTTTCATGTTTGGGATTGCATTTATTCTGGGTTTTTGTTTCTGCCATATAAAAGATTAAATATCTTTTTGCACTTTGTGGAGCATTTTGCCCAGTACTGTAAATTGATGTGTCTGGAATACAAAGGTGAGTGTAGATAAAATGTTGATTTTCTTTGAACTACCCTGCATCCATGAAATAGTATTGCCTTTCCAACTCTCCTACTTGTAAGTATTTTATATTTAAATTCATATAACTAATATATATATTATTTGATAATTGTATTCCAAGGTACCAGTATCTAACTGAACCTTTGGGCCAATATGTCAGACTTCATTTGATTAACTTTCTACTTTGACATAGTTCCAAAACTATTTACATTTTTGACTGTTCCCTCAAGGTAATTATGGGGTTGGCTAAGAACAAAGTATCATTATCAACATATAAGGAAATTTTGTGCTGGGTATCCTTTAACAATGTTGTTGCAGTGGATTCTTTCAGCGAGTGATTCCATTGTCAAGGTAAAAAGCACAGGTAACACACAACATCCCTGCTTCGTGCTTCCAGATTGAATGAAAACTTCTGATTATATCCTCTGTTCTTCATCTTCACAGCAGGTTACAGATATAAAGTTTTTGTCCATCTAAGAAAGTTATCCACAATTCCATATTGTTCCAAACTGCTCTAAAATAATTTCACTCTACCTGATTAAATGCTTTCTTAGCCTCTAATGCTAAAATACAGAATCATTTATTTGATTAGTCAGATAAAATAATCCCTCAACCGCCATCTAACAGTCTGTTACCTGCCTGTCTCTTCTTTGTATATATAAGTGGATGATATTTTGTTTAAACCACTAGCCTAAACCTTGGCCAATATTTTTTTTACAGGTCAGTTCATACCCCTCAATTGTGGCTTTTTTGAGGGATGTCACTCAGTTTAGTCCCTAAATTATTAATATCCACACATTTGGTGTCCCCTTATTTTACTGCTGAAAATTATTTACATTAAAAATAAATAATCATTAAACAGATTGTACAGTTATTTATATTAAAGCCCCATTATCTTTTAAGTTTCCTCTGTGAATAAAATTGTGTCACTGTGAAAGGACATGCCCTCACACTGGTATGGCAGAGGCTAACAAGCTCCTGTGGGTCTATTCCACACTAACGTACCTGCAAGGCTTGTTCAGCCTGGAGGAGGAGGAGGAGGAGTTTAAGGGGGGAATTTATCTAGGAAGGACAGTGAAAAGGAAGAAGGCTGCTCCACCCAGAGGCTGCTGGTAACAGAGGTAGTTCAGCTGAGGAGGAGACAGCCACAAGATGCATGGCACCTGAAGCCACCCTGACTGACAGCAAAGCAATACGCCCCAGAAAGAGGCATAGAAGGTAAACCCCGCAAAGGAGACTGAGCTCTTAAAACTGAATATCTAGGGGCTGCCTGAGAGACTGGTCCTCTTTCCAGCTAGATCCTCCTCTCTTACAAGGGGAAGGGACTGAGCCCTTAGAGCTGAATGTCTAGGGGCTGCCTGGGAGACTGGCCCTCTTTCCAGCCAGATCCTCCTCTCTTGTAAGGGGAAGGGAAGAGGCGGAGCCAACCCTCTGCCTGTGGGTGGTTGCCCTCAGAGAACTCCAAGGGCCGCCAATTGGGGGAAAAGAGAGGTTAAGCAACAGACAGTGGGACCTGGGGAGGGGGGGTCCATGGAGCCCTGCCCCCCACCGTCCTCCCCCCTCCCATTTGGGGTCTGTTGCACGTCATGATCCACATTTGGGCCTTGGGAGATTGAGAGATATGAGTTAATAGGATGTCCAGACAGTTAGACATTTACTGACTTAGGGAGGATTAGTAGAAATGCTTCTTTTATTGATGCTGTGAGCTTCTTCCCTATCAATGTAGTATTGAAAACATCTGCCAGTGGGTTTATTAGCACTTTTTGAATAGTTTTATAGAGAGGATGCCAATCTACACCAGAGGGTCTATCTGATTTAAAATCTGATATAGCTGCCCCTCAACATCATGCCCACTAAACCAATTAACACAGCATACACCCTCAAGGGAGCTTTCCCATACACCATCTAATCATTAGTTTCTAAATATATGTTTAGTAAAATAACTGAATATTCTCCATCTCTTTATCTGTGTCTTAGTGTCCCTTTAATGGACCATTAATGTACATATGATTCCTGCTTTAAATGTCATTTCTGATTATAGTCAACCCTATTTAGCCTTGTCTTGATTATTCATCTCAAGTAAGATCCTTGCATTTATTTGGGAATTATTTTCTTTTTCTCTTGCTCATCCACAATGTCCTTCCCTGGCAACTCAGTATTTTTTTCTACAAGTATCCAGAAAGATTGAATAAGATACTTCTCTTCTTTTAGATCTTTCATAATGGTTGTATTCTTGTAGGACAAGATAACTTTGAATCAGAAACTGCATCTGTATCTTAGGTATTTCCCCCTCCTTCCTCCCGCCACCTGCAGTTCTTCAGTTGACTTTATTTTTCTGCACAACCTCAGTATATTAGCTGATAAATCTTGACCTTTTCTATCAAGAGGTCTTTTTGTTGACAGTAACATAAGTGTACAATTATGTCCCTGCAACAATTTTTTATGCTTGAAGAGAGAAGACTGCGAGCCCTATCTGTTGTTACTTCCTCCACTGCACTAAGATTTAAAATGTCCTAATTCTTAACTAATAACATAAGATTGCCTTTCTTTTATTTTCACATTGTTCCTTCTTTCACAGTTCTCCAGATCACTAACTGTAGAGAACATGAGTTAAATTTTCAAAAGTGTCTATATGACTTAGGAGCCTACGTCACTTTTTAAAACTTTACCCCATATTTTCCTCTTAACTGCTTGACTTTGGCCTGCAGATTCACTAGTACATATGCATCCTCTCCAACTCTGATCTCAACTGTATCTTTTTTTCTATATCCATTAGTTTAGAGTGAATGTCCATTCTGAACAGAGCTGGTGAAAAATTCCTTGACAGGGAACTTTTCTGTCAGAAAATGCTGATTTCATTGGAAGTAAAAATGTTTTGTGGAGACAATTCTATTTCTCCAAAATTAAGGTGGAAGACACGCAGGGGGAAAACGGTTATTAATCTTTCCTTAACTGTTGTTCTTCAAGATGTGTTGCACATGTCCATTCCAATGTAGGTGTGTGCACACCCCGAGCACAGTTGCCAGAAATTTTTGCATCAGTGGTATCCGTTGGGTCGGCTCTGGCGCCCTCTGGTGCCACGTGCTCATAGCGCTGATATAAGGGGCCCCACCAACCCCATGGCCCTTCAGTTCCTTCTTTTCAGCCAATTCTGAAGAGGGATAAGAGGGCAGGTCTTGGAATGGACATGTGCAACATCTCGAAGAACAACAGTTACAGAAAGGTTAGTAACAGTTTTTCTTTTTTGAGTGATTGCACATGTCCATTCCAATGTAGGTGACTCTCAAGCAGTTGTACAAGTGGAGGGCTAAGAGTTTAGTTGACATGCTGACTCTAGTACTGCTCTGCCAAATCCATCATCATCTCTAGCCTGCTGAGTGATGGCGCAATGACAAGTAAATGTGTGTACTGATGACCAAGTTGCTGTTCTACAAATGTCGTGGATAGGCATTTGCACTAAAAACGCTGCCAAAGACGCTTGTGCTCTTGTAGAATGAGCTGTCAGAACATATGGGGCAGGAACCCCTGCCAGGTCATAACATGTGAGGATACATGACGTGATCCATAATGAAATTCTCTGGGCTGAGACAGGAAGACCTTTCACCCTGTCTGCAATGGCTACAAATGGTTGCGTAGTTTTCCGAAACAGCTTGGTCCTTTCCATGTAGAAAGCCAGAGCATGCCTAACATGTAGCAAGTGGAGTCTCTGCTCTTCCCTGTTTGCGTGTGGTTTTGAATAGAAAACTGGTAGGAAGATAGCCTGATTGCTCTGGAACCGGGAAACCACCTTTGGAAGGAAAGATGGATGAAGACGCAGTTGGACCTTGTCCTTGAAGAATACAGTGTAAGGTGACTCTGACATGAAGGTATGGATCTCAAACTCTTCTGGCCAAAGTGATGGCCACTAAGAAGGTCAACTTCAAGGACAGGTACAGCAGGGAGCAATTTGCCAACAGTTCAAACGGGGGGGGGTCTGTCAGTTTTGATAAAACCAGGTTGAGGTCCCGGGGGGTGGAGGGGCATGTCCACATAGGGGTACAACCTCTCAAGGCCCTTAAGAAAACCATTAGAAATGTCATAGGGGTGAAAGGCTGAGATTGCAACCAGATGGACTCTAACAAAAGCCATGGTTAGACCTTGTTTTAAGTGTAGTAAGTATTCCAGAATGAAAGGTAGTGACAATTGCGTAGGTGAGACACCCTTCTGGGAAGCCCAGATAGAGAACATTCCCATTTTGCCAGATAAGTAGCTCTAGTGGGTGGCTTCCTGCTTCCTAGGAGGACTTTGCAGACCTACTCCGAGCATGCTAGTTCTGCGGAGTTCAGCCATAGAGCTTCCAGACTGTCAGATGGATGGACATGAGGTTCAGGTGACGCAGACAGCCATGGTCATCAGAGATTAGGTCTAGATGCAGAAGGATTTGTGTCTCCACAGAGAGATCCAGGAGAGTGGCAAATCAATGCGGGGCAGAGGGGGCATTGGGGCAGGCCGGGGCCGTCAGGATGACTCACGCTTGGTCTCACTTGATCCTCAGCAGGACCTTGTGTATGAATGGAATAGGAGGAAACGAAGAGATGTCCCGTCCAAGAAAGGAGGAAACCATCTGCAAGGGATCTGGGACTGTGGCCCAGGAGGGAGCAGAAACGGAGACACTTCGTGTTGCGCTTTGTCGCGAACAGGTCTATGTGGGGTGTTCCCCACCTCTCGAAAATGTCTTTTACGACATCTGGGCAAAGGGACCACTCAGGGTGGTCGGAGAAGGATCTGCTGAGGTGATCCGCTAGTTCGTTCTATGTTCCCGGTAGTTAGGAGGCCTCAAGGTGAATTGAGATATAAAACATTGCCATTGTGTTGTCTGTGAGAACTGACACATTCTTGCCTGCCACATGGGTTTGGAATGCCTGGGAAGCCTAGTGGACTGTTCTGAGCTCCTTGACATTGATGTGTAGAGAAAATTCTTCTGGACACCAAAGGCCCTGACTTCTAAGGGAGCCAAACTGAGCACCCCAGCCCATTGCTGATGCGTCTGTAACAAAGGATATCAGTTGGGTCTCGTGGTGCTGGCTCCTGATAGTCAGTGCCAACCTCAGTACCAGAGCCTTGATCAGGCTCTGATCAGAGTGGCAGTAGTGCTCTTGCCTTGGAGGCCACTGAGTAGGAGTGTCTGGACTGGGGGCCTTGCATCCAGGGAAAAGCCCAGGGACTCCAGAAGGGCCACTGTACCGGTATCTGCCACTGTCCAGGGGCCACGCAGCTGATGGGATACTTTGACACGGGTCCATTGCAGGGTAGTGCCGACTCGAATGCCGGTGCCAGCTCCTGCTGAAGGCATATGACTCTGACTCCAGTGAGTCTCTGTTTGGAGACCAGGGAGGAGCAGTGCCAAAGAGGAGGAAATCAGGGCTGGGTCATCATTGCCGGTTTCCCTTTAGACGGTAACAAGGACCTCAGTACCACCGTAGTCTGCTCTTTCCTTCCTACTGGCACCAACATCATCGGCTTTTATATAGCCAGAGACATGAGTACTAATATTGAGAATAGGTCTCTCACTGTGACAAATGCCTCTGGTGTGGAGGGTACTGCCAAAGTGCTGGTACCACGGTGACCCTCCGGTGCCAGGCTCAACAGCACCCACATTAGGGCTGAAGTCAATGACACTGCATGGGTTGCTGGAGTCACGGAGTGTCAGGGTGCAGGTCGCACTCTGCAAACGTCTCCATCCCCCGTCAACCTCAGGGCCAGGGAATGTCCTCTCTCAGACTTCTGCTTCTTCCTTGGCACTGAAGATGGTGAATGGTGCCAAGGCTCTGTGGAAATTGGGAAAAGACATCTTAGTCTTCCAGGAAGAGCAAGAGTCAGGCTAACTCTTCTATTTAATAACGCGAGACTTTAATGCAGGGCCTGGGCGAGTGGGGAAAAAAACTGAGAACGGTTATTTTGACCTTGTGTTAGATAAGAATGAAACGCAGACCGTAGCATAAAATTGCTGAGAAAAGTAATATATCAGGAAGGAATATGTAAAAACAAAATGCAGCTGTTGATTACTGTATGTAACGAAAGGTATAAATGCTTGCCCTAATTGTTTATCTGGCAGAGACCTGCCTAGGTAGGGAAATCTCTGCCTGTGTGTACTCTCCCGACCAATTGCAATTGCTCGTAATAAAGCTGCCTCTGGCTTGCTGTTTTAAACTCAGAGTGAGGACTTTGTTTTCTTCCACAGTTTTGGTGCTGTGACTCGGATGGCAATGCCCGGCTGGGACAGTGACTATTACTATGGACTGTTCCCCTGCACTGTTTTATATGGGAATATTTGCACATAGCCTAGTCTCTCAATTTTTTCTGGTAACGCTACATTCTTGAAGGACTATAATAATGCATATCCTGCAATACTAAACTAGTACTGCTGCACTTTACCATAGTGTACCTATTGCTGGAAGCAAAATATTTCTCCTCGCAATGTAACAAAAACTGAATGCTTTTTGGAGTTGCACATAAAAGACTCACAAGGAATATTTTACAGCAATACATGTTTCAAATAGTGTGGCATCATCCTATATGAAACCCTTAATTATTTCTTTCTAGTAACTTTTTATCTACGAGTCCTCCAAGTGCATGCATCAACGAAGAAACTAGGAACTTAAGGGGAAATAAAAGTGAAGTTTATTTACAGATGAGAAAAAAGTTCAATTAATACAAACTTTCTAGACAACTTAATAGCAGGTTATTATGTTGCCCTGTGAGGAGTCTGGTCTCTCGTTGCTCAAGCTAGCAAAGGCTGAGAGTACTCTAAAGAGGCATGGTGTTCATTTTCTGAGGAAAAGAACACACTGCAGTTCTTCCAAATAATCACATTGCCTGACACTCTGAGTGGTATTTATGGATTCCAGAAAGAGCAAAACCACCCATACTTAGCTAGTGGGACATTGTTGTGATTTAGCACCAAATGGTGTGTGTGTGGAGTATGGGAAAGTAAACAGGGAATAAATGGGAACCATGGAGTCCAATTGACTCCACTGGGAACCCCATTGGCTGCATGGCTACATTTTTGTGCACACACACATGAAAGAGCAAAGCTAACAAATCTGAAAGAAGAGAAAAGAAGAATGGTAAATAAACTATCCAGGTCAGTACACTGAGAAACAGTGGATCAATATCCACCATTACAGATGTGTCCACCTCTTTCCTGCCATATCTTAAAGAGTGTACAGTAAATAGGATATTTAGTTTTCTTCTCTTCAACTAGTATGCAGGTTTTATCAACAGCCATATCAAACTTTAGCTATAAATCAGCAGAAGAACCACAGCATCCAAGTCATCAAATCACATCCACACTTAATTCAAAAATTAAAATAATGTTGTTTCCTCTCTACTTTAAATTGTCTCACTCTGTTGCTCACAGATCCCCGTTACTCCATGGTAAAAACGAAAGCAAACTGTAGCAACACATTACATAGAGCATAATCTTGCAAAGATGCCGTGCTAAGTGCCCTCAACTTCTCCCACTGACTTCAGCGGAGGCTGAGGGTACACAGCACCTCCCACTGAATTCAGTGCGATTTGTGGTTTACACTAAGCTCAGCACTTTGCAGGAACTGGCTCATATTCAGAAAATAAAACTCCTCCTAAACTGCAATATAAAGATACTCCTCAGATTGACAGTGTCAAAGGCTTTTCACTTTCTACCTCTGTTCTTCTTTCTTTTCCCTAGAGCACAACTGCGTAAAGAAAAATCTCAAGTCAGATGCCTCATGACTGGACATTAGCAACAGCAGTCAGGTTTCTGTCCTTTTACGAAGTTTTATTACACCTTCGGAAAAAAAATTAATCTTCAAAACCCCACTAGTAACAAAGAAATGCAAAGAAGTCAAGTCACATGAATCACACATATCAAACAAACACGGCCAGTGCAGAAAAACAAAAAGAGCCAATGGAAGAGAACAGCACAAACTTACAGAACTGGAGCCCATAATCCTTACTCATGGAAAACTTCCACTGAAGTAAATAGGAGTTTTGTCTCAGTAAGAATTGCAAGATTGAACCCAACAGATTATTCTGTCAAATATCAAACTTCAGAATAATTTGCTCCTGTTTTGTCAGAGGTTAACAGTTATCACTCCTGCCAGCATATGAAAGCAAAATATAGACATCTGGGAAGGGGAAAATGAAGGAACACTTTATAAAATCCTTGAAATACTCTTGAACTAGAAGAGCTTTTCAGAGGGCCAGAGTGAAAAAATGGTAATTTGCTGAGAAACAGTGCTGTCACTCCTAAAAAGCAAGATATTCATAGCACTGAGAAGACAGTTTACAGATGCATTAAATTGTCTCTTGCATCCCTTGCTGAACCCTAAGCAACCTCTTTTAAAAACTAGTACAAAATGCTTTGCTACGGAAGATTTCACTTGATGAACACATTTTATTTTCTAAAAGTGTCAAAATCTGATGCACCAGTTCTTTATGGCTTCTTCACTCTCGCAACACAAAGAACTGTAAATCTGGTTTCTGGCTACTTTGCACAAAGCAGCTGGAGAATACTGGTGAATCTGGCGCGTGGCTCCAAAAAATACACAGATCCATGTTTCTTTAACATACGCACAAGAAAATCCATTACAGCTCTGACCTTGCAATCCTTACCCAAGCAAAACATAAGGGGTTGTAGTCTGTAAGGGACTCATGGAAGACTATGGAAATTGAGGATGTTTGGCATCTTGCAGGGATCAGGGCCCTAATTATTTCCATTTGGATTTTGTTTGATCATGAAGTCTGCATTCAAGTTTTACATTATTCAGCTGTAGAAAACAGTACATGTGATGCCTCATGATACTTTATTCTAAAATTAGGTATGCTTTTGTAAATAGTACTATAGCTTCTAATTAAGAGAGCACAGATCATGTGAGTCCTTTTGGCACATATAAAATACACACTGACCTCTTCCTTTAATTTGGTGCAAGACTGAATACATTTTTTGCCTGAATCCACACCTCCTCTACTTTGGCTTGTCCTCTGTAGCAGGTGCCTAATGGAGAGGTATCTACTTACATGTGTGGGAAAGACTTGCTGAACTACAAAAGCCAGCTCTTTAACAAAATTATGCTTAGTCTTTTTTCCCTAGTAAATGGTGCAGTAATCCCAAATAAGTGGCATGTAACCCTGTCATGAATCAGGCTCTGTATTCACATTTCAGTGTTTTACAGGTTGTAAAGAATATGCACGAGTGCTTCCAAGGACCAAATTGCTCTTTTGCTGCCAACATTAGTTGTTTAATGATCTAAATAGCAGAAGCTACCAATTATTGTATTCCATTTTACGGTATCATTTAAAACCCATCCATGTAATTATTATACTTTTTGTTATTTTTATGGCTCTTCTGATACTGAAGAGTGGTAGGTACTTTTAACGTGTAAAAGTCAGGAAATCTACTAATCACATATTTATACATTTGGACTATGGCGAAGATACCACATTCTCAGTATGACTATTACATATCCCCCTCACTAAATATTTTCTAAGACATTGTGGTAATTACACAAGGAATCTTTCCTTTCTAGGAAATCAGTGTGAATATGTCCGGTGCTAGTATGAACTTAAAGTCATTACCATCATATCTCTTATCACGTAAACCTTACCTGATACAGCAAGCATTTTGGCTTCAAGTAAAGCTGGTAGTTGGGTCTCAATATCACTCACTTTCCTCCTCAAAGTACTGCATAGTTTCTGACTTGCACAAACCTAAATTAAGGCAGACAGCCATGATATATAATTCATTCATGAAAAGATATAAAGGCAATTTAAATAGGACTTCAAATGTTCTTGGTTTCCAGACATGACATAACATTCTACCATAAGGTAAAAAAATAAAATAAAAAGTGATGTGTGATACTTCTATAAAGACATGTATCAGAATTCATTGGCTTTGCAACACATTCCAATATAAAAACGAGAAAACAGTATTGTATTAGCTATCCACATGAGAGAACTAACACAGAGAATGTTTCAGTAGTAGATATCGTGAGTGTTTAAGCAGAAGGCCAAGATTATGAACTTTGCACCAATGGCCTATTTTCAATAATGATGTCTGGTAACCAGTGGAATTAAACAGAGGTTTGGTATTTAAGAGTCAGTAACACAAAATGTACAGGTAATTTGTTTATCAAAAATAACTTCCCATACCCCTTCTTAACTGAAGCATCAAATTCTGCTATACTACTATGGGTGGGCAATGGAGAGAGCCTACAGTAGTTCCAGACATTAGTTTCATATTCAGTAGCTGCTACTGCATCAGTATGTAGCGCAGGGTTTCTGCTGAAAAACTTCTGTGACACCTCCCGGGAGCTCTCAAGGTTGTGAAGCACCATGCTACCACCCGCCCTTAGCTTGAGGAAGTCTTGTCTGTGCCTGCCAGGAGTCAGCTCCCCTACTCCAATGGCCACAGGCAACACAAGCACTCCCCTCTAGGCCTCACAGGCCCCACTGTCTCTCTACAAGTTAGCAATAGGCACAGTCCCACTCTCAAGCCCTCTGAGCATCTCCCTGGAGTGTCCAGCCAGTGGTGCAGTGGGCACTCACAGTATTCACAGATTCACTTTTTCCAAAGAAACAGTGGTGTCCAGTTTCCCAGGTCCACCTCAGATCACCTCTCCACTTAACACATAGCTCTTAGATATGTTTATAGTGAAATCAAGTATAAGTTTATTTAACAAAGCACAGAGATTCAAACAATAGCAAGAAGTATTTGAAACAAATGGCAACATTCTAGATCCCAGACTTAATTAACACTCATGTCTTGTAGAGTTTGGTTCACCCAAACTCCTTTCAGTGTTTTATACCCAGCCTTGGCTGTGACCCTCCTTTCATGAGGCTGACATGCTGTCAACTTGCCTTCTACGTGAAGGATTCAGTGTGTTTCTTTGCCCCCACTAGATATACCAGAACAGTCCTTTGTCTTTTTTCATAAAGAGCACACCTCCTGCTGTCCATTTCATCTTGTAGATTTTGCAATCTCTTATTTAGCCTGGAAGGGTTCAGTATGCATATAGACATACAATAAATAATACCCAAATGACCAGACAGGAAAATAGATATCTGTTACCTCCTGCCTGAAAGGAACATTTCCGAGGTATGTCACCTCTTGGTGATCTGCCTAAACTCCAAGACCTTAAGATCATAATTTTTAGTATAGATTCATAGAATCATAGAATATCAGGGTTGGAAGGGACCTCAGGAGGTCATCTCGTCCAACCCCCTGCTCAAAGCAGGACCAATTCCCAACTAAATCATCTCAGCCAGGGCTTTGTCAAGCCGGGCCTTAAAAACCTCTAAGGAAGGAGATTCCACCACCTCCCTAGGTAACGCATTCCAGTGCTTCACCACCCTCCTAGTGAAATAGTGTTTCCTAATATCCAACCTAGACCTCCTCCACTGCAACTTGAGACCATTGCTCCTTGTTCTGTCATCTGCCACCACTGAGAACAGCCGAGCTCCATCCTCTTTGGAACCCCCCTTCAGGTAGTTGAAAGCAGCTATCAAATCCCCCCTCATTCTTCTCTTCTGGAGACTAAACAATCCCAGTTCCCTCAGCCTCTCCTCATAAGTCATGTGCTCCAGACCCCTAATCATTTTTGTTGCCCTCTGCTGGACTCTTTCCAATTTTTCCACAATTCATAATTCCTTACATATTAAAAGTACATTTTGCAAGGATTATGATCACCAGTGAGCCACTGGCTCTCAGCAGAGACCTCACATGTTACCTTTTGATGAACTATTATGCATATATCCAACCCACAGTATTCCTGTAAAACCATATGCACCTCCTGTGCCTTTTGCCGTTTGGCACCAAGTCCCTGGGTCACAACTTCCAGGTTCAAAAATATAACTGGATCTGCCAGAGAGACTGAAAAGCCAAAGCACAGGACAATAGCTAGTATGGGGGATGGAGGGAGGAGAAAACTGATATGAAAACAAACAATACTTTATGCTGTAGCCCACGAAAGCTTATGCTCTAATAAATTTGTTAGTCTCTAAGGTGCCACAAGTACTCCTGTTCTTTTTGCGGATACAGACTAACACGGCTGCTACTCTGAAACCTTTATATTTAATGTACATTACCACTTCTGCAAAAATTTTCAGATCATAAGTAATTTACCACTCTTACATTTTCCAAGCTCTACTTATCAGATTTTAGAGCTCCAAAGGAAAAAATAACAAAACAAAACATTCTTGTAAAGGTTCATATCAGTGTGGCAGTCAACACCCTTGGCTTTAAAGACAATCATCAAGCAGTTGCCTAACATGACTATAATGGGGTAGATAAATCCCACACTGGAGGGGGGATGCAGAACAACTCTGGGGCCAGCCAGGGAGTCTCTTCAGCACAGCAGGGTGGCAGGTGGAGAGAGACAGACCTGCACTCACTGTTATGGAGGGGTTACGCCAGGAGTATCTGTAGGAGGAGGACTGCGGCATGAAGCTGGGACTCTCCAGCCTTCAGAGGCCCTTGGCTGCATTGCAAGGGACAACCACAAGCCACGATGTGCCCCAAGGAAGGAAAAAGCGATAGGAAGAGACCCGGGGAGGGTGTTAGTTGGACCACAGATAGCGGGCATCTTCCTTACAGTGCCCAAGACAGCACCTGGGTCAGATGCCAGTGGAGTGGGAGGGCCTGGTTACCCCTACCCGCTACGGCTTGGCAGGGCTGCCACCACAGACTCTTACCGCTAGGCAGGGCCAACTTTATAGACTCTAACCACTAGGAGGGAAACCATAGCAGTGGATGGAACCTAGTGTACAACATTAGGCAAATAGGCACTGGCCATCTTTGAGGAAACTGGAGTTGAACTGAAATTTCAGGTGAAGGCTTGCTTGCCTTTCCCAGCCTCCTTGATGCACTGCCTTCCTCAGTGATGCAATACAATGTACATATAAACAGACAAAAATACCACTGCTGTCTGTTACATACACACACGGATTATCTCTTGGGAAATTAATTATACATCGCACCCAGCTATTGTAAGACTATCACCAGATGCATCCAGGCGGCTTATTTTAACTATATAAAATTAACTGTAATGCTTAGAACTCATTCAATTTTATTTATTTATTACATATATCCCTTTATTTCAGCTAAAAGCATCTGTTAATCATAATTGGGCCAGCTATTCTTTTAGCCAATAAAACTATCCTTCAAGCTGCCCCTTTTAATATGGAACCCCTTTCTAAATCTTCCTATGAAATTATAATGCATATATTTCTAGTCACTGCTGTACATAATTTAATTTCTCCCAGTCTCCAGATAGTCCACTTTATTTTCTTCTCTGTATTCCATCTAATTTATCCAATAATTTTCTTGCAATGGTGAAGAACTATAACAGGTGGGAACATGTGCAGTGACCCAGGCCTCAGCTAGGCTTTGCCTACTGTGAGGAGCGGCAGAGGCAAACCAACAGAATGGAAATAACCTTAAATTTTAAAAATGTATTAAGGAAAAACCCAGAAATTTGTCAGGAACAATACTTTATATTATTACTCTATTATTTATATTATATTAACATCCAATACTCACTTAGGAAAATAATAAATCCTAAGTTACCACCACAATAAAAGACATTTTTCAACAACATGCTGTTTATTACCAAGAGGTAATAAACTCCTCCTCTCCCTGGTTGCAAAGTCCTGCTTCACCCCAGTTGTCCCACCTTCACCGCTCTTCGGTTTATGATGCTCCTTTGCTTCAACTCTGTGATGACCACACCTAGGGTTGCCAACCCTCCCGGAATCTAAATCGATCTGCTAACTACTGAAACCAATCTGGTGGCTGCTGAAACCAATCCGGTAGATTTTAATAGGTTGCTAAAAGTCTGGTCGGCGGCGCAGTGGGGCTAAGGCAGGCTCCCTACCTGCCCTGGCTCTGCATAGCTCCCAGAAGCAATTGGCACATCCCTCTGGCTCCTAGGTGCACGGGCGGCCGGGCGGCTCTGCGCGCTGTCCCCTCCCCGAACGCCGACTCCACAGCTTCCATTGGCCGGGAACTGCGGTCAATGGGAGCTGGGGGTCGTGCCTGCAGGCAGGGGCAGCACACAGAGCTGTCTGGCCACCCCTGAGCCTAGGAGCCAGACATGCCAGTCACTTCCAGGAGCCACCCAAGGTAAGCACCGCCCGGCCGGAGCCCGCATCCCGAACCATTTCCCGCACCCCGACCCTCTGCCCCAGCCCTGAGCCCTTTCCTGCACCCAAACTCCCTCCCAGAGCCTGCGCCCCGCACCCCCTTCTGCACCCCAACTCCCTGCCCCAGGCTCAGCTCAGAGCCCCTTCTCATGCTCTGAACCCCTCAGCCCCATCCTGCAACTCCTCCTGAACCCCAACCCCCTGCCCCAGCCCGATGAAAGTGAGTGAGGGTGGGGGACAGTGGGCGTCGGAGGGAGGGGGATGGAGTAGACGGGGCCTAGGGGAAAGGGCAGGGAAGGGTGCGGGGCAAGGTGTTTGGGCGCAGAGGAGCACGTGGTTCAGACATCCCTTATGGGAGGATCTAATAATAGAGAATCTCTATGTCCTAGTGAGGAAGAGAGGATGGAAAACGATAAAATACAGGCAGGGTCTGATCAGAAACAATCAAAAAAGAGTCCCATTCAATTACATCATGTAATGTCAGATAGCTAAAAGGAGACAAGTTTTTAAAGTGCTAATATACCAATGCTAGAAGTCTAAATAATAAAATGAGTGAACTAGAGTGCCTCATATTAAATTAGGATATTGATATAATATGATTTCTTGATATGAAATATGATATGATTGAGGCCTATAAAATCATGACTGGTGTAGATAAAGTAGATAAGGAAGTGTTGTTTACTACTTTTCATAAACACAAGAACTAGGGGTCACCAAATGAAATTAATAGGCAGCAGGTTTAAAACAAATAAAAGGAAGTATTTCTTCACAAAATGCACGGTCAACCTGTGAAACTCCTTGCCAGAGGATGTTGTGAAGGCCAAGACCATAACTGGGTTCAAAAAAGAACTAAATAAATTCATGGAGGATAGGTCCATCAATGGCTATTAGCCAGGATGGGTAGGGATGGTGTCCCTAGCCTCTGTTTGCCAGAAGCTGGGAATGAGCAACAGGGGATGGATCACTTGATGATTACCTGTTCTGTTCATTCCCTCTGGAGCACCTGGCACTGGCCACTGTTAGAAGACAGGATACTGGGCTAGATGGACCTTTGGTCTGACCCAGTGTGACCGTTCTTATGTTCTTATGTTTTTGTGCGATTAGACAGTTGGCATCCTTAATCACAGTTCTTTCCAGCCCTTTCTTAGGGCTTGATCTTGAGACTCCTTTCCATCCACAAATGACAGCTCCTCACCCAGAGGGCCACACTCATTCCCCAGGCACCCAAACTGTCAATGTCCCAATGGTCCGTCTCACCAGTCATATGCTCTGTGCTTTGCACATGGTCATTCACAGCCCAGCTTCCTCAGCAAAATCCATTTTTACCCAATGCTGCCTCTTATCACCTCCTTTTTTTCTAACCGCCTTCCAACTGCCCATTTGGGCAGATTCTGAGCCCCCTCTCCAGCTCGAGCCGCCCTTTCTCTGGCTGACTCTTCCCCCAGGACAGCATTCTGAACTTCTGCACCACAGCTTCAGGTGCCAGTGCCTGGGTTACTACAAATGTGCCAGAAAAAAACAGGATCCATTTTCTCTCTCAACTCTCCAAAATAACTCAATTTTTTTAATGATTTCTGTCAAAGTGGTACTCTCTCTCTCTATGGGTACAGGATGGCTCAGGGGATTGGTAATTACACAAGGACTCTTTCCACTCTAGGAAGTGTGAATATGTCCAACGCTAGTATGAACTTAAAGTCATTACCATCAGACAGCTGTTTGGTAATTATGTGAAATGAGTTGGTAGATTAAATCTAGTACCAAGTGAACAGTGTGTCCAAATCACAACCTCCACTGTCAGAACTGGTGCTTATTGGCAGTCTTATTAACAGCCTAAGTAGAGAAGCCAAGGGCTGAATGGAGGCTTAACCTACATCTAGAGATTGTCCCTCTAGACAAGGATAGAAGCTTGCAGGTAAGGCTCTGCAAGTACCTGTGACATATCTGTTCTATGGATAAATTCTGGACTTTAATCATCAGGGATGTCAAATGATCTCTTTCAACAAAACTAAATGAAAGAGATAGGGGAACAAACTACTCACTTAACTTTCTTTAGCTAATCATATTACTGCTATTTTATGCTAGTTATATTCTACATAAACTAAGCTTTCCTTTTGCTATCTCCATAGTGGCTACCATTATTCATTACGATAACTTGTCCTGCTACAAAAGAAAGCCTTTTCCATAGGTAATGAAAATGCTGAAGATTAAAAAATCCAGCAACCTTCTCCTCTTTCTCTGATTTGCCTGATTCAAACAGCTCATGTCTTTTGTGATCCCAACTCTACTTTCCAACCTTCCATTACTCTCAGTGACCAACACAGTATACATCAGTCATACCTAGTGATGTAAGTCAAGGACTAGGAGCTAGGAACCTCCTGAATTCTATTCCTAACTTTAACAATGAGTCTGCCCATGACCTTAGGACAGTTACTTACAGCCAAATCCTGTAGTCTCTACTCAAGAACTCTCATTGAAATCATTGGAAGTAAGGATTCAGAATTTTGCTCTTACCCCTTCTGCCAATTTCCTCATCTGTATAATGGGTACAAAATACTTATTTACCTATCTCATAGGCTGTTAAGAGGTTTACCTACAGAGGTTAATGTTTGTAAAAAGTGTTCTGAAGATGAAAAAAGCCCAAAAGTACTATCCTTATACCACTGGATATTAGGGGCCCAATCCCATATTCCTCACATAGACAAGTCTCACTTTGAAGTCAAAGGGAGTTTGGAATGCATAAAAGGTATGGAACCCGGCCATGTGTGACTTCATATTTAATGCAGCTTTGGGGTTTATATTACAATACATCATTAATGGGGTTTTTAAAAAAATATTCTTTGTGTTTTTCATATATAGGTTTCCGAAGAGCTTTAGAGCAACTAAAAACCATCTTAATTTAGAGCCTAATCCTGCAAATCCTTATTCAGTAATCCTTACTCAGCCAAGCAGTCCCAGTACAACAACTGCGGCCCAGGAAAGAAAGGAGTCTTAGGATCAAGCCCTAAGAAAGCAAATACTGATGAGAACATTTGCATAGTAACATCCTTTTACATCTTTTCCATGTGTGATATGTTAATCTACAGTGGCAGGAATGGGGTGGGGAATGTGGGCTAGAACACTAAAATTAACACATTCTTTCAAAAGTGGAATACAGTCTTTAGCATTCACTGTAACAACTGCTTAGAAAAACAGGGAGATGGAAGCTCTGTTCAATGTCTGAAGCAAAGGGCAGCACTCTGTCAACAAGCATACATCCAAGTACAATAATATACTTCAGCATCACTGCTTGTTATTGGCTCAAGTCCTGTATTACTTCTCAAGGGAAGGGAATGGGTGGAGGAGTGTTCACTTTGTTAATATGTAGTGTGTGGCTATTGCCACCTCAACTCAAAAATGATGTAGTAGAAACAGAAAAGATAGAAAAAGCCAATGTAAATATTAGACGCACGGGAGGCTGGAAGATAGCGATCATCAGAGAGAGATTTACTTTGAGAGAAGAGTAGGAGGAGATATGATAAAAGTATATAAAAAGAAATAATGAGTTGGAGAAGGGCAATATTGTGCTTCCTATTTATCCTCTGAATAAACAAACAACAATGAGGGAATGCAATGAAATGTTTAAAAATATTTTATCTATTTAACATTTACTATTTTAAGAAACAGATATAATCTGTGGAATTCACTACCGCATGTTAAACTAAGTAATTTTTGTGACAGATGAGTGACCTAGGAAGCATGGAAACTCCAAAAAGCTATTAGATTCAGATGTGCCAGATGCTAGCCGCTGGGATTAATAATACACTTTTGTATCTGTAAATGTTATAGGTATCTTTGTGAACTAGGGACAGTATTCTAGCTCCATGGGGGAGGGTTACTGAGCTTCGCCAAGGAACTAAAATCAGTGGGACGTGATTATTGCAGATCCTGGGACAGGTAAACAGCTTCAGAGAAGTACCACCCTCTGCAGTTAATTGCATATATTAGTTCAGACTGCATTCAAGATACCCAGGAGACAAGAAATAGCTTGTGGTATAAAAAGCCAGCCTGAACTGGCTGAGAGGACCCTCGTTTTGATTAAAAAATTGTCATGAGTTTGTAACCAAGAGGGCAAAACCCTGCTAGAAGGGTTTGAAGGACTGGAACCTGCCAGGGTCTCATTTTAGAAGATAGTAAACTTAGTATGCATGTACACTCTATTGTTTCATTTTATATTAAATGTTACTATCCTAAAATAAATGTATTGTGCTCTGTAAAAGCTGGCTGGTCACTAGCAACCTTGACATTGTCCCTGAGAGAGAGCAAATGGTAGGTGCTGGTCGCTGGTGAATTGCTAGGAGACTGCAAACAAACTCCTGATCTGAAGGGAGAGGGATGCAGGTCCCCACCCACAGAGAGGTGATGGCTGAATGCTTGAGACCTAGTAAGCAGTAGCTGTTAGCAGACCATAGAGAAGGCAGAAATGCAGTTAACCCCGGAAGTATGACAATTTTAAGAGAGAGACAAGTAGGGTGAGGTAATAGTTTTTATTGGACCAACTTCTGCTGGTGAGGCCTTGTCTACACTACACAGTTAAAACAGTGGATGCATGCACACTGCGATGCGACTTTTGGCGGCAAAAATGCCCTGTTTTGGCAACAAAATAAAACCACCCCGACAAGAGACACAAGGCTTTTTGTGCAACATGTTTGTCAACAAAGTGCCAGTGTAGACACCACACTTGATTTTATTGCTTTAATTGGCCTCCAAAAGGTGTCCACAATGGCCTCCACAATGCCCATCTGGTCAGCAGTTTGAATTCCACTGCCCTGCAGCCAGATAAACAACCATCCACCCCCTCCCCCTTAGAAACCCCAGGAATTTTTGAAATTCCATTTCCTCTTGGCTTGGCATGGAGAGGTCTCATTGCATCTTCCCAGGTGACCATGGCGGCTTATCACAGCAAATGCTCTCCTGCTTGGACCACTGCAGAGCTGCTGGAGCTGCTCAGTATACGGGGAGAGGAGGCTGTGCAGTCCCAGCTGTGCTTGAGCTGTAGGAATTTTGATACCTACGGGCAGATTTCTCTAGGCTTGTGCGAAAAGGGCTCTGATTGGGACATGCTGCAGTGCAGAGCGAAGATAAAGGAGCTGAGGGCAGGCGTACCATAAGGCGAGGAAGGCAAATTGTCACTCCGGTGCTGCACCTAAGAACTGCCAGTTCTATAAGGAGCTGGATGCTATACTCAGTGGCGACCCCACCTCCACCGCCAAGAGCCCCGTGGATACTTCAGCGGGCCTGGAGGCAGCGGAAAGAGAACCTAACCCAAGATGAAGAAGAGGTGGGGTTAGATGACGATGTGGAGCTCCCAGCAGAGTCACCCAGTGGGGCAAGCAGCCAGGAACTGTTCACCACTCTGGAGGTGTCTAGCCAGTCTCAGCAGTTGCTCTCTGGCGAGCAAGAAGCAGGAGAGATGCCTGGTAAAGTGGCTGCAGTTTGTGTAGTGCAGAGGTGGGTTCAGGATATAGAAATGTACAAGGCTGGCTGTGTTTCTGTGTGCTGGACATTTCCCTGTGCAGCTAATCAGGAACAGGCAGAACAGGGTGTTGATGCACACCGAGATCTCACGGGAATCCTCCAGAGAGATCTCTAGGAAAGTTTTCTGGAGGTACTCGGCAATTCTCTGCCAAAGTTTCCTTGGCAGAGCTGCTTTGTTCCTTCCCCCATTGTAGGAAACTTTCCCGCGCCATTCAGCAATCACTTGTGCAGGGACCGAAGCAGCACACAGGGGAGCAGCATAGGGACCAGGGCAGAAGCCACAAGCGTGTAGCAGATGTACCCTCACTTCCCTGCTTACCCTCAGCAGTGAGATATCTATTATAATGACCCCCTCCAGTGGAAAAGTGTGGGAGAATTTTAGAATTTTTTCGCTAGACGGCTGCACCGCAACCGTTGCAGAGTACTCTTTTCCATCATGTAGCACACCACCTCCCAGCTAACACTCACCATGCTTTGGATGTTCACCGAGATGTGTGCTTGCCAAGGGTCAATGAGAAAGCGATGGTATGTTACCAGAGGTGTATTTTACTGAAACGTTTCAATACTATGCATGAACTTAACAATCATGTTTCTGTGCATTGTTCTTTGTGCTTCGGCAGATGTGGCCTTGAGGAACACCCCAAACACGCTGGCCAAGCGTCTCCGCCAGATAAGAAAGTGCCCAAGACCAAGAAAAGAAGACATGTTCGGGAAGGTACTGCACTTCTCCAATGCAGAGAAAAGGGAACTCAAGATGTGGAGGGAAGCCGAAAGGCAGGACAGAAAAGAAAATCAGGAGTTTGTTAAGGACACTACTGAGTGGATGATTAAAATCATGGAGGAGCAAACGCAGATGCATGCCTGCCCTCCCCTGCAGCACATTCAGAACTCTTTTCTGTGGCCCCTCCCCAAACACCGCCCGCACAGTCCTTTCCGCTTTCTGGGACTTCTCGGTTTCCCCTTCACTCCAGCCCCTTGGACAATTTTCAAAATGATAGCTGGACCTACACACAGCTCTGAAAGTCTGCCCTTCCCTGGTACCTCGTTTCCCACCAAGCACTTTTGTGTGTGTGCGTGTTGTTTCTTGTGTGTGTTTCTTGTGCGTGCATGCGTGTTGCTTCTTGTGCGTGCGCGCGTGTTGTTTCTTGTGCATGCGTGCATGGGGGGGGGGTGTTGTTTCTTGTGCAATAAAAGCAAAAGTTTTTGAACGGTAATCATTTTTGTGTCCTACAAATTGAGATACCAATACATAAACAGACAGTTTAATCATTTGCTTACTGGAATATAAGGCCCCACATTTCACCATTGCTTCCTAGAAAAACTACATGTAATGTACCATTGCAGCACCAACCACAGAGGTATACATTACTGGCTCTCATTTTCAAAGTGTTGCCTCAAGGACTCCCTGATTCAAATTGCCCCCCTCTGGGCCCCTCTGATAGCCCTGGTATCTGGCTGCTCAAAATATGCAGCCAAACGGTCTGCCTCAACACTCCACCCCTGAGCAAACCTTTCACCCTTAGCTTCACAAAGATTACGCAACGTACAACACACAGCTATAAGCATGGGAATATTATCCTCATTGAGGTCTAACCTGCTATAAAGGCATTGCCAGCGCACCTTTAATCTGCCAAAGACACATTCCACTGTCATCCGGCACCTACTCAGACTGTTGTTGAACTGCTCCTTACTGCTGTGCAGGTTTCCCGTGTAAGGTTTCATGAGCCATTGCTGTAAGGGGTACGCCAGGTCTCCCAGGACCACTATGAGCATTTCAACATCCTCCCTGTAATCTTCTGGTCTGGAAAGAAAGTCCCCACTCGTAGCTTTCTATACAGGCCGGTGTTCCTGAAGAAGTGTGTGTCATGGACCTTCCCAGACCATCCCGCATTGATATCAGTGAAACACCCACAGTGATCCACCATGGAGAAGTACCCCTTCCTATTGATGTACTCCGTCGCAAGGTGGTCTGGTGCCAAAATTGGAATGTGTGTGCCATCTATCACCTCTCCAGTTTGGGAAAACCATTTCTGCATAGCTGTCCACTATTTCACGCACACATTTCTCAGAATCACCATCCTTCGTAGCAAGATGCGATTAATTGCCCTGCACACTTGCATTAACGCAGCCCCAACAGTCTACTTCCCAACTCCAAAATGATTTGCGACTGACCAGTAGCAGTCTAGAGTTGCCAGCTTCCACACAGTGCTTCTCTACCAAAAGGGCAGCTCTCATTCTGGTGTCCTTGCGCCGCAGGGCTGGGGCGAGCTCTAAAGCAATCTAAAGTTGCTCCTTTCCATATCATACAGCAGGGGTCTCAAACACACGGCCCGCGGGGTGATTTTCTGCGGCCCGCAAGCCCCTCCCAGCCCCCCCACCTCCCCCAGTGTTTACCAGAGCAGTGGCCGGACGTGCACCGGGAGCAGGGCAGGCTCCCTGCCTGCCTGCCCTGCCCTGCGCAGCTCCGGGAAGAGGCTGGAACATGGGGAAGGGGGGGCGAAGGGGCTGTGTGTTTCTGTTGCTTGAGGCAACACCCCCAGCAGCTCCCATTGGCCGGGAACAGGGATCCGCGGCCAATGGGAGCTGCTGGAGGCAGTGCCTCAAGCAACAGAAACACAGCCCCTCCGCCCCCCCTTCCCCACGTTCCAGCCTCTTGCGGGGGCAGGGCAGACAGACAGGCAGGTAGGCAGGGAGCCTGCCCTGCCCCCGGTACGCGCCGGGCCAGATCCTGCCCCCCGAGCCCCTCCTGCAGCCGAACCCCCTGCCCTGAGCCCCCTGCCACACCCTGCACCCCGACGCCCTGCCATACCCTGCACCCCGACCCCCTGCCTCACCCCTCACCCTTCCTGCATCCCAACCCACTGCCCTGAGCCCCATGCCACACCCCTCCTGTGCCCCGACCCCCTGCCGTACCCTGCACCCTGACCCCCTGCCCTGAGCCCCCTGCACCCCAACCCCCTGCCCTGAACCCCCTGCCGCACCCCACACTCCTCTTGCACCCCAACCCACTGCCCCGATCCCCCTGCTGCACCCTGCACCCCTCTTGCACCCCGACCCCCTGCCCTGAGCCCCCTGCCGCACCCTGCACCCTGACCCCTTGCTGTACCCCTCACCCCTCCTGCACCCCACACCCCAACTCCCTGCACTGAGCCCCCCACCACACCCCACACCCCTCCTGCACCCCCTGGGGGCAGGGAGGGGGCAGAGTTGGGGTGGAGATTTCAGGGAAGGGGTTGGAATGGGGGCAGGGACGGGGTGGGAAGAGGCGGGGCAGGGGCGGGGCCTCATGGAAAGGGTGGAGTGGGGGCAGGGCCGAGGGCGGCGGGGGGGGAGGTGTCAGTAATGCGGCCCTGGGGCCAATGTACTAGTCCTCATGTGGCCCTCATGGTCATTTGAGTTTGAGACCCCTGTCATACAGCATGTCAGGCAACTGGGAGTTTCTTCAGTTAGAACTTTGTTTCCCACAACATGAGATACACCTCCTATAAAGTTGCGACAAACTATCTGGATAAGGTGGAGAACAGACAGCCCTCTCAATTGTTAGTGAGGTTTCAGCTTTCATTTTAAAAAGTCTCCAGATGTTATGGTTGAAAATAAACATTCAAAATGTGAAAAAAGTGTATCCAAATCAGTGATTTCTGCCTAAAATTGGAGAGAGCTTGAAGCAATAGTTCTGAGGTGTGAAATGACCCATTCATTTCAGTGGTGTGCCCTCAGATGTCAATGGCGACATCTTAAATGTCACCACTGTTAACTATATCACTGCTCATTAAAGCATGTAAGAAAGGAAAGGAAATATCATATCATCATATTATGAAGATCTACACCAGCATTTCCCCAAGTGTGGGTGGGGAAGGAATACAGTGATATATAAATTAAGACAGGTTGTCATTTAATAACACAGGGCAGAGCTGTTGGGGAGTGACTGGTTTCATTTTTCATTTAAAAAAAGGGAAGAAGGTGGATCTGGGGAACTACAGGCCAGTCAGCCTCACCTCAGACCGTGGAAAAATCATGGAGCAGGTCCTCAAGGAATCAATTCTGAAGCACTTAGAGGAGAGGAAAGTGATCAGGAACAGTCAGCATGGATTCACCAAGGACCAGTCATGCCTGACTAACCTAATTGCCTTCTATGAGGAGATAACTGGCTCTGTGGACGAGGGGAAAGCAGTGGATGTGTTATTCCTTGACTTTAGCAAAGCTTTTGATACGGTCTCGCACAGAATTCTTGACGGCAAGTTAAAGTAGTATGGAATGTATGAATGGACTATAAGGTGGATAGAAAGCTGGCTAGATCGTCGGGCTCAACGGGTAGTGATCAATGGCTCCATGTCTAGTTGGCAGCAGGTATCAAGCGGAGTGCCCCAAGGGTCGGTCCTGGGGCCGGTTTTGTTCAATATCTTCATTAATGATCTGGAGGATGGCGTGGACTGCACTCTCAGCAAGTTTGCAGATAACATTAAACTGGGAGGAGTGGTAGATACGCTGGAAGGTTGGGATAGGATACAGAGGGACCTAGACAAATTAGAGGATTGGGCCAAAAAAACCTGATGAGGTTCAACAAGGTCAAGTGCAGAGTCCTGCACTTAGGACGGAAGAATCCCATGCACTGCTACAGACTAGGAACCGAATGGCTAGGCAGCAGTTCTGCAGAAAAGGACCTAGGGGTTACAGTGGACAAGAAGCTGGATATGAGTCAACAGTGTGCCTTTGTTGCCAAGAAGGCTAACGGCATTTTGGACTGTATAAGTAGGAGCATTACCAACAGATCGAGGGACGTGATCGTTCCCTTCTATTCGACATTGGTGAGGCCTCATCTGGAGTCCTGTGTCCAGTTTTGGGCCCCACACTACAAGAAGGATGTGGAAAAATTGGAAAGAGTCCAGCGGAGGGCAACAAAAATTATTAGGGGGCTGGAGCACATGACTTATGAGGCAAGGCTGAGGGAACTGGGATTGTTTAGTCTGCAGAAGAGAAGAATGAGGGGGGATTTGATAGCTGCTTTCAACTACCTGAAAGGGGGTTCCAAAGAGGATGGATCTAGACTGTTCTCAGTGGTACCAGATGACAGAACAAGGAGTAATGGTCTCAAGTTGCAGTGGGGGAGGTTTAGGTTGGATATTAGGAAAAACTTTTTCACTAGGAGGGTGGTGAAGCACTGGAAAGGGTTACCTAGGGAGGTGGTGGAATCTCCTTCCTTAGAGGTTTTTAAGGTCAGGCTTGACAAAGCCCTGGCTGGGATGATTTAGTTGGGAATTGGTCCTGCTTTGAGCAGGGGGTTGGACGAGATGACCTCCTGAGGTCCCTTCCAACCCTGATATTCTATGATTCTATGATTTTCCTTAAGTGTGGATTCAGCTTTCTAACGTTTGGGAAAATTCTGAGATGCTGAGAAACAGTATATTAGAGAGAGAGAGAGAGAGAGATGGACTAGCAATCTTTGTGTTTCAGGATATAAACCACATATTTGCCAAAATCAGGAAGGAGTTTCCCCTCCAATTATATAGCATTGTGGAATTAAGCACATTAAGGCCATTTTAACTCTCCATCTAAAGCATTCTCCAGTCACTGTGAGAGAAGACTAGTGGATCATTGATCCATTATGGCATAAGGAACCACTACATTCTGTGATACAGGAGGGCCAGGGAGCAGTGGGAGAGTGGTAGAGGGGAAATATATAAACCCTAGGCTAATTAAGGCGTGGTTCCCTGTAGACTAGGGAGGGTTGATACAGGTTAATTGGAGCACCTGTAGTCAATTAAGGCCCTGTCAGGAACCTAATAAACCCCCCTGCTTCAGTAGTCAGGGAGGAGGAGGAAGGATAGAGGACTGGAGCTTGGAGGTGTGTTGTGAGATTTGAAAGACCAGAGAACCGAAGTAAGGGAGACCCTGCCCCGGCAGGGCAAGGAGACTCCCTCCCCCAATGTCTAAGGACCGAGGGTGACCCCACCCAAGGGGGAAGAGGGTAAGAAACCCGCAGGGCTTGAGAGGGGCTGGGACTCAGAGCGAGGAGCAAACCCAGACCCCTCCCCCGCTTCCCTCCTCTACTACCTTCTTGGGTCACTAGCGGGGCCCTTGTCACCCAAGAGCAGGGGCAAGTGATTGCGTCTTAGCCCCACCCCACCCCAAGAAAAGTGCGGGACCCACCATACGAACATCGGCCATCTTGTTACAATTCTTTATAGTGGCTGGAGGATATGGCAAACAAGAAACTGAAAATCAGATTTGAGAAGGAGTAGCAGCAGTATCTCAGATGAAAGCAATAGTGGTAACCCAAAAGTTTCACACTCCTCCTATTCTTCATATGTCCAGGGTTTGGAGAAATTACCGGAATAATTATGCCTTTTGTGAGAGGGGTACCAAAAACTTCCCACAAAAAAAATAACAGTATAAGTATCTACATTTGTTAGATATTATAGGCCACAAATGCAAAAATAGATATTATGCATATACGTCACATACGAAGTATGTGCCAGTGAGCACAAACAGACTTGTGTGTCTGCATATTTTGCATGAATGAAAAAACAGGCAAATGTATGTGCAAGTGAGTGATTGCATGAGTAACAGCATATTTCCTGCACACAATTACCGGTTTGTAGCAACAAATCAGTATTTTGTACATGCCATTTAAGGCACTGATGTTTGAAAAGGAAGCCTCAAATCTAATAGTACACATGATGGGTGCTTCGCTACTGGAAATTCACTGGGCGTTAGGCACCTAATTCCCCAGGTGCCTTTGAAAAATTCACCCTTAATGCACCTAACCACCATGCCACAAGTACCATATAAACACATGGATTACATGGTAACTAATCTCCTGAGTCTGCAAACAGCTATGCATTGCTTAAATGTACTCATATGAGAAAGTGACATTAATCAGTGGGACAATTTATATGCTTAAATTTAAGCAACCGCATAAGTGTTTGCAGAATCAGGACCTAATGGAGGATGATATAAAAATGAAAGTCAACAGGAGAAAATACAATACTCAAGTCCATTAAGTGTCCTGGAAACTATGATGCACTATATGATTTTTTTTTTTTAAATATGTGTGAGTATATCTAAACTTTACCCAGCTGGGATGAAAATGTAATTCATTTATCATAATTACCCTGGGTCTGATTCTGATTTCCATTTGCACTATTGTAACTCCTGAGTAACATCGCTAACTTCAATGGAGTCACTCTGGATTTACACCAGTGAAACCAATATGAGAATATGGCTTTTTCCTGAGAATAAAGACATTCAGTTGTGACCAGATTTCACTTTCATTTCATAAAGCTGACAGTTCTTTTCTAAGCTGAGGCCAACAGATTGGTTTCTATTGTGAACAGGAGCCAAGAAATATTACATTTAATGAACCATTCCTTTGGCAGACACACTAACATTTTTGAATGCCTTGACCTAGTTTAGATTTCTTTTTTAAACAGATATTAAGAATATTTATATGTTAAACATATTCAGAAGAAATACCATACATTTGGCCTTTCAAAAGACACAATATTATATTAAAAAAGTAATGCATTATCTTTGTTTCTTAAATGTACTGAAAAAAATGATAGTTGATATGCACTTACTTTGGCAGTCGTTTCTTTAATGGACATACTCAGTGATTGTTCTTTTTCCTGAAGGCTAGAAGGATTAAAAGAAAAGAAAAATGTTGACCTTCTTTACTAACCATGGTATGTTACACAATCTATTTTTTCATAAATAAGTACACAAAGGCTTTAAGAGGATTCTTCCAAGCATAGAGGACCAATGTCAGGATAAAAATCATATTTCTCTAAAATCTTCAGTTAGTCTGTGTTACTAATAACACTGCGCTGCAGATTATTAGAACTAAAAGATTTTTTTTCAGTCTAGTTTACTTGTTCTCAACTGATCCTATTTGTTTACTTTTACACTTTATTCAGCATGGATAGTAAAACTAGCCTACAATGTATTTCACCAATACGTTTTCATGTACCACATACTCAGTAATAATATATATTATTATTTTAATTATTATCATCAGTAGTATTAATAATTTGTATTATTTGTAAAGAAGTAGCGCCCAGGAGCCCAAACCCTGGAACAGCATTGCACTGTGTGACGCACTGCACAAATACATAACAAAAAGAGAGACTCTGGCCTCAAAGAGCTTACAATATCGGTATTGCATTGTGTTCAGGTTTCCACACACTCTAGCTGAGACCTCACTAGTGCTGAGTAGAGCAGGACAATTACCTCCTGGGTAACTGGCACTTCTGTTATTACATCCCAAAATGATACTAGCCTTTTTCACAACTGCATCACATTCAATTTGTGATCCACTATAACCCCATGATCCTTTTCAACAGTACTAGTGGCTAGCCAGTTGCTCTCCATTTTGTTGTTGTGCATTTGATCTTTTCCTTCCTAAGTGTAGTATTTTGCACTTGTCTTTACTGAATTTCATCCGGTTGATTTCAGACCAAATAAGTAAATACCGACAGAGTTACCCTTCCACAATCTAAACTACAAAGAGGGTTTCCAGTTTTTAATTTGTTTTTGGTGTTTGTGGACAAATTATTATTCAGTTTCAGAGCGAACTATAAAAACTAGTTTTCCATTTCCGATTTTGGTGGTTTAATCAAATGTTATAGCAGGAATCATCTGGTGCACAGTGGCCTCAACCAGCTCTACAGCATGCACAGGACCCTGCTGTATTTTGTAGGCAACTTTAATAGGCACCACACACAATGGGGCTATGCAGCAAACAACACTGCAGGTAAAGAACTGGCCACTGGGCATCAGCAAAGGATATGCTCCTCCTTTTAGATGCGAAACAGTGCATCACTTTCCACTCTGCAAGATAGGACAGGATACTGCCCTGACCTGATGTTCATCTCTAAAGATGATACAGGTACGCTAATACCCCCATTACGGATTGTCCTTGATGACTTCCCAAACTGCCTACACAGACTAGTACTGACCATATTGGCATTCAAATTCCAGTTCTCTACTCAAAACCAGCGCTGCACTGGAAATTCAAAAAGCAGACTGGGCCACTTTCTCTATGACTGTGGAGAACACAATCTCCCACATTCCCCCAATGGCGAATACTTGTGACCATTTTACTACGCTCCTAATCTCCACTACAAAGAACATCATCTTCCAAGGACACATGTCATCGTACACTCCTTGCTGGACTGCAGAAAGCCAAAAACTCCTCCACAAATATGAGTGCAGAGACCGTCCTACTGTCACTGGATGCAGCAAGGCAGAAACGGTGGCTTGGCTGTGTAGGTCTAAACTTCACACACTCAAGCAGATGCACCTGGAACTTGCTGAGATACCTGGGGGCTGCAAATCCCATGTCACTAGGCCGCAAGTGAAAGCCAATGCTACTGGTGATAAACTTTTGTGGACATAAAAACAGCCAGTGGATAAACAGTATCGCAGACAAGTCCAGCATCAACTTTAGCAAGTGATGTCCACGTGCAATCCATCTTCCCAATGGTCTGGACCATTCACAAGTAAGGATATCAATGCAGCCCGGAAATTCGGAAAGGCAGCAGGGAAAGATGCTATCTATCCTGATTTCCTATATCTGGGTCCACTGGCACAGAAATGAATGATGGAGCTTTTCACAAATATCCAGGAAACCAGTGAAATCTCCTGCCTGTGGAGAGAAGCCAAGGACATTGACCCCTAAAGCCTGGAAAACCTGCAGATTATCCTTCTAGTTATAGACCAATCTCCTTTCTGAACACCATCTACAAGGTGATGGAGTGTATGAGTCTGACCCAAATCAGGCCCACTGGGGACACCAGCCTACCTAAGGAACAAGCTGGTTTTCTTCTGCACAAAAGTTGCTGCGACCAGTTCCTGGCCCTCACTACAAGCATCAGTGCTGGATTCCAGCAAAAACTCAAGACCGGTACCGCTTTCATTGATCTGTCAGCAGCATATGACACAGTCTGGAAGGATGGTCTGATACTGAAACCGACCAAAGTGATCCCCTGTGCGCGGATTCTTAGGATGCTGAACACCACGCTTAGCGGCTGAAGGATGCGCGATGTGCCTTGGAGGTCAAACCAGCAAGCCATGCACTTTGAATAATGGGTGACCACAAGGCCCTGTACTTGCTCCAACACTCTTCAACGTATACACAAGTGATATGCCTGAAACAATAGCACAGAAGTTTGTGTATTCTGATGGTCTGGCACTCACAACCATTACCATTACATCTGACCTTAAGATCATGGAAGAGTACTTCCAAAAGTGGCACCTGAAACCAAATCCTAGCAAATCTGTAGTCTCTACCTTCCACTTGACAATAGACTTGCACAAAACACTCTGTCGAGTTTATGGTGAAACCGTGCGTTATAACCCAAAGCCAACATATCTTAGTGTCATTCTTGACTGCACACTGACCTTTCATGAGCACCTCAAGAAAGTAGCATCCAAAGTGAAGACTCACATCAACATTATTCGAAAGTTAGCAGGAACAAACTGGGGAACAACTGCCCCGGTGCTATGAAAGTCAGCCTTGGCCCTGGTGTACTCAGTTGCAGAGTACTGTGTGCCAGTGTGGACAAGAAGCTGCCATACCCAACTTGTGGATAGGCAGCTGAATCAGACCATGCAAATCATCCTGGGAACTTTAAAATCAACACCTCTACCATGGCTTTTTATATTAGCAAACATCGAACCTCCATCTATCCATTGAGATATAGCTACATCACAAGAACTTAAATGTGCTGAAGACTACTCAGAACTTCCCATCTGCCAGATTATGGATAACATACCCTAACAACACCTGAAATCACAAACACCACTATAGACCACCTGTGACCACCCCATGTCTCTGGATCCGGACAGGGAATGGCAATGTGTCTGGACCTCATCTACCATTCCAAACAAGCACTTGGTTACTGACCCAACAAGTTGCCATGCAGACATTGGACCACACTGAAATGAATCCGAACAAACCATAGAAGATACAGCTACTTGATGCACAAGTGAAAAATCAAAGACTGCCCTTCGTACGACTGGTGAAAACATCCAAACCACTGAACACATCAAAATGTAGTGCCCCAAATATGGATTCAAAGGTGAATTGGATGATATCCACAACATCACAGAGGAGGACTTGAAATGGCTTATGGACCTACAACTGCATCTACAGAACGTTGCTCTGCAGATGCCGTATGCCAGAGACAGAAAAGGAGGAATCACTTATGCATCTTAAAGAATATTCCATCATCTAATCCATGCACCACAACTGGAATGATACAACCATGTCCACTGGCTACAAACGGTCTTTCACCAAAAGAGGATTTTCCTCAGGTTTTTGAGTTCCCAGTTTGTAGCAGAAAGAAACAAGAGAATTTACATCAAGAGAAAACAAAAAGATTCAAAGCATGTGGTAAGACAACCCAGATCTTCAGCTATCGAGTATAACAACAGGAATGTGTCAGTGGATACTGAGCCTGTGAAGTTTTAATAACCCAGACCCATTCAGATGACAGAGGCCAGGAAATAAAATTCAGTCTCTTACCAGTACTCCTGTGTCTCACACTGTTACTACAAGAGTAGCACTCTGCCTGCTCAGAAGCTCACTCACACACTCTTCCTTTTGGCTACCAGAGAGAACTTTTTATAGAGCTCCCTAATTTAGCACTAAGGTCTTAACTGGACCACTAGGCTATATTCTGATCCATTACCTCACTCTTTTCTAGCAGAACAGTTAAGAAGCAACTTAACTGCCTATCTGCTGATGCTCAGATAGGACCTCTGCATCCTATCATAGGACCATTTAAAAATTATTTTTGCTATCCTATATAGTATAACTCACACACTGAGATTGCTAGGCTATTGACCTAACTGATCGAAAGACTGGAATGAGACAGGAATTCAATTAATACGAGATTTAGCTGACAAAATGCAGGAAAGGAAATGTTTTTGACTTTCACGCAATTGACAGCAATCTATATTTAGCATGCAATTTCTTCAGTTCATGTAGCTAGCCAGGTAGGTTCATTATTTAAACCTCCAGCAACAGACCTGGACACATTTTGGGGGATAAAATAAGGTGATCCTAAAAGAAAAGCAGCACAGATTTACAGAATGTATCTTGGGGCCTCCCCACATACACACAGTCTCCATCTTAAGAAGCATGAGCTAAGGAATTAGATTACTGGATGATGAATGATGTAATATACTGGCAAACACATGTGATTCAGCCAGGGAACTTCAGGAAAGGCTGGGAATGCCAGAGATTTAGAATATGTTACTGACTTGACACTTAACAGTAGACTATAGGAAAACTTAAAATTACCAAATGCTTCAATGGATGCAAACAAGCCAGTCACACATTAATACTCTGCACAGTTGACATGATACAGAAAATAGATGACAGATAATATTTATGGATATTTAAAATAATTGTGAAACAGTCTGAGAAATCACCGGAAAACATCTTACAACATCTATGGTGAAGGATCCTAGAGAAGGAGCATAGTTTTGGAATAAGAGGAAAGGATAATCTTGTTTCTAAAGAAAAGAATTGGGAGTGTGGTTTGTGTTCGTGGCCCTGCCACAGACTTCCCATGTGAACTTTAGGGGCCCCTAAACATTATGACGTAACAGCTCATGCTTGATTGGTCTCATGAAGAATATTCTGAGAGGCTGTCACCTCCCTGCCACTATCCTGCCTGTATAGTGGAAATGGCCCTGCTCAAAGGAAAACTGAATAGTACAGTATAGGAAGGACTGCTTTCTGCTAATTAGAGGCAAGTTTCTGGTCTCTTTCCTTTAATTTTGTCTGCATTCCCACCTCTCCATATTAAGGTATTATATGCAGATACTTAGCCTTCCAAGAAAGAGGGAGGAGGGGAGAGCCTGACACCAACTAGCAGGCAAAAATCAAGACAAGATTATTTCTATATTCTTGAGACTCACCGATGGATGAACCTTTTCTACCCAACTGGGAGCTTATATGCCATGATGAAATATTTATACACTATTGTGATAAAAGATTTATACAGAATATAGACAACAGTCACCATAATTACACAGTAATGGAATGTACTACAGTATGCTGGTTAAGAATATATGGGAAAGCATCCAGTACAAAAATAATTTAATTCCTACACTGGTGCAAAACTGCGGGCTTATCTTCACTACAAATTAGCTGAGGGCTAGTCTACACTGGCAACGCTAAAGCGCTGCCACGGGAGCACTTTAACGTGGCTTGTGTAGTCGCAGCAGAGCGCTGGGAGAGAGCTCTCCCAGCGCTCTAAAAAAAAAAAAAAAAAAACACCTCCACGAGGGGCGTAGCTACCAGCGCTGGTGCACTGTCTACACAGCTGCTTTACGGCGCTGAAACTTGCTGCACTCAGGGGGGTCTTTTTTCACACCCCTGAGTGAGAAAGTTGCAGCACTGTAAAGTGCCAGTGTAGCCAAGCCCTGAGTTAGCACACTCCAGCGAGTGACCACACTGCAAAACAATCTATGTGTGTGTGAAAACAAAGTGATATGATTAGCAGCACAGCGAATGAGTTAGCAGTTAATGAGTTGTTGTAACTTGAGCTGCTGCATTCTCACAGCATTACTAGCTCAAGCAGCACTAGTGCTTCACAACATGCCTCCCTCCGGACAGGCCAGCTAGCTCAACCTTCAAGCACCAGTTAACTGGAGCTAGAGATTTTAGTGGATGGACAGGAGTCAGCGTGGGGCAAAACCTGAGCTGTACCTCAAGCTAACAATGCAGTGAAGACAGGCCCTCTGTGAATTGTTTCCACCTTGATCCTGTAAGGACTGAAAGACACAATACTACTTCATAGCAGGAAGTATCCATCCTTGTACCACCACCTTCACCTAAAAGATCATTCTATTTCCTTCTATTCCACTCACCCGACCCCTGCTTAAAATAAAACAAAACAAAACCACCCACAACACAACAAAATTATGCCAATCATTACTGGGTTCATTTGCTTGAATATTATATCCCTATCCTCTGTTCTTGAGTCTTTTAGACTGTAAACTCTCCGGAGAAGTCACTGTCTCTTTTTCTGTGTTTGTTCTACAATGAGCACAAGGAGGCCCGGATCTTCAGTAGGGCCTTTGGGAATTACTATAATATAAATGTTTAGCAGTAACAGTAATCTGTTAAAGGTCACCTAATCTGACAACCAGGTCTATATTCAATTTACAATAAAGTGAAAAGTGAAACTGTTGAATCGAGGACTCGTCCCTTATGTAAGCCATGAATCATCTTTCACTTTCTCATATACCTCACAGCGTATATACATTATGGGGTCAATTTCTAAAAAAGTGGTGTCCTTTTTGCAGGTACAAACTGGACAAACAAAATTTGTACCTGCAATCCAACTCTGAGTGTAAATCAGGTAGAACTAAAACTACTCACCTTTGCACTTACAATTCATTTTGACAGCTCAAAAATGTAGACAGATTTTGCAAGAACAAATTTCAACTGCAAACAGGATGGACCAATCCTCAGCCCATATGAAAACATAGCCCTAAGGCCAAATTCATACCAGATGCGAGTGCATCTCCACTGCACTCAGCAGAATCAAGTAGTACACAACAGATCTGAATTTGGTATGGTATTCAGATTATGTGCAATGGACAACTTGAATTCAAAACAACCCTTTAGAGAATCCCTCACCCCATAAAGATATAAAACATCTGTTTAATACACAATTTGGAATATACTAAAGCTTTTAATGTATGAAAGCATTTCACCATAATATATGTATGAAACTTTCCTTCAAATTCTAACATTTCAAGATCTGAAACAGAAAAATTAAGCACAACTTCAGAATTTGAAAGAATTAAATTTCTGATTTTTGTAAAAATGCCTGAGATTATTTTTAAGACCACTTTGTGCTCATGCCATTATGGTAGCCACTCGAGACCAATAATCCACAAGTCAGTGCATCTAGACTTCCCTACCAGATATGAAGTTTAGAATGAGATATTGAAGAACCACAATTTCTTAGAGGTTTGAAAAGTGAACACATTATAACAACAAGTTCAACTTCCCCATCACTGCCATTTTTCTGATTCCCAGGAAAAAAGTGTTTTGACTTGTTCAAAAGATGAAAATACACAGATCAGACTATGAAAGTCTTTGTATTGTCACCTCTAATGGCAAGTTGAAAGTGCTGACTTTCAAAAAAGCCTTTGTCCAACTCTTAATGAAAGAAATCAAAAACAACACTCAAGGGTACCCATATGTTGTAGCCTACAACAAGCAAAATTCTATTTAGAAGTCAGAAATGCAGAGATGTTTCTTGGCCTTCAGCAGACTCTACAATATAAATCAATCAAGCAATCAATAATTCCCTCACACTCTTATAATTCCCTCTATGAAAGCATCTCAGAATGCTCTGAGGACAGGTAAAAAGACAACTTTTACATTGTGACAAAGCTATACTAAATAAAAGGACACTTAAGACTAGACAAACAAATAGCCAGGACTGAGTGTGTGAGAGAAATTAGAAAAAAATCTATTTACCTGGAAATTCTGTTTCTTTGAGTAATAAGGCCCACAGATACATTATCATGGGTAGGTCAGCCTGTTTGCAGCTTGAAGGCAGAACCAGAACCATCAGTCATGGCAGAAGGGAAATGCCCCACCCCCTGAAATTCCTTCCACTTAAGACAACTTCCACAACTGGGATAACTCAAATCTACTTTCCCAAATTACAGACTGTGTTAAATATAGTTAGATGAAAACGCAAAACAATTTCTTCTAACACAGAGCCTGGGAAATTCCCCCTCACAAAATAAACTCAAATGTCTAGATGTCAATTTCCATCTTTCTTCAGTATTATCAGTTTGTCTGAAGGGTAGGCTAGATGGATCTTATTACTCAAAGAAAGATAATTTCAGGTAAGCACTGATAGATGTTACTATTCTTCATTTTGCTAATGTCCACAGATCCATTACAATGTGATTTTCACAGCAATGTGTCTCCTGGGTGGGAAACAGGATTACCCTTAAATATGGACATACAAAATGAGGTATATTATATATCCTGCATTTTCTCTTGGGCACTACAAGATGAAGAAGACTTCTGCCAAAAAACAGTACTGGCTGAAGATTGATCCAATATGTACAATTTTGGTGAATTTATGAATTGATGGCCATGTGGTTGCCTATCAGATCTTAATGCAGAAGACATGATTTTTGTACCCTTAGATTGTCACTTTTTCTAAGAACTACAGTTTGATGCTTAACAGAATGAAAAATATTTAGTTTAGTTCACTTTAGTTCTTCAATTTTCTTTGGGAATGAATACCATGAGAACTGTGAGAACTACCTATCTGAATTAAAAGTAAAACACTGGGTCTCATCAGAGAAAATTCACAACTTCAAAGCTCATCTGATTGGAGACAATAACTATGGGGAGATCTACTCCAATGGATAGGAAGCATAACACCGCCTCCTGCAGGAATTCAATCTATATAGTACTGAAAAGAGTAGAATAAGATTCTGAGGTCATTCTCTATGGCCTTGTGCGGCAGGAAGTATTTTTGCCCCAGGAAACATTTAAATGTTCAAATTTGTATAAAACTTCCTTTTCTTGAACATGCTGATAACAGAGACCTGACCTTTTTGTTTGGACACTCTTATACACACACAATAAAATTCTCCTGGAGGAAATCAAGGCTAGGTTTCATTTGTTTAACAAGTGGTTAAACTATGGACTTTGCACCAGTCATCAGAATAAGTTCTATCTGGTGACTTCTGTTTGGGATCCACAAAAGTGATAACCATTTAATCTAAATAGCCATATTGAACCTGGTCCTAGATGGACTGTTTTTTGCAACAGCAGACCTCTGCTAAAGAGAGTCACCTGGAAGATCAATGCTAGGTTCATCAGCCATAAGACCCACACAGCCTCTTCAGCCAGAAAAGCAAACAGTATCAATGCTGCTCTCTCTCTTTCCTATCTTTTGCATGGTTCTAGAGAGCAGTGGAAAAGATGATATGGCATATAGCAGAGATAATGCCCAGCTTTATGAGAGGTCATTCACTATCTCACATCCCAGGTCATGACACATGGAGAGACCACACGGCACACTACTGCTGTTTACAGATGCAAAGAGGCCAATCTCCAGGCCATCAAGTTGACTTGCAGTGAGTGAGGATATTCTTGGGTGCAAATTACATTCTGCCTAGTCCAACTTCTGCCATGTAAGTCTTGATGCTCATCCGGCCAGGGCACATAGAGATACAAAAATTGCTCTGCTGAGGACAAGGAAATCAGTTTTCTCTCTCAGATCAGGCTGATCATGTTCCTCCTAGTTTATTATGAAAACCTCATCAGACATGTTGACTGTCTTGACCAGAAAAAGTCTGTGGTCCATGGAAGGAGCAGTGGGAGGGAGATGGGCCCAAAGGACCCCTTACTGTGACTTCCAGAATGGGCAGCATCCATGCTGTGTCTGATTACCTCCATCCACAGCCTCGGTCACCTGAGGGGAGGCTGCTGAGTTCCACTGTCACAAGCATGGCTGCTGGTGTGGCCTCCAGGGACTTAGGCACAATCTTTCTTCTGCAGTCATTCTCCTGACACAGAAGGAAGAGAGGGAACTACTTGTCCCTGGAGCCAGTTTTTCCAAATCTGCCTGATTCCTTTTCTGCCCAAAGAGTAGGACCCAGGCAACCCTGCCAGGATTAGGCTGTGAAATAAACTGTTCTCTGCCTGCAGAGCCAACCGAGCCTCTCAACAAGACATTCAATAAGCTGATGAGGCAAAAGACACAGGCCCTTACTTTTGCCTCTGGCTTTTGTCAGCCTAGCTTTCTCCCAAAAGCTTGTGGGGGTGCTAGCTGCTGCAAATACCTTAGGGAGGAAGGGGAGATAAGGAGACAGTCTCCCCAAAAGGCAAATGCAGCCTTTTGGATGCGTCTGAGAATTAGACAGACATATTATTGAGTCAAACTGTTATTCAAGACATCTGAAATAAAGCTTGGAATTTCCCTCAGAAAAATTCTTCACTGGAAGGGCTGGTTGAGCTGCAGGCTGCCATGGGAGCAGGGCATTCCCCTGCTACCAGCGACTGACAGGTCTGGTTTACTCCAAAGCTGCACGCAGGCTGAAGTACGCACTGTAACACACTTGTGGACCTTAGCATGAAGAAGAAAGTAGACAGAGCACTGTACAGGGAGTTACAGCAAACCAAACAGGATAGAATAAAATACTTGTATTTTAAGAACACCATAATATTAATAATTAGGCTCATTTCACATAATTTAGACTAACTGACACACACACCCCGACAGAGAACATTTTATAGCCTTGTGCTAAGCTTTAAAGGTGAAATCACACTAGTGCGAAGGGACCCATCATAAAGCCCTCTACGCCACTTAACCTCTGCAACAGTCTCCATGAGGAGTGGGCACTGGACAGGGAAACACAAACAGAGCAATCATGAAAGGTGACCTCTGCACCCACCTCACGCCATGGAGGAATTCAGTGTTGGCCACAAAAGACATGTCTACACAGCCAGAGGAAGTCAGGCTCCCAGTCCAGGCTGACAGACTCGGACTAGCGGGGCTCAGGCCAGCTCTCTAAAATCAGCTGTGTAGACAGCACTTTGAAGGTGGAGCTCAGACTGGACATTGGGCTCTGAAGCTTAGGGAGGGAGGCATGGGCATTCATAAAGGTGAGCACAAGTGGGTCCTTTGGGGTTGGACAAGAGAGGAGCAGTTGGATCCTTATTTATGCAGATCCAATGGCCCCAAACTCCCAGATAGGGGATAAGAATGACTGACAGAGCAGCAAGAGGAAGAGCAACTCTGCAGTCTGCCCATACATTAAATGGGTGAATACTGTCTCCCACCCCTGCAGGCTTTCACACACAAAGCTAAATTAATCAGGCCATGTGAGAGACTGGGAAAGAACATCAATTTTACACTAAGAGCGAGCTCTTCCTCACTTCCATGATGCCTTAGATCAGTGGGTGATTATCCTTAACTGCAGTGGCTGCTATGAAATGGTACTTGCTGCCCAGGTACATCTGCCTCAGCCTAATTCTCCTCATTTGGAGGGGAGGACTGACAAATTCCTTTGCTTTTTCAGACACAGAATCACAGAAATGTAAGATTGGAAGGGACCCTCAATAGACCATCTAGTCCACGCTCCTACAATCAGTAGGATGAAATATTATCAAAACTAATGTTTTTCAAACTTTTTGATACCAAGGACCAGCTTGCTGCCTCCCTAAACTGTGTCATGGAGATCTCAGGGACTGGCGCCAGTCCATGGACTGGTCATTGAGAAACACTGATCTAGACCATCCTTAACAGGTGTTTGTCTAACCTGGTCTTAAAAACCTCCAATGATGGAGATTCCACAACCTCCCTAGGTAATTTGTTTCAGTCCTTAACTACACTGACAGGAAGTTTTTCCCAATATCTAACCTAAATCTCCCTCGATGCAATTTAAGCCCATTAATTCTTGTCCTTTCCTCAGTGGATAAGGAAAACAATTTTTCACCCTCCTCTTTCTAACAACATTTCACATACTTGAAGACTGTTGTGTCACCCCTCAGTCTTCTCATCTCCAGACTAAACAAACCCAATTTTTTCAATTTTTCCTCATAGGTCACATTTTCTAGACCTTTAATCATTTTGTTGCTCTCTTCTGGACTTTCTCCAATTTGTCCACATCCTTCCCAAAATGTGGTGCCTAGAGCTGGACACATTACTCCAGTTGAGGCCTTATTAGTGCTGAGTAGAGGGGAAGAACTACTTCTTGTGTCTTGCTTACAACACCCCTGCTAATACATACTAGAATGATGTTCAATTTTTTTGTGACAGTAATCCACTCTAACCCCCAGATCATTTTCTGCAATACTCCTTCCTAGGCAGTCATTTCCCATTTTGTATTTGTACAATTGATTATTCCTTCCTCAGTGCAGTACTTTGCACTTGTTCTTATTGAATTCCATCCTATTTATTTCAGACCATGTTCTCCAGCTTGTCAAGATCATTTTAAATTCTAATCCTGTCCTCTAAAGCACTTGCTACCCCTCCCAGCTTGGTATCATCCACAAACTTAGTAAGTGTACTCTCTGTGCCATTATCCAAATCATTTATAAAATATATTGAATAGAACCGGACCAAGGACAGATCCCTGCAGGACCCCACTTAATATGTCCTTTGAGCTTGACCGTGATCCACTGATAACTGAGTACGGTTCATCTAGGCTATATTTCCCTAGTTTGCTTAAGAGAAGGCCATGTGAGACAGTATCAAAAGACTTACTAATTGACAGCCCCTCTACCCTCTTTATTGTGGCTCCTTTGCTTGGACTTCTAATAAACTGTTGCAGAGAGAGACTGAAAAGAGAGGAAATAACTAAGTGGGGATATAATAAAGGGGTACAGAATAATGAATGGTACACAGAAAGTGGTCAGAAACATCTATTCAACCTCTCTCACAATGCAAGAACAAGGGAAATGAACAAGGACCTCAGGATTTAGCTATATACAAACAGCACCACTGAAATGCAGCCACCTCTGGGAAGGCAAGTGGCAGCTAGGCAGCCACACAACAGTTGGGGGAATGAGGCTATTTTCGTCAAGGTTACTGGGACAGATCCCTACTCTTAAGAAAGTGCCATAGAATCTTTAATGTTCACAGATAGCAGAGAGGACCTCAGTTTAAGGTCTCATCTGAAGAACACCCACACAATAAAACACAAAACTTCCTTTATCTGCATTGGCAGGATAAAGACTGCTGACTGGGACCTATTTATAAATTGTACAGTCAATTGCTTTGAACTTTGGTTCTTTATGAAATATATTCAAAAGACCAAATAACTAAGGTCATTCAGGTTTATAGCTATAAGCCAATGATAATATAGGACAGGAAAAAGGTTCTATATATGGGGGTATACCTATCTCATAGAACTGAAGTCCAGCCCCCTGCCTTCACTAGCAGGGCCAAGGACTGATTTTTGCCCCAGATCCCTAAGTGGCCCCCCTCAAGGATTGAACTCACAACCCTGGGTTTAGCAGGCCAATGCTCAAACCACTGAGATATCCCTCCCCCAGTCTCCAGGAAGCTGTTTTATGCAGCAATATTACATTCACCTTACACAGAAGGTGTGCTCCCAAAGTTACACACCTAAAGCCTCTTTTTATACCCAACCTGTTTACAATTACAAGGTACTGTATACATCATCTGGAACTACATTAACCAACCAGCTTTCTACCTTGTTTTCCTGGTACCGTGGTGTACCCCTTATCTCTTGTTCTGAATAAATACATTTCAAATATCAGGGGGCATGAAGGCAAATCCTAGGTTTGTACTAGGGTAGAACAATCATTCGTCTTGTCCTCCCCTACCAGTTGATATGGTAAAATAATCATATGTCCTGATCCTGACAACTTTATTATCTACTTAAGCCAAAGCTTACTTTAGATCACGCAAGGTACTATGGGATACTTAGCATCAGAGAACAGGATTATAAGTAAAGGTAAAGGCCAATTTAGGCTATATAACTGCTATAATATTTGTGCTCAATGCTATTTGTGATTAATGCATACTAATATATATATAGCAGATAATATATATTATTACTTTGAGAGAGAGAGAGAGACAGACAGACAGACATGCTAGCCAGCATATATTAGTCAACAGACCCCCAAATGCTATTATGTAACTAATCATGGGGATGGGGTGGGTTAAAAATGGATAAAGCTTCAATTTGCTTAGCTGTCTTCTAGTCTCCATGGTTTGTTCCATAAAGGCGAAAGAGCCTCTCTTGAAAATATGTAGAAAGAATAAAAATATATCTTTAGATTATTCTGTTTTTGTCCAAATATAATGGATATAACTTCCTGTTGGGTAAAAATGCAAGGGTGGCAAGGTCAGGTGAGACTGCAAGACTCCAGAGCAGGCAACTGTAAGATGTCATGAACAGTTTGGTTTGTAACGACTACCATCTTCTTGCCCTTCCATGCACAGACCTCTCCAAACAAACAAAAACACTGGTACATGCCTTATCTCCTGCCGCAGAAACTGATTGCTGCTACAAAGCTGCACTTCTATCCCACTCCTCACACTTGCACCTCCCATACATACTGCCTTTACCTCCACACAGGGTGAATAAGTAGATCAATAAGCCCAAAAGCGTAGAGTGAATTTATATACATATATATTTATAGAAATACCAGGGAAAAGATAACACTAGAAAAACCTACAACATGTGCAGCATATTATCTGACAAACAGAAATCCTTTCAAAATGGTAAGGTATAGTTAACTCTACATTCTCCATAACTACAGCTCTTTAAAACTGACATTTTGGCTTAAATGCAGATGCGACCAGATATGACTGAACCCAGATTTCCTGGCTGACTTCCATGTGCCCTGCTAACTGAACCAACAGGTCAACAAGTTTTCTGCTGTAAAACAAACTGTGTGTACAGCAGAATCCCCTAATGATACCATATGTATGTACAGTGCAGTCTGAATGGCAAATCTATTTTTCATATTGTTAAACATATTGAGCAACCATGTTTTTCTTTCTTCTCCTCTCCCTCCTTTCTCAAATAAACCAATCTTTCTAAAAAACAAGATCCTTTGACTCAATCCGGTTTTGTCCTCAACTGAGATTGCTGAATGGTTCAACAATATTCCAACTCATAACGTTTTCACCCTCTGAGCATTTGCACTTCACTTTGAATTAATCTTTGTCAGATAAGCCCCAGGCAACATTACAGCAGAGTGGACTGGTTAAACTAAACTTCAAGTTCAGTTCCTGGAGCCCCTAGCCATGTCAGTACTGCAATAACTAATCCAGAGAATAGAGAATTTCCGTATCTTCAAAAGATCACATACACACTGTGGAACTAATTTCTACCAATTAACGTTTGGCATGTGGCAAGGGTGGAAAGGAAGGCAGAGTGTTTCAAGTGTGTTGAAGGATATTTAATTGAGTTTCTGTCTTGAATGGCATTCAGCTTCACAGACAGCCAGTGCGGTGAAATCCATTTTGGGGATAATGTGCTGCAGAGTCACATGCCCAGTCTCACCTGTAGAGGTGGGTAAAATCATGCGAGGCAAAATACTAAATCAAACTGTGAAACAGAACACAAAACAAAAGTGAAACCGACTTTCTTGATTTTCATTGCCCAACAGAGAAACGCAACAAAGTAAACAAAGAGTACGGTGTCAAATGAACTGAATATTTAAAATTCTTTCACTTAATAATCTGTGATTATAAATTACATAAAGAATTTTTATTTGTTTACAACATATAGTTTTTAAATTGACAGTATCCCCTCCGTGTGTGGTCACCCATCACAAGGTATTCAAAGAGCTTCAAAACACAGACCCATCTTTCTTTGACTATTTCCAAAATGTCTCCTTGAGATGAGAAAGAAGTATGTTGTGAAGTGTGGAGCTGAGAACTCCTGTGTTCCAATCCTAGCTCTGCCAAAGCCTCACTGTATGACATTGGGCAAGTGACTTGCCTCTTTGTACTTCAATTTCCTCATAAGTAAAATATAGATAGCAATACTTAGGCCCCTCACAAAGTTGTTATACAGAGTAGTTTGGGGCCCTGGCTTCATGGCCAAAAAGGCCATGTTTTTCAATCATGTTAGCTCAATCAAAACAGCTTAACACAACTGAAAGCATCATCAAGATGCAAGCTAACATATTTGAAGTCACATCAGGTGCCCATGTTTTAGCATAGCATTCCCCCCGTCCCCCGAGATAGGGCCCAAAGTAGTGTATATAAAATGCTTTGAGCATGAAAAGAGCAATGTAAGTGCTAAGTATTACAGTTATATACTGTAAAGCCTTTGTTTTCAAATAACCCACCACATAGAAAAGATGAACAAGAAAAAACAAAGGTGCATTAGTAAGCTTGAAAAGAATGTTTGAAAAGAAAATTGATTATCTTGGAACAACACTCAATCCACATTACAATAAATAGACATTAAATACTTTGTACTCTAGCTTTTGTACAAAAATATTTGTGCAATTAGTCTCCCTCTAAGAGTTTTTTCCTTGTTCTCCAAAGTTTGCTTTATTATGTTCCTATTGTATAATTAATAACATTTAGACCAAAGGAAAGGAAAATAAATTTTATTTTTACAGTCAATTGTGAGTTGCTGAATGAATTTAATTACACTACACATTGTTTTAAGGGATACTTGATAGCAGCTTGCATTATTCTATTGCTGAATGTGATTTATGGATAAAATAAATAAGGAAAGGGCACTTTACAGCAACACTTTACTGGCTGGCAGGATACAGTTATTAGAACAGATACACAATATCTGCAACCTGGTACCCAGCCAGCTGGCCTTCAAACCCATCAGTGCTGAATGAGGCTCAGCTGTAAGCGTCAGCACTGTAGTTCATATGCATAGATTCATTTGAATAACAGTAAGTGGCTGAAGTTTGATTCATTGATCATACAAATAGCGCTGAACTATCTTTAAAAGAATTTGAAATATTTCTTTTTTATGCTTCATAAAGTAAAATCCACATTACCAGCTAAATCTCTTTCACATTAGGAATAAAGAACCTCAACGGTTACAAACTCAAAACTGAACAACAGTCTACTAAACTCTGCTAATTTTGACTGGGTATTTTAACCTGTTAATTGACATGCAAATATCTTCCCCAAGGAATGTCAATTCAGAATAAGTTGACTAAAAGTGAAGGACTTTTTCAGGCACATATAATTTCAAGTATGAAGCAGCCTTAAATTATTATTTATGCCAGTTGCACTATTTTACAGTTGTAGCTTTTTTTAATACATTACAAAGGGGCAACAGAGCATTTACTGGACCAGGTATAGATCATTGTGACCTTGGATATGAGTGACTTTATAGTCTTAAAGAAAAACACCAATCATTTGGCACAACCTAGAAGATTGAAAATTTACCTATTATGATGAACGAACTGCATTTATTGTAGGAACATAACCCTCCCGACCCCTCGGGACACAGAAAGCCTTGAATACAGCAGAACCAGCAAGGTTCTCCTGTGGAAGCAGCAGGGAGCCCATGCTGGGAGTCTGCAATGCCTGCACACCATGCAGCACACCTCTGCAGGTGCTTTCTGCAATCCAACATAGCACATGGTTTTGGGACAGAAAAGAGACAGGGCAGGTATGGCAAATCAGTGCAAATTCGCCTTCCTTTACACTGAGGGAGGACTGTGGGGAACAGCTGGAGCAAAGGCTACTTAAGCCAGAGAGAACCTCAGCAGTAAAGTAACTCGGAGAGGAGATTGCACTCCCACTCAAGCCACACAGAGGTGCCCGCACACAAAGGGGTGGGTGCAGGATTTGGATCCATTATTCTTATTTATGTAGTACCATACGTCTGCATGATCTTTGTTGACACAAAATCTGACAAGTTCCTGTCCCCAAAATTTTATCATCTAAATTAGGTAAAAAAACACCACATTGTTTTCAAGAGGGAACAGGACGGGAAAAGAAACCATGACAGAGAAGGTATACAGCAGCAAGTTAACTGTTATGTTATTTCTGAGCCCATTACTAATGATGTTCCCCACACACATTTTTTCCCTAAAGCAGAAACATTATTTATGATGCTGGTACCATGAGACGCCATTGCAAGAGTTCCTACTTACTCATATAGTGGTATAACAATCTGCAATTATTTAGTGTATACATTTTTAAAGAATTTTCAAGATAGAACATGTCAAGTACAATTAAAATCACTTATTGACAATGTAAGAAAGAAGAAAAAGAAGACTGAATATGCTCCTGTAACCAAATCCAAAAATAACAGAAGGTACTGGAATAAAGCATGGTCTCTGGCAACTGCTAGGCCACCAAACTGCAAGACAGTGGAGACAAATTTTCACACAGAATAAAAACAGGCACAGGAGCTACAGAACAACAAAATAATTCAAGTTACCATTGGCCACATTCTAGATTAAAATTTCAGAGATGAATCTTTCTTTGGACATTCTTCTGACAATTTTTAAAATAAATTAGCACATACAAACAGCAACACCTCATTAATATTAATAAAACCAAAACAAACCCAGTAAATGTGAAGGGTAAAAAGGAAGAGGAGATAAAAATGTATATAGGTGATCACTTAGAACAGGGGTAGGCAACCTATGGCACGGGTGCCAAAGGCGGCACGCAAGCTGATTTTCAGTGGCACTCACACTACCTGGGTTCTGGCCTCTGGGGAGCTCTGCATTTTAATTTAATTTTAAATGAAGCTTCTTAAACATTTTAAAAACCTTATTTACTTTAAATACAACAATAGTTTAGTTATATATTACAGACTTATAGAAAGAGACCTTCTAAAAACATTAAAATGTATTACTGGCACGCGAAACCTTAAATCAGAGTGAATAAATGAAGACTCGGCACACCACTTCTGAAAGGTTGCCAACCCCTGATTTAGAAAATAAAGTTATGATAAGCAGGATTCTTTTCTAAGGTCCTACTGGCATATAAAGACAGCTGGTAACATTTTCAAAAGAGACTTAGGAGCTTAAGTCCCATTAATATTCAATGAGACTTAGGCTCTGAAGTGACTCAAGTCACTTTTGTAAATGGGACTTGGGCACGTTTGAAAATGTGACCCAATATGTCTATACTCCTGTATATACATTTAGAGAAGCCACCAGGCTGTGCACCTAACAAAATTATGCATCCCAAGATGCACCTTTCTTCCTTCTCCATTGTTTGTTCCTATCACTCAGAATGTGTCTCTATTTAGGTTGGAAGCAAGCAAATCTTTTTAATCTTTGTCCGTATGGTGCCTAGCACATATTTTGAGCATGCAAGGAATAAATTATACTTACCACATTGCCAGTGCAGGGGAGAAAGTGTATGTGCTAGTAAATAAGGAGCATGTTGAAACTGATGATGATTCATTAATAGCTGAGGGAATGAAATGCTTTTTGTAAATGTGTCTTTGATCAAAACAAAAAAAGGGGAAGAATTTTAAACAACAGATAAAGAAGCAAGGTCTTGTAAAAATATCTACTGATTAGGGCTGTCGATTAATCGCAGTTAACTCACGTGATTAACTCAAAAAAATTAATGGAGATTAAAAAAAACGAATCGCGATTAATCCCACTGTTAAACAATAGGATACCAATTGAAATGTATTAAATATTTTTGGATGTTTTTCTACATTTTCAAATATATTGATTTCTATTACAAAACAGAATACAAAGTGTACAGTGCTCACTTATTATTTCTATTACAAATATTTGCACTGTAAAAATGATAAACAAAAGAAATAGTATTTTTCAATTCACCTCATACAAGTGCTGTAGTGCAATCTCTATCGTGAAAGTATAACTTACAAATGTAGATTTTGTTTGTTACATAACTGCACTCAAAAACAAAACAACATAAAACTTTAAAGCCTACAAGTCCACTCAGTCCTACTTCTTGTTCAGCCAATCGCTAAGACAAATAAGTTTGTTTACATTTACGGGAGATACTGCTGCCTGCTTCTTATTTACAATGTCACCTGAAAGTGAGAACAGGTGTTCGCATGGCACTTTTGTAGCTGGCGTTGCAAGGTATTTACATGCCAGATATGCTAAACATTCATATGCCCCTTCATACTTCTGCCACCATTCCGGAGAACATGCTTCCATGCCGATGATGTTTGTTAAAAAAATAGTGCGTTAATTAAATTTGTGTCTGAACTCTCTGAGGGAGAATTGTATGTCCCCTGCTCTGTTTTATCCACATTCTGCCATATATTTCATGTTATAGCAGTCTCTGATGATGACCCAGCACGTTGTTTGATTTACGAACACTGTCACTGCAGATTTGACAAAATGCAAAGAAAGTACCAACGTGAGATTTCTAAAAATAGCTACAGCACTCGACCCAAGGTCTTAAAAACCTCCAATGATGGAGATTCCACAACCTCCCTAGGTAATTTGTTTCAGTCCTTAACTACACTGACAGGAAGTTTTTCCCAATATCTAACCTAAATCTCCCTCGATGCAATTTAAACCCATTAATTCTTGTCCTTTCCTCAGTGGATAAGGAAAGGACAGCCCTACTATTGATAAAGAGCGGCTATATCAATCCTTGGAAACTCTGACCATGTGTAAAGCAACTTGATCAGATTATATAATTCCAAGTGTATTAGGGTTAGCTAATGAATTTATTATTATATCCAAAAAACTACATTGAAAGAATGTTAAGGTTAAAAAGTCAAGCACTCAAATGCTAGGAAATGCCAGAATTAAGGTTGCCTGTTCAGCTGGCCAACCCCCTCCCCCCCCCAAAAAAGTGGGCAGTTCTAATAGTGCAAAGGGTGTGACAAGGAAGCCTTGGAGAGATGCTAATTCAGTCTCTGCAGGTGGCCACAAATTAAAGCTGTCATCCCCTGGTAGAACCCCCAGAAAGGATGTTCATGAAAGCCATTACCAGAACAAGACTAAGGAAGGAAGGAAGGAGAAGGGTTACTAAACTCCGTTTGAGCAGTTGAGTATTAATGAATTTGGAAAAACAATTTCAACATTTATCTGTACAACACAAGGCACAGTCAGAATATCAACAACAACAACAATAATAATAAGCACTATTGCAAGTCCAAAACATTTTGTACTGATAAATGTGAAACTGAACCAGGTATAAACAAAAAGTGTTTATTGTCCAAGCTGAGCAAAATGCAAAGAATAGACAATTTGTAACAGTAAGAAGCAAATAAGTTTATTCAGTCTGAAAGATGTATGAAAATAATCGGTGTTATTAAAAACAGTGCTTTAAAAAAAAAGAATTTTTTTCCTGACACTGTCCCTTTAAAGTTTATATTGCAAGCACAAGGCTTCTTTTTTCTATCTACATATTTTTGATTATCTGGCTTATTTTTTTATATACATTCCTCTGAGTCAGGTAACCTTTGAGCAGCATGAAGGAAAACAAATGGCAGCTGATGCAATGGTTCAGCAGTATGGATTCAACATGTCATTGAAAATACAGTATAATGGAAAATAATTAAAATGCATAAATACCTCTTGATGGTCTCAGGGAGATCCAAACTAAATGGAATTTGATATGACAATGCTAACGTGTCATCTAAGGCCTTGCTTATTTCCTGTAGCTCTCTCAAAGATACACAGCTAAGCAAGGCAGTCAACTCGCAGTCCTGCGACTGAATAAGCCTATCTTGCTCTTCAATGTCTCCTCTTAATTGTTCATCTTTTGCTTCTAGCACAGCCAGCCTTGCTCTGAGGTCTTCAATTTCTTTCTGTATGGAGTAGAGACCAAAGTGTATTCATTAACCTTGTTAAGGAAAACAACTCTGCTGCTAATAAAATGCAGTATATTATAGGCAGTGCAGATGACAGTCTATAGTTAAAGGTGCCAAGCACTTTCCATTATAAGACTTTTATAAGGAACTGAAAATACTTTGCCAAACTTTGACCGTTTGGTCTGAAATTTTCCATAAACCATGGGTGTCTGCCTGAGGCTGAATTTTTTGGAAATTTTCAGCAAAAACAGTTTCACTGTTTCTCAGCACAAAGTTAGGGGAAAATACATTGTTTTACTTGTGTTAATAATTTCTTATAGACATTTTATTGAGATGCTCTAACACTCCATGCTCTGGAGCAGGCACTTGAAACTTGGCTGGAGGTCAGCCCTCTGTCAGAAATAGGCTTTTTGCCATCCCTGTGAAAATCTGCTGAAATCTGGCCAAGTTATGGACCTATGAAAAATCTCAGTTTGCACATGCTCAGTAGAGACTTGTTAGAGTTTGGCAGCTAAATTCTCTGAAGATTCCATCTAGACTAAGCATTCCATCTACATCAGTGCTGGGCTGCAGGAGCTGAGCAAGACTTTCCCTGCAATTGCTCCTCCCATTTGCCAATGTGGTGTCAGGCAGAGGAAGAGAAAGAAGGGAGACTCTGTCTCCTGTGCATCAATACTCCACAATTTTTAAGTTTGTAAAAAACATAAGAAATAACATTAAAAACCCTACATTAATAAAACATTACAAGGTTGCAAAGTCAAGCACTCTTGTCCAAACTTAATTCAGCCCTTTGTACATTATCATAGTCTTTAATGACATGATAACGCATTAATTCTCAATAGGACTCCTGTGTCATTTTGTGCACAGATGGATGGTGCTCTGGGAAGGAATCAGGGCTGTGCAGTTAATGAGGCTGTTGACTTAGCACCACTGCCTCATTTGTTGCAGAAGTCGGAAGGTGGGTAGCGAGCAAGGCAGAGGATTGCACAGAAGAGAAAGAATGATCTCATTGTCTAGACAGCTGAATTCTATCCTTGCCTGTGCCACACAGTTTCTCATTTTCTGGGTGTCTAACACCTGGGGGCTCTGATTTGTAGAAATGGTAAGTGCTCATAACTGCAAACAAAGTCAATTATAGCTGTGCTTTGAACACATTAAGTGTTATAAAATGATGCATTCTCTGTAAAATCAGGCCCTAAGCATCTCAAAATGGGCATTGAAAATTAATGTGCATTTTGACATTAATTAAATGTGTCTTAATTCTCCATCTGTAAAATGGGAATAATACTGCCTTTCCTCCTAGGGGTGCTATGCAGATAAATTCTTTAATGTTTGTGGAGCACTCATACTCTAATGATGAGCACCATAGAAAAACCCATGAGGAAATTAATAATTCTGTATTCAGAGCAGGGTTTGAATAGTGTGTTGGGGCTACACATTGAAGAATAATGAGGATAAAATGGAACATTGAATAGCTGTTCATTCAGTAAGCACTGTTGAGCCTGTGCACTGATTGAGGCCAGGGTCCTGTCAAAAACATAGTATGTGATCACATAATTAAAGATTGTGTCATAATGCATATACACAAGAGGGCTGAATTAAGGATGCAGAGGTAACCTAATTTCCTAATTTCTGAGAGCTTGACTTTGCAACCTTAACATTCTTTTAATGTAGTTTTTTGTATATAATTTAAATGTTAACAATATTCAGAAGGGCAGTAATGCTCACTTTGTAAAAGGTATATTTTAAAGTTTGCCAGATAGTAAAAATTATTCCAACTTTATATTTGTATTACTTAGCATAAGAAGAAACAGTTCTTGCACATTAAAGGACCAAATTAGCTCAAAGAATTCAACTTACTGCAATGTTGCACAGTAGATGCATCAATTATTTTCTTTTTTCTTAGAAGTAGCAACAAGAGAACAGAGCAGCTGATGTTTCATCCCACAGGCATTTGTCAAGGAGATAACAAAGGTCAGCAGGCCAAAAACATCAGTTTTGTTTCTGAGAGTCTCAAATCAGGTTTTTAGTGTGCACAAAGAACATTTCCTTCTCTGTACTACTGGTTTGGGAATACTGCCAGAATTTTAGTTAGCCTCACTTAATACAAAGCCCTCCACATTCTTTGAAACTGTAATGAGTGCAGTAAGAGACTTATAAGGGAATGTACAGGAAGATGAACAGAACTGGTTTTATAATACAGTTTTCATATTCAAGGTATCATAAAATATTGTACACTACAATTAATTAGATACTGATATTGCAGAGCCTGCATAAGCAAAAGAGAAAGCTACTCTACACTTAAGAATAGTTCACATGCATTCTTGGGGGACTGAAACCTATTTTTTTCAGAATGGACATTTTGGCTAGTAAACTGCAGTTATCTCCTGCGCTTTTCCAGAAGTGTCATGGGATCTTTAATGTCCTCTTGGGCAGCCACGCGAGATGACAGAAAGGACCTTAATTTAGCACTATCTAAGAAATTCTGTTTCTTTAATTTATATGCTTCTCACCTCACCTCTTCCTACCTCGGGACACACTGAACAAAATTATAAACAAGGAGCCCTGAAGTAAAGATCAGAAGACTATGGCTGCAAGCCTCTAGTTAGCCCTCCAGGATAATTCATTCTGCAGTGTAATCACTAAAGTTGATCAGGAATATTACAGAAAAGAGGGTTTCATTCTTAGGCAATAAGGAATAGAGCCTTTTGGGTGGTGGGGTTATGAAGAAAGGATCTAACCTATAGTTGAAGAGTTTGCAATTATTTTTACACAAACATTACAGCAGCAGCCATTTAAACAGTTAACATTTGTAACCATTACCACACAGATGCTTCCTATTCTAAATGGAGAGGGAGACCATGGTAATCTCAAGTATCAGTGCATAGTTACTATTGGCAAATGCTGACTTTTTAATGAATCACTGTGTCCTTACAAAATGTACGGATCATCTTTCATGAACAAAAGCTGGCGAATCACATACTGATAATCAAATCTGAAAAGAAGTGACTAGGAGATTGTATTCTTCAAAACTCTCTTTTTGTCTTCAAATAAAAACTTCTAAAGATCAGTGAAGCATAGAGAAAGCAAATAAACCTGTGAACATAAAGAGTATACTTAAAAGATAATGAGGAAAGCTAAAGCATGCACATGAGCAACTGAGCCTTCAACTCCTCCTTGTCTGTAATGAGATTCACACTACCCCTGGCCAGTCATCACTGAGATAATCAGCTGGACTACAGCCAAGTCTCTAATTGCTGCACAGAAGCAGTATGCTATACTATCAGTTTGTTTAATTCAGCAAGAACACCTACAAGCTACATTTCCCCCCCCCCCCCCACTAGTGGTTTTTGCCACAACTTTACTTTTCTTCTTACCTGCAACCATTGCTTTTCTTGAAGAAGCTGGTTTCTTTTTGTGGTTGAAACCTGCATCCTCTTTTGGTAAGCAGGACTCAAAAGCTTTTGCTCATTTTTTTGCCAGAGCTGTGCTTCTTCACTTCCAACCCTTTAAAAATGACAAACATTTATATTTAATGCAACTATTGGGTATTCAGTTCTGGAAGTTTGAAAGGAAATGTACCGTGCCACCCTAGGAGTTGTGATGGCCCATCATCAAAACAGTGTCTTAATCTTTAAAACAACATTACTTAAGAAACTAGAGTGCTTTTTCCTTTACATATTCCCCTTATTTTATCAAACACTGACTCTGTTTTTACAGCATCTCAAAGGAAAGAGGAAGAAGATGACTTGTATGGCTTCAGGCTTCCCCCAGCTATTTTATTTTTCAGCATATTCACTCATCACTGTCTTGGATGAATGGCTAAGGAATGCAATTTTCCATCACCATTGAGAAAAATCTTCAGAAATGAAATTTAGAAATTATCTGGAGCCGTTTCTGAGGCTTCTGTCAGCTTTTGGAGATCACACTAGAGATCAGCCAGAGTCTGTGCTATATGATGCCAACTTTGGCCCCTCTGCTATACAGAAAGCTCTTTCAAATTTACAGTCAGTGGGACTCTTCACAGTAGTAAGCACTATGCTCAGTAAGAAATGTTTGTATGATTGGGCCCTAAGGTAATCAATACAGTATATATAAATTATACAAATTTATAATGGCACTTAATGTACTGCAAATACAGTACATTATGAACCTGCAAATAGTGCAGACATGTTTTCTTATATATTTCCCTATATTTGTGCAAGCAAACGAGTAATAGCATTTCTCTGTCCATTTATGCATACAAGTATATGTGGGTTTTCCATAAATATTACAGGTGCATTTTTAACATCTCACTGAAAAACTGTGGTCCCAAATAAATACATCTGTCAAGGACAAATTTTCAAACATGACTTCTTAAGATAAGCCTGCAAAATTTACTTAGATATCTGTTATACATAATAAATATACAATTAATTTGACTGCATGCATAAATGAGTATCTTGCACACAGAAAAGGCAAATCATATCCATTTTGCAGACACATCTCAGATGCAACAGCAGCAAATTCACATGGCTATGTTGCTGCCATGATTGCATGTAGAATGGACTTCCATCTTGAATGGCCTCTTGTAAATCCTCCTTCAGCAATAGTCAGCATGGGAGATTTTAGGCTTACATCCTTCAGAAATGCATCTTCCAACCTCATTCATAGTCGGCCTCATGCTCTACTTCCTTCTGTAAAAGCACACCTTCTTCTGCACACTGGACATGACCCCACCTTTGCAGTCATCTTGTTCTGAACTGGTGCAAAACTAGAGCTTGCCAGATTCATCTAAGTGTTTCCTTGTTTGTGATAAACCATTGGATGTTAAGAATATGCTGTAACTTTGACACTGAAAACTGTTTAGTTTCCTCTCCTCAGCTGTTTTAACAGCCTTGTTTCTGCTGCATATAGCACAGTTGTCATCACTACCACGTTGGACACTTGTATCATAGTTATCACACATACATCCTGCTGCCCAAACAGCCTTTGAAGACACTGAAATGCCACTGACACAAAACTGATCTGATGTGCGACTTCTTCGGATATAGAACATCCTGTTGTCAATTGACTATCCAGAAAACTATTCACCCATTCAACATCATTGCCATCTACATGCAGCGCCTGTAGGTTGTTCATTTCCATTGTATAGCTTTGGTTTTATCACCATTGATCTTAAGTCCACAGATTTTGCAGTTTTCCACAGCTCTTCCAGCACTAGCTGTAGTTAGTCTGTAGTTTTTTCCAAGTAAAGAAACATCATCCTCTAACGATGAATATTTAAACTTCATACCTCCTACTTTGGCTTCAATCACCTTTATCATCACATAGTCTATTTGAACATTAAATAATGTAGGTGAAAGAATGCATCCCTGGTGTACTCCTTTTTCTACTTAAACTAATCTATAATATAACCGTAGATCCTCACACAGCTAAAAGTACTGTGGTAGTTTCTTCCCTAGGCACACCAAGTCCTGAGGCACCCCAGATTGGCATAATAGTATCCACAGTACTGATCAATGCACTAAGTCAAAAGCAGCTGCAAAGTCTATAAACACAATGTTAACTTTCTTTTGTCACTCTATTTGTTTTTCAGTAATATTCTACAGAGCATATTGTCACAGAGTTTGGAGGAAACAAGGCCCTGCACCCCCGGCTTCCTGCGATTCACCATGACTCTCAGCCAGCCAGTAAAACAGAAGGTTTATTTAGACGACAGGAACACAGTCCAAGGCAGGTCTTGCAGATACAGACAACAGAACCCCCTCAGCCAGGTCCATCTTGGGGGGCTAGGGAGGCCACAGCCCTGTCTGGCCTCCCCTCCATTTTCCCAGCCAGCTCCAAACTGACAACTCTCCAGCCCCTCCTCTCGCCTTTTGCTCTTTCCCGGGCCAGGAGGTCACCTGATCTCTGTTCTCCAACACCTTCAGTTGGCACCTTTGCAGAGGAGAGGCCCAGGCCATCAGTTGCCAGGAGACAGGGTGTCGGCCATTCTCTGTGCAGGCACCATCGCACTGGCCCTCTCGGGCTCTGCAACAATCACACCCCTTTATCCCACCACCTAGATACTTAAGAACTGCATAGGGGAAACCGAGACACCCCACTCAGAGAAAACATTAAGAACATTCCCACTTTGTCACACATATATAGCATGGATCTTAGATTGACTTGTATGGAAACCACACTGGTTGTCTCTTTTTTTTGGCTGACACAATATATCAGTTAGTTCAGTAGTAAGACCATGAACACCTTCCCTGGGACTAACAGCAGCATTATTTCCCTACAGTTTGAACAAACTGATGACCCTTTTTTTTTTTTTTTTTTTTTTAAATGATGGCAGTCCCTTTTCCAATCTTCTGGAATGCACCCAGTTTCCCAAACTCTTAAGACAACTCTATGAAGCCAGTGAACTAAATCCAGGCCACCAACCTTTAGCAGATCTGATGGAATATTGTCAAAACAAGGTGCTTTATCGTTTTATAATTGTTTGACTGAAAGCATCACTTCCTCTCACATCACCAGCTTGTTTTTTGCTGGATTCATTTTTGAATTAAGTTGTTTACATCTTGGTGGGGATCTGTTTGAGCAGGGGGTTGGACTAGATGACCTCCTGAGGTCCCTTCCAACCCCGATATTCTATAAAAACTACCTGAAAGGGGGTTCCAAAGAGAATGGATCTAGACTGTTCTCAGATGACAGAACAAGGAGTAATGGTCTCAAGTTGCAGTGGGGGAGGTTTAGGTTGGATATTAGGAAAAACTTTTTCACTAGGAGGGTGGTGAAGCACTGGAATGGGTTACCTAGGGAGGTGGTGGAATCTCTTTCCTTGGAAGTTTCTACAGTCAGGCTTGACAAAGCCCTGGCTAGGATGATTTAGTTGGGGATTGGTCCTGCTTTGAGCAGGGGGTTGGACTAGATGACCACCTGAGGTCCCTTCCAACCCTGATATTCTATGATTCTCTCCTGGCTGAAGAACTGAAAAGGTTGAAAGCTGATATAAGCAGCACACAGGAGACAGGGTGGAATTTGAACACCAAGAGCACAGCTCTGATTCATAGTGGGTCAGACTTTTCAATTGTTGGATGCCTGCAATACATCTGATAGGCACACTGGTGTTGCTCTGGTTTTGTCCCCGAGGACAAAATCTGTATTATTGACTTGGCAGGTTTATTCTCGACACCTGATAGCTGCTATTTTCAGTTTGAAGGTAGGACGTGTGGTATGCTCCACTTGAGGCAAGCCCTGATGCTGAAAAAGATGCTTTTATGCCATGTTAGATGACACTGTATCTAATACATCACCCCAAGTTCATATTGCCACCTTCGGAGATATGAACACAAGAATTGGCCATGACAGAATTAGATTTGAGGTGGTACTGGGACCACACAGCTTACTGGAAGAGAAATCGATAATGGTGTGTATCTATTAGAATTTGCTTCTTACATATGGCCTATTTTTAACAGCTACCTGGTTTCAGCACAAGAATCGCCATATGTATACATTTAACTATCCATTGGGTGACAGGGTAACCTTGGATCACTTCTAGTTCAGAAATTCTTGACTAAACTCATCCGGGAGGTACATATATTTAGAAGTGCTAATCTTGCTCCAGAAACTGATCAATGACTCTTAATAGCAACAATGATGTTCCATTTAATAGAGTTCCACAGATGGATATCTATTGCATCAAAATGCTTCAATGGTGATAAGCTTCATGATGAAGTGATTGCTAATAGTTACCCTGTAGCGATTTCCAAAAAATATTCTACCATGGAGGAAGAGTAGACTTTATTTCGGGAGTCTATCACAGAGATTGCTGGAGAACAAATGGGATTAAGGAGAATGAAAAAGCAATGTTGGATTACAAATGATACCATCAAACAGAGAGAGAAAAAAAAGACACACGGTGTAGGATGGATGCAATACAACATCAAAGTTAGTGAAGAGAGGAGGAAATGGGTAATAAAAAAAAGAAATGTTTTGAACAAGCAGTCAAGAGGGCCTGTTGGAATGATGCTTTTAGGTGCACCTGAATGCTTTTTTTGTTTCATAAACATTTTCACAGAAATATATTAATTCTGATGAAATTTATGTGGAAAAGTTTTCTCTGATCCAGTGTGGAATGGGAAGAGGTGCTCTGTGGTATAGCTGCCATCAAAACCAGATAGATCGATTGACCAACAGACCAACTAAGCCCAGAATAGCCAATAGCTTCGTGGTTAGGGCACTCACCTGGGATATGGGAGACCTAGGTTCTTTAACCTGGATCTCCCACATCCCTAACCAGCAAGCTATGGCTGTTCTGGGCTGAGTGTTTCTCTCTTGCTCCTCTTTCTCTCTTTTTTTTTTTCCCATGAAAAATTCAAAAGACCTTGATTTTATTCCACTGTGGAACAAAAACAAGTCTTAAAACTTCAACATTTTTCACAAAACAGATTTTTTTTTCCAGCTAGCCCTATTTAAACTATTACTGTGCCTAAAAGATTTTTAAACACCTTCTTGCAGAGCCTGAGGAAGAGTACACTCTATCAGCAAAACAGAGAAAGTATATACAAAGTGCTGTCAAATGCAAAAGACCACAAATGAAAAAAAGGTGTTTAACAATAAAAGCAATAGCCAAACTGAATCTGAAAAGAGAGCAGAGAGTCATGTGCACAGAGACAAGAGTGAAAAGCAAGAACTAGGTCTGACCGTGGTTGGTACTGTTGCTCTCAGACCTGCACAAAAGACACTTCTAGGCCTTGGCTACACTTGCAGCTGTACAGCGCTGTGAGTTAAACCTGTCTTTGTACAGCTGAGTAGGGAAAGCGCTGCAGTCTGTCCACACTGACAGCTGCCAGAGCACTGTCGTGGCCACATTTGCGGCAACTGCAGCGCCATTGGGAGCGGTGCATTATGGGCAGCTATACCACAGAGCACCTCTTCCCATTCTGGCGCCGTGGGTTGTGGGAAGGGGGCGTGGGTGCGGGGCATTCTGGGTCCTGTCCCAACGCCCCGTGATGCATCGCTTCGCATCCCAGAAATCCCTTTGTTTCCGTCCACCTTTGGCGCCATCTTTCAACGGTTTCTGTGCAGCGCGATCTGTCTGCGGGAAATGGAGTCCGAACTGCTGAGGCATATGCTGACGAGCCTCGCCAGCACGTCACATTTGGCTGTCGAACTATTCCTTAAGATCCAAAGTGACAGTGAGAGTGTGGAGTCCGACGATGCTATCGAGCCGCGTAACGCGTACGACACGAAATTGCTTGTGGCATTCACGGACATGCTCAGCACCGTGGAACGCTGCTTTTGGGCTCGGGAAACAAGCACCAAGTGGTGGGATCACATCGTCATGGAAGTCTGGGGTGATGAGCAGTGGCTGCAGAACTTTTGGATGAGAAAAGCCACTTTCATGGGACTGTGTGAGGAGCTCGCCCCCACCCTGCGGCGCAAGCACACGAGATTGAGAGCTGCCCTGCCAGTGGAGAAGCGGGTGGCTATTGCAATCTGGAAGCTAGCCACTCCAGACAGCTACCGGTTGGTCGCAAACCAGTTTGGAGTGGGAAAGTTGACCGTTGGAATCGTGTTGATGCAAGTTTGCAGGGCCATTAATCGCATCCTAACCAGAAGAACCGTGACTCTGGGTAACGTGCAGGACATAGTGGATGGCTTTGCACAAATGGGTTTCCCTAACTGTGGAGGGGCGATAGATGGGACGCACATTCCTATTCTGGCACCACCCCACTTAGCATCTGAGTACGTTAATCGGAAGGGGTATTTCTCTATGGTTCTCCAGGCGCTTGTGGATCACAGTGGGCGATTCATTGACATTAACACTGGCTGGCCAGGAAAGGTGCATGACGCACGCATCTTTCGGAACACTTGGCTGTTCAGGAAGCTGCAGGCCGGGACTTTTTTCCCAGAGTGGAAGATCACAGTAGGGGAAGTTGAAATGCCCATTGTGATTGCAGATCCCGCTTACCCGTTAATGCCGTGGCTCATGAAACCCTACACAGGGAGCCTTGACAGCAGCAAGGAACGGTTCAACTACAGGCTGAGCCAGTGCCGAATGACTGTGTAGTGTGCCTTTGGCCGTTTAAAGGGCCGCTGGCGATCTCTGTATGGGAAGCTGGACTTGGCCGAACACAGCATGCCCGCGGTTATATCCACATGCTGTACCCTCCATAATATTTGTGAAGGGAAGGGTGAAAGCTTCACTCAGGCATGGACCTCCGAGGTTGAATACCTGGAGGCTGAATTTGCACAGCCAGAGAGCAGGGTTATTACAGGGGCCCAGCGCAGGGCTGCAAGGATTAGGGATGCCTTGAGGGAGCAATTTGAGACTGAAAACCAGCAGTGATATCTGGTGCCCTGCACGGGAGTGAAGTGCAGTAGTTCCAATCTTTAGGAATCAGTGTTTGCTAAGCAGACTTGCAGTGCCTGTTTATTTCCTGGGCTAAGGAATCTTTTACTTTATGCAATAATAAAGAATGTTTTCAAAGCCAAAAAATCCATTTATTGAAAAGAAAATTTATTTATTGAAAAGAAACACAACTGCTTGGGAATCAGAAAGGGCAAGGGGGTGGAGTGGGGAACGGTACAATCACAGATTCGCGTATGTCCTGTCTGGTGTGCTGTGCAGTGAGTGTTGCACTTCAGGATAGCTATACTGCATGGTGATGGGGGTTGAGTGCAGAGGGTAAGGGTCGTGGTTTTCAGGGCTGGGTGGTGAAGATACTGGTGTTGGAGGCAGCTGGTGGCGTGAAGAACCCGGAAGTTGGGGAAAGTGGGTTGGAGGTAACAGTGGGGCACAAGAGTTTTGGGACAAGGGCTGTGGGGGGGGGGTGGCGTTTGCGTTACTGCTCCTTCTGCATGGCTACGAGCTCCTGGATAGCGTCTGCTTGGCGCTCCAGGATGCTTATGAGCCGATCCGTGCTTTGCTGCCAGTGCTCCGTGCTTTGCCGCCGGTGCGCTGCGTTTTCCTGGCAGATCCTGCTTTCTCTCTCCCTCCAGTTCTGTGGTTTCTCATTCTCTTTAATAGATTGCCGCATCACTTCTTGCAGCACGTCTTCTTTGGTTTTTCGCGGTCTCTTCCTGAGTCTTTGCAGTCTCTGAGCAAGCGATAAGAGGGACGGCTGAGGTCTCAAGGTTGTTGCAGCTGTATAGGCAAAATGCAACATTTAACAGAGGCAGCATTGTTTATAGCAGACAGAGTAATGATTTCCCCCGCACTTAAGGAGGGCACACACAGGGTCTATCTACACAATAGCATAATTTTCCCGTCCCAAACAGAGCACACAACCCACGGGAGCCTCAAAATGGTGAGTAAGGGGGGCTGACTGTTTCAGGGCTGTACTGTCCTCTGGGTTTCTGTGCCTTGGGGAGAGCCAACAGCTGTAGGGGGCACCTACACTGAACACTGTCCCAACATTTTCCACAGGAGTTCGTCCTGGACGATATCTCGCTGCTGAGGGTGACCTGGGAAGCAAGGGAGGGTCTTCTACTGCAATGCGGCTTCTGCCCTGGCCCATATGCAGCTTGCCTGTGTGCAGCAATGATCCCCCCGCCCCTCGCAGCACAGTGGCGCGGACACGTTAGCCTGGCTGGGACAAGGACCACGGTGGCTCTCCCGATAAACCTGAGCAAGCGCATTGCACATGTTCTGGATGAGACATTCGAGGAGATTACCGAGGCCGATTACCGCGATGTGATAAACCACATCAATGCACTATTCCGCATCTAGGCATGCATGCCTAACCCTCCTCTCCCAAAGAGCCCACACCAAAAAAATTCCTTCCAGAAAAAAAAAACGCTTACCAGGAACCTACTCTTCTGTTTGTCCTCCACCAAGTACCGGCCGCTGCGACTGGCTACCTTCCTCCTGGCTCGAGAAGAGCTCCTGGCTGCACGGCTCCAGGGATTCCAGGGCATCTCCATCCGCCCCACCACCCTCACTCCTGTTTTCCTCCTCCTCCTCCCACCCCGGCTCTGAAGTGTCCATGGTGGTGCTCGGGGTGGAGGTGGGGTTAATCCCAAGTATCACATCCAGCTCTTTGTAGAATCGGCAGGTCGCGGGGGGAGCACCCGATTGGCCGTTTGCGTTGCGGGCTTTGCGGTAGGCACTCCGCAGCTCCTTCACTTTAATCCTGCACTGCAGGGCGTCCCGGTCATGGCCCCTTTCCATCATGTCCTTTGATACCTTCCCGAAGGTATCGTAATTCCTACGGCTGGAGCGCAGCTGGGACTGGACAACTTCCTCCCCCCAAACACTGATGAGGTCCAGCAACTCGCCATTGCTCCATGCTGGGGCTCGCTTGGCACGTGGAGGCATGGTCACCTGGAAAGATTCGCTGATAGCACTCCACGCCACGCTGGGCTCAGCAAACAGGAAGGGGATTTTTAAAATTCCCAGGGAATTTTAAGGGAGGGTCACATGGTTGGTTACCTGAGGCCAGGGCAGTAGAGTTTGAACTGATGACCAGAGTGGCTAGAACAGGCATTGTGAGATACTGCCCAATACTTCTGGAGGCCAGTCACAGCGCATTGGGCGGCCACACTGGCACCGCCACGCTGCAGCGGCGGCGCAATACTCGCTATTCCTCTCGGGGAGGTGGAGTACATGCAGCGCTGCAACCACGGAGATACAGCGCTGCAAATGCCTTGCCAGTGTGGACGGGGAGTGAGTTACAGCGCTGGGGGTGGTTTTACAGCGCTGTAACTCGCAAGTGTAGTCAAGGCCCTAGTCTTCAGCAGGGGAATAGAAAAACTCTCATGAACATTTTTTTTAAAATACTCAGGACATACAATTTAGAGGGTGCCCCATCAGAAAACAAATCTCTCATAATTAATCAGTTTCCAATAATTCAAGTTGACAGTGTCTCTCGAAATACAAGAATAGTTTATAACAAATATTAAAATTAAAATTTTATATTAAATATTAAATATTAAAATCTAGCCATAACTTGTACACAGTACTTCAAGAAAAACAGAAATATAGTTCCATGTCATAAGGCTCCAGTGAACTTACCGATCTCCAGCCCAGTACAACGCTGCTTGAACTTGTGCACTGAATCTGTCCAAGAAGCTGATAATTGAAGGATGCCTGGAAGGAAGCTGAAATTTTAAAGAATTCTTCTCTCGCTCCAGTTCTTCTAGTTTCCTTCTAAATTTATCAGCTAAATACAAAAGTACAAAAAGTTGGTATTACTTAACAAATAAACAGGGTTACATTTTTCTTGAAAGAAAGAAAGTTGGATGGTCATCAAGGAAAGATAAATAACATACTTTATCAAAAAGGTAAGTGTTTGCTACAGTATTTTGCTCTAAATTACTCAGATTGGAACTGGATAACATCAGAGACATCTACAATGTCAAACTATTTACTTCTGTTGATATACAAAGCTAAGCCTGCAGGCCTCAATTGGGAATTTTAAATCAGTGAGCCTTGGAAGTTTTAGCCTATGATTTGCAACCATGCAGTATTCCTAGAGGAATTATTCTAAACTAGTCGACTTCTATGAAAATTCCTACCCTCTGCTGCTCGTTTTAACCAAATTTGTTAGAGTGGTAGTTGCATGTGTATAAGTCAGTCTGAATCTGTCCATACAGATGTAACATCTTAGTGTGCTCGTCCTTAGGAGCACCTTTAGTGAACTTTGATTTCTCTTGCATTGCAGGATGACCAAGGACCCTGGATTTGGGTGAGCATAAAAATGCTTGAAGCCTTTCGGCATCACCTGACACCATTTTTCCACATAGTTGGAGGTGGGAGGAAGAGTGGCCGGGGTTCATTATAGCACTCTGGCTGGTTCTAAGATTCCTTCATTGATAGGGAGAGTGATTCTGGCCAGCGTCGTGGCACTCAGGTCAAAGGGTTTGAGAGACTTTTCCTGTATAAATATAGTCTCAATATACAGGGAATCAAGCCCAAATTGATGGTGATTGCTGTAACAAAAGCTCTGGCACAAAAGTGCTGGTAGGAAATTGACTATTATTTTCTGGCCTCACTCACATGAGATGGATCAGGGCTATAAAAAATTATACTACCTGCCGTATAATAGGCTATCCACTGACTACAATGGCTTCTGTTCAAATGGTCGGGATTACTTTTCTTTATATGCTGCTTATTGAAGTGGAGGACAGCAACCAACTGGCACACAGTTCAATGCAGATATTATGGGGAAGGGAAGTTTTGGGCAAAGACATCATGGCTAACTCTTACTAGTGCCATGGGACCTGTAATGATCACACAGCGCACACAGGATCTTGATTATTTAAGGACTCCTCTGAAAGACCCACCTTCATGGTGCTCATTTTATCTAACTCAGCAGGATGAAGGGCTCTGTGGGCCAGATGAGATTCCTAACCTAATACTTAGGCCCAATAAGCCACTAACAATTGCATTTTATGTGGCATTTCAATATCAAACTTTACTATACTGCATATCACTGTTAAAATTAATCTAGCCATAAAAATGGGACCAGATTGTGACTGGCCCTTACACAGGAGTGCAGGACTCACAGAGAAACCCTCCTGCTCACAGATCACTCAGTATTGCTCTCCCTGTGATGAAGTGCCCTCACCACGCACCTCTGGGGTGCACAATACCCCAAGGAGGGCACTGAGGGGAGAGGTTGGGGTCATGGCCATGCCAATCTGCCCAACAGCCCATAAAGTGGGCATGGCACCCAATTGGGAGGGTTGTACTGTATCCTTCAAAGGGGGGTAGCAGCAGGAGACGCTCTCTGTGAACTTCCTGAGGTAGAATTGCTCCTAGTGCTTGCCTAGTGTAGGACAATCGCCACACTGACTACAAAAAGACACTGTGCCCAAATGGCACAACTAGGCCCTGTCACATTCCAGGGTGCAATCCAGACCAGTGAGGGGTTGTGTCACTGCCTGCTCAGCAACCCTGGGTGCCACACAATACTTTGCTGTTCTAACTCCCAACGTGAGCCGCTCACAAACAGCCTCCCAGCATGCAGATCACACTTCTGAGGGTCTGTGTATAGCTGCAGCCTTGGTCCAGCAGCTCTGACTCCAGCAGCCTGTCAGCCACACACAAGTCACATTCTGGCTTTCACCAGCCTTGGTTACTGCTTGCACAGTGACCCCAACACACTCCCAGTCCCAAATTTCCCCAAAATGTGTTCTGCACTGTCCAGCCCTCTCCTGGATAGTTCAGATATTATAGGTCCGTTGCCCCTGTAAAGAATCAATATTCAACAGTTTGCTAACTTAACTGGATTTACCGAACATTTCAGTTTAAACAAAACACTGAATTGGTTTAGATTAAAGATAAAACAAGATTATTAACAAAAGAAGGTAGGATTTTAAGTGAATTCAAGTATAAGAGATAAAGTTAAAAATGGTTACAAGCAAATAAAAGTGAAAACACACATCTAAAAGTCTAAAACTTAATCTAGCAAGTTTTGGTTCAAGGCTTTGTTGAAGATGGCCTGTCTCACCCACAATCTTCCAACAAGATGGTGATTGACCCTTTCCTCGGTTAGGATCTCTCCCAGAGGCCCAAAGGCGTCGATGCCTTTGTCTTCTTAGAGTTAACTTGGGGTTCTCTGCCCCTTTCTTTTATAATCCAGTGAACCTCTGAAGTGGAGTTACCCTTCAAAATAAAGTTTATTCATGCAGTAAAGAAGGCGACATGGAGTCTGGCGGTGAAGGAGGCTCCATGCTCTTTCTTCCCCCACTTGTGTTTGCTGAAATCCAAATTGTTCTGTTTCCTGCCATTCCTGCTGTTCTATTTACTACTTATACATAAATTGAGATGAACACACATTCCTTGATTTAGGATAGGCCTGTCTAACAACTTTTGCCTAGGCAGGGCTGTCTGGTTTTGAACATGTGCTAACAACATCATAGAATCATAGGACTGGAAGGGACCTCGAGAGGTCATTTAATCCAATCCCCTGCACTTATGGCAGGACTAAGTATTATCTAGACCATCCCTAACAGGTGTTTGTCTAACCTGCTCTTAAAAGTCTCCAATAATGGAGATTCCACAACCTCCCTAGGCAATTTATTCCAGTGCTTAATCACCCTGACAGTTAGGAAGTTTTTCCTAATATCCAACCTAAACGTCCCTTGCTGCAATTTAAACCCGTTGCTTCTTGTCCTAGCCTCAGAGGTTAAAAAACCCAATTTTTTTCAAATCTTCCCTCATAGGTCATGTTTTCTAGACCTTTAATCATTTTTGATGCTCTTCTCTGGACTTTCTCCAATTTGTCCACATCTTTCCTGAAATGTGGCACCCAGAACTGGACACAATGCTCCAATTGAGGCCTAATCAGCGTGGAGTACAGCAGAAGAATTACTTCTCATATCTTGCTTACAGCACTCCTGCTAATACATGATGTTCGCTTTTTTTGCAACAGTGTTACACTGTTGACTCATTTAACTTGTGGTCCAGATTCCTTTCCGTAGTACTCCTTCCTAGGCAGTCATTTCCCATTTTGTATGTGTGCACTGATTGTTCCTTCCTAAATGGAGTACTTTGCATTTGTCCTTATTGAATTTCATCCTATTTACTTCAGACCATTTCTCCAGTTTGTCCAGATCATTTTTCATTATAATCCTATCCTCCAAAGCACTTGCAACCCCTCCCAGCTTGGTATCATCCGCAAACTTTATAAGTGTACTCTCTATGCCATTATCTAAATCATTGAAGATATTGAACAGGACCCAGAACTGATCCCTGTGGGACCCCACTTGTTATGCCCTTCCAGCATGACTGTGAACCACTGATAACTACTCTCTGGGAACGGTTTTCCAACCAGTTTATGCACCCACCTTATAGTAGCTCCATCTAGGTTGCATTTCCCTAGTTTGTTTATGAGAAGGTCATACGAGACAGTATCAAAAGCTTTACTAAAGTCAAGATATACCACGTCTACTACTTTCCCCCTATCCACAAGGCTTGTTACCCTGTCAAAGAAAGCTATCAGGTTGGTTTGACATGATTTGTTCTTGACAAATCAATGCTGACTGTTACTTTTAACTTATCTTCTAGATGTTTGCAGATCGATTGCTTAATTATTTGCTCCATTATCTTTCCGGGTACAGAAGTTAAGCTGACGTGTCTGTAATTCCCCAGGTCGTCCTTATTTCTCTTTTTATAGATTGGCACTATATTTGCCCTTTTCCAGTCTTCTGGAATCTCTCCCATACAGGGGATATTCATATATTTACATATAATGTCACTACATACATTTCACTATGATATTATTGACTAGTGAGTTATTAGTTTTCAAATGATACCACACAATGCATATTTTGTACAAAGATCATTACAATGGTGTGCAGGGCATGAATGCTTAGTGTCACAGGCCCCAAATGATTACTTATGGTTTTTGTTCAGTGTTTGGCATCCTATGTCTTTTCAAATGTGCATGAAAAAATGAGACCATTTTAGTAAGTAAGTATGACAGGGTACAGAGACACTACCATGGCAAATAAGGAGTTAACAACTCAGGCTTACACAGGTGCTTCAGGAGGGGGGTATAAAAACCAACTGTTTTAGGAACAGGCAGGGAGAGGCTATTGTCTAACCTAGAGTTATGGCTTAGAAACCTTGAACTGATCAAGAAAAACATTATTACATTCCGATGGTTTAACTGTTGTTCCGTAACATGACTGGCTAACCCTGTGTTTTTGTGTCGAGTTGTTTCACCAGCCTACACTTACCTTCTTAGACCTCAGGATGTCATAGAGGTTATTTTTGGAAGAAATACAGATGAAGGAATTCAAAGGTCAATGTATTATCTCTCTGTCTCATTAATTCTCAGATGTACTATGTTTCATACTTGCAAGTGTACATGGCATTCAATTAATTTCTACTACCAGACATTTCAAAATACTTTGTTCTGATGGTGTTTTATAAAAATGTTGCTGGCCTCATCTGCTACTCCTCTCTCAAAACCAAACAATCTTTTATCCTTTCTGTGTTAGTCACTATAATCCTGCAGTCTTCTCTAACCAACCTTTTAAAGGAACTTTTTTTTTTTTTAACCACCAGCCTATCCATCAGTTTATTAAGCAGCAAAATACAAACAGCAAAAATACATCTTTTCTTAGGAAATGTAACTATATGCAATGTACATAGCAGCCAAGTACTATGTTTAGTTATTAACTGTAATTGTTTATACTGAGCATAAGTATCCTTCCTGCAGTGACGCAAGCCAAAAATAAAGCAAATAGTTTAACTGATGGCTGGTAAAAAGCAATTGCTACCTTATATTTTATATACGGATGCTTTGAAATTGCATCTTAAGTACTTCAAAGTTGCTTCATTTAAAAACAGAAGTAAATGAACTGTTTACATTGCTATCACACTAGGTAATCAATTGAGAAATTGTTTAGATCTGGAAAGCAAGCTACAGGTTATAATGACCATTATTTTGGTGCAGAATCTGTTAGTGTTTGGGAAACAGAGGCATTATCTCTGACCTTTATTTGGGATTGATTTATTTAAATATTTTATTTATTTAAATGTTTGTGCCTTCACCTTAACCCCCCAATTCATCAACAAGCTCTGGAATTCACTGAGGGTCTTGCTGGTATTGCAATAATAAGCTGAAAATTATAAAACAAAGCTCGGGGGAAATGATTCCTTTACAGTACAACCATGAAGTTATGCTCTGCCATCTGCTTCACAGACACCATCATCACCAAGGATAGAAAGTTTGCTGGCACCAAACTGAGGCCCTGCATGTCAGAACGAATCATTTCTAGACCTCATTAGAGGATAAATTGGAAAGTCTTTGTGCAAAACAGGGCATAAGATAATCAAAGTGGAAAGTCATCTGTCCTCAGCTAAGACTTTGCTAAACTCACCTGCCTCAATTTGCCCTATCACTTACACTGGTGAGAATCGGGGGGGAGGGGGGGATCAATTAAATCCAGTGGTGTTATATTGTTGCCATGATACCTGGTATCTTAAAGCTCCAGTCTTGAAGCCACAGGATTATACAGAAATCCCAACTTTCATTTTAAAAATAGCACGTTTCTAGTCCTCAAGGTTGCAGAGAAAAGTTTAAAAACATACCCCAAATGCTGAAAAACCAGAAGGCAGACAAAAATAACCCCAAATTTATCATTTTTAAAATGTCATGATTTTTAAGCCAATCACATGATATTTTGGTGCCTGATTCATGATTTTTGTGCACTTGAGGTTGGCAATACTATATTTAAAACAAGTAAGTAAAGAAGAATCAAACCCACTAAGGGTATGTCTACACTATGAGAGTAGTTCGATTTTACTTAAATCAAATATGTGGAATCGATATTAAAGTCGAACGTGTGTATCCACACTAAGGACAGTAATTCGACTTTGTGAGTCCACACTAACGGGGCAAGCGTCGACATTGGAAGCGGTGCACTGTGGACAGCTATCCCACAGTTCCCGCAGTCCCCGCTGCCCATTGGAATTCTGGGTCAAGCCCCCAATGCCTTCTGGGGAAAAAAATGTGTCGAGGGTGGTTTTGGGTAACTGTCGTCATCCAACCGTCACTCCCGCCCTCCCTCCCTGAAAGCGCCGGCGGGAAATCAGTTCGCGCGCTTTTCTGGTCAGTGACAGCGCGGACGCCACAGCACTGCGAGCATGGAGCCCGCTGCGACCATCGCTGCAGTTATGGCCGTTGTCAACACCTCGCACCTTATCATCCACCTTTCCCAGAGGCAGATGCTGAGAAATTGGGCGAGGAGGCTACGGCAGCGCGGTGAGGACCTGAAGTCTGAGAGTGGCACAGACCTGTCAGAAAGCACGGGACCCCGTGCCGAGGACATCATGGTGGCAATGGGTCATGTTGATGTTGTGGAACGGCGATTCTGGGCCCGGGAAACAAGCACGGAATGGTGGGACCGCATAGTCCCACCTGCAGTGGGGCTGCAGGTCTGGGATGAATCACAGTGGCTGCGAAACTTTCGCATGCGGAAGGGGACTTTCCTGGAACTTTGTGAGTTGCTGTCCCCTGCCCTGAAGCGCAAGGACACCCGGATGCGAGCAGCCATGACTGTCCAGAAGCGAGTGGCCATAGCCCTCTGGAAGCTTGCAATGCCAGACAGCTACCGGTCAGTCGCGAACCACTTTGGCGTGGGCAAATCTACCGTGGGGGTTGTTGTGATGCAAGTAGCCAACGCAATCGTTGAGCTACTGCTCTCAAAGGTAGTGACCCTGGGAAACGTGGAGGTCATCATAGATGGCTTCGCCGCGATGGGATTCCCAAACTGCGGTGGGGCTATAGATGGAACTCACATCCCTATCCTGGGACCGGACCACCAGGCCAGCCAGTACATTAACCGAAAGGGCTACTTTTCAATGGTGCTGCAAGCACTGGTGGACCATAGGGGACGTTTTACAAACATCAACGTCGGATGGCCGGGCAAGGTTCATGACTCTCGTGTTTTCAGGAACTCTGGTCTGTTTAGACGGCTGCAGGAAGGTATTTACTTCCCGGACCACAAAATAACTCTTGGGGATGTGGAGATGCCTATAGTCAACCTCGGGGACCCAGCCTACCCGCTAATGCCCTGGCTCATGAAGCCCTATACAGGCGCCCTGGACACTGAAAAAGAACTCTTCAACTACCGGCTGAGCAAGTGCAGAATGGTGGTGGAGTGTGCTTTTGGACGTCTCAAGGGGAGATGGAGAACCTTACTGACTCGCTCTGATCTCAGCGAAACCAATATCCCCATTGTTATTGCAGCTTGCTGTGTGCTCCACAATCTGTGTGAGAGCAAGGGGGAGACCTTTATGGCGGGGTGGGAGGTTGAGGCAAATAGCCTGGCTGCTGATTACGCCCAGCCAGACAGCCGGGCGATTAGAAGATCCCAGCGGGACGCGCTGTGCATCCGGAAGGCTTTGAAAGCTAGGTTCCTGAGTGAGCAGGGTAACCTGTGACTATTAAGTTTGTTTACAGAGAAGCTGAACCTGCCCCCGTTTCTTTACCCAGTGAATGTTCACTATCCTCTCCAGTTACATACCCCGTTCACCCCGTTCCCCCCCTTCCAACACACGTTTAAAAATAAAATCACTTGAAATTTGTTAATGAACACCGTTTTCTTTATTACTGTTTTCGCGGTAAAGTGTTGAACCTGGGACGCAGACTGTGGTGGGGAGCGGGTGTAGTGTAGTGATGCAAAGGACGCTTCTAAATTCCAGGAAGGACCAGGCTCCGCACTGGTGGACTGGTTGTTTCAACGGAGCCTGCCACCCCTCCTGTTCGGGACTCTGTGTGTGGGGGCTATGTGACTTTGTGGCAGGGGGAGGACGGTTACAGATCCCCTGCTGCGTGGCTCTGTGATCCAGGATAAGGACCGCTGCATAAGATCTCTAACCGCCCTCCCCCGCCACAAAGTCACATAGCCCCCCCACACACAGAACATGAAAACCACCGCCCAGACTGACCAGGGTAACTAGTGACTGCAATGTGTGTGTGCCTTGCTGCTGAACCTGCCCCCGCATCTGTACCCTGGTAAAGGTAACTGTCCTGTCCAATTACCAACCCCCTTCCCCCCCTCCAAACAGACTCTCCTCTAAAAGAACATGATGGAAACAGTAATTAACAGAAACGTATTTTTTATTAGCAACTACACATGAAACTGGGGGATGAAACTGGGACGGGGGCTTGGGTGAGGCGGGAAGGAAAGGACTTATCAAATTTTGGGGAATGAGAGCCTTCTGGTACTTGAGCAGTCTGCAGGGGTGGAGTGAGAGTTTTCACGGACTCTGCCGTCCCTCCTTCTTGGGACTTTGGGTGAGGGGGGTATGGGACTTTGTGGCGGGGGAGGGCGGTTAGAGATAGACTGCAGCAGGGCTCTGTCCTCCTGCCTCCGGTCCTGCAGAACATCCACAAGGCACCGGAGCGTGTCCGTTTGCTCCCTCATTAGTCCAAGCAGCGTTTGAGTCGCCTGCTGGTCTTCCTGCCGCCACCTCTCCTCCCGTTCCATGTGTGATCGGTGGATTTGGGACAAGTTCTCCCTCCACTGGGTCTGCTGGGCTGCCTGGGCTCGGGAGCAGCCCATAAGTTCCGAGAACATGTCCTCCCGTGTCCTCTTCTTCCTACGCCTAATCTGCGCTAGCCTCTGGGAGTGTGATGCCAGGGTAGGTCGGGAGACAGTCGCAGCTGTGGGATGGGAAAAAGGGAGTGAATTCCTCAGAAAGATAAATTTTTTGGTGAACAAAGAACATAGTCTTTCTCTGTGAACAAGACCATGCACAGCACCTATCACATGCGCACTCAGGACAAGGTCGAATTTTCGGCCTTCGCATTCAGTGCCTGGGGTCTTGCAGTGCAGATCAGACAAGCGGGGCAGGACAGCGGAATTTGGGAACAGGCTGACATGGTAAGCCGTAGACTTGTGGCTGCTTAAAACTTTAATAGCAGCACTGGCCTCCTTTCACGTTCAAAGCAATGCCAGTCCCTGCTGCCAGCAATCCGGCAAGCATGAACTCTGCCCCGTCCCACCCCCTCGCGGCTGTCCCAGGGAAAGACCCCTGTATGCTGCTCCTCTCCCGCCTCCACCACGTGGCTGTAAACCGCCGGTTATAGTTCTGTAAAGGAACAGGCAAGCAGTCCCAATACTAACATTCCCCTACCTAATTCAAAGCAGGTCACCATGAGCGACATCACTCTGATGAGGATTTCAGAGACCGAGAAAGAAAGGATGCTTCGGGAAAGCCTGCAAAGACCAGGGCCGTATGCCGCCATGCTCTGCAAGGCAATGATCCCCGAGTACTTGATTGTCTCCTGGCGCGGAAACGTTTCCTACCACGGAGGACCCAATAAGGCCGCTCTCCCCAGGAACCTGATGCAAAGGCTTTCCAACTACCTCCAGGAGAGCTTCGTGGAGATGTCCCAGGAGGATTTCTGCTCTATCCCCGGACATATAGACCGGATTTTACTGTAGCTGCACTGGCAGGGACTAAACAGTAGAGCGCCTAGGGCAAACCAATCATGCTAAACCGGACATTGTTAGATTTTTTTCCAGTAGTTGCACTGCCAAGGACTGAAACCTTAAGCACCTAGGGCAAACTAATCATGAAAAACACATTGTTAATATTGTTAATATTCCTGTTCTGTTAAAAATAAATGTTTACATGTTTAAAACACTTACTCACTGATCCTTCCCCTGATTCTGTGTCCGGATTAACGCCTGGGGACGGTTGGTAGGGGATCTCTGTAAGGGTGATGAAGAGATCCTGGCTGTCAGGGAAATCAGCGTTGTAAGCGCTGTCGACTGCCTCGTCCTCCTCATCTCCTTCCTCATCTTCCCCGTCCGTTAACATCTCCGAGGAACTGGCCATCGACAATATCCCATCCTCAGAGTCCACGGTCAGTGGTGGGCAGGGCTGGCTTTAGCAAGAGCGGGGCCCGATTCCTGGGGGCGGGGCTTTCTGCAAGCCCCGCCCCCAGGAATCGAGCCGCGCTCCGGCCGGGGTTGCCGGGCTTGGGTCCGACCCGGAGCCGCGCCACGGGGGCCGGGCCGGAGCTGGGCCGGGCCGGAGCTGCGCCGGGGCCGGGCCGGACCCGAGCTGCGCCGCGGGGACCGGGCCGGACCCGACCCGGGCCTGCGTGCTTGGCGGGAACGGGCGGTGCCTCCCCGGAGCCCTTCTCGCGCCCCCACCACCCCAGCTTACCTTGTGCTGCTGCCGGCCCGCCCCTGGGCCGGGGAGGGGGCGGAGCGTTCAGGGGAGGGGGGGAGGGGAGGAGGGGGAAGTGAGCTGGGGGCGGGGTGGAGAGCTGCAGCGCGGGGCCCTCTTGGCACGGGGCCCAATTCAGCCGAATCGGCTGAATCGGCCTAAAGCCGGCCCTGGTGGTGGGGTAGTGGTGGCGGCCGCACCTAGGATGGAATGCAGTGCCTCGTAGAAACGGGATGTCTGGGGCTGGGATCCGCAGCGTCCGTTTGCCTCTTTGGTCTTCTGGTAGCCTTGTCTCAGCTCCTTGATTTTCACGCGGCACTGCGTTGCATCCCGGCTGTATCCTCTCTCTGCCATGGCTTTAGAGATCTTCTCGTAGATCTTTGCATTCCGTCTTTTCGATCGCAGCTCGGAAAGCACTGACTCATCGCCCCACACAGCGATCAGATCCAAGACTTCCCGATCAGTCCATGCTGGGGCCCTCTTTCTATTCTGAGATTGCATGGCCATCTCTGCTGGAGAGCGCTGCATCGTTGCCAGTGCTGCTCAGCTCGCCACGATGTCCAAACAGGAAATGAGATTCAAACTGCCCAGACAGGAAAAGGAATTCAAATTTCCCCGGGGCTTTTCCTGTGTGGCTGGTCAGAGCATCCGAGCTCGGACTGCTGTCCAGAGCGTCAACAGAGTGGTGCACTGTGGGATAACTCCCGGAGCTATTACCGTCGATTTCCATCCACACCTAGCCTAATTCGACATGGCCATGTCGAATTTAGCGCTACTCCCCTCGTTGGGGAGGAGTACAGAAGTCGAATTTAAGAGACCTCTATGTCGAACTAAATAGCTTCGTTGTGTGGACGGGTGCAGAGTTAATTCGATGTAACGGTGCTAAATTCGACATAAACTCCTAGTGTAGACCAGGCCTAAGTACCTACTTTTCTGAATTCAAAGCCTGTATAAGTCTAATGATTAAATACATTGAAAGCATGGAGAAGAGAATGGTATCTCAAACATCAAAGGAAAACTAATGTTTTGTTTTCAATACTGCTGGATTTCTGACTATGAAGATGATATCAAATCCTATGGATTTTGAGAACAAGAGGACGGCAACTTTGCTGGCTCTTGATGTGACTGAAAATGTCCCTTTCTCCCAATGGCATTTAAAACTCCTATCAATAGGAACCTGGAAAACAATAATCTTGTGGCCGCATGCTCTAACTTGTTACATTTTCTAGTTCCCAAAAAACAGAGTTGGTGAGGCATAGCATTGCATTCAAGTGCCATAGATTGGGAAATTGAGATACTGGCTCTTGAGCATCTTAAAGATACTGAAGCAACTGCCTCAGAGTTCAGCTGAAAGTAGTAGGGCCAAAATGTGTATATTGTTTCATAATCATTCGTTCTGTGTACACTTTCTTATAGTAGTTTTATGTTAGAACAAAGAATTGACCTTTTATTGTCACATCAACCCATGGATTTTGTGCGGTTTACAATTAAAGGAACAATAAACTGAAATGGGATGGAATCATTTTAACGCAATTGCCCTCAACAAATGCTACAATAAAATCTTAAGAAGGATTAGGGAAAAAGCCTTTAGCCCTGAGTGCTTTACATCAATCACCACCAAAATAATGTAAATTTTGTTTAAAATATTCCAGACTCAATCCTTGGCTCCAGCCAAATAAATATATGGAGATATACCTATCTCATAGAACTGGAAGGGACCCTGAAAGGTTATCGAGTCCAGCCCCCTGCCTTCACTAGCAGGACCAAGTATGTACTGACATGCATACAATGCTGTGCAACCCTTTGCTATGATGATCCTCCCACAGCTGGCTACACTATCCCTAAAGGCGTGGGGTAAATGTGCCACAGGCTCAGGCAACAAACTGAGATCTAAATATTCTCCCTAAAAATAAATGATCGGTTCCATTAACAAAAGACAGCCAGACAACGATAACAAGCTTCTCCAAAACACTCACAATCAAGCAAAATATTCTATATAAGAGGATCAAACTCCTTTCCCCCCCCCCAGATCTGCACCCAATCCAACACCAACAGAGGGAAGAACCAACATTGGCTTTCATTAAAGAGTATATCTTGCATGAGTGTTATTTCCTGTGCAATTGAGAGTCTTTGTTGATGACTAGCATAAAGACTCTGTGCTTGGGCCACTGCAGATAGACAAAGGAAGTACTGTTTGAGGATTCTTTGTGGTATTAGGCTGGTCAGATGGATCATTTCCAGATGAGCTTCAGACATTATAATGCTGGACCGAACACAAGCTCCTCTTTTTTGAGAATGAGGGCATTATTGTGCCTTTATTACTGATGACACTGACGAACACAGGTAGCATTGATTATCCTTTACAATTGGCAGGGGTTCACATTGGTGGACAGTCTGAAGCAGCTACAAGCAACACAGCTGACAAAGGTATTTTTAAAGCCTTGAAAGTAACCATTTTTCTCATTCATTTAATGAGACCCCTGAACCAGTCATTTAGGGATGCACGAATGTGTGGAAACTCAAGTGGGTTCGTTTTCCTATTTTCCTGCCCTACTGAAGTCAATGCTGAAAGACAGGGATTAAAAAAAACTCAACTTCAGTCTCTCTCTATCCTTTACAGCAGGAATCCTGCCACCATCTCTGCTCCTGCCCTTGCTATCACCCCCTCACTCACCACACAGTTCCCTTCCCTCTAAGGGTATGCCTACACTGCAACAAAACATCCGTGGCTGGCCTATGTCACCTGACTCAGGCACGCGGAGCTTGGGCTGCGGGGCTGTTTAACTGCAGTGTGGACACTCAGGCTCAGGCTGGACCCCAGGCTCTAGGACCCTGCGAGGTGGGAGGGTCTCAGAGCGCGGGCTGCAGCCTGAGCCCAAACATCTACACTGCGATTAAACAGTCCTGCGAGCCCAAGCCAGCTGGCACAGGCCAGCTGCAGGTGTCTAATTGCAGTGTAGACATACCCTAAGAGAGCAGACAGCCTCAGACTCACAGCATCCCTTTGTTCAGCTTCCAGACAACCCATGCTGTTAAACCACTGCCCTATATTTCTATCTAGGTACTTACATAGCCCTCATTAGCATAATATCTGAGCACATCACCATCGTGGGAGTTATTTTCACAACACCCCTATGAAGCAGAAAAGTATTAGCTCCATTTTACAGATGGAAAACTGAGACAAGGTAGAGTAAGTGACTTGCCCAAAGTCACATAGGATGCTTATGGCCAAACCAGAAACTGAATTCAAATCTCCTGAATCCCTGTCTACTGCCCTATCCACCAGAGTATCCAGACACCATGAGGATGGTTTGGTTCCAATATCTCCTCAAGTTCCAGCTCTTTCCTTTCCTACAATATTAGCTGCATGCCACCTTTCCCTGTCTGATAGGGAGACTGCGATGCAGTAACAGGGGAAAGAAGAAAACATTAGGCATACAGACAAGCAAACATGAATAGTTTCCACCCGAAGAGAAATGGAGATGCGGGTCTGAAATTATTCCTATTAAGGCTCCCAACCCAGATCCTTCTCTTCCCAGCCGCCAGGGATCCTTTCCTCCTACCCGCACACCCTAGTAACAATCCAGAAAACTAGCAAGTCCTTAAAGTGTGTAAGACTAGAATTTCCTAAGAGTATAGAATGTAAGTTTTATAGCAGATTTACTTAAGAGTCTGACAGCATAAATAAACCCATTCTTGGAGTTTAATATTTCAGTTGTTCTAAATCGTATGAAAAAATGAAACATGACATGCTGGCAGTTATGGATTTTTTCCTTTTACATTTATATTGAATCCGCTAGTTTTCATTTAAACTTTCAACAAAAGTAAAATTCTCAATGTTTCAGATACTCTTTTGTTAATGACTTGGACAAGTTTACTGTAGCTTATGTTTTAAATCTGGAATATTGCACAGGACATCAAATCTTTCACCTGGAGGGTGCTGGTTCAGTCCCAGGTCAGGCGAGCAGCTTCTGGCCCCCTCCCTCTGCCTCAGCTGATGTTCACACCCATCTGGCCGGTGCTCTGTCAGCGACAGAGTCGTGGATGATCTGGCCTGGTGGTGGAGCTAGTCCAGCTCTATCAGGAGCAGCTGTGCTCATTAGGTTGCCAGAAGAATGGCTCTGGTGCAGGGTAAGCCCCGGACATGTCCCTACATCACAGAAGTCCACACCACCAAAGCCATCACATAACCCCCATTCAGTCTGTGACTTCACGTTAGGGCTGTTATAGTGCTTGAGAAGTTCATACTTGGTGAAATCTAAGGAGAGAACTCACAACCAGTTTGGGGTTTATGCCCTGCTTCTTAACAGTCTGCCCTGAGGTTGGTACTCATGCTCTTAAGCCACTCCAGACAGCCTGACAGAGATAACAATGGGTTAAGCTGAAAGGACAATGATTGTGCTGGCGGGGACTGTTACTCGTGGCTTTCCTCAAGGATCGGTCTTGGGACTGATCTTATTTAATATTTTCATTGATAATCTTGGCACAAAAAGTAGAAGTGTGCTAATGAAATTGACTGATCACACAAAGTTGAAAGGCATCGTCAGTATATAGGAGTATTGGATGGGATTCTATGATGGGGATGCTTGCGATAGCCAGTGACTGGGCTTGATGACCCAGGAGGTCCCTTCCAGTCCTATAAAAATAATATAGTACTGTACTGAGTGTATCTACTCCCGTTCTTCATTGATTCATACAGTATCTGAAACTTGTTGTACATGTAAGGTGCCACAAAACACAAAATGGTTTTAAATGTGTCAAGTTTTTGGAATGATCAGCCCTGTATTAATCTACTGTATATACAGAATAAATCATGCCCTGTTTGCTTTTCATACTTTTTGTCGGTATCTCATTTCCAATTAAAGTGATGTGATGTTTGAACTTCCCATATGACTTTACAGTAAGGATAGTCTAGACTAAGATGCCATTGAAAGATACTTTCGCGTAAAAACAAGCAGGTGCATTTTATTTGATATCCACATTATTTTGTAAGCAGTGTTGACAGTGTCATTACATATTATTTTTACTACATTAAATCCTACAGAAATAAAGATAAACATGCCCTATAGATTCCAGTAGGAATTTTCATTAAAAGAAGAAAATATATACAGCACTATCATGTAGAAAGAATCTATATTATGCTTTATGTATTATACAGCTAAATTATACTCTTAAAGAGATTCCTACAAACAAGGAAGGCAGCAGAAAGCAATACAGATCTTTACCTGCCTATAGTTCAGATCTCTCTATGTGGATCTGGTTAGAGAAAGACTGTAGGAGAGATTTCCAAATCCATATTGTTCAAATACGAGGTCAGGAGGCAACTTTCTGTTAGTTTCATATTGAGGGGGACTGAACAAAAATCCCACACACATTGACAAAAATCTCTAAGCCAAAATCTCCCTTTCCTCATCACCTTGAGAAAAGGTGCAAATCGTCAATGGGAAACTGGAGATGCCTATAATTAATCAATGACAGTGAAATATGATGGACTTTCCACACAGAGTTGCATAATATGCCATGATGATTGTTTTCAAAAAGCAAGTTTTGAGCACTAAGGAATAAATAAAAGGAATTTGTCTGGGTTTTTAATTCAGGAATTTTATGATTATGGAGTCAATCAGATATATTGTCCTATACTCTATTTAGCCATGTATAGGTTCTTTGTTCCCCCGTCAAACAAAGAACAGACTCCTTAGTTATTTCTAACTTGAGTATACACAGAATATCATCCTTAACTAGACTGTCTGAAACACATTTATTTTTGTGATGGAAGTCCAAGAATATAATAGATAACATGAAGGAGTGATCCACAATGGATTATCCCTGTAATTTAAAATATGCCATGCTATGAAAAAGCACAGCAAAAAAGCACAAATTCCAGTCTAAGAAACAGCAATGAACAGGTGCAGATAAAGTCACCTATCAAAAGTGCCAAAATTGAAATCTGACAGAGGATTAAGTAGATTTTTTTAAATTTATATTCTGAAATGCCCCTCTCGACTATTCTATGTGGAGGAAACAAGTCACCAATTGAAGACAAGTCACCAGTTGAACATCAGGATCACTTGAAAACACAGATCAATTAGAAGGCATGATCTTTTCTCTTCTGTGGCAAGAGAAACTGTGATAACAGAAGTCATTCTCTCTACAATTCTACATTGTAGCCTACCGTTTATGGTTATTGAACAAAGAGAACAGTTTACAAACATTTGAAATTTGTTTACAAACTATTCAGAGAAATTTGGATCAATTCACAAAGAGCTACATTTATTCACAACAAATAATTTGACTAGATTTAATAACCTGAAATATTACTGTATAACCATATATCATATATGGTTATACAGTTGTATGGTCATCATATATCTCTTATGCTAGATGATCCATCAAGTGATTCTTACTTTGTAAGTAGCTAAAGAATTTTGCAGCAGATTGCACGTAAGTCTTTGCTAACCTGTGTCATAGTGGAACTGAAAATCAGGTGTCCAAAATACTTTTTACTTCCCCGACATGCATATGACATGCCATCATGTGCTTCTACACTGTTCATATTTTGGATAAATAGTTTCTGTTCCATTGTTCCGAACTAGGCAAACAGCTCCCTGTAACTAGCAAAGAAACAGAAAGGAGCAGGAGTTCTGTCCCCAAACTACCATAGTCTTTTAATGGATTTAAAATCTTCCAGAGAGAGACTCATATCCATTATGTTCTTGAATATTAATGTTTGCTCTGGGACTTTTACATAGGCAGATATACAGTGTGTGAAAATATATGAAAACCCAGACATCTCCCTAAACTGGTGGCTCTGCACTCAAAGTGGCTGCTGCAAATCTGATATTCTACCTAAAGGAGGAAATACTTTTTTGAACTGGCCTTCATTCAAACCCATGTCAGAATGGAAAAACTCCAAATTTGCAGTTCCTTATGCTAAAAATATCTTTTTGGCCAAACTTTTCCCTATAAGCCTATGGATCTCCACTGTGGAAGAAGAGCAGACCCAACATACAGCTCTTTGGAGCAGAGACTATCTTACTACGTATGGCAGATGCCTAGAAAATTGTGGGCACTACCATAAAACAACACATAAAAATGACATAATTTGTAATGTGGGAGAATACGGCAGAATTTGATGTTGGTGATTTAGTAGGTGGCACCTGTCTCTCTGAATCAGTACTAAACCAATGCTTCAATATGGCATCAGAGGCACTGACCATGTGCTTTAAACCACAAAAAAGCTTGGAATATTGACAGATTGGGGATTGGAGAAGCCCAAATTCCAGTGTCAGCTAGAGTGCACACAACAGAAAGGGAAGGAGGGAGGCAATTAACAGCATGTAGGGGAGGGAGCCAGGACTGGAAGCAAGAACCTAAAGACTCAGTCACAAAATATCAAAACTTGTGTGTGCGCAAGGGACTGAAAACTAATGTTCTAGAAGTGTCAGTAGAGTCTCAAATTTCCATCTATCTTTCTGCATTTCTAAAGAATTTATCATGGTAGTATCTAAATCTCATGAGATTCCTTTTTGAGGGGGAAAAAAATGTAGAATTCCTTGATTTCCCTATGGGATCCTGACAAAATAATCAATTCCATCCCTGCTGGGAAAGTTCCTTTTCACTGAAAAAAACCCAGAAGACATTGAAACACAAAACCTCACAAACCCAGTTATGGTTTCCTCAACACATGTTCCTGAAGCAGCCTCAGAACAGTGGCTGTCAGCCAAAATATCATATGACCCTGCAAACTCTAGGCACAATATAATACCAAACAAAATAAACAAGCCTATTTTTAGAAGAGGGGAGCATCAAAGAAGCCCATATATAGCCCACAATATTTTTATCAAGAGATACTTATGAAGTTTCTTTTTAAAAAATGTTAATATATAGGGAATTGTACAAAGAGAATTATAAAAAGATACTTTCTCGAAGGGAGTACTGTCTACTGGTAGAACATAAGACAGGGAGTCCAGACTCCTGGGTTTTATTCCCAGCACTTACTCTGTTTTACTGTGTGATATGATCTTTTATGCAAGCCACCTAATTTTTTTGTGTTCCAAGTTCCCGCATCCATAAATGGTGAATTATAATACCTACTCCACAAGGGCCTTATTATGTTTATTAATGTTGGCAAAACTTTGAGTTCTTCAGATAAAAGGCGCTGCTATAATTGCAAAATATTAACTCCTCATTGCACAACGAATGTCTGTCTATATCCCTTTAGTAATCTGCCCTTTTTTAAAAGTTAGTGCCCTTTTGTTCCTCTATAGGACCCTATTCCCTACTGAAAGCTGTTTAGCCTCATGGAGTCACCTCTTAATCTCCTCACTTCAAAGGAAGATAAAACCTACTCTCTCTTTCCTATTTGAACAACAAAAGATCCTTGGGTCCTTTTATCATCCTAGTTACATCCCCACCATCTTTTTTCCATTTTTATAATATTCTTTTCAGCTCAGCTCTGCAGCAGTAGTCAGAACGACTGTTATATTCTCAGCGCAAAATAAGGTTTAGGGTGCACAAAAGGCCCTCTGAACCACGTAAGACACCCGCTAGGACTGCACAGGAGGGCCTTCAGATAGGTCAATGTAAAGGAGGCCAAAAAAGCTTCACTTGTGCAACTTTAGGGGACTAAAATTCCACTTGGTTCCCAATTCAATGAAGCACTTAAGCATGTGCATAACTTTAAGCATGTGTTTAAGTCCCATTGACTTCAAGCATGTGCTTAAGGGCCTTGCTCAACTGAGGGCACAGAGAGACAGCAGTTGCTATTCAATGACAGCTGCTCCAAATAAGATGGAAAAGGAGGCCAACCACCAATGCCCTTCCTCCTAACTACTATTACTACAACAGCACGTGGAGACACATAGCATTTTGCATAGCTTGGAATATTAAACTAACCTGAATGGAGTACAACAGTCCTAATGCAGCCTCACTAGTATCTATGGCACAATGGTAGAGCCCTGAATTGTTAATCAGGAGACTTGGGTTCTATTTCCATCTCTGCAACTGACCTGCTATGTAACGTCAGACAAGTCACTTCAACTCTCTGTACCAGTTTATTCCCCATCTATAAAACAAAGGCCTATCCTCCTTTGTAAAGTGGGTTTGAGATCTATGGATGAAAAGTACTAGATAAGAGCTAGAGATTTTTATTATTATATATAGTTCTACAATATTTTTTTCCCCCACTTATACCTACTGGATGTGTGTTAAAATTAAATTGTACTGCTGTACTTACAGCATTTTTGTGTTGAATTTTTAAGTTACCCCAAAAGCACCTTTTTAGTATTTGCATAAATCTAAATAAAATAAAATAAATATCCACCCAAAGAGAAATGCCAAAGGCAGAGGGTAAGTCTTTAGTAAAATACATACACAAAATTGCATAGTAAAATTACATGATTCCTAGGAGCTAATAAAACTGTTTAGTGAGTATTTGGGGAAGTATAACATTTTATATATCCCATAAATGTCATGGTAGGAAGACTGCACTTCCCCTTGCAGACTCACTCTGCTTCTCTTTGCCTCCACCATCCTTTTGGCTGCCTATGACTGGACAGCTTGAGCCAGGTCATGGTAGCATAGACTGATCAGACAGTTGTTCTCACTGCTCTTATCATTCCTGGCAATTCAGAGGCTTTTATTTAAATCACTATAGCTCAGTAACTGGAGTCTCTCAGGCTTACAAACAAACAGGCTTAGATCCCACAACTGCTTCTCTTACCTACTAAATGGTCAAATAGTTCCAGTCAGACCTCACAAAAAGCACTAGAACCTTTGACCACAGTAGAAGAGAAGGCTGAAATTATAGCAGCCAGTCTGTGAAATCACTGACTGTCATTTTCTAATTTTAAGCTACTTCTATACAACTGCAAGTGTTCTTTCTTCAGTAAAGTCTGGCTAGAATGTGTACTCTTTTAGCTGAAGTGCCAAAACTGTGGAAAGGCAACAGTTCCACCCTGCTTATATCTTTCTCATTCTCAACATACCCCACACAATCACTGCTTTATAGTTTATCAGCTGTTCACTGCCCACCAGCCCTTTACTCTATTCCAGCATTATTTCTGGTTAATAGTCACCACAAAGTAAATACAAAACAAAGAAACTGTTACACGCGCGCAAGCACACACACACACGTACGCCACCCCTCCCCTCCTGAGGGACAGGTTCTCCACAGGTTTTACTGCATGCTGAAATCTTTACTATGTTTAACTGCCTTGTTATGGACATAAGATAAAAACATAAATTATACAGGGGGGCGAATGTATAGAGAAGAAAAGAAACAACCAAGGAAAGCTAGAATTTGAAAATAAAGTGTTAACAGGTTCAGGGAGGGAGTATCTAAAAGGAGAAAAGGTTAAAACAAAGCAAGTAGATTTAACATTAAAAGTCCATTCTAGGAAAACAGTGCCAATTACAAAAAGATTAATTAAAATAAATGTTCCAGCTGTGATTTGAACAGTAGTCATTTCTAAGCCATCTATTCCTTAGTGATGGAGGGTACATGAAAACTTCACCATGTTATTGCTAAAGGGTTCACATTTCAACACGTATCTTCTTCCAAACAATAAGCTTCTGTCAAGTTAGCGTTCTATCAAATCTGTCAATTGCAACTTATTTTGCGCTACAGGACAAGGTGACACATCGTGTAAAGGTCAAGTGGAAAAATGTCACTTCCACTACATCAATGTCATCAACTGGTAAAGGTCATTCCATCTAATACATCACAACTACAAAAAATAACTTTGTTGCAATCTACATCATGAGAAAACTATTCAGGACCTTTTTTCTCTCAAATGTTTGTTCGAAACCATAGCAAACCAACGTTCCTGTTGTCCTTTTCTTGTAATCCATACAAGAACTGTAAATCCATTTAGAACAGGTTACCTACAGGATCCATTGTCTTTGCTTAGGCAGTACATATGTGGAATAATGAAGAGATTTCCCATAGCTATTAACAGTAACTCTCTCTATCAAATCACAAAAATTCAGGACATTTATTGGAAATAATATTTTGCATTTCTGAAGTTCCTGTCATATGAGGATCTCAGAGGGCTTTACAATCTTTAATTAAGCTTCACAATATATTTGCAAGGTATATAATAATATGCCCATTTTACAGATGAGTAAACTATGGCAAAGAAAAGTGACTTACCTAAGGTTACACAGAAAGTTGACAGAAGCCAGGGGAATCATTAGACCACACAAGCTAATACACAAAAGAAAAGTTTAATATCTGTATTCTCTTTGCTATGTTTTCAGCCATTTGTGCATGGATAAGAGCATTCTCCATTATATTATGACTTCAACTTGCTTCTCCAGTGAAATCATTATCCTATTCGTGATATCACAGTAAGTTGCCCTTAATACAATGTAAAATTGATTCATATGGAAATTAACGCAATGTTAACTAAAGCGATTTGATTGTAATGCAAGAACGCGGAGAAATCTGTTTAATCTAGTGCTTACATAACCCTCATCACCGCAGAACGTGTAGAAGACTCTGCTTAAGTAATAATGGAGGAGAGCTGGAAAGAAGATGCATGAGTTCATCTAATATGGTTACTGCAATTCAAATAGGTCTCTGTGCCTCACAGTATAAACTCAGAGCCCAGGATTAGCGCAAGATTCAAAACAGTATAGTGTTCAAAACACTAACCAATGGGACACAGATCAAGTGGTAGCAGGGCAGGATTTGGAGAAGCTATGTCCCAGTCAACAAGCAGAAAATTGGGGGGATTCTACACGCTGGGTTAAAAATCCATTCCTCAACATACCACGCAGCACTCTACTATTAAGTAATACTGCAGTTAATGCACTAACTGCAACAAAGCTGGAATCCCAACACTTAATGAAATTGTTCAAAAGCCATTCATTTCCCAAATGCCAGATTAAGTTGCACTAATACAATTCTGGCTAGAAAGTTCACATACCTTGAGCACACACCCTAAAGTATGGAGTTAAAGAGACCAAACATAAAAGAGTATTCTACAGTTCTGTATGTACACTACAGGCTGAACAATATGGACCTGATCCTCTTGACAGTGAAGCTAATGGGAGTTTTGTCTTTGAGTTTAGTGGCAGGAAGATCAGATCCTATGTACAAGCAAGCACAAGTTCCAGTTATTATGAAGCAATTCTGAAATTATGGTCTCTTCAGGTTTTAAAACATCACCTTCTTAAACAAAACACAGCACTACACACTACTGTACATCTCTTTTGGGTTTTCATTTCACAGTGCAACTCAGGAGCCTGGATCAATGCAAGAGATGATGTGGCATTCTTTCTGAAACAGCCTCAGTACTGCCATCAGGTGCCACAGTAACGAAGTGCAGCTATATGTATTTCTTTGTTTTGCCCTCTGGCATCAATGGGTCAAATGTATCTAATTGTTCAAAGATTCTCAATAATGGTACTATCAAGACCTGTGCTGTGAAACTAAAAAAAACTCTTATGAGGAGTTGTAGTTTTCTTCACTGACCAGCACTGTGACTGGTTCAACTTGAGGTTCCAGTGCTATCATGTAGCAGCAGCAGATTATGTATGAAGGTCCAGCAACAAATGGATAAAAGAATCACAAGGAAAAATGTTTTGTTGTCTAGCTATTCAATAAAGGCAAGACAGGGAACAGAATATTTATAAGAAAGTCTCAAATTTTTAGGCTCTCTTATCATTGCACTTGCAGAAATTCCCTTGAGACATGGATATTTTATACCAGGTGTATTACCTCTATATAATGAATTATTTCTTATTCTGCATACATAATCTACATTTACTCGGAAATTTAATTTAATAAATGCATTACTGTCTAAAGAAAAATTACCTCTGGACCACATTTTCAAACTTGGGTGCCCAAAGGTAGGTTCCAAAATCCACATTTAGTTGCCTAAATATAAGGAATCTGATTTTCAGAGCTGCTGAGAACTCACAGATCGCACTGATATCAATGGGAGCCTGAGGTGTACAGCATCTCTGAATATCAGGACTCTGATTTAGTAGCCTAAACATGGATTTAGGAGCCTAATTTTTGCTACCCAAGTGTGAAAATGTTTGTCTTTATATATATATATAAAATCGTAATCTTAAAACAAGAGTTGTCAGTCGATCAGACTATGGACCATTTAGTGCAAGTATCTTTCCTACAGCAGCACCAAGTGCCAGATGTTTCAATATTTCAAAGGCAAAAAATATCCACTAATGCAACTAGACAATGCTATCTATGGTGCTGATGTTGGGAATTTCCTTCAGACCCCTTCAGGCAATCAGATAACACCCTGAATTATGACGTTTGAATACTCTAGATTATAAAACTGGAAATGTCAAAGATGATAATGGAGTTATCCAAACCCTTTAAAAAAATCCAGCCACAGTACATGTCTAAATAACCTCTTGTGGCAGTGTGCTTCAAAAAAGCAGCATCAGCCATTCCTATCCATTGCTAGTTATTGGTTCCATCTCCAAGATATAACAATGAAGTCTTTGAGACTGACTTTCAGATTTGCAAGCCTGTAGTTACATTGCTTGCAATATGCATTCCCAATTGCCAAGACTGTACGCACAAATGCAGTGTTCACACAAACAACTGGCCAGTAAGACACACAACTTCAATAACACTTGTGCTTTAATAAAAACTAAATCAAAATTTCAGAATTTGGCCTAAAGTAAACCAGGATCAAAATACTGAGGTATTAAACACCTGCAACTTCCACTGAAATTGCAGATGCTCAGCGCCAATCAGGATCAAGCTGTATGTTCATTTTGCACAGACAAGACCTTGGTATAAAGTAGGAAACCAGGCACAACACTGCTCCCCTGGAATGGAAACCAAGCACAGAGTATCGTAATATATGAAGTGCTTGCATCATGCTTCAGAAATAGTGAATTAAAATGCTGCCCTTATAGAAAATTCCTATAGAATGTTATCCTTTCTACAGGCTTTTTGAATATCCTATAGAGATTATATCCATTATCAAACTGTACAGGATGTTCAAACAACCTATAGAAAGGGTAACATTTCCTAGTAAATTCTTTGTTTCTAGAGTAATATCTTTAGAATCGTATTTCATTTCATCCCTATTAAATTCTATAGGACTTTTCCATAATACTGTTAAAGTTGTACTGTTAGAATTATAATTTCTATTAATTTTCTTCCATCACTGTAATTAATTAATGTAAAATGCACAAAAGGAACAGTGACATCCAAAAAACTTCACTTATAATAAAAAGGGTCAAGTTGGAAAAGGGACAGATGAGCCACTCGTAGTCCTCTCTCCCCCCCTCCTAATTTTCATGAATGAACCCCTGGGAATAATTGGAGTAGAATGGGAGAAACAAGTTAGAACTGTGTATGTCTTATTTAATATGATCATTAAATGAGTAATCCTTTTCTAATGTGGCTGGTTTTACAGCTATCCTATCTTTATGTGGCTGAATTTTTCTTTTCTAGCTTGGCTTTATTTTACATACATGTACAATGTTTTGAATCATAGAAGATTAGGATTGGAAGAGACCTCACGAGGTCATCTGGTCCAACCCCCTACTCAAAGCAGGACCAGCAAGCTGGGCCTTAAAAACCTCTAAGGATGGAGATTCCACCACCTCCCTAGGTAACCCATTCCTGTGCTTCACCACCCTCCTAGTGAAATAGTGTTTCCTAATATCCAACCTAGACCTCCCCCACTGCAACTTGAGACCATTGGTCCTTGTTCTTTCATGTGCCACCACTGAGAACAGCCAAGCTCCACCCTCTTTGGAACCCCCCTTCAGGTAGTTGAAGGCTGCTACCAAATCCCCCCTCTCTCTTCTCTTCGGCAGACTAAACAAGCCCAGTTCCCTCAGTGTCTCCTCATTTACCTAATACATTAGAGATAGGCTCAAGCCAGGAAATTTGGACCCAAACTTCTCCAAATTCTGGAGGAAAGTGGTAAAATGGACTTTGGATCTTGTTTTCGCCAAGTCAGCTAGCCCTATTAATTATTTGAAGGGAAGATTTTTTTGGTCTGAGCTCCCTAATTCCTGTGCAGATACTCCAGGCCAACTGGGTTTGATGCTGCTCTAGCTCTCTTGATTACTTCTGCAGCGATGTGCAACACCAGTCAGACGTCAACAGTGCAGCAAACTGCTACCAGACATCCTGCCACACTAGAGCATAAACTGGAAGATGATAGTGTGTCTCTCAGTCAGCAGCAAGTAAGTGGGAAGGGAAGGAATGGGTAGCTTCAGAGGGTGTCTTTGAAGCCAGGTCAGAAGGGAGGCAAGCAGACAGCAGTGGGAGCAGAAAGGTTGCTGGGCTGCGTCATTGGAATCAGAGATAAGAAAGAAGGCAATGAAGGAGCGTGGGTTTACAGTTACTCCTGGGGGAATTCTGCAACAAAAAAAAATAAAAATTCTGTGCACAGTATTTTAAAATTCTGCAAAATTCTGCATATTTTATTTGTCAAAATGACACAATATAATCACACCAGTTTCAATTCTTTTTGGTCATTTATTTCATAATACCTGTCAGCAAGTATGTCTGTAACAATACAGACAACAAAAAAGATTCAGGACAAATAGATTTCTTACTAGGCATATTAATACAGAACTCTGAGTAATAAATCATTTAAACAACACTACAGAACCGTAATTCCCACATCCCTGAGAAGCGGTGCAAAGGCTTGGAGGAGTCAGGGGTAATGGAGGTGCTGAGGGAGAGGCCAGTAAATTGCTGGGAAAGAGTCTGGGTTGTGAACTTGAAGGGTTGTTGGGTAAGGGTGGGAAAAATATGGAACAGGTTTTTTTGGGGGGGGGGGAGGGAGGAGGGATTGTTAGGGAGCTTGCCCCGTGCAGAACCTGGCTGACCCCTAACCTCTCCTATTCAGTCAAACCCCTAACCTCTCCCCTGTCCACATATGTCCCTCCACCCCCACTCCGACACCCACTCCCCCCCATGGCCCGGCACCCCCTCCCCCTGTCCCTGTGTGGCTCTGTACCCCCTCCTCCATCCCCATGTGTCTCTGTCAGAGCCGTAACAAGGAATTTTTGCACCCGAGGCAAGGGCCGGCTCCAGGCTCTTCGGCGGCGGGTCCCTGAGTCCCTCCGATCGTGACTTTTTTTTTTCCCCTCCGCCCCGCTTGGGCGGTAGAGCTGCGCCACTTCGCTTTGCACGCCCGAGGCAAGTGCCTCGCTCGCCTCGCCCTTGTTACGGCACCGGTCTCTGTGCCCCCACCCAGCCACCCCCTGTCCTTATGTAGCTCTGCACCCACTCCCCCATCACCATGTGGCCCTGCACCTCCCTCCCCACTGTGGCCCTGTGCCTCCGCTTCCATTCAACCCCTGCCCCAGTCTGTCCTCCCCGACTAGTCCTTATGAGCCCCTGTCTGACATCCCCCCAGCATGCCACGCTGTTTGTCTCCCCATAGCCTCTGTTCCTTACCTGGCCTAACAGGCACTTTGAAGAAGTCAGGCTCTCTCTTCCTTAGCTGGCCGGGAGCTGCTGCTTTATTCTATCACCACAGCGCCCTCTAGTGGGCAAAAGGCAGAACTGCAGCAACATTTCTGCAGAAGCTTTTTTCTTCACAAAAAAATTTAAAATCTGCAGGGCTCATTAATCATGCATGTGTGAAGAAGCACAGAATTCCCCCAGGAGTATACAGTGGACTGAAGAGGGGAGACGGTTGCAGTAGGAGGTTCTGCAGTCAGGGTGAAAGGGCTAGGGAAGGAGTCAACATGAAGGAGCTTTCTAGGACCACTTTATACTGGGATGCAAGGACAGAAAGCGGCAGGAGGCAGGTTCCTATCCAGGAGAGAGGATGGGGAGGAGGCAAAGGTGTCAGAGCCCTACCTGCACTAATACAATTCTGGCTAGAAAGTTCACATACCTTGAGCACACACCCTAAAGTATGGAGTTAAAGAGACCAAACATAAAAGAGTATTCTACAGTTCTGTATGTACACTACAGGCTGAACAATATGGACCTGATCCTCTTGACAGTGAAGCTAATGGGAGTTTTGTCTTTGAGTTTAGTGGCAGGAAGATCAGATCCTATGTACAAGCAAGCACAAGTTCCAGTTATTATGAAGCAATTCTGAAATTATGGTCTCTTCAGGTTTTAAAACATCACCTTCTTAAACAAAACACAGCACTACACACTACTGTACATCTCTTTTGGGTTTTCATTTCACAGTGCAACTCAGGAGCCTGGATCAATGCAAGAGATGATGTGGCATTCTTTCTGAAACAGCCTCAGTACTGCCATCAGGTGCCACAGTAACGAAGTGCAGCTATATGTATTTCTTTGTTTTGCCCTCTGGCATCAATGGGTCAAATGTATCTAATTGTTCAAAGATTCTCAATAATGGTACTATCAAGACCTGTGCTGTGAAACTAAAAAAAACTCTTATGAGGAGTTGTAGTTTTCTTCACTGACCAGCACTGTGACTGGTTCAACTTGAGGTTCCAGTGCTATCATGTAGCAGCAGCAGATTATGTATGAAGGTCCAGCAACAAATGGATAAAAGAATCACAAGGAAAAATGTTTTGTTGTCTAGCTATTCAATAAAGGCAAGACAGGGAACAGAATATTTATAAGAAAGTCTCAAATTTTTAGGCTCTCTTATCATTGCACTTGCAGAAATTCCCTTGAGACATGGATATTTTATACCAGGTGTATTACCTCTATATAATGAATTATTTCTTATTCTGCATACATAATCTACATTTACTCGGAAATTTAATTTAATAAATGCATTACTGTCTAAAGAAAAATTACCTCTGGACCACATTTTCAAACTTGGGTGCCCAAAGGTAGGTTCCAAAATCCACATTTAGTTGCCTAAATATAAGGAATCTGATTTTCAGAGCTGCTGAGAACTCACAGATCGCACTGATATCAATGGGAGCCTGAGGTGTACAGCATCTCTGAATATCAGGACTCTGATTTAGTAGCCTAAACATGGATTTAGGAGCCTAATTTTTGCTACCCAAGTGTGAAAATGTTTGTCTTTATATATATATATAAAATCGTAATCTTAAAACAAGAGTTGTCAGTCGATCAGACTATGGACCATTTAGTGCAAGTATCTTTCCTACAGCAGCACCAAGTGCCAGATGTTTCAATATTTCAAAGGCAAAAAATATCCACTAATGCAACTAGACAATGCTATCTATGGTGCTGATGTTGGGAATTTCCTTCAGACCCCTTCAGGCAATCAGATAACACCCTGAATTATGACGTTTGAATACTCTAGATTATAAAACTGGAAATGTCAAAGATGATAATGGAGTTATCCAAACCCTTTAAAAAAATCCAGCCACAGTACATGTCTAAATAACCTCTTGTGGCAGTGTGCTTCAAAAAAGCAGCATCAGCCATTCCTATCCATTGCTAGTTATTGGTTCCATCTCCAAGATATAACAATGAAGTCTTTGAGACTGACTTTCAGATTTGCAAGCCTGTAGTTACATTGCTTGCAATATGCATTCCCAATTGCCAAGACTGTACGCACAAATGCAGTGTTCACACAAACAACTGGCCAGTAAGACACACAACTTCAATAACACTTGTGCTTTAATAAAAACTAAATCAAAATTTCAGAATTTGGCCTAAAGTAAACCAGGATCAAAATACTGAGGTATTAAACACCTGCAACTTCCACTGAAATTGCAGATGCTCAGCGCCAATCAGGATCAAGCTGTATGTTCATTTTGCACAGACAAGACCTTGGTATAAAGTAGGAAACCAGGCACAACACTGCTCCCCTGGAATGGAAACCAAGCACAGAGTATCGTAATATATGAAGTGCTTGCATCATGCTTCAGAAATAGTGAATTAAAATGCTGCCCTTATAGAAAATTCCTATAGAATGTTATCCTTTCTACAGGCTTTTTGAATATCCTATAGAGATTATATCCATTATCAAACTGTACAGGATGTTCAAACAACCTATAGAAAGGGTAACATTTCCTAGTAAATTCTTTGTTTCTAGAGTAATATCTTTAGAATCGTATTTCATTTCATCCCTATTAAATTCTATAGGACTTTTCCATAATACTGTTAAAGTTGTACTGTTAGAATTATAATTTCTATTAATTTTCTTCCATCACTGTAATTAATTAATGTAAAATGCACAAAAGGAACAGTGACATCCAAAAAACTTCACTTATAATAAAAAGGGTCAAGTTGGAAAAGGGACAGATGAGCCACTCGTAGTCCTCTCTCCCCCCCTCCTAATTTTCATGAATGAACCCCTGGGAATAATTGGAGTAGAATGGGAGAAACAAGTTAGAACTGTGTATGTCTTATTTAATATGATCATTAAATGAGTAATCCTTTTCTAATGTGGCTGGTTTTACAGCTATCCTATCTTTATGTGGCTGAATTTTTCTTTTCTAGCTTGGCTTTATTTTACATACATGTACAATGTTTTGAATCATAGAAGATTAGGATTGGAAGAGACCTCACGAGGTCATCTGGTCCAACCCCCTACTCAAAGCAGGACCAGCAAGCTGGGCCTTAAAAACCTCTAAGGATGGAGATTCCACCACCTCCCTAGGTAACCCATTCCTGTGCTTCACCACCCTCCTAGTGAAATAGTGTTTCCTAATATCCAACCTAGACCTCCCCCACTGCAACTTGAGACCATTGGTCCTTGTTCTTTCATGTGCCACCACTGAGAACAGCCAAGCTCCACCCTCTTTGGAACCCCCCTTCAGGTAGTTGAAGGCTGCTACCAAATCCCCCCTCTCTCTTCTCTTCGGCAGACTAAACAAGCCCAGTTCCCTCAGTGTCTCCTCATTTACCTAATACATTAGAGATAGGCTCAAGCCAGGAAATTTGGACCCAAACTTCTCCAAATTCTGGAGGAAAGTGGTAAAATGGACTTTGGATCTTGTTTTCGCCAAGTCAGCTAGCCCTATTAATTATTTGAAGGGAAGATTTTTTTGGTCTGAGCTCCCTAATTCCTGTGCAGATACTCCAGGCCAACTGGGTTTGATGCTGCTCTAGCTCTCTTGATTACTTCTGCAGCGATGTGCAACACCAGTCAGACGTCAACAGTGCAGCAAACTGCTACCAGACATCCTGCCACACTAGAGCATAAACTGGAAGATGATAGTGTGTCTCTCAGTCAGCAGCAAGTAAGTGGGAAGGGAAGGAATGGGTAGCTTCAGAGGGTGTCTTTGAAGCCAGGTCAGAAGGGAGGCAAGCAGACAGCAGTGGGAGCAGAAAGGTTGCTGGGCTGCGTCATTGGAATCAGAGATAAGAAAGAAGGCAATGAAGGAGCGTGGGTTTACAGTTACTCCTGGGGGAATTCTGCAACAAAAAAAAATAAAAATTCTGTGCACAGTATTTTAAAATTCTGCAAAATTCTGCATATTTTATTTGTCAAAATGACACAATATAATCACACCAGTTTCAATTCTTTTTGGTCATTTATTTCATAATACCTGTCAGCAAGTATGTCTGTAACAATACAGACAACAAAAAAGATTCAGGACAAATAGATTTCTTACTAGGCATATTAATACAGAACTCTGAGTAATAAATCATTTAAACAACACTACAGAACCGTAATTCCCACATCCCTGAGAAGCGGTGCAAAGGCTTGGAGGAGTCAGGGGTAATGGAGGTGCTGAGGGAGAGGCCAGTAAATTGCTGGGAAAGAGTCTGGGTTGTGAACTTGAAGGGTTGTTGGGTAAGGGTGGGAAAAATATGGAACAGGTTTTTTTGGGGGGGGGGGAGGGAGGAGGGATTGTTAGGGAGCTTGCCCCGTGCAGAACCTGGCTGACCCCTAACCTCTCCTATTCAGTCAAACCCCTAACCTCTCCCCTGTCCACATATGTCCCTCCACCCCCACTCCGACACCCACTCCCCCCCATGGCCCGGCACCCCCTCCCCCTGTCCCTGTGTGGCTCTGTACCCCCTCCTCCATCCCCATGTGTCTCTGTCAGAGCCGTAACAAGGAATTTTTGCACCCGAGGCAAGGGCCGGCTCCAGGCTCTTCGGCGGCGGGTCCCTGAGTCCCTCCGATCGTGACTTTTTTTTTTCCCCTCCGCCCCGCTTGGGCGGTAGAGCTGCGCCACTTCGCTTTGCACGCCCGAGGCAAGTGCCTCGCTCGCCTCGCCCTTGTTACGGCACCGGTCTCTGTGCCCCCACCCAGCCACCCCCTGTCCTTATGTAGCTCTGCACCCACTCCCCCATCACCATGTGGCCCTGCACCTCCCTCCCCACTGTGGCCCTGTGCCTCCGCTTCCATTCAACCCCTGCCCCAGTCTGTCCTCCCCGACTAGTCCTTATGAGCCCCTGTCTGACATCCCCCCAGCATGCCACGCTGTTTGTCTCCCCATAGCCTCTGTTCCTTACCTGGCCTAACAGGCACTTTGAAGAAGTCAGGCTCTCTCTTCCTTAGCTGGCCGGGAGCTGCTGCTTTATTCTATCACCACAGCGCCCTCTAGTGGGCAAAAGGCAGAACTGCAGCAACATTTCTGCAGAAGCTTTTTTCTTCACAAAAAAATTTAAAATCTGCAGGGCTCATTAATCATGCATGTGTGAAGAAGCACAGAATTCCCCCAGGAGTATACAGTGGACTGAAGAGGGGAGACGGTTGCAGTAGGAGGTTCTGCAGTCAGGGTGAAAGGGCTAGGGAAGGAGTCAACATGAAGGAGCTTTCTAGGACCACTTTATACTGGGATGCAAGGACAGAAAGCGGCAGGAGGCAGGTTCCTATCCAGGAGAGAGGATGGGGAGGAGGCAAAGGTGTCAGAGCCCTACCAATTACTTAAGTCACTGCCATCTCAGAAAACACAGAAAATGTTTGGGAGGCGTTTTTCTTGTTTTTTGTTTGTCTTTTCCACAAACTATTCCTCAATAATTGACAAAAAAGAAAAAAAAGACAGGCAGAGCATGAACCAGAGGTGCCCTAGCATTCTCTGAATCACTCTAGAGCAGGCATAGACACAGATGCCTCTGCATCTTCCAGTCTCAACATTGCCAATCTTCCCGGCAAACAGAAAAGATTCTCTTTCCCCCGCCCCCCAGGAGATTCTGAAGGTTCTGCAAGTTCTCTTTCAGAAAGAAAATATGAGAATTCAAATTTCTTTGATCCGATTCCCTGCACAATCTCACACAATCATGCCCTGCTAAGAATTTCATTTTTCAACATCCTTCCATGTACCTCATCTTTGAGGATACCAATTCTTCCACTTCATCAGAATACTTCAGTTATTTCTGTATCTACAGTAAAAAAAATGCCTTTAATCCAGCCTCCTCATTTGTTATTCCTCCCAGTTTAAATTCTTGTCATCCCTGTAGTCATCTTGCATCACATGTAAAGAACCCACTCCTGCAAAGTGCTCTCCACTCTCAATTCCTCCTGTCTTCACTGGGAGCTGGGTGCTCAGTACTTTCCAGAATCAGGCCCAAAGTACAAAATACATGAGGGGTGGCAAAAATGTCACCTGTGGGACAAAAGTAGCCTGCTACCAAATTCATTTTAACTGCTTCCGGAGACCACACATTCAACATGCAACGTTTCATTTTGATCTGAGTCAATACAAAGCATGCTGGCTCAGTCGTTGCCCAGATAAACAAGGGCCATGTTCACCACTCAGAAACCAAAGCAGGGGCAAAACGCATGGTCTCAACAAAATTTCTTTTCTTTCCTGTGAATCACTCTCCCCTCCCTACTTCTCGGTTCACTGTTGACAATGCCACTCATGACTTTATCTTAAGATTTTGGCTCATGCTAAAGTTGGAGCTAGTCTACACTGGCAATGCTAAAGATGCTAAAAATGCCCCAGAAGTGCTTTAATATGCCTTGTGTGGTTGCGGCAGAGCGCTGGGAGATCTCAAAACCCACTTCCACGAGGGGTACGGCTCCCAGCGCTGGTGCACTGTCTACACTGGCGCTTTACAGCGCTGAAACTTGCTGCGCTCAGGGGGGTGTTTTTTCACACCCCCTGAGCGAGAAAGTTGCAGCGCTGTAAATTGCCAGTGTAGACAAGCAACTTTTAGTCTCCCAGTGAAACAAGAAGCTGCGGCCTGGAGTATTCATTGGAATTATTTTATATTGCAAAACTTTGCACTTAGACATGAATTTGAATGTTGTGCTAATACGTTGTATGTGTTTTACTGTTGCATTTTTATTTGTTAATGTGAGCTGTCTCTTTAAGAATAGGGCATGGTAGATTTCCTGTGAGCCTGGAAGAGATTATGCCTGCCTGTCCTCCAGACTCTCCCTGTGTAAACTGCAAAGAGATCAGAACTTGATTTAATAAAAGACTCTCTCCAGAAAGCAAGCCTCATTTTCAAAGGTGTAACATTACCATTTACAGGGTACTGGGTGCCTCACAGCATCACTAATGAGTTATAGAGCCTTTCATCTAGACTTCACAGTCTGAATCCTGCCTAGTCCAGTTCAGTATGGATGAAGAATTGTTCCCATCTAATAGATGCTGGATAGCCCCTATACAAGATGAGTCCCAGTTCCAACTTCTAACCCACCACTATATTTAGCACTAAATTACTCTTCACAGCAGGGTCTGTCTCTTGCTAAGTGTTTACATGCTGCCTAGTACAATAGGGCCTTAATCACAGCTGAAACCTCCTGAGAGCTCCTGCAGCAGGGGCCAAAATCACCTCACTATAAATTTTTGAAAGCTGGCAACACTTGTCATGCACACACTGGGAGTGGGCAGGGGAGGGTTCGGAAATCAAACAAACCAAATAACAAGATTTAATTTTTTTTATAAAATCTCACGATTTTGTGGCCAGTCTCATGATTATTTGAGATCTGATTAACTGGGCAGTGGAGTATGTCATGCACTTTGTTGCTTCTGCAGGCACACACCAGAGGATCCTTACATCCCTTCATTCCCCACAAGTTCCCACCCTCCTCTATTTCAGGGACTCTTTGTAGTCCCTTATCCCATTCCCCAGACCCGAGGCTCTGTGTCCCCCATACCCCATATGCCAGGGTCTCACCCCCCCTGCTGGGGGCTCTATGCCCCCCCCCATGATCCCTTCAGCCATCTGCCATGGGCTCTGTGTCCTCCACACTTCCTCCTCCCATACCATTGCCCCCCATTTTCCCCTATGCCAGAGGCTCTGTGTGCTCCCCATTCTCCCCACCACCAGGGACTCCGTATGGCCCCCATTTACTTACACACACACACACACACACACTCTGGCCTTGGCTACACTTGAGAATTCACAACGCTGCCGCGGCAGCGCTGTGAAGCGCAAGTGTAGTCACGCCACCAGCGCTGCGAGAGCTCTCTCGCAGCGCTGCAAGTACTCCACCTCTCCGAGGGGAATAGCTTGCAGCGCTGCGAGCGTGTAGCGCTGCAGGCGCTGATTACACTAGCGCTTTACAGCGCTGCACTCGCTGCGCTCGGGGGGGCACGTTTTCACACCCCTGAGCGCAGCAAGTTGCAGCGCTGTACAGCGCCAGTGTAGCCAAGGCCTCAGGGTGTCAGCATTTTAAATTGTATTGGGATGTTAGGCAGAGGTGATGTGGCGGGTATTGTTTTGTTGGAATGTGATAATGGCTGCCATATCGACCAGTTCTTTGATCTGTAGTTAACAGCAGAGCTGGTTGAAGTTGTTGGGGCCAGGTCTACACTTACAGACCTACATCAGTATAACTACATCACTCAGGGATGTGAAAAATCCTAACCCCCCCATGTAGTACCGCTTCTCAGGGAGGTAGATTAAGTACACCAACCGGAGACGCTCTCCCGTCAGCATAGTAGTAACATCACTAAAGTGCTACAGCGGCACTGTATGTGAAAACAAGCCCTGGGTCTGCTAACCAGATTCCAGGGGCTCAGTGAATCCCCTATTTTCACCTCTTCCAGGTTTCAATGAAATCAGTAGGGTTCTGCCCACTGTGACTGAAACATGCCCTGTATGCAGTGGTGGTGTAGCCATGTTGGTCCCAGGATTCTAGAGAGACAAGGGAACCTGCACAACACCTTCAAAAGACAAGCTTTAATTTATAACTTTGCTAGCTACCAAAATCATGAACTGACCTGACACACTGGAATTATAGTTTATTACAACAATATATAAGCCACTCCCACCCAGCTTTTTTTTCCTTTCCCTCCTGTGATTGGAGAGATTAATGAGCCACTTCACCTTGAATGGTCTTGAATGAAATATGTGCTAACTACTTATACTAAACAGTCTGTTCCACCTTGTACTTAGCTGTGACACTCTGAGTACATTTTCCAGACCTGAAGAAGAGCTCTGTGTGACTCGAATGCTTGTCTCTTTCTCCAATAAAAGCTAGTCCAGTAAGAGATATTACCTCACCCACCTTGTCTCTGGAACATTCCCTGACATTTTCAAATTGGTCAAATATAGCATTTAAAAGTTATCACGTTTACATCCAAGCAAGCAAAAAGACAGACAGGTACGTCTACATGGCAAGCAAAAACTTGCGGAAGTGAGTCTCAGAGCCTGGGTCTACGGACTTGGACTCACGGGGCTCGTGCTACAGTGCTAAAAATAGCAGTGTTAGATGTTGGGACTCAGGTGGAACTCAGGCTCTGAAGCCCAGGGAGGGGGGTGGACTTTTCTATTAGAGTTGTTGAAGATTACAACAGCCATATTTCTCAGGTGCAGCCAAGGTGTGTTTGGTGCAGGACCTGAACAGGTGTTGGTGGCCAAGGTGGCATAAAAATCTCTCTTGCGGTTCTCCAATTCTGGGGTCAGCCAGGGAACTCATGTAATGAACATCGTAGAATCAGGTCCAATTAATACAGACAAAAGAATAAAGGAAGTTTGTGGAGAGACTACCTGCTAAATTGTCAGCCAACTTATTTCTTCTGAATAATCTTGGGGGGGGGGGGGAAGTTAGTGTATGTATTACTGAAATCCAATAAATCCCAGATAGTAAATGCAAAAGAATTGTGAAATAGAGAAAAAAAATTAGGAATGTGAAATATGAAAATATTGAGCCAAGTTTTCTGTTGATATTTTGAAAAATTCTAAGGCTATAGCTAGGTTTACAGTACAGCTTATGTGGGCGGAACTTATGTCACTCAGGGGTATAAATAAACTACCCCCCTGAACGACATAAGTTACACTGACATAAGCGCCAGTGTAGACAGCGCTATGTCTACACAGCGCTTCTCCTGCAGATATAGCTTCTGCTGCTCACGGAGATGGTTTTATTCCCATCAGCTCTCTCCCATCAGCACAGAGTGTCTTCACCAGACACGCTGCCCGTACGTGTAAACATGCCCTAAGTTAGACAAGAACATTTCACAGTCATCTGATATGATAAAAGAAAGTAATTTCCAAATGCTAAGTGTTTTTTAAAACTTCTCTTTAAAAGCATAAAGCTCTTCTGACCTGAACAAAAAGCCAGATCAAACAGAATTTGTTTAGTTCTTGTGCTTAAGGTTTATATTTCATTTCTCCGTGATGTTGCTCATTTAAAAAATTGCACTATTTTACAAATGTGGAGAGGTTGCCCAATTGATTTTCCCATGGATAAGAAAAACCGTGAATAAGCCATACTGAAGAGGAAAATGAAAATGATTCATTGTCTGAAGTCTTAATTTCTTTTCCCTCCATGAGTTAAGGAGAAATCCATCAACCTAATGGATATAATCTAAGTCTAAACACATTTATATTTCAGATTTTCATTTCAGTTACTCAAGGTTATATAGTCTTATTTTCAAACAGTGATACTTTATTTTGTATGTATGTTTTTTCCTCTCATCTCAACTTCCTGCTACTTCAAATGAAAACTTCCTGCCCATTGCATCTGGAAACTTAGCTAGTGTAATCCTCCAATAAATAATTTTATAATTATAATATCTGTCAATTACTTTATAGAAAGCCATAACTTTATTTCACAAGTCAAATTTGTACCTCCCAACAGTAAAATAAATTTAAAATTCCAAATCAGTAGCAGCTTCAAAGCTCAAGCATTTAGCTGACCCAGAATTACTCTCTCATAGAACTCTTTTGCTGATCATAATTTCAGTAACTTGGATAACCCAAAATCCTACAATAGCAAAAATAAATAATAAAAAAAATATAAAACCTGAAATGAACCTGACACTGATATCAGCTACTATTCTGATCCAATCACTACCGCCTCCCCTTTCTTTCTTTCATTGCCCAATTCAGCATTTTTTCTTTTTAAATAAAGATACTGCATGATTTAATTAAAAGATTGGACAGTCTATCTAAATGCATTAGCTCTGCCCTACGTCATCCTTTGTGGTGGAATATTGCCATATAAAGTGATCTGTGCTACCCTTTTTCTATCATTACTCTCAGAAATGAAAACATTTTACCTGAGGAAATTAAATAATTAATAAATTTACCTACAATCCAAAATTAACCCTACCTGACTGTCTTGTGACATGACAGCCAAGACTGAGAAATAAAACACCCCCAAACTGTTCCTATGGCCTTGTCTACACTCAGATTTAAAAGTCTTGTTTTAAACACTTGTTAGCTAATGTGTGTTTACAAATCTAGTGTAGATAAGACAGTGTAGACTTGCAGATACTACACTGGTTGAGTTAAAGCATGGGCTCCCATGTAGGCTTTCACTCAAGCAGCTTAGCATGTGTGCTTTGTCTTTACTAGACTTATAGAACACGTTAGCCAATCCATACTCACCACATGCCTTTAAATCCCAGTCTAGATAATACATATAAGGAGGAGAGTTGAAGAGAGGACTGTTCAGTATTTAGCTATTGTATTTATATTTCTTCACAGGTTAGTTGCATTGAATCCAACATTTTTAGTTTAGTAAGATTTAATTCCTCTTGTTGTTACTTTTGTAAGCCTAGAGAGTGGAATTTAGTTTACAATTAAAGAGTTTTGCATTTGTTCTACCAAGTTCATAGTATACCATGTTACCTTGCTTTGGAGGCTATCATCAAGAGTGGTGTGAGTGGCACTCAGTTTTCTCATTTAATAACCATCAAGGCTGCAACTCTAGGGAAAAAGTCATGAAGAGTTCACTGATCTGGTCCCTTGTGTTGTGACAACCTTGTCACCGAGCTTCTCCTGTTCTCTATTAACCTCCCACGCAGCCTAGAATTTCATTCTGCAGCTCCCCAATCAGTTTGTTCAACTTATTACCACATACACTTGCTCACATACAGACAGCAAGTGTGAAAAATCAAGATGGGGTAGTGAGTAATAGGAGCCTATATAAGAAAAAGACCCAAAAATCGGGACTGTCCCTATAAAATCGGGACATCTGATCACCCTATGTCCAGGATAAAAGTCCAGTCCTAGTATTAAGATTAGGTACGCAGATGGACAGAAGAAAAGACTATCTAGGTCCACACAGTTATTTAAAATTTGAATGCGCTAGTGTTTTGCTTTTCAATTTTTTAAATGGGTTTACAGTTACATTTCCTGTTGCTGTCTTTGTTCAACCATTATGTACACTAGTTATCCTCTAGGTGTAAAAAAAAAATAATAATAATAATAATAAAGTATCTCCTGAACTCCTTTACTGCCTGGTCTTGTTTAAAATTACATAATACACAGGTGAATCAGTTTCCCTTTATTTATATATTTTACAGAACTGCATAAACGTTTAAGTCTCCTCTTAATTAATTTTCTGTATAAACGTGGCCTTATGATTATAATTAAGGCTGTGAGTTTGTTACGGATTCCCTGACTTTCCATGACCTCAGTGACTTTTACAGCGGCCAGTGCGCCTGGCCCGACAGCAGCTCAGGCAGTCCCTGCGCCAGTCGCACCGGCCACTGCTCGGGCAGTCTCAGACCACCATGCCCCTTACCCACCAGCAGCAGCAGAGTTTGGGTGTGGGAGGGGCCAGGGCATGGGAGAGGGTGGGGTGGGCTCTGAGCAACGCTTACCTGGGGGGCTCCCTGGAAGTGTTAACATCCCCCTCACTCAGCGGCTAGGCGGAGGCGTGGCCAGGCAACTCTGCATGCTGTCTCCACCTGCAGGCACCGCCCCCGCAGCTCCCATTGGCCACAGTTCCCGGCCAATGGGAACTGTAAAGTGGGTGCTCTGGTCAGAGGCAGCATGCAGAGCTGCCTGGCCATGCCTCCGCCTAGGAGCTAAGCAAGGGGAATGTCACTGTTTCTGGGGAGCTCCACAGGTAAGTGCAGCCCAGAACCCGTCTCACCCCGTCCCGTGCCCCAAACCCCTGCCCCCTCCCACACCCAAACTCTTCTGCTGCTGGGGGAGGAGGTGCAGAACCATGCAGGAAGCCTGCCAGCCCTGCCAAAAAAAAACCCCACCCCCCTCCAGCACCAGCGAGGGTCCTGGGCCGCATGTCGCCACCTGCCCCCCCCAGCACCCACACCGCTCCCACCAGCACCCGCACACACACACCCCAACTTTTAGTCAGGGGTATATATTAAAAGTAATGGACAGGTCACAGGCCATGAATTTTTTGTTTACTGCCCATGACATTTACTAAAAATACCCATGATTAAAACATAGCGTTAATTATCTTTAAGGCTTTTAGCATCCCTCTTGCCCTCTTCTGTACTTTTCCAAATCATTAGCACTCTTTCTCTAATACAGTCTCCACAGCACTCTAGTCTCACTGGGCTTTTGGACAGTGCTATATGAACCACTGGGATTTGTGCGTGATACCTTTGATATAATCATAGTTCAAAGACAGATGAACACTGCACAGCTTCTGGTAAACCAAGGGTTAAAGCCTCCTCCCATGCAGCCAGCAACCCCACATCTGCTGCTAGCAGTTAAGCTTGTGAGCATTCCCTCAAGGAATCTCCTGCTGATTTATCCTGGTTAACTGCCAGCAGCAATTCCCTAGACAGTGGAAAACCAGCAGGGCATTAGCTGGAAGATTCTATGTTAGATGCTTGAAAGGGCCAAATGTTTAGGCTCCTTACATTTACTCTCTAAAATTATGCTGAGGTGAGTTAAGCTTCTTGTAACATTCCAGGAAGCTTAGCCTTTACTTAATTTGATCCCTGGCTTGTGCTCTTGCTGAAAGAAGTCTTCATTTTTACATTGGGCCATTTTGCCTTTTCTCCTGTGCAACTAAACACCACATCAATCAGTCCATCACAGAAACCCTACTCATCCTTCAACACTGCTCTAAAATATCAGTGGGATGAGACATTCCTATTTCACAGAAATCTGGTACATGCTTTTGGAAGTCAAAGTTAAAAAGACCAGCTGGGCAACTGGAGGCAGGGCCGGCTCTAGGCACCAGCAAAGCAAGCAGTTGCTTGGGGCGGCAAATTTGCAGGGGCGCAAGAATCCAGCATGGGAGCTGAGAACCAACAGGGAGCCCTGGGAGCTGTAGTTCCTTGGTTAGCTCCCTGCCTATAGAGCCGGCCCTGGAGCAGGGAAAGAACTACATTTCCCAGCATTCCCTCGGCCGCAATTAACAGGACAGGGAGGGGGAAGGTGTGTGGAACTGAAACCTCATGCTGCAGCTTGCTGTGAATGGTAGGGACAGAGCCAGCTCTAGGTTTTTTGCCGCCCCCCACCCCAGCCCTGGGCTCCCCCCGCACCCCGTGTTGCCCCAGCCCTGGACTCTCCCCCGCCCACACCCCCTGCCATCCCAGCTCTGGCCCCCACCTGCACCCCCCTGCTGCCCCAGCCCTGGGCTATCCCCCCCCCGCACCCCCTGCCGCCCCAGCTCTGGCCCCCACCTGCACCCCCCTGCCGCCCCAGCCCTGGGCTCCCCCCCCCCCCCGCATCCCCTGCCGCCCCAGCCCTGGGCTCTTCCCCCACCCGCATCTCCTGCCACCCCAGCCCTGGGCTCTTCTCCCCCGCACCCGCACCCCCGCCACCCCAGCTCTGGCCCCCACCTGCACCTCCTGCCGCCCCAGCCCTGGGTTCTCTTTTCCCCCCCCTGCACCCGCACCTCCTGCTGCCCCAGCCCTGGGCTCTCCCCCAAAGAAAGAATTGGGTGGACTAAATGGACAGTGCACCTCTCTATCTGAAGCCTAGGAAGGGAGATCCCACTAGAATTTAAAATGAAAAGTAAGGGAGGGGAGGCTCTACTAGGACCTAGGCAGCTTTAGATACAGTACCAGGCACATAGGAGGATTTACACTTCTGAGCCATGGAAGCAGAAATTGACTTTTCTTTTCCAGATTTAGCTAATATTCAGAAAGGGAATCTAGCACCTGCCTTCCAGATTTGAACACCCTCAAAATTCAGGAGTGCTCAAGCTCAATTTGGGCAGCTGTTACTTCATTTCTCCCAAATCAAATATACTGATCCACTGTAACTTGCTGTAGAAAAAGTAGAATAAATTGAGCAAGAAATGCTTCCCAGTGGTTATTAGGACTGGAATTGCTATTTTCAACAGCCATTGCTTTTTTATTTTTTTAGTTTTAGTTTTATTTGTTTAAAAGGAAGACAATAATATTGCATTGGCAAATTCCCCATAGAAACAAAGAATGGAACAAAAGAATAATAAAGGCACCTCAACTTTTCCTCATTTATGTAGGCCAGTCTTATAATATGCATCCAGATATCCTCCAATCACACAAGCTGAAAATTGTTCCACTTTACTGCAGTTCTGTAACCATATGGGAACCAATCCTGTCTGTGTTCTGTGCACATCCAAAATTCCTGCTGAATGACCCGCCCTGGGAGTGAGTTACCAGTGACCCAGGGCTGGGGCGGCAGGAGGTGCAGTGGGGGGGGAGCGCGGGGGGGGGGAGAGAGAGAGAGAGCGAGCCCAGGGCTGGGGGGCGGGGAGGGGCAGCCAAAAATTTTTTTGCTTGGGGCAGCAAAAAACCTAGAGCCGGCCCTGACTGGAGGGCAAGGTTGTTCAGTCAGCAGGCACTGTCCATTTGAATGGCAACATTAATTGTTGTAAGTTACACCTCGGAATGCTATAGTCTTCCCCCCCCAAAAAAAATCAGCAAGGAGTCTAGTAAATTATACAGAACTGCTTATTTTGTTGTGGTGGTTGTTGTTATAAGGTTGTCCAGGCTGAGAACAACGTGGCTGCATCATGAATTGGGACATACAGCTTTACTATCAGACTGGGGTCACCTGGGGTGTCAGTTTTAGGAGGTAGATGGCTGGGTGTATTGTCAGCTTCCAAGCAGAAGAGATGCTAAAACTTCAGCAAACTTTTTTTTCCCCTCAAACAACTCTCAGAAGCACAACAGGTAGTCTTGGCCACAACTAAGGAAGAGGGAACACATGAATCTCACAAAATGAAATAGTCTCCTGGCAATATTAAGGCTGGATGGTTTAGGCAAGATACTGTATGACTAAAGCAGCTTCCATTATGATTCCTTAGCTAATATCCAGAAGAAGAAAAATCTATGAATGCTTTCCAAAGTGAGGGAGTAAGAAAATTAGGTCAGTTTAACTACATTGGTCAGGAGCGTGAAAATCTAGATCCCTTGAGCTGTGTTGTTAAACCAACATAGGTCCTCACGTAGACGGGGCTAAGTCAATATAAGAATTTTTATGTCGACCTAGCTAGCGGCCTTTTGGGGAGGTGGATTGCCTATGCTGACGGGATAACTCCTCCCATCGGCATAGGTAGGGTCTACACTGAAGCGTTACAGTGGTTCACCTGCAGTGGACAAGCCCTAAAACACCAAGCACAAAATCCTGCCCTAACTCACCTAAAATGAACTCCAGGGGTGGGGGAAACTGAACAGTAATGACCAAGTGGAAGGTTCAGGAGTCATGCTGTCATTACAGATCACCGTGCCTCAGAGGCACTGGGGATAATACGCACCCACAATAATATTTTAGAAAGTTGCAGCCAGTACAGCATCTGCCACCAAGCACAGCAAATGCCAGTAAATCTGAATATGCTTCAGTACCAGTTGACTTCATGCCATGAGGGCTCTGAAGTGCCACCACGTGCATTAGTTGGGCACCCCTCCTAGCGCACTTCATGCCCTCTTCCCCACCCTAGCACCCACACAAAACAGGGCAAATTCTGCCATCAGTTTTACATGCACAACCCCAAGGACTTCAAGATTTCTTCAAGTATTTCGAGCCCCCAATTTAGCCTTCAATATCCTTTAGGCTTGGTACCCAATACTGCATCCAAGACTCCAAATCTGGACTAACTCAAGGGGAATCATTATCTACCTAGATTTATAAATATTGATGCACTTTATGCCCTTATTTATTTTGTTGCTGTTGACATTAAACTTTAAGGGCCTGATTTTCAAAGGTGCTGAACATCTGCTGTTCCCTCTGACTTCAACTGAAATTTGGGGTGCTCAGAACCTCTGATAATCAGGTCTTAAATACCTATTTTTGTTGTTACTGCTGTTTCCTTCCCTTCAGGGCCGTCCTTAGAATTTATGGGGCCCTATGCAGTATTATTAAACTGGTGCCCCTATGCCCCACGGCAGCCCGGGCTCACATGTGTATTTTAGATAAGGGTGGTCTTTTGAAGGATTTATTTAAAAAACTATATGTTTGAAGATCCAAGCATTTAAGGCTAAAAATGAATACTCAGATTGTGCATCTAAAAATCTATGCAAGGATTTTTTTTGAGAGATGTGATTTTATAATTTTCAGCAACACGCTAATGAAATATTTTTAAAGCAAATTTTAAACTAAGGTCCTGTAGACTAACATGTTCTGAGTAAATATTACAGTAATGCACAACTGTTTTTGTCAGTAAATTCAGAAACTGACAGTATATACCTGGGGGTTGGAAAATGCCTGTTAAATGGCTTCATTACCACTTGAATGGCTCTTTAACAGTTTCAATGTTGTGCTAATAGGGCCTTGTCTACACTGTCACTTTACAGCCCTGAAACTTTCTCACTCAGAGGTGTGAAAAAACATGCCCCTGAGCGAGGCAAGTTTCAGCACTGGTAGCTACTCCCCTCGTGGGGGTGGGTTTTTTTTACAGCCTTGACTACACAGCCACACGTGGCAGCGCTTTCATGTTGGTAGTGAAGACATACCCTAGGTCTGGCAGGCTGGAAGGCTTTTTCACTTTTCAGTACTAGATCCCCTCCGAAGGAAGCCTCATCAGGCTGCAGCAGCCAGCTGTGGTGGGAGCCTGCAGGAAGGGTCAGGGTAGACACTAAGACCCACGGGTGCCCCAAATTTTCAGGTGCCCTATGCAGCCGTGTATGCTGCGGATGCCTAAGGCCGATCTGTTTCCCTTCCTGTGTGTCTTTCAAAATGCAATTTCAAGAACATATTATGCTTTCCAGCTCACTCTTCTTAAACCAATAATTTAACATTCATAGATACTGGCTTCTTGTGATAAATGAAGGGGGGGGTAGCTCCCCTTTATGGGCACCGAGCCAGCCAGTAGCTATAAAATCCCTCTTAGTAGCTGTTCTCTAATTGCTCTACCTGTAAAGGGTTAAAAAGTCTCACTGCTATGCATAGGTAAAAGGAAGGGAGTAGGCACCTGGCCAAAAGAGCCAATGGAAAGGCTAAAGTTTTTTAAAATTGAAACAAGACTCCATTTTTTTCTGTCTGTTGTTGTTCTCCCGGGGAGAGGCGGACAAGGCAGAGCTATGCTGTAAGAAGCCTGGTCCAGGTATGAAAAAATCATCAGTATCATACCTAGAAACTACTCATTTAAAACCCCAGATATGTAAGTAGATTAGGAAATATCTAGGAAGATGTGATTAGGTTTATCCCTTTTATTTCGTTATGGCTTGTGGATTCCTCTGTGCTAACCCCAGGTGCTTTTGTTTTGATTGTAACCTTTAAGCTGGACCTCAAGAAAGCTATTCTTGATGCTTAATCCTTGTAGTTGCTCTTTTAAAATCTAGCAATAGCCTGAGTTCCCAGATGTATTTTCTTTCTTTTTTTTTATTCATAAAATTTACCTTTTTTTAGAACAGAATTGGATTTTTGTGTCTTAATAGGTTTGTGCACATGAGGTTTAATTAGCTGGTGGCAAGAATTGATTTCCTTTTTTCTTCTCTCAGCTCTTCCCTGGAGGAGGGGGTGAAAGGGCTGGAGGGTACCCCACAGAAAGCAATTCCCAAGTGCACCTTCCTGGGCTCTCAAAGGGGTTCTGCACTTGGGTGATGGCAGCATCTACCCATCCAAGGTCAGAGAAAAGCTGCAACTTCGGGAGTTTAATATAAGCCTAGAGTGGGCAGTATTAATTTTTAGAATCCTTGCGGGCCCCCACCTTCTGCACTCAAAGTGCCAGAGTGGGGAATCAGCCTTGACACTTCTACTTGCAAGTCTTTTGCTCACTGCCATATGCGTTTAGACCTCTTTCGAACTTATAAACCCAGCACTGTCTATTCCGATGCAAAGGAAAGTTTGGAAGAATTGTAACATGCCCATGTCGCTCCATTAGGAGCTCATCTTTTAACTGAAAATCAAAAAGGAATCCTACAAAAAGTGGAAACATGATCAAATTGACAAGGAGGAGTACAAAAGAACATCACAAGTATGTACGGACAAAATCAGAAAGGTCAAGGCACAAAATGAGTTACACCTGGGGCAAGGCAACAAAAAGAGGTTCTTTAAATACATTAGAATCATAGAATATCAGGGTTGGAAGGGACCTCAGGAGGTCATCTAGTCCAACCCCCTGCTCAAAGTAGGACCAACCCCCAACTAAATCATACCAGCCAAAGCTTTGTCAAGCCTGACCTTAAAAACCTCTAAGGAAGGAGATTCCACCACCTCCCTAGGTAACCCATTCCAGTGCTTCACCACCCTCCTAGTGAAAAAGTTTTTCCTAATATCCAACCTAAACCTCCCCCACTGCAACTTGAGACCATTACTCCTTTTTCTGTCATCTGGCACCACTGAGAACAGTCTAGATCCATCCTCTTTGGAACCCCCTTTCAGGTAGTTGAAAGCAACTATCAAATCCCCCCCTCACTCTTCTTTTCTGCAGACTAAGCAATCCCAGTTCCCTCAGCCTCGCCTCATAAGTCATGTGCTCCAGCCCCCTAATCATTTTTGTTGCCCTCCGCTGGACTCTCCAATTTTTCCACACCCTTCTTGTAGTGTGGGGCCCAAAACTGGACACAGTACTCCAGATGAAGAGATTAAGCGCAAGAGAAAAATGAATAAAAAGTGTAGATCCTCTACTTAGTGGGGAAGGAGAGCTAATCACTGATGACATCAAGAAAGCTGAAGTGCTTAATGCCTATTTTACTTCAGACTTTACTAAAAAGGTTAATGATGACCAGATACTCACACATAATTAATACCGACAACCAGAGGGAAGGAATGCAAGTTAAAAATAGGAAAAGAACAGGTTAAAGAATATTTAGATAAGTTAGATGTGTTCAAGTCAGCAGGGCCTGATGAAATTCATCCTAGGGTACTTAAGGAACTAGCTGAAGCAATCTCAGAGCAGTTAGCAATTATCTTTGAGAACTCCTGGAGGATGGGAGAGGTCCCAGAAGACTGGAAAAGGGCAAACATAGTACCTATCTTTAAAAAGGGGAACAAGGAAGACCCGGGGAATTAAAAAACAGACAGCCTAACTTCAATACCTGGAAATATACTGGAGTAAATTATTAAACAATCAATTTGTAAGCATTTGGAGGATAATAGGGTTATAAGGAATAGCCAGCATGGATTGTCAAGAACAAACCATGCCAAACCAAGTTAGTTTCTTTCTTTGATAGGATTACTGGCCTAGTGGATGGGGGAGAAGCAGTAGATATGATATACTTTGATTTTAGTAAGGCTTTTGCCACCGATCCGCAAGACAACCTCATAAGCAAACTAGGGAAAGGTGGTCTCAATGAAGTTACTGTAAGGTGGGTGCATAACCGGTTGAAAGACCATACTCAAAAAGAGTAGTTATCAATGGTTTGCTGTCAAGTTGGGTGAACGTACTTAGTGGGGTCCCACAGGGGTCAATCCCGGGTCCAGTACTATATAATATTTTCATTAATGACTTGGATAATGGAGTATAGAGTATATTTTTAAAATGTGCAGCTGACAGAAAACTGGGAGTGGTTGCACACACTTTGAAGGACAAGTTTAAAATTCAAAATGACCTTGACAAATTGGAGAATTGGTCTGAATGCAACAAGATGAAATTCACTAAAGACAAGTACAAAGTACTTCACTTAGGAAGGAAAAATAAAATGCACAACTACAAAATGGAGAATAACTGTCTAGATGGTAGTACTGCTGAAAATGATCTGGGGGTTACAGTGGACCACAAACTGAATACGAGTCATCAATGTGATGCAGCTGCAAAAAAGGTTAATATGATTCTGGGGTGTATTAATAGGAGTATTGTATGTAAGACACAGGAGGTAATTGTTTGTGCTACTTGGCACTGGTGAGGCCCAGTGCCGGCGCTAGGCATAAGCAGACTAAGCAATTGCTTAGGGCCCCAAGCAGCTTAAGCAGGACCCATATTCACTTTTGTAGTTTGTGTTTGGGGGACCAAAAATATTCCTGTTTAGGGCCCCCAATGGGCTAACGCTGCCTCTGGTGAGGCCCCAGCTGGAGTACCATGTCCAATTTTGGGCACCACAATTTGGGAAGGATGTGAACAAATTGGAAAGAGTCCAGAAGAGAGCAACAAAAATGATAGAAGATTTAGAAAATCTATGAGGAAAGGTTGAAAAAACTGGTCATGTTTAGTTTTGAGAAAAGAAGACTGAGGGGCAGCCTGATATCAGTCTTCCAATATCTTAAGGGCTGTTATAAAGAGGACGGTGATCAATTGTTCTCCATGTCCACTAAAGGTAGGGCAAAAAGTAGTGGGCTTAATCGGCAGCCAGGGAGATTTAGGTTAGATACTAAGAAAAACTTTCTAACTAAAGGGTAGTTAAGCTCTGGAATAGGCTTCCAAGGGACATCGTGGAGTCCCTATTAATGGAAGCTTTTAAAAACAATATGGACAAGCACCTGTCAGGGTTGGTCTATCTTTACTTGGTCCTGGTGCAGCAAAAGGGGCTGGACTTGACTTCTCGAGGTCCCTTCCAGCTCTACATTTCTATGATTTTATAACACTGCCCAAGTATTTTACAGTTGCTGCCTGCTTGATGTCCCATCCAGACAGGTTAATACTGCACTGGACACTTGAAAGATTTGGACACTCATATAGCAGCAGCTACTACCTTGTTCCAGGCCCTTCAGCAGCCTCTGAGGAGATGTCAGGACATCAAGCTCACCATGAAGCTCCAGATCTAAGAACCATAGTTACACCAACTCTATGATACAGAAAGGAAATGCATGCACTGAGGAAGGTTGAAAAACACTGGATTGATGTTTTAGATTCTCATTGTTTTCGTTAGCTGCTCCATATGAAGTGGCAGGACAAGATCAGAAATGAGATTATTATAAGATGAACCCAGCAACCATCTACATCAGCACTGATTGAGGTTCGGCAGCTTTTCTGGTATGGACATATTATTAAAATGGAAAACCAATGAATTCCAAAGCGTGTACACCAAGGACTGTCGCTGCACAGGTGGCAATCACACGGGCATCAAAAGCTTCGGCAGCGTAACAATATTGCCAGTGATGGACAAACTGACTATACAACCAGACCACCTCATGAGACCACGTCCCTTTGGGATTTACCATGATGATGATGATTAGGCACGTAGTTAATAGACTGAAAGTAGGATAAGGAGCTTTTCACCTTTAAGTCACTACTGGTTCAAATCCTGTCCAGACTGACAGCCACATAGTCAGTACCATCTGGATGACTCCTTTGCACCCTACATAAAATGAATTGGTTGCCGCAATGTAACTGCTAATTAACTAAAGCCATCCTCAGTGTTTGCAATGTGGTATCCTAGCTGGTAGTTTCAGCAGGAAAGTGAAAGCCTGACTGGATATGGACACTGAAGTTCTATCTCTCCTATAGAACTGGTCTCTCAAAAAGAGGCCAATCTCTGGGACAGGGTTGAAAAGTTTACATGGCTGCTACTTGTGCTGTATCTGTTTGGTGGACAGTATAGCTCAGTCTCTAGTCATACTTTTCATGAGCACTAAAGTTTTTTTTAATCTCCCCTATTGATCCCAGTATCATCTACGAAACTGGAAACCATGCAGCTCCTTCCTTTTCAAAGTCATTTATGTTTGTTAAAGAAAAACAGGATCCATGCAGGTTTTCTTAAGAAAGAACAGATCTAGCTGGCAAATTATAGAAATAGAGAAAGAAAATCCAAGAAAAAAAGGAGAGTCAAAGAAAGTTTGCCTAGCTGATTATAAAAAGCATCTCCATGTTGCTTTAAGCCTACAATACGAAGCACTGCTTAACATACCTGAAAATCTTACATAGCAGGAAGCCCTTTTTGGCACACAAACGCCAAGACAAATCTGCTACCTCAGTGGTAAGCCACATGATCAAGATTATCTGTTTCGCTCTTGTGCCAGGAGGTCTGTCCCTTCTGTGTCACAAGCCCCTTACCTAATAACCTTGTTTGAGTGGACACCTTATACTAAAGATCTTTTTTCATTCTCAAGCATATATGGATGTTTTAAAAAGATATTACCACCAAAACCAGTTTAATCAGACTCCTGAATCCTCCTGTCCTGAAACAGGCATGGACCCCAGGTTGTATATTCTTCAAAAGCCCATTTCCAAACAGGTCCTCTTAAGTGCATATTCCCTCCCCCCAAAAACAACAATTATCTTTCCTTCACCTTGACAGCCAGTTGAAATGGATACCTTGCAAACAAGTCTTTGTTACTAGAACATCAGACAGTCCCTTTCAGGCCATTAGTAAAACAATACATAAAACGTGGATTTTGCTCACCCTCAGCTCTAAACATCTCTGCCAACAAAAATTACATACCTTAAGATCAAACTGGCTCATATGTTTAGTACAAAACTATGACTCGTATTTACAGACAGAGATCTATTTCAATGCCTTATCCAATTTAAACTACAGGGAGAAATTTAGGAAGGCAGAATGTAATTATCCAAGTACTAACCTGGCCAGGAGATTGGGGTTAACCCACCTCTGCTCTTGCAAAAAGTGACATCAGAACTTAAGTGCTCAAGACCTCCATCTTAGATCTCCTCTAACAGGGAATACTGTGCTGTGCTGCTAAAAGCACTGTCTAATACCATACCATGGCATTTTCTTATGCAGCAGCACTGAAACAGAGTAGCAGCTACTTAATAAGCTACACCTTTTTCAATACCTATGCATTCCTTGGACTAGAATCTTCCAAGTACTGACACTACCTGTCAAAGTGTGGTTGGTCCTTTAAGGAGAGTTGGGACCAAGCTAATAAGGAGAAGAGAACAGACAGACTCTCCTTGACTTCCAGGCAGATGGCCTGCAGAAGTAGATAAATTAAACTTAAGCCCTGTGTGACATTCTGTTCAAGACACCCAGAACTGTAAGGCACTGTGTTATCCCTCTGCCTTAGCAAGAGTGAGTTTTATAGGAGATTAGACTGTGTGTCAGTTCCCAGTCATACCCATCTGTCTCCCCAGCAAACTCCTTGAGACTCTGCCAATCCAAACATTGCCTTGCAGGCAATCAGTGAACCCCAGTTTCCAAGATCCCCAGAGCCATCTCCTTGTGGTGTCGTCCCTCGCATTGGACACTCACAGAAATTAAGTCTGCACCTCCAAAGAGTCAGTGTACACACCAGCCTGTTAGGTTAGCTGAGGACTCATTTTATATTCAATATAATAGCACTGAAATGGTTTCTAGTAAAACTAAGAATATGTTTATTAACAAAGAACAGAGATTTATGTATACTAAGCAGGAGATAAAGAGATAAGTATGGTTAAAAACAAAACAAAACACGCTTTTTCTAATGACTAAACTTAATTCTAGGAAGTTACATCTTTGCTGAAAACAGCTTCTAACTTACAGCAAGTTATCAGCAACTCCCGCCCCTCAAGCCAAGAGAATATAACTTTCACAGGCTCAGAGGGTGCTCTTCCCTATGTCTCCTAAGTGATGGATTTTGCTCCCCTTTATATTTTCCAAAGTCCACTGTCTTTGTCTCAAAAGCCAGGAAGACTTCCTGGGGGTGCAGCAGACTCAAACCCCCAGTGGGCTCACTAAACTCTCTCCTCTGTTGCTTGTTAGCTTAATTGCTTTGTTTACCTTATATATAAATGTATTTTCACTGTTTGCCTGTAATCAAGCCAGTCAGACAGGTGAATCCACATTGCTTTGTCTAGCACAGGCCTGATTTATGCACTGCCTCCCAAGCACGTTTTAATCACACAAATATAACTGGGGCCCTACCAAATTCACGGCCATGAAAAACGCATCACGGACCGTGAAATCTGGTCTTCCCGCCCCGTGAAATCTGGTCTTTTGTGTGCTTTTACCCTATACTGTACAGATTTTATGGGCGAGACCAGCGTTTCTCAAATGGGGGTCCTGACCCAAAAGAGAATTGCAGGGGGGTCGTGAGGTTATTTTAAGGGGGGTAGCAGTATTGCCACCCTTATTTCTGTGCTGTCTTCAGAGCTGGGTGGCCAGAGAACAGCTTTTGGCTGGGCGCTCAACTCTAAAGACACTCCATCAGCAGCAGTGAAGAAGTAAGGGTGGCATGGTATGGTATTGCCACCCTTACTTCTCTGCTGCTGCCTCCAGAGCTGGGCAGCTGGAGAGCGGCGGCTGCTGCTGGAGGGCCCAGCTCTGCAGGCAGCAGCGCAGAAGGGTGGCAATACCATACCATGCCACCCTTACTTCTGCGCTGCTGCTGGCAATGGCTCTGCCTTCAGAGCTGGGATCCCAGCCAGCAACTGCCACTTTCCATCTGCCCAGCCCTGAAGGCAGTACCGCCACCAGTAGCAGCGCAGAAGTAAAGGTAGCAGCACTGTGACCCCCCCACACAACAACCTTGCGACCCCTCCAACCTCTCCTACAATTACAACACCATAAAATTTCAGATTTAAATAGCTGAAATAATGAAATTTATGATTTTTTAAATCCTATGACCGTGAAATTGATCAAAATGGACTGTGGATTTGGTAGGGCCCTATATATAACTTACACACATCACACAATGATTTTTGGGTCCAGCAGGTGATCAGTTTTCACATGAGACCTTATATGACACCTTTTAGATACATATGACAACAGTGCATTGGGGGTAGTGAGTGTGTCCGACTTGATATGAGTTACAGTATTGAGGGCCCTCTACTAGTTGGCACTGAGGGGCTCTTAGGGGCACACCCTTAAAAGAAAAAACTGGAATAATGTGGCTGGACAGTCTTCTTTGGTGTACCGGCCAGTGAGAGAGCCCACCAGCTTATATTATCAAGCCCTGTTAACTTATGAGTATTGACTGTATTCGTAGTAGAAGCTAAAATAGCTGAAGGCTTTATAGGTTACTATGTACAAAAATACCTACCATACTATTTATACTTGCAGAGGTGGGATAGACTCTGTCATGACATGTTGTATGTTCTCTACATTCAAGCTGGCACAATGGTTCTGTGAAGAACTGTTCTATTCTGTTATACCACCTGCTTTGGAGAATCCAGACTCCCAACAGAACCTAGTTCTGCAGAGTAAGTCAGCATTTCTCTCCAGTTCCAAGCAGGAAGTGTGTGTGTTCTCATTCCTGCATGGATGAGATTTAGTTATTTTTTAAACTATTTGTACATAGTTAATTTTGAAGTAACAATTGGCTACACAAGCTGATGTGGAGCTCAGCAGCAGACTTGACCCTGAAACTTCATGTCAGACAGTCTGCCCCCAGCACCTGGTGCTACTGAAGGCAATGAAAATTACTCAAGGAGCTCTCGGGAGCTAATAAAGGAAAATAAAAGGGTTTTTAAATGTTTAGACATGCAACTGTGCCAAACAAAAAAGCCTATACTGCTACCCTTGCAAGCCCAACTCCCATAGACATAAAAATGTGCTTTTTTTTTTTTCCAGCAGCATGTTTAACCTTGGAGCTGTCAAGCTCCATCATGAATAATGAGCCATGACAACACTCCAAGCGATCCATGGAGAACAGACCAATTTCTACTATATGCTATGTAAGGCAAAATGCTGTTATCACATTCCCAGGGCATTATACCTGCTTGGAAAAAATACAGTAATGTGGCCATCAAGAGGAGACTGTAAGTAAATACAGAAACAAATGAGACATTTCATTACATTTAACCACATAGATTGTAAAGCAGGTAATAGAAGGTGTAATAAATCCTAATATTTTACATTTTATATTTAAAATTAAACAGGGAGCAGGGGTGATCCATCTAACTGAATATGCATTTGACAAAGAAATACCATAGGGGGAAGTATGTGTGTTGGAAACACATCTGTGTACAAGGGAAGGTACACTATGTAAAAAGGCTTGGCACTACTATATATGTAGCATTGTGCTAGAACCTCTATGTTTATTGAAAATACTACTAAAAGATATTCACATCTACTTTTTCAACTTTGTGGAGAATTGTGGCTGCACAAACATCCATTAAAGCCAAAGTGAGTTTCATGGCTATACCACCATCTACTGCTTTGAATATTTAGGGTTTACTGTTAATTTCCACTTTCAAGTATCTTGACATTCACTAGAGGGAATCAAGGGCAAGCACTTTCCTTTTGTATCACCATTAACAATATATGTTTATATAATACTTTTGTGTCTGTGGTAACAGTAGTAGATAAAAACACAAAGGAGAATAGAGTGCTTTTGAACAGAAAAGTCATTTCACCTCCCAGCAGCATAGATCTCATTCAATTTACATTTTAATTTCCATAATTTGTCAAAAACTATAGTAATTAAAGGGGTGGAGAAGTAGAAAAGAGAGGAGGTGTCAAAAGCAAGATTTTGCAATTATTTGGTCCTTCAGTCTCATTTTAGCATCTTTTTCTATAAAATTCAATTAATTGTGCCTGTTTCCTCAAATAACTTCTGCTCATTTTTTAAAGATTGGCTTTTTTCTGTTCCATATACAATCACTGTATGTTTTCCTTGGCTGTCACTATACGGTCTTATTTACAGAAGAAAAACTGCATGATTCTAAAGCCTAGAGTACAGACCTATAGTCCCAGGCCTTTAGAATTCCTCCTGTACTGTAGAGAATTTCCTTCCATTGTATTCCTTTAAAAAAAAAAAAAAATCCCTTCTTGCAGGATGAGAGGAATTTTAAAGGGTGAGCACCATAAGTTTGAAAATCTGTTGTTTTAGCAATAGTCTATTACTGCAGCTGAAGAGGATTCAATAATCCTAAAAAGAGTGATAACATTTGCAGTTATGCAAACCATAACAATTATGGCAGTAATCAGATTTCATATTTCAGGGTATACGTTGATCACCTGCTCACATCCTTCATTCTCTCTCACACACACACATGCACGCACGCCCATATGGCATTGCACAGCTGACTAACTGCACTATACCGCAGTTTCCCCTTCCTTTGAAAATCCCCAGACTAGATGGACCAGCAGTGGTCTAACCCTATGTGGCAAATATTACGGGCTATTTAACACACTTGAATGGCAGTTCTGCTTTTGACTAGAAAAGTCATTACATGCACAAAGAAAACCCCAAAATTCCAAAGATATATTTTTATTTTTATTAAAACATAGTATACCTTCAAAGCACTGTATGCATTGTTTCAGTTTTTCTCCCTTTCATACCTATATACCTATTTACATTTTTACATCACATTTCTAGTAATAGATGTTCAGTATCTCCATCCCTTTCTAACAATATGCATGAAAAAAATAGATTTCAGACATTTTAGACAGAAATTGGCACTAAATAAATCTGTCAGCTCTTTGATAAGTTTTAAAACTTAACTTTTCACCAGGTATGACTTTGCTACTCTCAGTAGGATACAAAGTAGTTTCTAAAAGCAAAACTGAAAGAACACCACCTCACAAAGAGAAAGAGGTCATGGTTCTAATTCTTCTTGCTACACCATACATTCTCAGAGTCTTTCCCTTGAGATGAGCAATGTGCATTTCACAAAGAAAAAACTAGAGAAGTCAGCTCAGATGTTAGGAAAATGATAAAAAGTAGTCATAAAAATTGGCTGAATATTGCATCAGAAGAGGAACAAAGACCCACAAGAGATAAAGTAGGTCAAGAACTCACAAGTTAGGAAGTGCTAGAATTTAGTATGCATAGGTATGCATTTTGTTATAGGGTAAAATTAAAAAAAAAAAAAAAAACACCTAAGTGACTTAGGAGTAAGTTTCATTTACAAAAGTAACTTAGGCACTGAAAAGTCTAAGTCTGATTGAAAGTCAATGAGATTTAGGTTCCTAAGTGTCTAAGTCACTGGGGCTTTGTCTTCACTACCCGCCGATCCGGCGGGTAGCAATCGGTTTTTCAGGGATCGACTTACCGCGTCTAGTGAAGACGCGGTAAAATCGATCCCTCATCGCTCTGCCGTCGACTCCGGAAATCCACCTCGGCAGGAGGCGGCAGCGGAGTCGGCGGCAGCGCGGCAGCGGTCGACTTTCCCGCGTCCTCACCGCTAGGTAAGCCGACCTAAAATACGCAACTTCAGCTACGGTATTCACGTAGCTGAAGTTGCGTATCTTAGGTCGGACCCCCGCTGCAGTGTAGACCTAGCCTAAGTAACTTTTAAAATGGAATAGGAGCTCTGAGAATTTTACCCACAGACTTCAATTACATGATTACATATTTTTTCCACAGATCCTTTCCCTCATTCATTGCACAGAATGGATAGTAAATGAGGCAATGTTGCGCAGTGAAGGAAACAGTTGTCTGCAGAACCCCTGCCTCATTTGTAAGCCTCAATTGCAGCAGAAGTTGGAAAGTGGGTAATAAATTAAACAGGTAGAAATAGGGATTTTCTGCAGCTCATAGTTTAGTCAACTCTGGACCCAATTTCATAGGGACATATTAAAGTACCCTCTTTACTGAAGACTATCTCCCTCCCACTTCAAACCCTGAAAATGAAAAAAAAAATTGACAAAATTACCTGACAGTACCCTATGCTTATTACAGCAGAACAAAAGTTCAGTTATAATTAAGGTTCAGACCAGCTTTCTGTTTAAAGCTCAACTCTTCTAAGTGCTTTAAAACCTATGTGGTTACTCACTGCCTTGAAATTTGGTGTGCCTCATGGAAGCGCAGTGGTCTATTAGTGATACACATTTGGAGCCATTTGACCAAGCGGTTTTTGAGATACAGCACTTGAAAAAAAACCAGCTTTTTTTTAAATTGACAGATTCTGGCAACCTCTTTTTGCTCAGATAGAGATCAAACCAGGGTTCAGATCATCACACCAGGGAGTCCAACGCTCGGGCGTTACTCCAACAGCGTGCATGGCCCTTTGGGGGAAATCAAATTAAATTGTTATTTCAAAATGTTTGTTTCTCCAGTTAGGCACATAACGGATTACACTGACCATGTATGGACAGAGAAGTTAACAGGACTGTTAGCCTTCAAAGTTTCACACCAGCTGGATACTGAAGGTGATAAGTAGTAGTCCTTGGAACCTGACCCAGTCACTGTCAGTCTGAGTCCCACTTTGGGCAGAATGTTGGAAAAGGCTGGATGCCATATTGCTAAAATCTGTTTCTGTCAGAGGTTGGGGTTTTGTTTGGGGCGGGGAAGGGATTAAATCAAAGTATTTTTGTAAAATAAATTAGACGTGAATGCTTGCTGGAAGAGGAAGAGTGAAGGGCAAGAGGGGGGGAAGGGAGTTGGGGCTTCATCAAGGGGAGGGGAATAAATGGGGATGGACGGTAGGGGATGGACATTGGGAAGCTGACATGGGGGTGAGTAGCAGGTACTGGGCCTTTCTCCTTACTCCCCATGAGAGCTGGAATCTGGGGGGGGGGCCTTGCCTCTCCAGGGGTGTCTGAGCCCCACTCTCTGCCCCCATATGTGCACCAGGATCTGCCCATAACATGTGCAGCCCTCCATTAAGTTGCTGCTTATGATACATGTGTGTAGCAGCATAGAGCAAGAGACAGGAAAAAGCAACTTCTTACATATTGATGGCTTCTGCAGTGCCAACAAATGACTTAATGGGATGGAAAGGGAAGCTGGAAATGTTAGTGAGAAGTGGGGAGGCTACATGTTGCAGGAAATGGTATGGCAGTGTGGTGGGGAAAACGCGACAGACACCAATCTTCTCTCACACGCTTAAAGCTGGTGGAACAACTTTGTAATTAAAATGTCATGGTTTTGGGACACAGACAATGGATGAGATTTCTCTCACCAGCCCTGTTAGCAACTACAAATTGGAAACAGTTCAAAGCACAACCATTATCCCCATTCCACTATAACAAAATGTACAGGAGGAGCACTGAGGAATCACATAGCAACCATGTGCCTAGTGCAAAGACCACTGGACTGGGACTGTTCCTAGTTCTGCCTCTGGCCTGCTGAGCGACCTTGGGCAAATCACTTCACCTCTCTGTCTCTTGGTTTCCCATCCGTAAAATGGGGATAATAAAGTTCTTTGAGATCTAGTGATGAAAAGCACTATACAAAAGCTAGGTCTTTTGATTATAAACTAGATACAGTAGCGTATCAGCCGCAACTCTAGGTAACAACTACAACTGCTTTAACGACCTCTAACTTTGACCAACAAGCATGTTTCTTGGTTTAAAAAAAAAACAAACAGGAAATTAAATGGCAAAACACAATTAGTGCAGAGTTAAGGTTGCCTGGTGAAAGCCCACGCCCTTTCAGAACATCAAGTTCAGCCAAACTCAAACTTCTGAAATCCAGACAATATAGAATTAAGGTAAACACGCCCGCAACCTTAACTCTGCCCTCTTTGAGCAATGCCCCACAATGCCCATAACATGCACTCTCCCACTCTGCCTTTTCACTGTAATGGACAGGCATTACCTAAACGACCCATACACTGAAACACTGAGCCTACTCCCAAGAGAATACCATACCTGTAAAATTTAACAACCAGTTCATACCCTTTTACAACCCCTTCACACTTGCACACAGGATATCAACTTAACCTACACTTTGCCCTTTCTATCATTAAACCCACAGACTGTTCTCATATCCCAACTCACTACTGACAATACCCATGGCATGAAGACCCCAGTGCCCTGCTAGCGACCCAACCTACACAATTCTGTACTGAAATGATGCATACTGGAGGCTCAAGGTACACAAGCACCTCTTTCCTTTGATAGCACACATTGGGGGACTCAGACCCAGATCTCCTCATATCACAAACACAGCTCTAGCATGCCCATCAAACTAATCCCCAGATCTCCGCATATACAATCACAGCTCTTCCAACTTATTCCTCCTCCATTCAATGCAGCTACGCCTTACCCAGTGAATGCAGCGGGAGTGATGCAGATAATTCCCAGTGGCTATTGGCAGCTTCACAGGGGCAGAGTTAAGCATTTATTTTAACTCTATTTCCTGATTTTCAAAATTTTGAGTTTTGCTGAACTCTATGTTCTGGAAGGGCATGAGCTATCACTGGGTAACCTGTGTTAAAGTTTTTTTTCATTTAATTACACATGCACACATACTCAGATGTATATACAACACATTATACAATATTTATAAAGCACTTAAGTTGACAAGCATTTCTTAAATATAGAGTATTCACCAGCAGCTGTATCTTCTCATAGACAATAACCATGCATACTGCAATCTTAGATTGTTTTACTTGAGATTATTTGATTCAATTTGGTGGATATTCAGCTTGTCCTTCAAGTTGGCACAATTTACATTTATAAGAGCTGGTGTTGCAACTTGTGTTCTAAAGTTGCTGACCTCACTTCTTCTATTTATGAACTCTACTGCACTGTGGTGACTAATTGTGGTGAACAAAAAATTATGCTTCATCAGCAATCAGTACCTTGCCCCATTTAAGTCTTTCACTCATTTTTGTATTTTTAAGTCATGCTGTTTAAAGGTATCTGATCCAGATGGTGGATACTTGCCTCGTGAGGTGGCTCAATATAATAAACTGTTGCATTGCTTCTTGTGCTACCTGCTGCTGTCCTACTTCTTTCTTTAATTTCTATACCTCATTGTACTGCATAATAAATAATACAATCACATGCTCACTGAACTTTTGTCACCATTACCCAACCACGGTAGTGTAGCAATTGTAAAACAAAATTAAAAAGGGAAAGAAAATAGACTGAAACTGGTATGAAAACAATAATGAAAAAGTCTCACCTTTATCATAGTCATCTTCCTCTATTGCTTTTTCTTGAAGCCTCTGAAGCCTTAACATTAAGGATTTTATCTGTATCAATACAAAAAACGTAAGTTTAACTACAACAATGGGTACTCGTGAGTGGGTTTGGGTGTTTTTTTGTTTTTTTTTTCTCCTACAACAGAAGTCTGCTCGGGTCTAATTTTTAAGCCCGACCTGGACCCAAACTAGACCGAAGCCCACCTGACCCGAGGTTGAGTTGTTTTCCAGATTGACATTAACCCTTTCCCCTGAACCTGAGCCAGTGCAGTCACCGCCTACTTCCTGTGTGGTCAGTGCGGCAGCATCCATTTTTCCCCATTCCTAATGGCCACCACCCCTTGTGTGGTCTGCAGAGAGGTGCTGTAACTCCTTTGGTCACTCGCTCCACAGCGCCCACAGCGCAGCAAGGTGGCGATGGCCAGCAGGAGCAGGACACGCAACTGCTGAAGCACCATCCCTACAAGCAGAAGGAGAGCTGACCTGACCCAGAAAGGTTTGAGTTGTTTTCTGACCCAACCCTGACATTTTGATTAAGCTTAATATCATTTTACACTTTACAGGCACTTATCCTAAATTAATACAGCCACACTGTTGTTCCACACCTGAAACCAAAGTAATTGTTCTTAGTGAGCAAATACGAAAGCTGCAAAAGCAGCATTATTGTGAACCTGATTTCTGGCCATCTTCAGTCCCACATTTAATCCACGGTACAAAATTAATCTAGCAGGAAGTTGTGAGACTTGGTCAGGCTACGTATGTATTCAAGGGAGTTGACCATACCCCTTGACTTGTAAGCCTTGTTCCAAAATGCCCCTCAAGGTGCTACATAGGGAAGACCTGCAGAGCAATGTCTACATGGATCTAGTTTCTTCAAAACTGGGACAACAATAACCCCCGTGTGGGCCTCTGGTTTCAACTGCACAACCCATGCCAGAATTTGGCCCCTCACACACTTATACCAGTCACTTCATCCATCAACAAAATACAGCCACTTCTGGGAGGAAGTGGCAGCTGTTTGATACAGAAACACCACAGCTTATTAGGAAAGGAAATGAAGATTACTGTATTCTGCTGAAATTGCAATTTTAACCATTACAAGAAAGATTAACATTGGTTATTTTAAGAAGAAAATTGGGAAAAGGAAACAGAGTAGTGGTTCTCTCTCATTTCTAACCATGCACTATGCTGCTGTAAATCCATATAAAGAAATGCCACAAAGCCACAAAAGCCAGACATTTCCTGTCTTCTGCAACAGCTCGGTGATTGATTTGTCTAAAAATCCACAGCACCAAATGAACATGAACAAACAGTGTGATTACCAACCTTTAATGTACTACGGTTGCCAACCAAGCAGTCCAATAGCACCGGTTCATATTTCCTCATCAGGGTGTCCCAGTTGTGATCACTAACAGTAAAGCTACTTTCATAGCCTGAGGTAACAGAAGAACCAGCAGATGCTGCATCTGAGGAATCTGTGGAACATGAAAATGCTGCATCTGTATCCAAAAGAGATACCATCTCACAATCCTGCAATTTATCTTTCACTATGGTCTCTTGTGCACACTGATAATCCTCACCATGCCTACAAATGCAAGATGAAGCCCCTACGTCTTTATGTGAACTTCTTAGTCGCTCCCCTGGTTCGTGTAAATTAACATTTTCTATTTGTCCTGTTGCATTTGTTTGCAGTGTGTGTTCCGTTGCCCTGCCATCTGACTGACCTTCAGTGTCACTTTTTTCAAAACTTGAGTTCAGTGAGAGCTGGATGAAGCTGAAACTTGAATTAAAGCTATCCCAAGTACTGGACGAGTAAGAAGTGACTTCTTTGTTGTTATATACACAGTTATTGTTCACTTCCTTCTGATCCAAAGTGTATATTTTCTGTGGCTCCTTTACTCTAGCACCGTGGATTGTCTTCCACGTAGTTGCTAGTAGATTAGTCTGCCATGTATTTGAACTGCACACAGGTGAGAAGTCTCTTTTACATGTGGCAGCTGCAGGACAAACCGGCAGAATTACATTTTCTGACGGCTGAATCCTGAGATCTGACAGATTTCTGAGGCTTCCTGTCATATTTCCAGCAGTGGTCGATGTTGTTACCACAGTAGTGGTAACAATGGTGCTGTTTACAGATGAATTACAATGTAAGAATTCAAAGTCATTTTTGCATAGTCTGTGCAGAGAGCAGTTCTTGAAGTCTTCACAATGCTTTCTGCCATGTTCAAGCCCCTTTGGGTTGAATGGCTTGCAGTGAGCAGGAGGCTGAAACTCTATCTGTTGTGGAGCTTGTGGTCTCATGTATCCTGGTCTCTTTGCCAACTTCTTTTTATGAAAAGAGACAGGAGGCAGTGAATGATCCTGACCATCTGAAAAAAAGAAAATAAAATGTCTTTAAAATGTTTGTGTGATTTTTCTAGGCTTAAACTACTGTAGCATCTGAAAATAATTACCTCAGAACATTCAGACAAAACACTGATTTCTTTTTAAACACACAGAAATTGACAATACTGTAGAATGGGTATCTAAAGGGGGAAAGAGGGTTCTGTTATCATTCTGTTGGCCTGGCATCAGCTCTCTGATCTGGGATGATTTGCACATGTATATGTACGAACAGGCAACTGTGTGCTCAAAATACACATTTGCATCTCTTGTATAGCACTGAGCTCACATTTACAAAAGAACATAAATCTGAATATGTAAAATAAATACTTGCACAGCAATTTTGTATTTTACATACACCTTTTGCTCCCGCTCAGCTACTTAAGTTCACATGCATATTTTACCAGTATAACTTGGGCATCTATTTTTTTAATTTTCTCCCTAAAAATTCAAGCATATATTATTGTGATATTGCACTCCATAATGTTTTATGGAAATATGCTTTTGAGTGTGAATATGATGTAACTGGAATATGCTTTATGCAAAAGGTCTCTTATAAGGCATCATTACAAAGGTTATAACCTACTGAATATATTCCTCCTATTTGTATGCATGTATCATTCTTGTATCTGAAGCTGGAAATACGAAGTATAACTCTGAGGTCCTATCGTAATTATGCAGTGTGGGCCATTAATGGTGGTTTAGAAACTTGATGGCTCCCATTAACTGGACAATTGGTTGTAGATGGTTTATTTACCTGCAAGCCTTCCTGTATAGGTGTGAGCCAGCCTGTGGGTAATGAAGAATGAGGTCTCACAGGACATGTGTCCATGTCACATGATACTGGAATCCATCTTAAATCTGGTACTTTTCCATTTAGAAAGAGGGGTGGGGACCCAGAGAGACAAAAGATTCCCACCTTGTGCCAAAGCTGTAAAAAGGGGGTGGAGCAGAACAAAGGGGACTTCCAGTAATGAGAAAACCCCTAGTGATGGAGATAAAGTGAAAACAGCTCTGCAGGTAACCTAAGTCTGCAGCTTTGTGGGGGATGGACCAGACCTGGGTCTGTGTTGCAGCAGGCTAGCGTGTCTGGCTCAACAAGGCAGGGTTCTGGAGTCCCAAGCTGGCAGGGAAAACGGGCTCAGAGGTGATTCCAGCACGTCAGGTGACAGTCCCAAGGGGGTCTCTGTGACCAAACCTGTAACAATTATTACACTGTGGCATGTGTAAATGTTATTCTAAAGTGAAAAAATCCTAAAGTCTAACTTTACTTATAGTTAAAAATGTAGACAATACTGTATGTACCAACAATATCAAATCAAGTACTTTCCATAATAATAATAAAGTAACAAAGGCTAATTTTGGGAGACAGATGGTCTTCCACACAGTGCTCAACTGCCATATTGTGTCATTAAGATTATTACTGCAATATATCATTAAGAAGAGATCCCCACAATTCAATGGCACACAGAGTTGAGTTCTAAACCATCTGAGACACAGACACACACACACAAATCAAAAAGGGAAAACAAAATAATTCTGTTCTCAAATCAGTAGTTTCTGCAAAGAAATTATGCAAATATAAAATGGTCTTATACAAAAAATGAATGAAGTATAGAATCTACCTAATAATTTTGCTTCATTTTTCTTTGTATCCTTAACCTATAAATAGCTTTTCATTTTTAAAAAATCAGGTGCACCAAAGTAGAAAAGAATTTACCATTTGGGGTCTACATTTTTTTTTAGATTTTGTGTGAATTTCAGTGCTTGTGAGAGATGCAGATGGATTGTGCAAAAATCCTATACAGAACAAGCAGTGGCAATGAAAGCTTCCCATCCACTATTTCATTATGTGCTACAACTATAGACTGGAATGGCCTCTCTTCTAGAATACCTTTTCAAAACGCTCTGTTCATTGCTTGGGTTATGGTCTTGGGCATAGCACAGCATCGATCTATGTTCCTGGGCAAAAATACACTGATTGACTGATTAACACTGACACCTGACCTTCTCAGATCGCAAGAGCCACTAGAATAAGATGAGCTTTGGCTCTGATTTCTCTTAAGATGCTGAAGCTTTCAGATAAAGGATCTTTTGGACAGTTTAACAATATAAGTTAGAGAGACAATCCACATCTTAATACAGAGTGTGACATTCTATACCTTGGGGGAGCGTCCTGTAACCCCCATATTCCTCATTTTTATATAATCATGATCTTACATATAAAGCATGCCTTGTAAGGTATCAGGGGAAAGGTTATGATCTGCTGAAAGTCATTTCTCTATCCATATATGTATATCATTAATGCATATGAAGTTATGAGAATTGTGTTGTATGGTTGTCACTAAAACATGCTGTAAGTTGGGCAATCAGCCAGATATTAGCTCCTCAGAAGCAACAGCAAGGGAAGTAACCAACACCTGGGCAGGGTGTCAAACAACCCAATAACCACCATTGTCCAGCAAGGGAGCTACAATTCAGTGACTCACTTGCATGAGGCCACACCAAGGGAATTGCTCAACCTTGCTTGGAGACTCAGCAATGCCCCCAGACATGCCTGGACTTGTGTTCCCCAAGCACATAGGACTGACAGTATAAAACAGACACAGAGGCCACATGCTGGGCCTTTCTCCTTCACCCATCTACACTGCAAGCAACAAGGACATTCTGAAGACTCCAAATGAGGGGACTGGCCCAGATTTCAAGGGTGAAATCTGTGTACTATGAACTGCAATATCCAGTGGGGTAAGAAAAACTGCTTAATCTAGATGTTGCCCAGTCTACTAGGGTTGAGAGTTTAGACTGTGCGCTTATATTTTATTTTCTTTCGGTAACTAACTCTGACTTTTTGCCTATCACTTAAAATCTATCTTTTGTAGTCATTAAATTTGTTTTACTGTTTATCTTTACCAGTGAGTTTGTATGAAGTATGCTGCAAAATTGCTCAGGTTCTCAAAGGCTGGTGTACATCCACTTTCAATTGATGAAGTGGTGAACCAATTAATAAATTTACAGTGCCCATCTTGAGCAGTGCAAGACAGTATATTCCTGAGGTACAGTTCTGGGAGCTGGGGGGGATTCGGCTGGTGCCTCTCTCTCTGTGATTCATGAATGGCTCTGGGAACATTCATGCAATCTAGCTGGGTGTGGGGCTCCACATGCGGTTGTGCTGAGTGATAACGCCTGGAGGGGCTTGCTGCTGATCACTAGCAAGGCATTGTGAGAGACAACCCAGGCTGGAGAGGGTTCGGGGGCACAGCGGTCCCACGGTCCCAGGCTGCACCCCAGGGATTCCATCACATTGAGTATTGGCTATTTGGATCTAATCACAATCATGTACATTTCTGTAACCCAACTTATTGTAATAAATTTGTATACAAAACATACTGCAAACTTCACCAACCTCTAACTGAAATCTCACATACACTTCGCTAGAACACTAATAATTATAAATACATAAATATGATCAATAAAGCATGAAAGGTATAATAGCTAAAGCTTTCTGGTAGACTTTTCCAAGAGTTTACTCTAGCTTCTAACTGTCCTTCTTGAAATAGTTTAGTTGAAGATTATCTTAATCATTCTGCACACTCTACAAGGTAAGTATCGTACCATGGGATTGTGGTTCAACTTCCATATTTCACCTCAGAATACTATAAATTAGATTAACTAACTCAATTTTAGTCATTTCCATATTTTCCTCTGCCCAGTAGAAAGAATCATAGACATTAGCAATGAAAAAGGCAACACGTCATGCAGTGAATCACTTCGCCTATTTAGGAAACAGTGAGATGTTCTATTTGCTGTCATCTGGCAAAAAAATGATAACCTAGTGGAATCTGCTCTGGAAGTAAGAAGACAAACTAGTAATGAAGAAAGGCTCTTTGGAATTTAGGAAAGGTTTTCTATTTTAAACATCTGATATGGAGATTAATGGACAGTAAAAATCTGTCTCCAGCAAGATAATCCACAATCCAGGAAAAGGTCAGTCAACCTTCTAATTCTTTCCTTTAGAAAAAGAGATGAGAAGCTCAAATGTTATCTCTGGGCAAACTGTATTGAAAGTCTGGAAGAAAATATTTTTCACACTAGTTTGTAACGTAGATTATTCCAAAGTCTGGGAACAGGCCTTGTCACTGGTTTAACTAAAACCAATTTAAAACTGATCTAATTAAACCAGTACAAACCCCAAATGTAGACACTTAAATCTGTTTACATTTTTGACTGAAGCTAAACTAATATAAAGCAAGGTTTAAACGGCATTAAGTATGTCAACATTAAGGATTTGTATCAATTTAAGTAAATCAAATTTCTAAATCTATTTTAGTTAAACGGTACAATTTTCTAATATAGACAAGACTTCAGTTGAAGAGGAAAATCAGCTATAAATACAGATCTGCAGATAAAGCTCATACTACAAGTTAAAGAGTTAGGCCTGGTCTACACAACAAAGTCAAGTCAACATACACTCCCTTGCGTCAACCTCATTGTGCATGTGTCTAAACTTAAATGTGTCTCCCACTGAGGCCTTGGCTACACTTGCGAGTTACAGCGCAATAAAGGAGTCCCGGGCACACTAGCTCACTCCCCGTCCACACTGGCAAGACACGTAGAGCGCTCTGACTCCGTGGTTACAGCACTGCTGGTTATCCACCTCGGCAAGTGGAATAATGTTTGCTGCGCGCCCCCTGGAGGGCCACGGCGCCAGTGTGGACGCCCTGGTCCTATAGTGCGCTCTGATCGGCCTCTAGAAGTAACCCACAATGTCTGTGTTAGTCACTCTGGTCATCACTTTGAACTCTACTGCCCTGCCCTCAGGTGACCAACCGTCAGACCTGCCCTTTAAATTCTCTGGGAATTTTGAAAAATCCCTTCCTGTTTGCTCAGCCAGGCATGGAGTGCTATCAGTGAATCTTTCCAGGTGACCATGCCTCCACGCACCAGACAAGCCCCAGTATGGAGCAATGGCGAGTTGCTGAACCTCATCAGTGTTTGGGGGGAGGAAGCTGTCCAGTCCCAGCTGCGCTCCAGCCGTAGGAATTACGATACCTTCGGGCAGATACCAAGGGACATGATGGAAAGGGGCCATGACCAGGGCACACTGCAGTGCAGGATTAAAGTGAAGGAGCTGCGGAATGCCTACCACAAAGCCCACGAGGCAAACCGCCGCTCTGGTGCTGCCCCCGCGACCTGCCGTTTCTACAAAGAGCTGGATGTGATACTTGGGGGCGACCCCACCTCCACTCCAGGGACCACCATGGACACTTCAGAGACCACTGCAACAAGGCAGGAGGAGGAACAAAGCGGGGGGGAGGGTGTGAGGCGAAGGAAGACACCCCAGAATCCCTAGATGCATGCAGCCAGGTGCTGTTCTCAAGCCAGGGGGAAGGTAGCCAGTCGCGGCAACCGGCGCTTGGGGAAGGACAAACACCAGAGGAGATTCCCGGTAAGTGGCTTTTATTTTGGGAACGAAGTTATTTGGTGCGGGCTCTTAGGGCGAGGAGGGTTAGGGCTGCATGCATGCCTATATGCGGAATAAGATGTTGATGTGCTCTCTCACATCACGGTAATCGGCCTCAGTGATCTCTTCAAAGGTCTCATCCAGAACTTGGGCAATGCGCTTACGCAGGTTTCTCGAGAGAACTACTGTGGTCCTTGTCCCAGTCAGGCTAACTTGTCCATGCCACTGTGCCGTGAGGGGTGGGGGGACCATTGCTGCACACAAGCAAGCTGCATATGGGCCAGGGCAGAAGCCGCATTGCAGAAGAAGACCCTCCCTTGCTTCCCAGGTCACCCTCAGCAGCGAGATATCTTCCAGGACGAACTCCTGTGGAAAACATGGGGACAGTGTTCGGTATAGGGGACCCCTGCTGCTGTTGGCTCTCCCCAAGTCACAGAAACCCAGAGGACAGTACAGACGTAAAACAATCAGTCATGCTTGACCCTGTGCTTACTCACCATTTGGGGGCTCCCATGGGTTGTGTGTGCTCACTTTGGGACGGGCAAATTATGCTATTGTGTAGACTGTGCTTGCCCTTCTTAAGTACGGGGGAAATCATTGCTCTGTCTGATGTGAACAATGCTGCCTCTCTTAAGCGTTGCATTTTGCCTTTACAGATGCAACCTTGAGATCTCAGCCGTCCATGTTATCACCGGCCAAAAGACTCCAAAGAATCAGAAAGAGGCCACATAGAAACAAGGAAGACATGTTGCATGAAGTAATGCAGCATTCAAGTAATGAAAATCAAAAAGTGCAGGAGTGGCGGAAGAGTGAAAGGAGAGTCCACCAGCAGAATGCGGATCGCCGGCACCAAAGCATGGAGCGCCAGCTAAGCATCATAGAGCGCCAAGTGGACTCGATACAGGCGCTCATAGCAATGCAGGCAGAGCACTACCATGCCCACCCCTTACCCGTCCGCAGCCCTTGTCCCAAAACTCTTTCCCTTGTGCCCCCATGTCTCCTCCAACCCACTTTCCCCAACATCCAGGTTATCGCCACCAGCTGCCTCCTACACCTGTAGCTTCACCACCCAGCCCTGAAAACTATGACCCTTACCCACTGCACTCAACCCCCATCACCATGCAGTATAGCCATCCTGAAATGCAGCACTCATTGCACAGCACTCCAGACAGGACATACGCAAATCTGTGATTGTACTGTTCCCCACCCCCTTGCCCTTTCTGTTTCCCAAGCGGTTGTCTCTCTTTTCAATAAATGAATTTTCTTTTCAATAAATGGATTTTTTGGCTTTGAAAACATTCTTTATTATTGCATAAAGTAAAAGATATCTTAGCCCAGGAAAGCACTGCACTTCAGCACTGCAAGTCAGAGTAGCAAACACAGATTCCTGCTAACATTGGAACCACTGCACCTCACTCCCGTGCAGGGCACCAGACATTACTGGTGGCTTTCAGCCTCAAATTGTTCCCTCAAGGCATCCTTAATCCTTGCAGCCCCGCGCTGGGCCCCTCTAATAGCCCTGCTCTCTGGCTGTTCAAATTCAGCCTTCAGGTGTTGAACCTCCGAGTTCCATGCCTGAGTGAATCTTTCAGCCTTCCCTTCACAAATGTTATGTAGGGTACAGCACACGGATATAACCGCGGGGATGCTGTCATCAACCAGGTCCAGCTTCCCATACAGAGAGTGCCAGCGAGCCTTTAAATGGCCAAACGCACACTCCACAGTCATTCTGCACCGGCTCAACCTGTTGTTGAACCGCTCCTTGCTGCTGTCAAGGCTCCCTGTGTAGGGTTTCATGAGCCATGGCATTAAAAGGTAAGCGGGGTCTCCAAGGATCACAATGGGCATTTCGACTTCCCCTACTGTGATCTTCTGGTCTGAGAAAAAAGTCCCGGCTTGCAGGTTCCTGAACAGGCCAGTGTTCCGAAAGATGCGTGCATCATGCACCTTTCCGGGCCATCCTGCGTTAATGTCAATGAAATGCCCACAGTGATCCACAAGCTCCTGGAGAACCATAGAGAAATCGCCTTCTGATTAACATACTCGGAGGCTAGGTGGGCTGGTGCCAGAATTGGAATATGCGTGCCATCTATTGCCCCTCCGCAGTTAGGGAAACCCATTTGTGCAAAGCCAGCCATAATGTCATGCACGTTATCCAGAGTCACTGTTCTTCTGAGCAGGATGCGATTAATGGCCCTGCAAACTTGCATCAACACGATTCCAACGGTTGACTTTCCCACTCCAAACTGGCTAGCGACTGATCGGTAGCTGTCTGGAGTTGCCAGCTTCCAGATTGCAATAGCCACCCGCTTCACCACCATCAGGGAAGTTCTCAATCTCTTGTTCTTGCGCTGCAGGGTGGGGGCGAGCTCCTCACACAGTCCCATGAAAGTGGCTTTTCTCATCCGAAAGTTCTGCAGCCACTGCTCATCATCCCAGACTTGCATGACGATGTGATCCCACCACTCAGTGCTTGTTTTCCGAGCCCAAAAGCGGCGTTCCACTGTGGTCAGCACCTCCGTGAATGCCACAAGCAAGCTCGTGTCATATGCGTTACTCGAGTCGATATCATTGTCGGCGCTCTCACTGTCACTTTGGATCATAAGAAATAACTCGACTGCCAAACATGAAGTGCTGGCGAGACTCGTCAGCATACTCCTCAGCAGTTCGGGCTCCATTCCCGACTGAAAGGGAAGACAGAGCGCGCAGTACAAAAAACGTTGAAAGATGGCACCAAATGTGGACGGAAGCAAAGGGAATGCTGGGATGCGAACCAATGCATCACAGGGCGTTGGGACAGGACCCAGAATGCCCCACATTCCACACCCCCTTCCCACAAGTCACAGCGCCAGAATGGGAAGGGGTGTTCTGTGGGATAGCTGCCCATAATGCACCGCTCCCAATGCTGCTGCAAGTGCCGCAAATGTGGCCACGCCAGTGCGCTTGCAGCTGTCAGTGTGGACAGACTGCAGCGCTTTCCCTACTGCACTCTCCAAAGGCGGGTTTAACTCACAGCACTCTACATCTGCAAGTGTAGCCATGCCCTGATAAAGAACTCCAGTACAGTAACTCCTCACTTAACGTGGTAGTTGTGTTCCTGAAAAATGCAACTTTAAGCAAAATGATGTTAAGCGAATCTAATTTCCCCATAAGAATTAATGTAAATGAGGGGGTTAGGTTCCAGGGAAATTTTTTTCACCAGACAAAAGACTATATTATATATACATACACACACACACACACACACACACACACACACACACACAGAGTATAAGTTTTAAACAAACAATTTAATACTGGTACACAGTGATGATGATTGTGAAGCTTGGTTGAGGTGGAGGAGTCAGGAGGGTGGGATATTTCCCTTACTGCTAAATGATGAACTAGCAATGGCTGAGCCCTCAAGGATTAACTCTCTCTCTACACAAGGCAGCAGGAATGGAGGGAGATATGCGCATTTCCCTTAAGTACACTGCCTTGTTAATTAGATCAGCTTGCTGCTGCAAGCTCCCTCTGTCCTGAGTCCTGGTCTGTCCCCCCTGCTCTATGGAAGATGGGGTAAGCGGGGTGCAGGAGCAGGAGGGAGGGGGACACCCTGACATTAGCCCCCCTCTTCCTCTCCTCCCCTCCACACAGCAAGCAGGAGTCTCGGGGAGCAGCTCCAAGGCAGAGGGCAGGAGCAGCACATGGCAGCGGGGGGAAGGACACAGCTGAACTGCAGGCAGCTGCTGCACAGGGAACTTAAGGGAGCGGGGAGCTGATGGGGGCTGCCGGTCCGCCCTGGTTCCAAGCCCCCACCAGCTAGCTGAAACGGGCTGCTCTTCCTGCAAGCAGTAGACAAAGCAGGCGGCTGTCAAACGACGTTAGAAGGGAGCATTACAGAACTTGAAACAAGCATTTTCCCTAATTGATCAGCAACGTAACAATGAAACAACGTTAACCGGGACGACTTTAAGTGAGGAGTTACTGTATAGCACCTCCCTATAGCCCCTCCTCAACATTTCACATGATTGCATCCCTACTCTTACCACTCTACCCCGGGGACATTAAGAACAACTATAGCTTCACATACCCTGACCTGAGAGAGGCACAGTTGATGTACGTTTAGGTAAAATGGACATGAATGTTCCTTCTCTTTCTTTAAGCTCTGTTCCATAAATTTGTTATGGTTCTAGTGTATTTGCTTTTAACTTAAAAAATTCTGTGCAAGTGTTTATTACTCAATAAAACTCTAGTGTTTGGAAAATAATTCATCTTTATTAGTTCCCAACATATGCTGCAGAATGACTGGCAGTACTGAAAACACCCACTTAAAGTGACAACTCAGAGGATCAGTGACAAACATAATGTAACAATCATAAATGTACAGCAAGCACCACAAAATTAATAGGTGCACTGTCAGTGTTACACCCGTGCACCAAGCTCTCCACAATTCCGAACAGTCCCGCAAACTGCAGGGCCAGGTAGAGCACAGTAACCATAACACATTACTGTGGCTCAGTGTTGAACTGCTCTTCAAAGCATGCCTGAACCCTATAGCTCTGTGTTGAGCTCTTCTAATAGACCTTGTATCGGGCTGCTCAAACTAAGAAGACAGCTGCTCCACCTCTGCCCTCCACCCCGGTGGCAACTTTTCCCCCTTTGCTTTGCAGGTATTATGCAGTGCACAGCAGGGAGCTATAACCATTGAGATATTTTTCTCACTGAGATCCAATCTAGTGAGTAAGCAGCACCAAGTTCCCCTCAATCTACCAAAAGCACTGTCATTCTGTACCCAGTGAGCCGGTAGTTGAATCTTTCCTTGGTGCTGTCCACGTAGCCGGTGTATGGCTTCCTGAACCAGGGTAGGCTGGGTCCCTCAGGATCACTACTGGTATTTCAACATTGCCAATAGTAATCCGCTGGTCAGGAAAGAAAGTCCATGCCTGAAGCTTTCTGAACAGTCTTGTGTTCTTAAATATGAGTGTGTCAAGCACCTTCCCTGACCAGCCAACAGTGATGTCAGTGAAGAGTCCCCGATGATCCACCAGTGCTTGCATAACCATTGATGTACTCTGTGGCAAGTTGGGTTGGTGCCAAAATACAGACATGCATGCCATATATTGCTGCACCACAATTTGGGCACCCCACTGCTGCAAATCCATCCACTATGTGCTGCACATTGCCTAGAGTCATAGTCCTGCATAGAGATAATTAACAGCCGTGTACACTTGCATGACAATGGCCCCCACAGTGGATGTTTTAACTGCCCACTGACCAGTAGCAATCCAGCATTGCAAGTTGCCACAGTGCAACCACCCGCAGCTCTTATTTTGGTGTCCCTGCACTGGAAAGCCATGGTGAGCTTGACACAGAGACCCAGGAATAAAGCCTTGTGCATCCGAAATTTCTGCAGTCACTGCTCATAATCCCAAGCCTGCATTACAATGTGATGCCACTAGTCAGTGCTCGTTTCTCAGGCTCAAATGGCACTCCATCATCTGCAATTGCTCCGTGAATGCCACCAACAATCTTGAATTGGTTCTCACTATGTCCCACAGGAATCTGACCTCCAGGAAACTGTCATGTTCCCCACTGCTCTTCTTGCAGCTCTGCAGATACCAGAGGATTGTGTGTCACATGCTTGCAATGCTCATGACAATAGTGCACAGCTGTGCAGGCGCCACACTTCTGTCCGAGATGGTGGACAGCAACAAGTCCTATGCGGGTTCATGGGATTTTCAAAATAGGCATGAAAATTATGAGATAGAGCTGGTCGGGGGAGGGTGAGAAAGCTGCATAATGGGCCCTTGACCCCACCATCTTGGTCTTCCTTGTGCAACTTGTTTCTGCCCCACCATGCATTGCCAAAACATCCCAAAAGTCAGTGCCCTGGACAGTGGCAATTTGCACATTATTATACCGCCCCCTGGGGCGCCACACTGCATTGAAACAAGCATTCTGGAGGAGTACGCGCAGTGCCGACACAAGGAGCCAAGTATGCACGTGCACAAGCGATATACTAACTATGGCAGCTTTATGCTGACGGAACTTGAGTTGGCAAAAGTTTGTACCGTACATGCCCTTAATGTTGGGTTGAGTTAGTCTCACAATTTAAGTTTTGTAAATACAAGTTTTGAAAACATAGAAGCAATTTAAATGTTTGCATTAATTTTATTTAGTCTACTTTTAATTCCAATTATAAACAGTTTTAGGACTGGATTTAAACATTCCCCTGGAATGAATATAATGCAAAGATTGTGCAATTGTTCTACTGTATAAGACTCAAAATGAGAAACTGAATAGACAAGAAAGTGAAGCTAACTAGCCTATTTCCAGTATCCAATCTGAATAAACTACAAAAAATAAACAAAACTGTATGTTGTTAATTTAATCTATATGCTTGTTAGAGGTGCTTGTCACCACACAAACAGTGGATTCACTCTCTCACAATACTATGGTGAGGTAGGAAAATATCCCCATTTGACATATGGGGCACGGACGCATATAGAAATTAAGTGCTGCTCAGAGCTTTCCCCAAATTGCTGCAGAGCAAAATCTAATGGAGTCTTGTCAGTTTTCACTGCTGCTATACAGAACACTGTCAGCAGCACAGAAAACTGACAAGATAAATTTCACTCTGCTACTTCTTGGGGGTGGGGGTAGGGGAGGAAATCTATGAGCCGTTGCCTAGGTAGGAACATGAGTAGGGTCCTACCAAATTCACAGACCATTTTGGTCAATTTCACGGTCATAGGATTTTAAAAATCATAAATTTCATTATTTCAGCTATTTAAACCTGAAATTTCATGGTATTGTAATTGTAGGGGTCCTGACCTAAAAAGGAGTTGGGGGGGGGGGGTTGCAAGGTTGTTGTAGGGAGGATTGTGGTACTGCTACCCTTACTTCTGCACTGCTGCTCACGGTGGCGCTGCCTTCAGAGCTGAGCAGCTAAACAGCAGCAGCTGCTGGCCAGGAGCCCAGCTCTGAAGGCAGAGCCGCTGCCAGCAGCAGCGCAGAAGTAAAGATGGCATGGTATGGTATTGCCACCCTTACTTCTGTGCTGCTGCCTTCAGAGCTGGGTCCTCAGTCAGCAGCCGCCTCTCTCCAGCTGCCCAGCACTGAAGTCAGCGCGGAAGTAAGGGTGGCAATACCATGATCCCCCCCCCAAAAAAAATAACCTTGACACCCCCCCGCAACTCCCTTTTGGGTCAGAACCCCCAATTTGAGAAACGCTGGTCTTCCCCATGAAATCTGTGTATTTTAGGGTAAAAGCACACAAAAGACCAGATTTCACTGGGGGGGGGGGGGAGGGAGACAACACCAGATTTCACGGTCCATGGTGCATTTTTCATAGCCATGAATTTGGTAGGGCCCTAAACATGAGTAATTCACTAGGGTGGGAGCTCAAAAAGAGACTAAGAAAGCAAATCGTGGGGGGACACTGTCACAGAAGCCAGGAGTCTCTGGGAAGCAGAGAGATGGAGCGTAAGAATCCATTGGACTAGAAACCAGTTGTGCAGACCCTGGGACTGCTGATGTTTCCACATTGCCACCTGGAGGCCATGCAGAGACACCTTCAAGGAGCACTGTGGAGATTAGATACCACACACAGTACTGCCCAAAAGGTCCAGAGCGATAGTATCCTGTGGCCTTCTGACTGGTCCATGTTCATTATTTAATCATGGAGGGTGCCACAAGAAGTTGCCTGGGCAACCACACAAACTTCTGGCTGTGGTGACTCCAGATCTCACCTCACTTTCTAGTCTCCAGTATCCGACTCTAGCCTGGCTCTTGCCTCCTGATACCAGCCTGGTAACTACCTCTGATTTCCTGTTTCCGACCCTGGCCTGACTCTGACCTTATTGATCCTGGCTCTTGTGATTACTCTGATCCCTGCTCAATGACTACTGCCTTGTGGCTGTCCTTGACTTGTGGACACTAGCCCAGCCATGACTGCTAGGCCAGACCGCCTATGCCTGGTCCGAGAGAGGGAGAGAGAGAACATGTATGCACCTTCTCCCAGCAGCCAGAAGGGATTAGGCGGTGGCCTTCAAATTTACCGGACATCTACTAGCAAGAGGTTAATTCTAAAATGCAGAGACATTGCTCAGCACCATCCCCTTGGAAACTGGGGGCATTAAAGGGGGCTGGTATCTCACCCGGGCAATCCCACAGACACTGGAGTATCTTTCACTAGAAGACTTAGTTCTTGAAGTATGTCCCTTAAAACTCAGTTTTCTTCTGTAGTCATTAGGGATTTCCTATGCATCCACAGGCTTCCAACCTTGATGGCAATGCACCTATGGGAAAGGCCCCCTTAGTGCATTCCCTTTTGGCTAAGAATCCCAAGAAAGGAACACCCTTTGTTCGCTACCTTTACTTAGAGGGAGATGTTTTTCCCCCAACTCTCCAGAACCATCTCTGCATGAAATGCAGAAACAATTTAAAACAAACGTTATAAGAAAACAAAATGTATTAAAGAGAGAGAAAATCTGAGTAAAACAAAAAAACACCCTATATGCATAACACATCTAGAATAACTTGGCCAATACTAATCAAGAGAAGTACAAGCTGTGACATCACAGGGAATAAGACATATTTTGCATTTCTTGAGAGTGTCCTTCCCCATCTCCCGGTCATATTGTCCCCTCTAGTAAAAAACTTTCAAGTGATGTTGACTGCTCAGAACACACAGGTGAATGAAAAACAGACATTGGAATGGATTTTAAGTGGCAGGCCGAACTTTATGAACATAACAGTGGATGGGGGCAGTATATGTGCACCCCATCTCACTTACCAGACATTTAAGTAGGTCCAGTACAGGATAGAGGGCTCCCAAAATGTAACCAATAACCCAGGGTAGACCCCTTGACCTACTCAGAGGAATCAGCTCACTTCTGAGTCCTCTAATTCCCCCCCGCCCAGGGCAGATGGGGAGGTAAGATAGCCTCAAGGGGAGACCTTGGTCTGCAGAGACTTCAGGCAACCCCTTCTCCTTATAGCACAAGTTCCACCAGCAAAAACCCTGGGTCTCATTTACCTCTGGGAGCTCACCCTTTAACCCTTTCTCTGTACGTGACACCAGCAGCAAGTTGTGACAAACTACACATTCCTACAGTATCTCTTATTATACTTCGAAATTGTACTCTTCTTTATGCCACCAATGTCTCCACAATGTTGCAAGGAAGGCAAAAAAAAAAAACACCAGAAATCCACAAATTTGGCCCCGACAGGGAAAAAATCCTTCCTGATCTCCAAAAAGCAGGTTATCAAGTCAGACCCACAGCATTCTGGAAACCCAGCTCACTATCTACAGCTTCAGGAAGGGAGGTGGGGCAAGAGCCTCTTGCAGCCAAGTGGTGTGAAGTTGTTGGGCAGGAGAGTGCAGGGGCCAATCAGTTCCCACTCCCCCCCCCCCCCAGCCGTCCAATGGGATGCAGTGAAACCATGGAGGCAGGGGGAGGTCTGGTTCTGATATTTTGGGGCATTTTCAGGCATGCACTCCCTTCTTTCCTTCTCCCCGCCAAGAGCAACAAATCCACTTTTGTGGTCCCACCTACAAAATCCCCCCCTCCCGACCTGTTGTGCTAGGGTGTGTGGGGGGGTGCATTTCTCAGGCATATGCTCACCCAGGCTCTTCTTCACCTCCTTTACACGGGAAACGCATTCCCCCTGTGGTTCGACCAAATGTAGCACTCTCACACTACTCACACTGAGCCTGGAGGTGTGGGAGGTGTAAATCCTCCTCCTCCGCAAAGGAACTGCCTGATGTACTATTCTAGGAGGCTATGTCAATCATTTATGAAATGTCTTTTGGAGATTTCTCAAACCCTGTCAAGATTTTATTCACTGCTTAGGATAAACAGTTTGTGGCTCCTATATCACATCTGTAAAAACTTAAAATTCTTCATAAGATGTGCACTCAAGAGTTATTTCCCATCCTACCTTTGCAACTTATTTCCAAACAACCATTCCACTTTCTGAAGGGCCATCTGTTCTTTGCTTTAGCCTACTAACTATGTTTGCCATGTTCATTGTTCTGACTGGAGGGATCAACCTGAATCCACCTCAGCTGGTCTTTAATAAAAAGACAAGACTAATTTTCTTACAATTCCTTCCTAATTTTTTCTGCTCTACATCAAATATTGCTAATTGACAAATTAATGCCAATCTGCCACAATCCTCTGTAGTGTCTTCTAAAATTGCCAGACCCCCCCTGAAGACAACTCGAAGAGTTACACCATGATCTGTTATAGGAAAGAGAAGGAAAAAGAAGGTAAAATGAAGCCAAGAAGGGAAAAGAGTAACAAAAATACAGATATAGTAAGTTAAGTTTAAGTAGAAAGTTGATAAACATTATTACAATTAAATACAGTTCAAACACTACACAACTATCTTAGTCCTTTAAATTCTAGGGAGTGTGAACCTACAATTAGTGGAAGAACGGGTATTATTTTGCCCTGCCTAGTAGGTTTATTCCTAGGAGTAGTAGGTATTGAGTAAAGTGATTCAAGCCCTGATCATGGGAAATCCTGGAAAGACTTGTATTTATTAAAGAAGATATTCCATAAGAATCTTCTTCTGACAGTCAAGGATTCATTAAAAGTAACTACTCAGGGCAAAAAAATGCAAAATCTAAAGGTGTAAATGCTTCAGAAAGAAGCTGGAATGTAATGGCCAACATCACTTGAGCCTCAATTGCATCAATAACACTGCTCTACAGCCAAAATGCTTCTGAAATAAATGTAGTCAAACTTTACTAATTCTGGGTCACTGAGAACGAAAATGATGCTTAAAATTGTTGATTGGCTCTAGTTTTCAAGATATGCTATTGGGTCAGTATATACGACCCTTGACTTGGGAATAGCGGAGGATAAGTGAGTTATAAAGGGAAGGGATCTCAATTTAAACCATAAATGACTAAAATACATCTTTGACTGGATCTATGAATAAATCTATGACTGGGTTTGGACAGTACTTGCTTTTTAGGCAAAACAATGAATGATGCAATCTGAAGCTGGTATTGCGTCATACATGATATGAATTGCATCATGTTATTCCTAGAAGTCATGGATGATGCAATCATAACGAAGCTTACATCACTCTGCTGAACAAATTGCCCTATATCAGCTCTAGAAATCATACAGTGCCGTGCTCTCTTATTTGTCAGTGTTTGATTTTGCAAAGGGACACATTTCTGTTTCGCCAAAGTGAGCAGAGATGCCTCGTACTTGTGTGAACAGTGCAGATAACTTCTGCTATGTTTGTGGTGAAGTGACTTTTGCATCACAAAAGCGCAGTATAACCACTACGGTTAAGAAAGCCTATCACCTTTATTTTGGCTGCAAAATTGGAGATCAGGACAAGAGGTGGGCCCCACCCATATGCTGCAACACTTGTGCAACAAATCTTCGCCAGTGGTTGAACAGGAAAAGGAAATCTATGCCTTTTGCAGTGCCAATGATTTGGAGAGAGCCAACACATCATACCAGCAATTGTTAAACTCCTCATTTGTGACTGAAAATGAGTGGAAGTTTAGTTGTTTGACCAAAAGCCCAAGTAGTATATAGATGAAATAAAAACATCTTGAATTAGTACAGTGTCCAACATCTTACATGATCCCAAAGCACTTTACAAATCAATACACAAATCTGCAGTGGCTACTTATACACCATGCAATGTTTATAAACATTTTCAGTTGAACACAAACATAACTAGTACATTATAATAGAGTTTTAATAGAGCTTGATTATCACAATACACTTAAGTAATTCTAACTTAATCTGGTTATTTGTTACCAGAATTACCCTGTGTGGACAGAGTTGGAGGGGGGAGATGTTTGGTACCACTCAACGTCCACTGTCCAAAACCCACTCAGAATGATATCTGTAGTTGTGTTTCTTTAATGAATTTTTTACTGTTGCCTTAATAAAACATGCATGAGATAGGGGGAGTTCTCCTCTCAAGGAAATATTTATTTTTAACAAAATGAGAATAGTCTCTTGATGTACATTAATAAACAAAATCCATCAAACGTAAATGCCATCAACATAGAATGAAGATACAATTTTATCTTCTTAATGTTTTCTACAAGGTTTATAATTTAGTAAGCGCATTTTTATATTTTACTGGCATGTCTGTTTGCCACATTGCAAAAATTAAAATACAATGCACAATATTTTAAATATGTTTGCTACTAATGGTAGAGCATAAAGTATTTTAATACTTGAACAGTTAATAGAAACAGGAATTTCTTTCAGGGAAAGTTCCTTTTGTGTATAGATTTTCATAAATTCTTAAAATTCAAGGTCAAATACTCACCTTCTCAGTTTTAATTCCTATTAGCTATATTTAGCTATACTTTTGCTTAACTTCCATTTTGTAGTTATGTGGAACTTTGAGAAAAACAAAGTGATTAGATAATTATTTTATTTCCCATCTAAGATGTTTTTTCCTCACAAAGACGCCTGTGGTTTCTAAGATCACATGCTGGGTTCAGTCTTTCAACTGCTAAATTTCCAAGATGTCATGATTTCACTGAAATCATTAAATGCTTGTTAGTCTTATTCTTAATTATAAAACAGCCTTAACATTGTAATGCATTTTAGATGTCAGAGTGGACTTCCTTAGCTGCATTAACGTTCAAATAATTCTATTTTTATTGACGTTTGCCACATTGTGGCAAACAACAAAATATTGTAGACATGTCTAATCCACGTATCTCCTTACAAAGAAATATGGCAATGACCATCTTTAAAGCACTGGGTCAAAACGCAGCACATTAGTCAGCATCACATTAGTCTATATGAATTTCAATATATCCATCTCTATCTTTTTTTAAAATACACAGGGTCAGTAGTGTTACCTGTTTTAAAAAAAAAAAAAATCACACAGTACATGAAACTCATTCTACAGCTACCTATGAAAAATGGGCCAGTAAATATCTTAATACTTAAAACACTTAATAAAAGCCAATAATTTAATATAAATTGTATTTAAATGTAAAACCAGTCCAAAATTTAATCACGTTGTATTGTAATATTGGTTTTCACCTGTTATTCAGAATTAAGCCTTGAATCAGCAAAGCACTTAAGCATGTGCTTAATTTTACCTGTCTAAGTCAACCACTATTCATTTAAATGTGTGTAAATCCCACTGAAGTCAATGGGATTATTCATATGCTTGAACCTAAGCACCTGCTTAAGTGCCTTGCTAAACTGGGGCCTATAATCCTACTCGTTCCATAAATCCCTGAAATGTAGATTTCTGAAATTATTTTAATTGAAGAATACAATAATCAATCATTTAGTTTGTGAAAATCTACAACTCTATTGAGAGAGCCAGTCTAATAACTAATGAACATGTGTGATAGCCGGCAGCTAGAGATCCACAAATCTACCATAATGATGGAATTGGGGTTATTTCTAGAAGTTAAAATTGAATGCAATTACACTGCCCCTAACGTAACCTTTATTTTGTTTTTATCTGTTGTGACCCAGGAACCTCATGGTGTCAACTGGCAGAGGACACAGAGGGTGCATAGGGTTTTACAGGACTCCCCTTGGTCGAATAATAGTTCACCGAAGGGACACAAATAAGATCACCACTGAGAGCCCGTAGCCCACTGATCATCATAATCACTGTGAAATGTATGTACAGAAAATATTTAAGGAGTTGTGTATCTATACTGAAAATTATGCTTTTAAGGTCTTGGAGTAAAGGCAGGTCATCACGAGGCCAAACATTAACCATCTGAGGTTAGGAAAACTCCTCCCCTCACTCACTATGGGCATATTATTGCCTAACTCTGTATTATGGGGGTTTCATATATTCCTGTGAAGCATCCGGCAATGATAAATTTCAGACAGGATACTGGACTAGATGGACCATTTTTCTGATCCAGCGTGGTATTTCCTATGCTCTGTAGTGTAGAGTTATATGCTCCCGGCGATAAAGCTACCACTGCTTGTTCAGGGTGGGTTGTTTTTTTTTAAATCGCTGGGAGAGCTCTACCTGACGATAAAGCGTGTCTACACTGCCCACATCACCGCGGCCACGTTGTAACATGGGCAGTGTAGACATACCCTTAGAAAAGGATGTACAGGAGAAAGAATTTAGAGAAAGTATCTTTGGTTTATTCAGTTTAAAATAGAGTTTTCAAACACATTTAAAGTCATAGTCCATGATGTTTACAGAAAAAAAAAAAAAATCAGGAAAAAGTTGCGTTAAGGCTCTAAATGTATTTAACAATACTTAATGGAGACAGCAATAATGTGCCATAACAAAAGGGTTCCACCTAATGCACATGTAATTATAACAGCAGTACAACAGTACTCTTTGAGGTCTATTTAATAAACCACATCATTCTATGGGCTGTGTGACACAGTGGATTCCCCCCACCCTGGCTCAGTCAGATAGATCACCTGCAGCAGGCTCCAGTATAAAGCTTATCACAGGGATAAAGGAAAGTGTGACAACACACTGACAGCCGCCAGTTTCAAAGGCAAACACAGTTTGAGTGCTCCTACCTGGAGATTTTAATTTTTAATTTTATCAAGAGACTGAGTTCCAAATTAAGTGTCTGACGCACAGTCAGTCAGAAACCAGAATTGATTTTACTGAAATAGCAATTTTCTCTTAACAGCTCAATAGTGATCAGACATAATGAAAATAAAACATGGCAGGTCCTATATTGCCATGGGTAAGGAATCAGCTCCTAACTTTGCAATTTATTATAATAAAATCTCAGTATAAATTCTCTTCCTTTGTCTCACAGGAAGTTTACCCTATAGTCTCACTCAGGAGGTCATGCTATAAAGTCAGCGTAATCTAACTCTCTTCCAAATCCCAATGCCATCTAGACTCTGGATAGACCGAGTAACCACATTATTTCCTCTGATGTGAACACACAGAGAACTGAGTCCTTATCTTCAAAGTGCTCTATGGCCTGCACCCAGGTATCTAAGAGACCATCTAAAGCTCTGAGACAAAAACTATGCTCAACAACTATGCTCCTCTGGCACAATAAAACTTTCAACAAGAGTAAAGCTTGTCTGTGTGGGAGACAGAACTTTCTTCGGGGGTGGTCCAAGACCATGGAGTGAACTCCCCCAAGAACTAACGACCATCACAACACTCACCACTTTCCTCTCCAAAAGCATGGTACACTTCTTTGACTATGTTCTTCTGGTAGATGTTTTCCTTCTCTGTAACAGGGTATCCTGGACTTGCACGGTGCAATCTGTCTGTGGTACTCTGCGAGCCGACGGCCAAGCCATCTGGTGCAGTGACTTCTTGTCTGGATGGGGCATCTGGCTGTGGTGTTGCAAGATCATCTGGGCAGTCTGGGAGCTAGATAGGAGACTGGATGGACATTTATAGTAGGTCTGTCAGTCAAAAGGGCCTGGTGCAGTACGGAGCTGTGAGAATGACTGTAGCTTTGTCCCTTTTGATATTGAAAAATCACCCTGTGTATCAAGGGTGTTGCGGGGAAGGGTCAGAGGAAAGACGAACAAGAGACATTGGGACCACTGCAAAAGGAAGGCATCTAGTAATGATCCTGGACTCATGCCCCCTCTGGAACAAAGTTCTACCATTTGTCAACAACATCAGTAATGAACAGGTCTATCAATGAGGTCATCACTGGCTCCAGATACACTTCAGCAGAGCCCACTCATGAGTGGTGACTGTCTGCCACCTCAGGAAGTCCACCAGGTTGTTGACACCCAGGAGGTGAAGAGCCGTCAGGATTATCCTGTGTTGATGGCACCATGTTCAGAGTTTGATGGCTTCCAGGCAGAGGGGAGATGAGCACGAGCATTCTTGCCTGTTCATGTAGAGTATCGCGGAGGTGTTGTCCATCAGGATCTGCACTGTGGAGCTTTGAATAATAGGTAGGAAGGCCATGGAGGCTAGTCTGATGGCTCTGAGCTCCAAGACACTGATGTGGAGCCCCTGTCCCCTGGGGACCAGGCCCTTGAATTTGTAGGTGGTCCAGATGGGATCTCCAACCTGTACCTGATGCGTCCATGATTAAGGTCTTTGTCAGGGACAGGGAAGAGAATGGCACCCCTCCACACACACTTCTGAGGTCCTGCCACCAGCTCAGTGCTGCAACTACTGGTTTAAAAGGCAGTCTGCTGACCCTTCAAACCAATCAGTTGGCATAGCCAATCAGGCAGGCTACTGCAGGCCAACTGCACTCATTAGATTGTCCAGAGACTGGCACTGCTGCAGGTCCCTGCATACTCCCCTGTACAGCGAGGTGAGGTGCTTTGCACTGACTGCCACTCCTCACAGCAGACTCCAGCCCCTCAGGGTTGAGACCCTGCCTGTCCAGTGACAGACTGATCCCCATCAAGAATGGATACAGCCAATGCCTGTATGCAAGTGTTTTTCAATCAGGACCTATAAGTCCTGGGATGCTCAGCTCTAGCCACATCTACTTGAGAAGTCCATGTGGTCTCTGACTCCAGTTCTGACCCTTCACTATGACTCCTGGCTCCAGCTGTGACCCTTGGCTCTGGCCCCTGACTTCTGACTCTGGCTCCGGCCCCTGACTTCTGACTCTGGCTCCAGTCCTACCTCGGATTTCTATCAACTCCTATTCTAACCGCTCCGACTCCCAGTTCTCACCACTAGGCATGACTACCGGTTTGGCCATTATGCCTTACTCCCACTCCGACCACTAGACATCACTGTCCACACCCCAGTCATGTGACAATATCCCTTGCAAGAAAAAGTATGAAGATAAGATGTTGTCACAAGGAGGTTGATAGAAAACCAGTTTAGGGTCTCTGGAGAGATTAGGGTGTCCGATAAATGCTGGGTTGTGGGAAGGAAGAGGCCATCCTGCCCTTTACGCCCTTGTATAGGAGCATGAGGCGGCCCAGGCACATGCACAGCACTGCTACTCAAAAAATATCCAATCTCGCATATGGAGCACATGTGCAGCTACAGTAAGATCCTCACTGACACATAGAGAACCTTTCTTTGGTTCTCCCGCACTCTCGTTCTGGGTCAGTTTCACTCCCTCAAGCTCATCCTGGTGTGTCAGCTCCAACATCTTTCAGTCATCTTAGGATGCTGTAGTCATACCCAGCCCTTTTCCATCAACTTCCATTGCGGTTCTCCAATTCCTTGGTCATTTACCTCCATACTCTGTGACCCAGCTGGTCCTCCTAGGTCCTGACTAGTTCTCAGGAACCAATTACTCACTTCCCCCAAAATAAATGGGGCTGGATCTCTTCATTGGTCCCTTTCACTATCCACATTCATCTCTAAAAGCACACTGGCTCCATTCATTTCTTTTGAGAGCGTTACACTAGTGACAGTTTATAAGACCTTCTATTTTGAAACCCATTAAATCATTACCATTCAAATCTTAGAAATCAAAGACCTTAGGACAATTATCTTCCCCAATTTACTTTGGCAATCTCTCTGCCTTTACATATATTAACCAAAAATACAGGTTGCCATTTATTAACAGATACTATACCTTTGGAGCTTAAACAAAAGTAAAGAATTTTGCCAGAGGTTTGTTAACTGATGACTGTCACATCCTATGTGTGTGTCATCTAAGTATTCCCATAGCTACTTTAATGAAAAGAGTATAGAATTTGCCATCTTTCACTCAGATTCTCCTCTGCATCTCCTTATTATCCTAATATTTAAACATATCCTTTAAGAGATTAATACTGTACTTTCTCTTTATCTTTCTATGAGATCGTTTATTGTATCACACAAAGTCCTTGGCATCAATGAAGCATATGTAATGAAACAAAGTTTTTAGTGAAATCTTTAGATTTAGAAAGTAATGTGGAAAAAACATGAATCAGACTGGCCTTTTATATATGTACGTGTGATTATCATGCAAAACATAAGTAAATGAGATGCATCATATCTTGGTACATTTTGGATGAATTTTAATGGATATAGAAATGACTAGCCCACAGAGGGGTAAAAAAGTATATCTGAAAGGAGTCTTGCCAATGTGTATATCAAGAGAGAGTTTAGTGGATGACAACATTCACATTGTTCTGGTGTTTACATTATTTCAAGTTCAGAGGTTTATAAATACAGATATTGTATTTTGTATGTTGGGGTTTTTTTTATTTGTCTTGGCTTTTGAGTTAATGTGTTGACAGCTGTGCCTAGGATTTGCAGGGCCTTTTGTGAAGTAGCAAACAAGAGTCTGTCCCATTCTTTTCTTAGAGGCACTCTCAATATTAACTGCTACCTCCTACTTGTCTGTGACCCTGTTCTTGTTGCTCCAAATCATATAAAATAAATCTGCTGTGCTAGCTAAAAAATATGAGATGTTCTGACACTTTGGAGCAGGAAGTTCACAGCAAATTTCATAGACACCCATGAAGGAAATGGGAAGGGTCATCCAGACATAGGAGCATGCTGACAACAGATACCTTCCCAATCCTGGCTGCAAAAGATCTGCAACGACTTTTGAAGTGCTGAGCCAGGGGATGTCACATCTGTACTCTCCCCTAAGGTAAGCTCTAAATGGTCTGGGACAAATTCAGAACTGATGCAAGTGAGTGCAACGCTACTGATTTGCTGCTTACACCAGTCTGAATTTGACACATTAACTTTAAAATTAGGAATGATAATTTGCAAAGCACTGGGGGGAAAACCAGGGTCTGGATGCAACAGCTGGCTAACAAATGGATGAATGCTGGCACTATGCCTAATACAGAAGCCTAGAAACGTATTAAGTGTTCTACCAGCGTTGCTCGTGTTGGCTTTAGGTATAGCACTCTTGAAAGTCATTGTTATAAACAATACTACTTTTTACTTCTATTATCCTTTTCTTCCAAGGAGGGTAAAGTATTTAAAGACATTAAACCTCATCAATTCTGTGATGCATGACAGTATTATTACATCCATTCTGCAGGTGGGTAAACAGACACAGACAGAGGTTAAGTGACTTGCCCAAGGTCACAAAGCATGCCTGAGGTAGAACCAGTAACTAAGCCAGGAGTGGCAAATTCCATATCCCTGGTATGACCACTAAAAAAAGATTGCCTCACAATATGAGACACCCCAGGGCTTAGTACCTTTTGGACTTGTGTCTTTACAGAATTGTTTTTTAAGAGTTTATCTTAAAGACTGGAGAAAAATTAATTCCTTCCTAGCGCTTCTGTGGAATCCCAAGGCACTCTCAAAAATACTTGGAGGTACAAATAGTAGTAATTTCTTTATTATTCAAGTCATGGGTCTCCCGTAAGCCAAGACTGCTGGTCACACCAAATTGTGTGGGATTTCATGTTGTGAAAAAACAATTCATCGAGGATTTAGCTTAAGACAAATTTTCAATGGTAATCTAAACCAAATGTGACATCATGACTCCAGAACTGACAGGCTAGCCTCTACTTTGGGGCTCCCATACTTATACTTGATTCTTTAATATGGCTATATCATGATTCAATCATGTTCACACAAACAAGCCCAAACCAGGTTATAAGTTTTTGTACTGTGAACACAACCTAAAGATGCCTGAAATTCTGTACTTATTCTCAGATCTGATATGGCAAATGAGATTTAATAAAATATCTGACTCAGAGATTTCTTGTGGGTTCTTCCATTGATAAAATAAAGGGATCTATTGACTGGCTTCTTTAATTTCAGTAGAACAGCATGGCCATTATCCTGAAACTGAAAGCCTTTTGACTGTTACTCAGACTATGAACACAACTGAAAAAGAAATACCCAAAGGAGTTTTGAAATGGTTTGCAAAGGCTCCACAATTTAAATAATTTTTCACTCAGTGGGAACTGCTCACATGAGCAGTCTTACAGAAAGATGTTTAAAAGCTCTACCAACTTCTTCATGTGCTAAGAACATGAAAGTTATGATCTGCCTTGATGCTTCAGTTTTTGCATAAGAAAAACTTTGTAATAGGTATGTTTAGTAGACATGAAATTTGGCCATTTTCTTCCCTGGACTCAGATACCTGAAAGTCAGAGTCAAAAGCAAAGATGCATGTGAGAGAAAAAGACTGAGATGAACTCCTGTAGAACTGAGAAAATTTTTAAGGTTAGAATGCCCTCTTTGGGTATGCGGATATACTGACAGAAATACTGAATTTCAGCATACACAGATGCTATTTTATGCTACAAGAAAAGAAATCAAAAGGCCACACTGTGGCATACTAGAACTTTTAAAGATATTATAAGTTACACGTGACATTCTCCTGTTTGCATCAGTGGAAATATCTGCTACATATTAACATAATAAGAATTCATTTTTATGAGGACAAAAAAAAATCCTAAAACATACCTGACCTAGAAATCCTAAGTTCCAGGAACTATAGTTTTCCATTAGTTATCTGTACTTCTTTAGAATACACACTACAAAAGATCCAATACATCCTGTATGAAAAATTACATTCGGCTAGACTATGATCTAATTAGATCTTTTCCATGTCAAACTATAATAATGTATCAAATCAGATGCAAAAAATAGTGAAAGGCCAGTGCATTGATGCCATATTCTTTTAATAAGAAAGGGACAGTGTTAGAAGGTTAGTAAAACTAGTCATACAAGATGTGGTAACAAACCAAAGTAAAGAATTTTTCAACAAACACCAATTAAGTGTTCAGTATTTGAAACAAACCCAAAAAGCAAGTTCTCAGATGACTATTAAACATCCAGTATTTATACACTGAGATATCATGGGCTTATATCATGGCAATAGTGCCTTAGGATGGATGGATGGATATGCACAACAGTGCACACTGAAGAGGGGCCTCCATTGTGCCTAGGCTGTGGACCTTAAGAGTTAACTGATTTTCTTGCTCTTGCTGGTGGACACTTAAATGACACTTTGATCTACTATGATTAGTTACTAAAAAGTTCTTGTTTATCAATCAGCTTTTAATTTGCTGTAAAATGTATTTCCCTCAAGACATATTTATGCCAAATTATTCAGTTTATTATTAAAAATCATTTGAATATATAGGGTTCATTATATCTCTTTCTAGGCTGAGCCAGGCAGGGGGATAGAAAAGGGAGTAACTTGCTAGACCACCACAAAGGAGGCACTATGCCTTTCAAAAGCATAATGGCTTCACTGGGTACCACAGAATCACAAGAGAAAGCATCTTACATCACACCTGTTCAACAAGTGTAATAAGGGCTTCCTCTAGCACTGATATCTTGGCAAAAGGGGACAGGACAGGAGAGACGGGCCCCACTTTCATGCTACTGAAAAATGCCCCTTCTGTGGCTCTGCATTCCCTTGATCACTGAAGCCTGATTATGATTGTGCCAAGTGCGCTGAGAAGAAAGAATACCTAAATCCTCTCCTACTTTCGTATACTCATGCTGAAGCAAACATAACTTGACCACTAGTGTATGTAGAGACAGAAAGATACACACATGCACAATTATTGACAGTTATGTCAAATGGCATAATTATTGTTCATAAATTTCTCCTTTTCTCTTTACTGTTTTTACTTGGGGGGGGGGTTGGTTTTTTTTTTTTTTTTTTTTTTAAGGGGAGGGGGGTAATTTTTAAATTGTGCACTGTTTTTTCCTGTTGCTTTAGAGTGGGTTTAACGCACACAGCCACACATTTTTGGTAGCTTTAGACAGTTCTGGTTTGTTTTATTCCCTACTTAACTCCCTTTGCCTCTTTTTTTTTTTTAATCCTCTTTTCAAAAATTTTAAACTTCCCTCACTTTTTACTGTGGTTTTAAAACATAAGTGACCATTTTATATATAATTAAATTACATACTTTTATGTAAAATGCAGTGAGCTAAGATTAAAGTCGTTCATTCCCATAATAATGCTAAAATGAGACGACTTGACATATCCCATAGAGTGTAAAAGACTATATGCACTCTAACACATAATTAATACAAAACAAAACCCCAACAACATTAAAATAATCATTTAAACAAGAATCCTGCTGACCAACCACCTGCAAATTAAAACTCTTTTCCAACCACTCATTACAGGAAGCACACTTGATCTTTATCCATCACCAAGAGGAGATCATCAACCAAAGTGATCACAAGGCAAAACCGTCCCAGCAACATCATCCAACCAGGTTGTGGTAATACATGCAAAGTTAGAAACCTCTGTTTTTATTTGATCATAGATCATTGATGGTTTCTTTCCCCAACGACTGAAGGTTAATTACCATGAACCAAAGCTTGGGATCTTAGCTTCCTGACAACTCAATCTCCAGAGGAATAAGCAAAACCAAAGGAACACAGATTAAACATCTTGTTCCTGGTTTACACTATCTCCTTACAAATCTATTACTACCTTATCTACCTCTGCCAATTACCTAAGGACTGAGGAACCAAAGCCCACCACAATCATACCCCTTCCTCCCTAGTCCCAGAAATCCGTATTGCCAACACATGCCAACACTGTTCCACCCTCTTGGCCAGTTGACAGTACCTACCCATCAAAAAGGGATGCAAGCGCCACAGGTGGGTACCTGAATAGTGAACTCCAGGGCTAGCTGCAAAAGTCATTATTAAACCCCAAAACCTTCCTAATTCACCACCCACTCACTACTACTTCACATCAACCATCTCTCACACTTAAGGGCCTCTTCAACATTCTACAATGCCAGCCCCCTCCAAAACAAAAGTCCCCCTTGTTACAACCACCATTGCACCTTTCCTCCCCACTATAACCATACTGTCACCTTGGCTAGATAGAGACAGACAGCAACAATCACCCACTTTCCTGGTCTCAGCAACTCTACCCTGCCAGCCCCACTATCCTGGAAGTAGCAGAGAAAAGAATTCAAGAGCCTCTCACACCCATACATACAAACTCTTTCATCCAACCTCTCTCAGTTTTAACACGCTCATCCTCAAAAAGAGAGAAGATTGCACTCAACATTATGACACCTCCTGGCTTCTCAAACCAGAGGCTCCCCATATTTCTAAACTTCTAATCCTACCATCATCTACAAGCAGCCTCCCTGCTCCAAGTCTTTCCCACAGGCCACCCACCAAAGGATTCTGATATTAATTACTTCCCACCCTGCTGACCTCTCACTCCAACAAGAAAAATCCCTTCAACCATAGCCTACTCATTCTCCCCAGCTAAATCCTCAACATAAACAATCCACTTATCACTATAAAGAAAAGACAAGAAAAAAAAACTTACAATGACATAACATTTGTTATATACTAATTTTCATGATGCTGCATTTCTCATACAACTCCTAATAATAAGGTTCTATCACCTAAATCTATGTATATATGGTTCAGCAAATTACTGTTACAGTTCCAATTTGTCCTACTGAGGTGCTATTCAGTATAATCAACATATGTAGGTAAAGCTCTTGGTAGATGGAAAGTGCTATATATAAGCTATTATTAGTCATACACATTTCCCTCCCCCCATCCCTGACAAGTCACAAACAGCTGTTTGAATTGTTTAAAAAAAAAAAAAAAAAAAAAAGATATAAAAGTTTTAAGTTTTTTACCCACCAGGGCTGCAGTATGCAAACAAACTGAGAGAAAGCAAGAGGAGCAAAGGAATGACTAGATTATTTACTCTGATGTCATGATCATACAACCCAACAATGACCAGTCTGTAAGGCAGCAACAGAGGAAGGAAAAGGGAGGAGGGATAAGAGAGGAGGCTGGAGAGTAGCACCAATTATGTTCATTGTGAGACAGGCTCCCAACTAGTAATATACTATTTTAAAAGTGAGATAATAGAGGGTATGTGGGATGGAGGTAAATGTGGGTCTAAAATGAAGGAATAGCTAAGAGGTATAATGCAGAATTCTGATCTGCAGCATGCAGATCTTCTATAGAGGGCTAGGTGCAAACCAAGAACTATATTCCTCTAAGGAATCACACCGAACAAAGCAATTGTATTTCAGATTTGCACATTATAGAATTGCTATGTGTCTGTAGACTTTAAATTGGGCATTAAATTATTTTAATTTCCATCACCAATATATTGGAAGTATCTTAATGTCAGTAGCTAATATAGTTCTCATAAAGTAAACCAACGAGAAACTTGTAAATATCTGGCACTTGCTCCCACAGGATCACCATTTGTTTTTAATAGTTTAAATCACAAGACATTCGTCTTAAAGCTTTTTTCCAGATAAGAATTTTATTTGGTAAATGAAACTGTATCCATAAGCTAACACTGAGAAAAGGTGTTGGGGGGGGGGTTACAGTTTCTGAAAATTACATCAAATTAACAACCAAATATATTTCAAATTAAGGATGCCACAGCATGCTTTGCTCAGTCCCCAGTGGACCAAACTCTTCCCTAGTGTAAATCCACTCATTTATAATGGGCCACATTATAAATGAGGTTTATAATGGGTTTTGCAGCAGCCTTTCCTCCAGAACAATGAAGTTATTACAACATACCATGGTCTCCAATCCTGATCTAAATGGCACAGTAAGAAAGGGCTAGTCTCTGTAAAAATACACAACATGCTAAGGGGTAAATTCAGAAATCACTATGGCAACTCCACAGGCTGCTTTCTCTTTACCTTTGGGTCTGATATTCCAAAATAGGTAAGAAACCCAGTTTCAATAGGGGGAGTTAATATGTATTTGATTTTAAACTAGAGAGGGCTGAAGATTATTCTCTCTCCCCGAAGGACAGGCAAAGAGAAAGCTCAAAAATGTCAGAATGCTGAAATGAAGGAATCATAGCCCCTGAGGGGTACCAGTGGGGTTGTATATTCTGAAGCAAATCTTATTTGAAAGGTTGAATGGCTCCGTAAATGTTGGAAGCCCAAGTTATGGTGAACAAAACAACCAAACAGTGAGTGCCTAACTCTTGAATGAAGTTAGAATTAACCATCTGTTTAGTGTGTTCAGAAGTACTAAATATTATTTGCTGTGTTTTCTGTCTTATTTTTTATGTATTCACTGTCCACTAGTGTAAATAGTCTTTGCCTCAAAACAACAATATCAGATACAGTAGTTTAGAATCAGAATCTAGTCTTTGTTTAAAAAAAAAAGAACAAAAGCAAATAAAACACGTTATACATTTTAAAGAGAGAAAAAAAAATCAACAAAGACGGTATGTCTGTATGTCATTCCTTTGCAAGCCTTTACAGTCCAGATGATGCAGCACTGTGCTCGTACATGCAAGCCAGGAAGTGCATGTGAGTAGTTTATTTTCACTGCCCAAACACTGTGAACCTAAAACATTTATATCAATCTTTGCAGAGAGCTTTCCTAATAAAAAAGCGTCCAACACTGGGGAAAGGATGTGGATAGACAAATTACTGCAGACAGAGTAATAGGGTTTGATCTAGAAAAGAGGACCCACAACCTCAGTCTGTAGCACAATAAAAGAAAATTTCTTTCAGATACTGTTTCAATGGTACCTCATACCAGTCAGGTTAAAAAATATATAGAGACTGAACAGGGATAAATGTTGGGGAAACTGGCTTAAAAATAGAGATTTTATGCATATTTGGTGGAAATGTCCAGTCATTAGAGTCATTAGATGCAGTCCGTAACCAAATACCACAAATTATTGGATATTTATTACCAAATCATTCTTTGGTAATCCTGCTGAGGCTTCCTAGTGGAAATGGTCATACAAAAGGAGATGAAGAATTAATCTCTCATCTGCTAGTAACTGCTTGGCTATTGGTAGCCTCTCACTGGAAAAAGAAAAATATCCCAGCTATTGAGGAATGGTTAAAAAAAACATGTGAGGTTGTGGTTATGCTAAAAATTAACACATCGATAATTTACCCAGTAAAATAGACAGAGGACAGATAAATACTTAGAATTTGAATATAAACATTACCAACATACCTGGTCTGGTAAATATGTGTATATAGAGACTTCCCTCTATGTAATAAAATCACTAGAAATGAGGTATTGTAATGATGCTCACTCTGTAATATGGGAACAGCCTGTTAAACAGAAAGGTCTGATGACTGTATTCCTGTATAAGGTCTCTTTAAACAAAATATAACTGTTGTAATGATTGTTTTGCTTCTGATATTTCCATGGCAAAGATTTGTAAACTTCTTAAAACTTGCAAAATAAACAAAATAAATAACAATAACATAAAATAAAATAGATAGTGTAAGTGGTGGAAAGTATGGTGAAATGTAAAACTAGATTTTTTTCTTTTTTTCTTTTTTATTATTGTTAATAATCCCAGGCATTATAAGTAACACTGCTAAGGAAAGATTGTTTTATTAAAATATTTTTACCCATTAAATGTAAAATTTATAAGAAGGTACTCAGATTATTTGGACCTTGGCACGCACAGACCACAATACTGGAGCTGACTTGATGCAGGTAGGCACAGGTGCCCATATAGAGCCCCATAAAACCCTTACAAGCAAGAAAATGTCCAGCTACACTATCCTTCTCTAAGATACCTTAAATTCAACACAACCCCACTGCTCTATAAATAAGCTTTAAATAAGCTTAAAACAACCTCCATTATGTATAACACACCACATTTCTCACAAACATTACAACGTAAACCTTCACTGACCTCAGCACCATTCACATCCATAGATGTAGGGACATGCATGAACTGGTGAAGTGTGTGTGATGTTATTTTCCTACAGAGAACAGCTAAAATATTCTGTGGAAGAAAATGGGGTTTGTAGTTCAAAAGAGGGTGATGCTAATGCCCGAGTGAATTTTGAAGTTTCCAGACACTATTTGTGCAAAACATATATGAAATTTGAGACTACATACAAATTTCTGAAATGTCTACTTTAAAAAAAAAAACTTTTCTCCTCTCAGGCACATCTGCCAGTGACCAAGACCCCTTCAAGAGTACTTTTTACTATGGTTTCTTTTAAAACAATCCACCATTTCAGCTCCACAGGGCCTACAAGTCCTGTCAATATGAAAAGCCTAAGACAACCTTAACTATGGAGCCACTATCAGTGCCTCTATAACATCTGATCGCCATATTTGGGGTCGGGAAGGAATTTTCCTCTAGGGCAGATTGGCAGGGGCCCTGGAGGTTTTTCGCCTTCCTCTGCAGCGTGGGGCATGGGTCACTTGCTGGAGGATTCTCTGCACCTTGAGGTCTTTAAACCATGATTTGAGGACTTCAATAACTCAGACATAGGTTAGGGGTTTGTTACAGGCGTGGGTCAGTGAGATTCTGTGGCCTGCGTTGTGCAGGAGATAAGACTAGATGATCATAATGGTCCCTTCTGACCTTAATGTCTATGAGTCTATGAGAATCTGAAATCTACCACAGCCTAAATTTTAGTGAAGAGAACAAGGCTCTGCCACTACTATATAATTAAATGTTGAATCCCTTTAACCAACCAGGAAAAGTTTAATACAGTAGAACCTCACTAATTTGCACTAATTACTGAAAGGCTCATTGCAAATAAGTAATTGAACAAACACGATCGGGAAAAAAGCAGAGATAATGCATCACAATGTATTTTGTTCAATTATTTGACAAGTGTAATTTAGTTTTAATTAGTGACAATAGTTCATGGTATATGTTCTGCAGTACATTTTGTAAAAGTAATACAATCTTTGTAAAAAGACACCTCATTACAACACTCTTAAATCTTCGTCCAAAGTAGAGAGACTGTAATCTAATTTGCACACAAAAACTGGTGTGGACTGGTAAGTGTGAAGTAGTAAGGCTCTACTGTAATATTGGCAAAGATAATGAAAAGTCTGTCTAGGGGGTTTCTTAGACTAGTAGAACTTTAATATAAAACACAAGTATATCTCTAGAACAGTGGTTCCCAAACTGGGTTCGTGAACCCCTGGGGGTTCGCAAAATGTTACGGGGGTTCTCGGGAAAAAATTCTCTAATGGCTGACAGAGCTGTCCCTAGGGACTCCAGGTAGCATGGGGCCAGCAGCCCGGAGCCCCTGGACTTCCAAGAGCTAAGCAGATCAAAGCAAGCATATCTATCACACTGAGGAGATTTAAACTTCAAGACTCATAAGAAATGGAAAGGGAGGTGGATATTTTTTGCTGTTTTTAAATTAAATAGGCAGCTAGTATTGTTTTTTAAATTATTATGAAGAACAAATTTAAGCTTTGTTGTAACATGCATCATTTGCCTGGACTGCTGAAGACCTGAATGCTTGTGTAGGAGGAACTCTTTGAATTGGCTTCTTAAATACCTTCATGCTGTTTCCCAACTGATACTCCTTGATGAAACATAGGAGCCTTGTCTTATAACAGGCTTATTCAAAGTGATACAAGCTACAAAAGTGAGATCTTGGAAGAGTGTTGCCGTTTTCATAATGTAATAAAAATACTGTAATGATAAATAATTATTAATAATAAAAAGTGTGTATTAAGCATGTCATAAAAACAAATTTTATATTTCCAAGATCACTGCTTTTATAATTTATGCTGAGGTAAGGGAGAAAATCCCTGCAAATATTCATTTTTAGGAGGGGGTTCAGGAGCTTTGACATTTTAGTGAAAGTGGTTCACAGGTTGTTCAAGTTTGTGAACCACTGCTCTAGAAAAGCAAAACAGTAGCTGGAATGTCCACTCAACCATTACCAATGTTTCACTTAGGTACAGCCTACAGTAGGGAAGTTTTTCAAAAATTTCCCACCATTGCTTACACTAGTTCAGCTCAACCAGTGTTAATAATAGTGGGAGCTCTAACATGGATGGGTGGCCTTCTGCTGGCAATCAACACAGCAGTGTTATGAGATGGTGCTTAAAATGCCAGTGGTCAAACTACATTAGGGTTCCCAACATTCTTAATGTTAGTGGAACTCCTGATCTATACTTAGAAGTTTTACCAGTATAACTATTTCAGTTAGTGGTGTGATTTATTTATTTTTTTTAACCAAAATTGTTATAACAGTAAAAGCCCTAGTATGGTTGTAGTTATACTAGTATAATGGTGATTTATACAAGTATAGTTTTTTCCTCTTCACATGGAGGAAAAGCTATACCAATATAAAGTGCCTTTATACTGACATAACTTCAGCCATGTTAGAAGGAGTTGTACTGCTTTAACTATATCGGTGTGGTTAAAGCAGTACAACTTTTTAGTGTAGACGAGGCTTAAACCAGCAGTATAGCATGTTGATAGTAGCATGGTTTTTTTTATAAGTGTCTTTACATTTACTAGGCTTGCCTTATTTGTGGATTAACTACTGGCATCAGTGTGCTGAAACTGTAGGTCTCTAATTGCACAGTTTGAAAATCAGAATATTTTTTCCCAACAGTGCTGGAAACTTTTCCATGCACACAAATTCTGTGTTGTACATTTTGTAATAATATTTCAAAACTGTCAGGCCTTCTGAGTGAACAAAAGCAATAAAATAAATACAGTGGTGTCTTCCTAAAATTCCACCTCATTTTGACCACTGCATTCCCATAGGAAACAAAGGGACCCTCAACATACTTAGTACACCTGTGGGAGTGTATCACAGAAGCAGGAGACCAAACTGGCTCCAGGGGACAAACACAGTTGTAAATTGGTAGATTATCACCAGGGTGAGGGTCACCAACAGTCCCAGGGCTGACCACTAATGTTTTTATCTGATCTATATCATCAGGGGAAGGTACCGCAGCTGAACTGGGGCTGCAAAAGAAAAAAAAGCTAATTCATGTTTAAAGGGACATCAACATATTAATTATTCAAAAGTAATTTCTGACATTACCCCTACCCCTTCTGTTGGTGAGAGAGAGAAGCTTTTGGTTCGAAGACCTGAAGAAGAGCTCTGTGTGATTCACAAGCCTGTCTCTCTAACCAACAGAAGTTGGTCCAATAAAAGGTATTACCTCATTCACCTTGTCTCTCTAATCTCCTGGGATCAACACAGCTATAACTACACTGCATGCATTATCCCCGTTCCTAAGTCTGTCAATTTGTTGTTGTTTTACAATCACATCTTTTCCTACTTTTAAAAATATTGCTCTCTCTCTCCCCAGATGGCCTTCCTAGAAACTAAAGAGAAACTGACCAACTGGTTACAGAGAACACAGTGAAACAGACTAAAGACCCATCCACAAAATGGGGATGATAGCCCACAAGAATGTTATGAGGCTTACATTTTTTAATGTTCATGACATTTTGAGATTCACACATGGTAAAGACCAGGTATTATTTATTTCAGGACACTCAGCAGGAGAATAAAAAGTTCACAGATAGATTTGTTTTAGAAAAGCAACAGAATAGTAGACAAGTTAGCAGGAAAAGCAGAAGTACCATTACAAGGACTCTTGGGACGGTACAAAGAAAAGTATAAGGAATATAGTTTATTTAAAATATTATTTTGATACTGTAGTTCATATTTAAGTAGAGGACAATTTGCCTTGAAATCTAAGTCACCTACCATGAGCAAGGGACACACACCAACATCCCACCTGAGATAAATACCCAATCTTTTCTTTTACTTGAGATTTTTTGGGTGTTTATGGCGAGACAACTGGAAGTTTTTAACTTCTGTTCAAGATGAAAAGAATATTGGAGCTAGAGGAGCCCACCAAAGCCAGTCCAAAGCAGCTCCCACTGGAAGCCTCAAGATCTGAAGTGGGGAGCCCTCGCAGGAGGACCCAGAACTAAGGTAACCGTATTTCCCTAAACTGAAAACAAGAGGCCGGGTAAGCAGTGACACCAGGTGGCTCGAGTCAGCCCCGACCACCTGGCATGGCCATTTCTCCCGAGCTGATGTTACAGCCATCACGATTTTTTTGGCAAAACTAGACATTTCTCCCATTTGCTGCTGCTCAAACATTCCTCTGAACCCTCCTCCGCCAGAGCAAGAGCAAAGGGAACAAATGCCCAGTTTTGCCCCCCAAAAAGGCTTGAACTCCGGGACCGAGCTTAAAAAAAGAGGCCAACCCAGCCAAAACAGGACCTCTGGTCACCCTACCCAGACCAGACCTTCCCAAGCACTAGCTAACCGGCACGGTGGTCACGCTGACCGGACGCCCACAGGTTTGAGGCTTATCTGGTTACAGCCTCTCCCGTTTGCTCGCTGGGCCGGGCGCCGCTCTGTGTTCCCCGCTTGTACAGCGCCGAGCACAGCGCGGTCCTCGCCCGGCCGGGGGCTCCTGGGTGCCAGCGCAGCACCCATAACGACTAACACGGCCCCCGCTGCCGCCTCCCCACTGACCGGTACCGGGTGCGAGGGCCGGAGCTGGACTCGCCTGCTGCCTCCCGCCGCCTCCCCCCGGGCTCCGCGCCTGGCACCCCGGAGCCGCCCCGAGCCAACGGTTCCCAAGGCGGAGCAGGGCCGGGCGAGGGGGCGGGCACAGGCCAGTGTCGCCACCTCCCCGGCTCCCTGCGCCGCGAGCCAGGCCGTGGCGGCCCCGCTCCGCTCACCTGGGCTCAGCCCTCCGCGCCCGAGCTGGGGCTGCTCCTGCCGCCGCCTCTCCCCGCCGGCGCCGCACCACATCCTCCGCCTGCGCCGCCCGCACCCGCCGCTTGACTCGCTGCCACCGGCCGGCCCGAGACCTCAGACGCGGCCTGGCAGCGCCCCCTAACGGCCCGCGACAAACGGAAAGTTGGGTCTCCCCGAGCCACTCCCTCGCCGGGACACAGGGAGAGACAGGCCCTACTTACAGCTACCAACACACCCACATCGCAGCTATACACCCCACATCACACACCCTCACCCAAACATATCTACACCCCACATCACACACACAGCCCACATCTATACCCCCACCCGAATATATCTACACCCCAGGTCACATCTATACACCAACACACCCACATCACATCTATACAACACACCCACCACAGCACCTATCTACACCATATAGCACATATATATACCCACCTCAGCACACACCATATCACCTATGTATACCCACACATGCACATCACCTACAGTATATTCACCACACCAACACATGCACCCCATACCACATCACTTATATATATATATCCACACCTCACACACACACACACACACACACACATATATATACACACATACACACATATACACCTTACACCAGATATATACTCCCATACATCAGATGTATACACCACATGTATACTCCCATACATATACACCACATCAGATATACACACCACACACATACACACAATATCACATATATACACTCACACATCCAGTATTGCCAGCCCTAAGAGTTCAAAAATCATAAGATTGGCTTAAATATCATGATTTTTAATTTTTAAAAAAGTATATATATGGAGGGGGGTATTTGTCTTCTGGTTTTTGAGCCTTTAATGTGCGCTCAGGTCATGTTTTCAAGCTTTTCTCCACAACTATGAGAGAGAGAAATAAGAGCAGAGATTTTTGATTTAATCATAAATTCCAGCTTTTCTGTCTTTAAGGAAAACATAAACTAACAAAACTCACAGTAAGATTGCAAAGATTGACAACACTGCACATCACATATATACACTCATATATACATACACAGCACAGCTTAGCACATCACATATATTACATCCAAAAAAGTGTATGTTAAAAGAACATTAAGGTTGCAAAATTAAGCACTCCAAAGCTAGAAAATGGAAGAATTAAGATTGCCCATGTATACAGTATTTAGTTACATGATCATATACTATTTTTTCTACAGGACCCCTGCCTCATTCGTTGCAGAGGATGGACAGTGCTCTAGGAATGAATCAGGGTTGTGTGGTGAAAAAGGTGCACCATACATGCTACATACATATATTATACATACATATCACATGACATATGCACACCCATAAATACATACAGACCACACCCACACAGCAACCACAGATATATTCAAATCACATATACACTCTACACACACACATATCAAATAAAAATGCAAAACTAATATTTTTAAAGAGATTTTATTTTTAGGGGAAATTTTCATTAGTGCCAGCCAGTGTGTGCAATTTGCAACTTCCATACACAATTGCAAAATTCAAGCGTTTAATTCTGTAGTAATTTGTATAATGAAATTTAGAATGAGATTTATCTTTGCATGACATGTAAAAGATGCAGTGTAATAGAATATGTTTATTTATATAACACCCAAAGTTTGTCACGTGCTTTATAGACATGCCCATGCCCAGAAGAGCTTGCAATCTAAGGAGCTGCAAAATTTTATGCACATGGGTATTCTTATTTAGATTAGTATGACTACTTAAGTTCATATCTCCTGATTGGCTTTTAATGTACTTTTGGACTGAAGTTGCACACATCATATCTGACTGATTCATATTCCAGATTCCGCTTTGAAATTAATTCATTTTAACCAATTTTGGCCAACTTAGCACTTAGTTTATTATGGACTATGTCCAAGTATCCTGAGCTTGATGTAGCTTTGAGAAGGCATGTAAGAATTAGATTTTTGTTGGTGAATGTCCGTAAATGTCAATTTCATTGTACACACACAAACCAAGGGAAAATATTGCCATCAGTAATAATATAAATTTACAAGATAGGCAAAGTGTGCTGCTTGCAAACATTTAATATATTTTGACATGTAATGCTGACAAATTGTGGTTTAATGGTTACAAAGCTTTAACTTTTTTAAATTTCAACATCTACTGTCATTAAATAATTATTGTCTGACACCTCCCATAATTTCCCACAAGTGTGAAAATTTAAATCAATCAAAATAAAAAATGCTTAAAAATAAAGATCTATATTATCTCTTGAAATTATACAACAGTATAAGTCGAATTCTGCTAAGCCTATTTATAAGTTAGAGAAACCTCTGAGAGAGAGAAATATCTGCCTTTGTGTGTGGAGATTAAAATCCACAGTTGGTATGGATTTTGAATGGTTGGAAATTTCAGACTTCTATGGATTGAAATTATATGGTAAAATAAGCTAAAATAGAAAATTAACAGCATTTTTTCAACTCTTTTGAAAAGAGGATGTGTGCAAGTCTTACATTGTAAAAGAATGCTTGTAGTTAATTAAAATTAATACACAGCCATGTCACTGAGGCCCAGATTGTCCTCATTCCTACTTCCTTGGCCCAAATAAAATTCAGGTCAATTTGCAGTTCCTGCACTCAGGATAGCCCAGGGGCTACTCTGTCTTTACTCCCCTAGAAGTGCACAGTACTCCAATGAAGGGAAGAGAGGAGGTAAGACCATGGTACCAAGCCCTCTCCTCTACACCAGCCTGCAAAGAGGAACCAGTGTGCAGGGGCAATCAACTATACAATATGAAGGGCTGTAATAGTAAGCACCCTCCCATACACTTTTGGAAGCATTGGGTATTCCACCCCACCCCTTACTTTGGGAAGTGCCTATGTGTATACTACATGCAAAATGTTTTGCTTTTAAATTTAAATCTACAATGCATCACTTTGATAGTGCAGTCACTGTGCACACAGGAGTTCTTTGCTGAGATTGTATTTTGTATGCTGTAGAATATTTTCTTCTCACATTCAAGGGAGCATGCATACAATTATGTGATATGATATTGGAAGCAATCACTGTGCTGCATGCATCTTGGTGGCTTATGATTTTCATTAACTAATTCTTCACTAAGAATTATGTTCCTTTTTGATGTGTCTCATGATCTTTTCTATTTTATTTCAAGTTAGATTAACTATATCTGGTTTATATTCTTGAACTAATCCTTTCAACTAGTTTTGTTTATATGCGCTGTTTGAATTTCTCAGTCTGTGGATTTGGATGTCAGAAACATTAAGTGTTGTAGGTGCATTTTAATATACAGCCATCACATGCCATCAGTCTCTGAGGAACTTGCAATGTATATTTCAGGTTTCAATCAGGCCATAGAGCAAGGAAACTGCCCTCATTTGTGTATTAAGGACACTATCATTTTTCTTTTTTTCCCTTCCATTTTATTGCAGCCATCAACATCTATCCTGAGACCCCTCCTCTAGTTTGAGTTCCACAAAGGCTAGTTGTCATCTCTCTTTTTTATTTTTATTCATCTCTATTTTTTATTTACCTTTTCCCTCTTAGTTAACTCCCCTTCCTCCTTGAGCTGTCACCACCACTTTTGCACTGATAAACTCAACTTTACTTCTTTTGATACCTTTAATTGCTTACCTGGACTAGGTAAATTTGTGATTTTGTCTTACTCTTCTTTTGGCTTCAGTCTGGATTCTGCTTTCTTTTTTCTTTCATATCTCCTGTGTTTACATATCTTCCTATCACCATCTCTATCACCACATTATCCATGTACACCAGTGCCTGGATTCAGCATCTTCTGTAATCATCATCAATACATTCATCACCCCTCAGTTTTACTATTGTTCACATATATTCTTTATACCTCCATGTCCCAGGTTTTTAATCCATATGCAGAATGTTGCTGTCTTCCCACATAAAGTGAATGCCTTTAAAAAGCCAACATTTGCCAGCAGATGCCGCACAGTTATTTCCTATTTTAGATTGGAGGAGAAGGAACTGTAGTGTCTCAGATACTGGTGTGTGATTTTGGCAAATGTTGCCTCTTTAATGGTGACCACTTTATAAGGTGCAAGGCCATCACTCTCTCATTTTCTAACAATTTCGCTGGCTCTCCACTAATTACAGAATCCAGTGCAAAATTGCCCTCTTCATTTTTCAACCCTTCCATGGGCCTCTCTCCCTTTCTTGTTCCTCTGCTTGTCTGGAACTGACCTCTCCTTTGTACAGTACCTTCATGCAACCTTGACATCATTGTAAGAGTACTCTCCTCTGCAGCTGCTGCCATCTGGAACAGGTTTCCTGTAGCTCTGTGTCTCATCACCTCCTTCCTCTCATTTCAAAACAGCTGCAAACATTGCTTTTCTTCCTTTCCTTACGCTTCTTAATTTTTTCCCCACTAGGCTATCAGCACTTACCTTAGATACCCAGTGACAGGAGCTTAGAAATATCATGGACAGAGCAGATGAGATTAAATTTGGCTGTGTGTATTATTTAACTCTGTAAATGTTCACAACGACTCTGTAGGGTGTTCTGGGATGTTGTTTGTATGAAAGATGTTCTTCATTATAGAATTATAGAACCATAGGTTTAGAAGCAAGCCAAGGTCATCTAGTCTAGCCCCCCTGCCAAAATGCAGGATTATAAAACTGTATTCTTTTTAAAAATCAGAGCACTGGATGCAAAATCCTGGCTCCAATGAAGTCAATGGCAAAACTCCTATTGACTTAAATGGACCAGCATTTCACCCCCCAAAAAATATTTTGTCTTAAATATGTCTTAAACATAGCAATCCAAGAGAAACAGCTACAGCCCTCCTTTAACAGGAGCTAGTTGTGGAGAGAAAATCAGGCAAATTGGGAGTTGGGACCGAAAGGCTAAGAGCTGGACTGGAAGGAAGCCTGTTTCTGGCAAGCAGGGTTGCCCATTTTGGTTGAATGTGTTCCTGGAGGTTTCATCACATGACATAATCTTTAATTAAAGATTAATCTTTAATTCCTGGAGACTTCAGGACAATCCTAGAGGGTTGGCAACCCTACTGGCAAGAGCAGCAGCAGCGACAGGAATGACCTTCAAACAAGGGGGCTGTGCAGATAGGTCTCAGCAAGACAGAGAAAAGGACTGGACTCTGGCCAGAGGATCTGCAAGCCAATACATTGTTACCTCTAGCTGAGAGTTTCCTGGAGAGAGAATTCCTAGCACTGGGCCTGAGGAGCCCCATCTTCATACCTCTGTACTGGACTACCCCTAAAAGCTGGATTAGGGACTGCTTGTTCATATTTTGTTTGTAATTTAAAGCAATTGTGCCAAGAGTAATTGTTGGGGTTATGTCTGGCAGCCCTAGTGAAGCAGCTCTTCGTTATTCATTAGACTCTGTGAGGTTGATGGGAACCCAGTGAGGGTTGGAGCCTGGAGGACCTAGTGCTTGCAGCACCCACAGTGCTTGACTTTGAGTGCATGGCACACCGAGCATGCTACCAGACGTCTAAGGGTATGTCTGCGCAGCAAAGAAAAAAAGCTCTGTGCCAACCACAGGTTTGCTGTGTAGACATACCCCAAGAGACAGGAGTAGCACAGCACTCTCAGCAGCTCCCAGTTTATAGGCCCTTACGAAGAGTTTGTGCCAGAGTACTAGCAGCAGCACCCTGATCACTGACATTGCTGCAGCATCGAGAAGGCTGCAGGCTCAGCTGGAGGCAGTTAACCACTCTTTATTGGGGGATTATGAGCATCTAGGTGGCAATTACTGGGGTAATGATATAATTGAGAGAATATAAGTAGAAGGAACAGGAAGCAAAGGGGAGCTCAGGAGGTGAGCTGGGTAGAAAGTGCCTGCTACAAGAAGTCTGTGTTAGGCTCTCTGTATAAAAGAGCAAAGGGATAAAACGTACAGATGGTGGAAGGAAAACAGCTCAGGTGTGTTTATGACAGTGAGGTGACAGAAACAAGTTAAGCAGCACAACCTGGGGTAACTGAAATAGTACCCTGTGACAGAGTTATAAGGGGTTTTTCTGTTCCCCTGCTGATGTTAATAGAGATCTTTTTTGTGGATGAGAGAATAACACCAGTGAACGTTCTTGGGGCCACCTCTCCTCCACACTCCCTGCCTGTCTGTCTGTATACACATCTGCTTGGCTGTCTTTTCATTTCAGTTTTCATAGAATCATAGAATATCAGGGTTGGAAGGGACCTCAGAAGGTCATCTAGTCCAACCCCCTGCTCAAAGCAGGACCAATCCCCAGACAGATTTTTGCCCCAGGTCCCTAAATGGCCCCCTTAAGGATTGAACTCACAACCCTGGGTTTAGCAGGCCACTGCCCAAACCACTGAGCTATCCCTCCCCCCCTGATTTATTTTTGTTGATAAATACCCTCTTGCAAAGCCTGGGGAAGAGCATGCACGTGAATGTTCCCCAAGGCAGTGCAAGAAAGTGAAGTTGGGACAGGAAGTTCAACTGATTATTAACAAGAATACTGTCAAATGCATAACAAAAACAAATTGGGGGGAAAAAAGAGGAAAATCACTGGTGCCAACTGTCCCAAATTTATTGCAAATCTCACAATATTAGGAAATTCAGAGTTACGATTAAAAGAAATCCAAACATGAAGGTCTGAAAGTGCACAATTAAGGCAGGCAACCAACCGTAACTCTGACCCGTAGTGACACCACAAGGCAAAAAATTGGAATTAATCATGTATTTTTAAAAAAACAGTTTAATCTAATCTGGGACTAAAAACTGTTATGCACTAAACATAATTGTGTGGTTATTGCACAGTGTCACTACAGGGCAGAGCTAGGGCTGTTTGGGTGCCGTAACTCAGGGCTGCCCGGGGGGGAGGCAAGTGGGGCAATTTGCCCCGGGCCCCGCAGGGGCCCCCACAAGAATCAGGGCCGGCTCTGGCTTTTTTGCCGCGGCCGGGGAGGGCGCCGGGGGGCAGGGCGGCTGGAGCCCTGGGAGGAGGGCGGCGAGCCCCGGCCGGGGCTCCGCTCTCCCCGGCGGCCGGAGCGCCACGCCGCCCCCCTCCAGGTGCCGCCCCAAGCACAAGCTTGGTGGGCTGGTGCCTGGAGCCGGCCCTGACGAGAATATCGTATTCTATAGAATTGCAACTTTTTTTTATGGAAGGGGCCCCCAAAATTGCTTTGCCCCAGGCCCCCTGAATCCTCTGGGCAGCCCTGCCCTAACTGTGTACTTCCATGCCCTAAAAAGTTTTTATTTCTTCTAAATTTAACTGTAATTCTGAAATCCCTGGGTTTGTAACCCTTGTTTTGGAGATAATTACAACATCCCTGTGTGGTTTTTACTCTTAGGATATTGCTATGCATTGAACCTTAACTCTAGTTTAATTAATTGGTTCATACAGTTTAAGGCCACAAGGGACCATTAGATCATAGAATCATAGAATATCAGGGTTGGAAGGGACCTCAGGAGGTCATCTAGTCCAACCCCCTGCTCAAAGCAGGACCAATCCCCAACTAAATCATCCCAGCCAGGGCATCTAGTCTGATCTCGTGTATATCACAGCCTGTCCAATTTCACCCAGTTATCCCTGTACTGAGCCCAATAAGTTGTTTGGCTAAAATATGTCTTCCAGAAATGCATCCAGCCTTGTTATCCAGACAGCAAGATATGGAAAATCCACCCCATCCCTTGACAGTTTGGGCCAATGGTTTAATCACCTTCACTGTTAAAAAACTGTGTCTAGTTTCTCATTTGAATTTGTCTGGCTTCAGCTTCTAGCCATTAGGTCTTGTTATGTCGCTTTCTGATAGTAAATGGCTCTTTAATCTATCTGATATTTTCTTCACATGAAGGCACTTACACACTGTAATCAAGACACCTCTCAGTCTTCTGTCATAGCTTCCAGGGCCCAAGGGCAACTGTGATAAGCCAGAGTGACCTCCTGTATAACACAGGCCATAGAATTTTCCCCAAATAATTCCTGTTTGAATTAGAGCAGATCTTTAAAAAAAAAATCCAATCTTGATTTAATAATTCCCAGTGATGGCGAATCCACCACAACCTTAGATAAATGAACTATGCTCATTGTTAAAAATTTACACCTTATTTTCCATCTGAATTTGTCCCGCTTCAACTTCCAATATTTGGACCTTGTTATACCTTTGTCTGCTAGACTGAAGAGCCCATTATCAAATATTTGTTCCCTTATCTAGGTAGTTATAGACAATGATCGAGTCACCTGTTCATCATTCGTTTTGAATAGCTAAACAGTTTGAGTGTTTTAAGTCTCTTACTGGAAGACATTTTTTCCACCCCTTAGATTATTTTTGTGGCTCTTTTCTGCACCCTCTTCAGTTTTCCAACATCCTTTCCAAAATATGGACACCAGAACTTGACATAGTATTCCAATATGTGTCTCACCAATACTGGATACAACGGTAAAAATTATCTCCTTTCTCCTCTATTTATACATCTATGGTTCACATTAGCCCTTTTTATCCTTGCCTTCGCAGGGGGAACTCACGTTGAGTTGCTTGTCCACTCTGACCCCTAAAGCTTTTTCAGAGTCACTGCTTTCCAGAATACAGTCTGAATTCCTTGTTTCTAGATGTATAACTTGGCATTTGGCTGTATTAAAAGGTATTTTGTTTGAATAGGCCCAGTTTACCAAGCAATCCAGATTGCTCTGTATATCTTCCCCATCCTCATCATTACCACTCTGCCAATCTTTGCATCATCCACAAATTTTATCAGCAGTGACTTTTATCTTTACTTCCAGGTCATTGATGAAAATGTTGAATAGTATCAGGTCTACTACTGATCTCTGCGGAACCCCATTAGAAACATCCCATTTGAGATTTGTCATTTAGACAGTTCTTAATCTGTTTAACATATGCTTTATTGATATTGCTTAGCACTAATTTTTTTAGACAGAATGTCATGCAGTACTAAGTCAAACACCTTACAAAAGTTTAAGTATATTACAGCTACATAGTTACCTTTATCAACCAAACTTTTAATCTCAAAGAATAAAATCAGGTTTATTTAAGAAGACATATTTTCCATAAAACAATGATGACTGGTATTCATTATTCATTAATTCCTATCCTTTAATTCTTTATCAGTTGAATCCTGTATCATCTTTTCCATTATTTTGCCCAGGATTGATGTCAGTCTAATTGGCCTATAGTTACCCAGGTCATCCTGCTTGCCCTTTCTGAACACTAACACAATGGTAGCACTTCTTCCAGTCTTCTGGTATTTCCCTGGTATTCCAAGATGTATTCCAAAATTAACATCAGCAGCCCAAAGACCTCCTCAGTCTACTGTTTTAGCACTCTTAAGTGCAAGTTATCCAGGCCTGCTCATTTAAAAATGTTTATCCCTAGTGGATGTTTAACATCCTCCTTTATTACCAATGGAGGGGAAAGTACTTCATCATCCTCAGGGGATACGAACACATCATCCTGCTTTTTCCAAATACAGAACAGAAATATTTATTGAACACTTCTGATTTTCTGCATCATTATTAACAATCTTACCATCTCCATCAAGTGATGGGCCTATATTACTATTAGAATTTCTTTTGTTCTTAATATACTTAAAATCCTTTTTACTGTCCTTAGCCCTGCCAGCCATAGATTTTTCCCTGATGTTGTTTTTATTTCTAATTGCTGCTTTCCCTACACCCCTAATGTAGTTTGTCATCTGACAACTGGAGGGGGGAGGGGGGGAAAGGGAACCAGAGGGTAAAATGACAGGAATCTACATGTCTTAGTCAATAGAAAAAAATAAATTACATTTGGTGAGCAGAGCTTCACAAGTCCTTGCTCGTTGACCAGGCATAAACATTTCTCTGACTGCCTATAGGCTAAGCCAGTAGCCAACCCTGTATTACTACTCTATTGGCAGTAATGCTGCTGGCTATATGATTAGAATTTTCAAGGAAACATTCTGGTTGGTGATAGAAACCACACTTAAACAATCCTGGGAAATATAGTTGTCTAAAATAGATCTTTACTTCAAAAAAACTCAGCTAGATGAATTTAAAAAACCTCTCATTTTAATCTCAGACTCAGGAAATAACATCAGATGACACAAAGATTGTCATTTGTTAAGGCCTGGAAATAGGAAGTGAGATCAGTTTCAGACACCATCAGATAATGCCATTGCCAGAGGATGTTATTACAGTTTTAGGCTAAATATAAAATATAAATAACTTGTCTTATGCAGTACAAACTGTCTGCTGGCTATGGGTAATTATTGTGAGATAATACATGGAAGTCTGCCTGCTGGACTTGTTGGATTTCTAACTGAAGATATGATGTACTCTTGTGTATGGTGTATTGTTATCTCCTACTACAATAATGTTAGAGTAGCAGCCATGTTAGTCTGTATCCGCAAAAAGAACAGGAGTACTTGTGGCACCTTAGAGACTAACAAATTTATTTGAGCATAAGCTTTCATGGGCTACAGCAGGCCTGCACAACATGCGGCCCGGGGGCCGCATGCGGCCCGCGTGGCCTCACTGTGCGGCCCGCGGGGGTTGAGTAGATGGGCTCACTGTGCGGCCCGCAGGGGGGTGAGTAGGCAAGCGGCAGGTGAGGGAGGGGGGCTGAGTAGGCGAGCAGGCGGGCAGTGGCGGGGAATGAGTAGGCGAGCCGGGCGGGTGGAGGGCTGAGGAGGCGAGTGGGCGGGCAGTGGCAGGGGGGGCAGGTGAGCCGGTGGTGGGGGAGGGGGGGCTGAGGAGGCGAGTGGGCAGGCAGTGGCGGGGGGGGCAGGTCAGCTGGTGGCGGGGGAGGGGAGGCTGAGGAGGCGAGTGGGCGGGCAGTGGCGGGGGGGGGGCAGGTGAGCCAGTGGCGGGGGAGGGGGGGCTGAGGAGGCGAGTGGGCGGGCAGTGGCGGGGGGTAAGTAGACGAGCCGAGGGGGTGGGGGGCTGAGGAGGTGAGTGGGCGGTCAGTGGCGGGGGGGAAGATGAGCCGGCTAGCTGGAGGGGTGGGGGGCTGAGGAGGCGAGCGAGCAGGCAGTGGCGGGGGTGAGGAGGCGAGTGGTGAGTCGGTGGCTGACCTGTTCTACTGATCTGGTCTTGCTCCCATCCCCTCTCCCAGGGCCGGATCCAGGCACCAGCAAAACAAGCAGGTGCTTGGGGGGGCACATTTCTAGGGGCGGCATTCTGGCGCCAGCCATCATAGGTGCCGACTCCGGGGCATGGGGAAAAAGTGCCCTCGCCGCCCCAGCTCGCCTCCGCCTGCTCCTCTGAGCGCGCCGCCGCCGCTCCGCTTCTCCCCCCTCCCTCCCAGGCTTACCACACACGAAACAGCTGTTTCGCACAGCAAGGCTGGGAGGGAGGAGAAGCCAAGTGGCAGGGCACTCGGGGGAGGCGGTGGAGGTGAGCTGGAGCAGGGAGTGGTTCTTCTACCCCCCCGTTACTTCCTGCGCCCCCCCACCCTAGCTCATCTCTTCTCCACCTGCTCCCCTGAACGCGCCGCCGCTCCGCTTCTCCCCCCTCCCTCCCAGGCTTGCCACGTGCAAAACCGCTATTTCGCGCAGCAAGGCTGGGAGGGAGGAGAAGCCGAGCGGCGGGCGCTCGGGGGAGGCGGTGGTGGTGGAGCGGAGGTGAGCTGGAGCGGGGAGCGGTTCCTCTACCCCCCCGTTACTTCCTGCGCCCCCCCCACCCTAGCTCACATCTGCTCCGCCTGCTCCCCTGAACGCGCCGCTGCTCCGCTTCTCTGCCCTCCCTCGCCTGAGAGGGAGGGGGGAGAAGCGGAGCGGCGGCACGCCCAGAGGAGCAGGCGGAGCGGAGGTGAGCTAGGGCAGGAGGTCACGGGGGGCCCGCAGGAAGCAATGGGGGGGAGAAATGCGGCATGCCGGGTTAGGAGGCGGTGCTGGGGATTTGGGGAAGGGGTTTGGAAGGGGTGGAGCTGGGGTGGGGCCGGGGACAGAGGGGCACAAAAAAGAAAGGGGAGGCGGCCAAAAAATTTTTTGCTTGGGGTGGCAAAAATCCTAGAGCCGGTCCTGCCCTCTCCAAGGGTTGCAGCTGTCTGGAGGTGCCTGCCTTCCACGCCTTCCTCATTCACACTTCATTCATTCAACAGGGCAATTGATTACAAAGTGGGGGAAAGATCTTATTCTACTTATTTTTCTTTTACCTTAATTATACTACCTTAGGGGCCCGCTATAACATATTACCGAGGTTCAATACTGCTGTTTCGGTGGGGCGGCGCTGGGGAAGGAGGGTTTGTTTCCGCGAGGCAGGTGGCGCAGGGGGTGTGTGTTTTGGCGGCGCTGGGGGGGGTTGTTTCCGTGGAGCGGGCGGCCCTGGGGGTGGGGTTGTGTTTTGGGGGGGCTGGGTGGTGCTGGGGGGGGGTTGGCGGCGCTCGGGGGGGTTTCGGCCCTCAGCTGTTTTCTTTGGAGTAATATGGCCCTCGCCGCTTTACGAGTTGTGCAGGCCTGGGCTACAGCATCCGAAGAAGTGGGCTGTAGCCCACGAAAGCTTATGCTCAAATAAATTTGTTAGTCTCTAAGGTGCCACAAGTACTCCTGTTCTTTTTACAATAATGTTCTAATTCTGTTGCCTGTATTTATGGACCTACTTTAATGCATTGGTGGTAAAATAATAGGCCGAGAGTATTGTTCAGTAAACTAATCTAAGCCAAATCCATAATAAGGGATTACTTTCCATTCAGAAAGTACAAACACCTCTAAAAGACTTATATTCCATCTGAATGAATTACTTTTCCTACCACTTGTCAGCATTAGAAATTGGCCAGTGGCCCAAGGTCTACACTTTACTCAACAGGCTAATAAAATATTGATCAGCAACACCAAACAGCCAGCTGCACATAGAACAGCAATTGTGGGGATGTGGGGAGAAGGTTGTAGTGATTGCTGCCAAAATATTCATCTTGGTTAGATACAATGCCAAGTAACTTCACTTTTGTGTGATGCAAAATCCTGATCTCTGTAATAAAACCTTCACAAGAGTAGAAAATACCCTAAAGAGTTATTCCGAAAGTGGGCAGGGGTCTGGAAACTGAACTGCCCTCCTCCCCCTGGAGAAAAGCCCTCCAGAAAAGAGAAGAGGCAAAGCAGTGTGAGGAAAATATGCACAGCCGTTCCTAGCCTGATGTGCCTGTCCCAGCACCTCTCATAAGCAACATGTTCACTTGGCAACATCTTAAGGGAAAAGGAACAGTCAAAGGAAGGAAGAGAACAAAACAAAACAAACCCAGGGCCGGAATGAATTCTATGACCTGCTGCAGTTTGTTCCATTGCTAAACCAATAACCAGGGCAAACTCGGCTCCTGTTTCAGGATGGAATCCTGACCTCACTGAAGCTAATGGCAGAACTCTCATTGAGTTCAATGGGGCTAGGATTTTGCCCTCAGCCTCTAAAATAGGCTAAACCCAGACTTTGCACATGCCTTTGAAACATACAAGCATGCCAACATATTCAGTATACAATCTGATGTCCAGGTATAGCAATGTTATCAGGTTTATTATAATTTAATTATCACATGGATTTTTCTCTGGATGCTATCACAGAAAACAGAAGGATCCCAGCGAGAAGGAATGTATGGGTCTTGACAGGGCCACATTTCTCAACTATGTGCTGCTTAAAACGATAAACATGGGATGGCACCATTCAAAATATTAAAGCTGGCCTCTGCAAAATAGTCTTCTAAATCAAATGAAGGCCATTAGAACTGTCGAGAAGTGTGCTGTCAACTTCTAAAAAATGAAAGTATTGCTTCCCCCTTTACACTCTTATTTCCTCATTCCTTTATATATATGTCTTTAAAAGGAACAAGAACAAAGATATCTAGTTGGCTTATGAAAGAAGAACAAAATGGTTTCGGATTCTCAGGTCTGTAGCATGGAGTCTGAGGATTGTGGGGGTGGGGAAAAGATATTACAGAGTACATTTCAGAAGGGCAGCCTCCCTTTTTCAAGTGCAGTTTGCACCCTGATTACATTGTATTGAATAGTGGGCAAATTCTCAGATTTGTGCCCCTGGTTAATTTTGCCATTGCCAAAAGATGGCACCAAATGTGCTGGTACAAACTGCACCTATGAACAGGGAAGCCATGCCTCAGCCCTTGTGAAAATGTACCTGCATACAAAAGGGAGAAGAAAAGCAAGAGAAGAGGGAGTATATGGTGAGACAGGAAAGGATGAAGGAAGAGCAATGGAAGGACAAAGTCAAAAGAGGAAAGGTGGGAAATGAAAGAAAAGAGATGAGTCATGAGAGGAAAGGGAGAGAGAGAAAGGAAAATGGAGAAGAGGTTAGAAAGGAAAAAAAAACAAATGTCTGGGAATAGGGAAGAGGCAGAGAGAAGGCAAAAGGGGATTGCTGAGCAACACGGTGACTTGCACCAAAACCTTCAATTTCTCCCTCCACATAATCTTATGAAGGGTCAACTGCTGCTTGTCAGGAGAAGCCATCTCCTCCAACTTTCCTGTGAAACAGGGTGGGATTTCCCATTAATGATCAGTAGAACTCTAGGTCTCCCATCAGACCTGGAAGATCCCATGGATGAGCAGGTTACTTTAGATATAGGCTTACTGTTCCAGTTCACTCCTGGTTAGAGTTGGGCAAATTTTTTTGGACAAGTAGTTTATATGATGAAAAACAGTTTGGGTCAATCCAAAACTATTAGCGAACATGACACAAATAGTTCCAGCCGTTCACAAACCAGCCAGAGGAGGAAGCGGTAGTGGTGACCCAGTGCGGATACTTCCCTCTCACTTTTATAATCTTTAGCCCAGCAGTTAGGACACTCATGTGGACAGGGGAGCCCTAGATTTGAATCCCCACTCTAGAGCAGACCTGAAACAGACTTTATCGATGCACTGAAAATTCAGAAATATTCAGATTTGCTTCAATCTTTTTCTGAACTGCTACCAAATCAAAAAATAAATTATTCATTCATCTCTACTCCTAATACACTTCAAACTTGTCTGCCTTTTGTAGTGACAACAGAAGAGAATCAGTTGGCCAGGAGTCAGTGTAAGGAGAAAGGAACATCCCTGCAAATTGAACGTGTTGTGCAGCTGTTAGCAGAACAAATAGGGAAGCTGCAGTCCAAATGACAAAGTATGTACATACAGAATTTCTAATTTACATTTTTAAAATTCCTTTTTAGGACATGATTAGTTGCCAATTTTTTTGAGATTTTTCTGCTGGAACAGATGAACACTCCGGCACATACACCACCAAAAAACTTTTCAGTTTTCCAGTGTCACTGGAATCTTGCATTGTTTCAAGACTTAAGTGTTTATTTTATTAGCAATATACTGGGGAAGTTAGAGAAAGCTACATAAAACATTACAGCCCCTTAATAATTATAGATTTACCACTCAGCAAAATATTTACTATTAAAATCTTGCAGGTGGTTTGTAAAGTTAGATGGAGTTAACGTGTAATATTGTGGTGAATATTAACAATTTTTAAATTGTTTTAGTGGGGGGGTGTCATTGCCTTTAATGGAGATTTACAAATATGCAAAAAAGCAGAGGCAACTTATGAGGGCAGGGAGGGCATGTGGGGTCACACGGTGCGACCAGGCCACCTCCCTGCACAGCAGCTGAGCCATCCAGCTGTGCAGGGCAGGAACTGGGAGAGGCAGAGGCAGGAGCGGAGGAACAGCTGAGAGCTGCTCAGAGGTGCTGCTGCTTTAATTCTACTGGAAGAGGGAGAGGAACAGCTGGGAGCTGCAGGGGGGGGCTGCAGCTTTCCTGGAAGTGGGGGCCCGTTTCCCAGAATGGGAGGACTGCCTGGAGGATGTGGGGGTGTGATTCGAGCTTTTCTGGGGTTGTGCCCCCCCACACTGTCAGCAGGCACAGGTTGTCTATGCAAAAAATCAATAAATTCAAGATACCTATGTGGAAATATTACTTCCCTGAGGCCAACCTGCAATGCAACTATTATTAAGAAAATTATGAATCAGAGAAATGTAGAGCTGGAAGGTACACTGAAGGTCATCCAGACCAGCACCCTGCACTGAGGAAAGACCAAGTAAACTTAGAACATCCCTGAGAGGGGTTTGCCCAACCTGTTCTTAAAAACCTCCAGTGATGGGGATTCCAGAACCTCCCTATTCCAGAGCTTAACTACCATTATAGTTAGAAAGATTTTCCAAATATCTCCCCTAAAACTCCCTTCCTGCAGATTAAGCTAATTAATTCTTGCCCTACCTTCAGGGGACATGGGGATCAATTGATCACCTTCATCTTTATAACAGCCCTTAACATATTTGAAGACTGTTACCAGCCTCCCCTTCCTGCCCCCTCCCCAGTCTTCTTTTCTCAAAACTAAATATGACCATTTTTTTAAATCTTTCCTCATAGGTCAGGTTTTCTAAACCATTTATAATTTTTGTTGCTCTCCTTTGGACTCTCTCCAATTTGTCCACATCTTTCCTTAAGTGGTGCACCCACAACTGGCCACAGTACTCCAGCTGAGACCTCACCAGTGCCAAGCAAAGTGGGACAATTACCTCCCACATGGTACATGTGACACTCCTGTTAATACAGCCTAGAATCATATTAGCCTTTTTTACAACTGCATCACATTGTTGACTCATATTCAGTTTGTGATCACTATAACACCCAGATCCTTTTCAGCAGTAATACCACATAGCTGGTTATTCCCCATTTTGTAGTTGTGCGTTTGATTTTTCCTTCCCGAGTGAGGTATTTTGCACTTGTCCTTATTGAATGTCTTCTTGTTGATTTCAGACCAATTCTCCAATCTGTCAAGGTTCTTTTGAATTCGAATCCTGTGCTCCAAAGTGCTTGCAACTCCTTCCAGTTTGGTGTCAGCCACAAATTTTATAAGCATAACCTCTATTCCATTATCCAAGTCATTAATGAAAATATTGAATAGTACTAGACCCAGGACAGACCCCTGCAGATCCCTACTAGATACACCCTCCTAGTTTGACAGCAAATCATTGATAACTACTCTTTAAGTATAGTAATTTAATCTAGACCACATTTCCCTAGTTTGCTTATGAGAATGTCATGTGAGACTGTGTCAAAAGCTTTACTAAAATCAAGCTAGATCACATCTACTGCTTCCCCCTCACCCCATCCACTAGGCCAATAACTCTGTCAAAGAAGGAAATTATGTTGGTTTGGCATGATTTGTTCTTGACAATTGTATGCTGACTATTCCTTATAAGCTTATTATTCTTTAGGTGGTTACAGATTGATTGTTTAATAATTTTAATAAAAAGTGGTATTGTGCCAACAGCTGGACTACAGAGCACTGACAAATATTTTGAAATACATTTGCTGTTGGACAAAGATTTTTTGAATAAAGGCTGCGTGAAGAGTGAGCTCCCCCAATAGCATCTGGAAGTCCCTGCTGCAATCATATGTGCCTGTGGTATAATGTACAGAAAAATTACAAAGAGGCAAAAAAGAAAAGGCAGGAAATTCTCACAATTGCCTATTTCCCATCACTAAATCAAGCAATTGCATGATCATAAAACTTGACTGAATTGCGGGAGTGAGTCATAGCATTCGAATCTAGTATCCACTAATTGTTTTCATGGAAGAGGCTCAGGGAAGTATGAAGAAGGATTTTATAGGATATTGTTTTACTGATATGTGACCTCTGTGTTCCTTTCAATGCTAGCAAACCTAGTCATTTCAGTTGAAAAGCTTACTTTGTATTGAATTTCCATAGTGATATTTATCTTCCAGTTTTGGGCACCACAGGATAGAAAATTACTGCTTGCCTGTGGCAATTCTGGAGCTCTGGGGAAGGAGCTCTCTGCTGCCATCTAATGGTGAACTGGAGGAAGAGGTGGAATGGGCTAGACCTTATGTGCATATTGTTCCCATCATCCCAGTGTGAACAACTTGGTCATTTTGGTTAAGATTCATTTAAATTTTGTGGGTACGGGTAATGAAATGTTATAATCCTTATTGTGTGACAAAAATACAATAGAACTGTACTTTCTTTGCCCTGAGTGACAATAGATATCACAGAGGCAGCGGCAACATGCCCCTACACAGCACCTATAGAACTGAAATGTCTGTTGGTGGGTTAGGAGTCTGAGGACCCAGACTCAGCATCACAGACAGAGACAACAGTGCAGTGATAAATGGCTTATAGGGAACATTATGATGAGAGATGATATGGAGACAGTATTGCATCAAGAGATGGCACAGAGACAGCATCCCGGCTAGAGATGACACAAGGTGGTAGGAAGGTAGAGACGACCCATGCCTGCCGATAGTGGGGGGTCAGAGTGAGAGCAGCCAGCATGCTCAATAACATGCTCAGTGTTATTGAGCATGCTCTGTTCATAGCATGCTCTGTACAAACCAAGCAGCAAATCTGGGGGGGGGGGGGGGGGTGTGTGACCTCCCCATGCATCGCTTCTGTAGGAAGGCATCTCTCCATGGAAGCCAGGCATAAGCTCCAACTCCATGGGTGCTCCAGACCCAGACTTAGTGTGTACTGCAGGCATCCCCTAAAAAGCTGTCTTAGCAGAAAGGGTTACGTGTGTAGTTTTTATCACCTCATTTTTCTATTACTCTTCAGGAGTCTTACAACTTTCCTTATTACTAGCTGAACATCAGTATGTCAGATACTTACATGTGCTTGTCTACAATTCATAGAACCCCACTCACTGCTTTCCTGTTGCACATAAGAACTAAAAAACTCAGAGCCAATCCCTGCAAGTCTGTACTCAGGCAAACTCCTAATGACTCTAATAAGAGCTTGTGTCATTGGAGGACTATTGCTTTCAGCTTTATTAGTGTGTTGGAGATACCACCTGGAACTTTGGCAGGGGGTTTCAAAAAGGCTTATATGGGCTTGAGCACCCCACTTCATGTTTAAATACAATGGGAGTTGGACGTCAAACTTCCGTTGGCCCCAGAGAAAATCCCAGTCTTTGTTAAGTTGTTTTGAGGCAGAAACAGTCTGGAAAACATCTCTCAAAACTGATCTCTCCCCAAGGCAATGTAACTGTACCTGGTCTCCAATAAGGCCAGCATCTCGTTCTGCAACAATAATCCAAAAAGCATTTTGTATTACAGAGCGGTGTCTGGCCCCATTGAAGCTACAGGAGGCTAAAAGAGGCTCAGATCTGACAGTGATGAACACAGTATAACTACTTGGATGGATTAGCTGTGACTGCTGTGTGGTACTGAACAGCTTCAGCTCCCATGGAGCTCAGCTTGCAGGGCCACTCAGCCTTTGCAGGGTTGTGCCCATAGGACAATGGCTTAAATGACGTTCCAGTACTTTAATACATCTTATTTAGGGATGTGCCTCATAAGCAACTTTTTGACCACCTCTACAAAGAAATACATCTTCCCAGTGATATTTCCAGCACTTTCAATGTGTATTTAACCTCATCAGTGACTGGTATAAGTGTTCTTCCACTGGGGTTATCCAGATAATAACTCTGGGTTACATTATCTAAGGTAGAATAATTTCTTACCTCCTTTAAAGATGAACTAAAATACTTTTTTGAAAAATGTGTGTGTGGCCCCTGGCTGCTTGCATGTTAAGGATGCCCTGCTACCGAGAGAGGCTAGAGGATATATGGGGTGCAGGAGGCAGGAAGAAAGTGGAAGCAGAACTGTGAGGAGAAGAACGGAAGCAGGTGCTGAGCAGAGGAATTGACACCCATCAATGCAATACCTCCCTGTTCTGACTTTCATTTTAGAGAGACCACAACAGCTGCATAACCGCACAAACCCAACCCATTTTCCACTGCCTGTGAAGGTAGAAAAGCAATGGCTTAGTTTAAAATACATCCCTTTGCTATGAATAAGTGATCCCAAGTGACGGAAGGAGACTGAAGCATTCTGATTGGAGTCTCCTCAGGCTACAGAACACTGTGTGTGTGGGGGGGGAGGTGAATAACAGTTTGATCATGACGTAGTGAGACCCCTAAAAACAATTGTAAGAATCCTGAAGCTGAATGTTTGCATGGAAGGGTAGAGTTGTCTGTGCTTAAATAATTCATTATCATATTTCACTAAGGGAGTGAGACTATATGTTTCACCAACCTATTTTATATGTAGATGTGAAGTCTTGTGATTTGTAAGTTACATATAGGTTCAGTCTTAGGATTGCCTGTAGCACCCATCACTGTAGTATCTCTGAGGTTTTCCCCCACTTGTTTGATTTAAACACAGATACACAAAGGCCTTTGATTTTATATCTAAAGCTCAACATCCAAAAAGGCTCATAAACTCTTCTTGTACAGGTAACATGCTCATCATGTAAATTAAGATAATGTAGGGCTCAATTCTGCAAATACTTATTAGTATGTGTAATCCTTATGTATGAAAGCAGTGACTTCAAATGGCATCATGCAAGCAAAGACTGCTCACTTAAGTGTTTTCAGGGTCAAGTCCTAAAAATTAAGCTCTTCGTGGACATTGTCTTTTCTTGGACAGCAGGTAGCAGAACAACATGTAAAATATTTTCTCTGTACATAATTCACAGAGCTGTACCACCTTGTTTTACCAAAAATGGCCTGAACACAATGGTATAGAGCATCAACAGCTAAAACAACACTCACTTGTAAATGCTTACTGCCAGATGTTCTGCAGCTTTTTTGACCAATACCTGTAGTCTAGAGTACAGGATTTGTTAGATTGGATTTAAACATTTTTAGCTAATTTATCATCAACATTCATCCTTTACTCCCTCCCCCCTTCTTTAATGCTACAGCCACAGTAGTAACTCTCCTAGCACAACTAAAAAAGAGCTCCCTTCCAATACAATGCAAATTTTGTATGTCTTTCACGCAAATTGTACCCCACATTTTTTAAGGTAATTAAATAGCATCTGTTATGTTGTGGTAAATATAAATTGAAAGTTCTCAGGGACAGAGACTTGTGCTCCTCAGTGGCTTGTTCTCCTAAGTAACTCTGGCACTTTTGAAAATTCTTACCCTGTGTGAGTACCATGCTGAGCACAATTGGGCCTTCATCCCCAGTTGGGGGATCGAGGAGCTATTGTCATAGATATAAACAACAATAAATGGGGTCTAACTTACTTAGCAATTCCTTTATTAAACTCCACACCCATTAAGCAACATTTATTATATATGAGATTCCGGAGTCCCAGTTCCTAAAATGATCATTCTTTCACCTCACATTCAAGCTAATCTTTTGCTACACATATATAGAGAAACGTAATAGACAACAAGTGTATAAAGTTATAGCCACAAGGGGCAGATGCAGAATTGGAATCCTTAAGGAAGAGAAAGCATGGGGGGGGGGAAAGAGAAAATATTTCACACCACAAGATGGTAGCATTGACCTGTCTGATTGCTCATGCTACATGTTATGAGTGGAATGTGTTCTGCTGTTGGGGGACTCACAGGAGAGGTTTCATATGGGTTCTGTTAAAGTGAGCAGATGATGTATCTCTCTGATTATTTTCGCTGTGTATCCATTTCAGCACAAATACAGACACAGATTAAAACAGGGAAGACAGGCTGGGAAAATATGTAGTGCAAAAAAAAGTGGATACAAGCATCACTTTTTAAAGCTGGTTTGAATTTCTCTGTAAATACTTTAAATGAACAGTATTATACTTGCCTTTTGAATTTTGCTTGTTAATATTTTAGGTAAAGGTGCATACAAATACTATTTACTATTTTGATATATCGACAAAGGGATCTTAGCTGGTTCCTGTGTACATACTGGTGGCGTGTGTGTACAAAGTATTTCAAGATTAGGGGCAGTGTGGTCTAGTGTTGGGAGACCTGGCTCTGCCATTGGCCTGCTGTGAGACCTTGGACAAGTCACTTCATCTATCTCTATGCCTCTCTTTCCCCTTCTATTTTGTCTGTCTTGTATATTTAGACTGCAAACTCTTTGGAGCAAGAATTGTCTCTCCCTATGTGTCTGTAGAGCACCTAGCACATTGGTTGGGGCTTAAAGGCACTGCTGTAATGCAGATCATTATAAAAACAGAATAATAGAAGTGAAAGGTCATCCTGCTCTTTGCATCCCCAGCACAATTAGTAAACTGATGTCCAGTACCTTTGAGCTAACACCACAGTTAGTCCAATTTTCAGAATCATAGAATGTAGGGCTGGGAGGGCCCTCAAGAGGCTATCTAATCCATCCCCCATGCTGAGGCAGGATTGAGGCTATGTCTACTCTGTACTTTCGTCGATAAAACTTTTGTTGGTAAGGGGTGTGAAAAAACACACCCATACCAACACAAGTTTTACCGACGAAAAGCGCTAGTGTGGACAGCGCTTTCTTGACAGGAAATTCTCTCCCCACAACAAAGCTACCGCCCCTCATTGGGGGTGGTTTTATTTTGTCAGCAGGAGAGCTCTGTCTGGGTGACAAAGAGCGGCTACACTACAGACCTTACAGCGGCATGGCTTTAGTGGCCCAGCTGTGCTGCTGTAAGGTGCGTAGTGTAGACATAGCCTAAGTATACCTACACCTAACCTGTTCTTAAAAACCTTCAGTGATAGACCAATGACCTCCCCAACCTCCCTATGTAACCTATTCCAGTGCCTAACTATCTCTATGAATTAGAAAACTTTTCCTAATATTTAACCTAAATCTCCCTTGCTGCAAATTAAGCCAATTACTTCTTGTCCTGTCCTTGATGGACATGGAGAACAATTGATCACCATCCTCTTTATAACAACTTTTGACATATTTGAAGAGTGTTATGTCCCGCTTCATCCTTTTCTAAACATGCCCAGTTCTTTCAACCTTTCCTTATAGGTCATGTTTTCTAAACCTTTTATCATTTTTGTTACTCTCCTCTGGACTCTCTCCAATGTGTTCACATCTTTCTTAAAGTGTTGTGCTCAAAATGGGATACAATGCGTCAGCGGAGGCCTCACCAGCGCTGAGTAATTGGGACAATTACCTCTCAGTTCTTACATACAACACTCCTGTTAATACACCCCAGAATGATATTTGCCTTTCTCACAACTGCATCACATTGTTGGCTCATGTTCAATTTGTGACCCATTATAACCCCCAGACTCTTTTCTGCAATACTACCTCCCTAGCCAGTTATTCCCCATTTTGTAGTTGTGCTTTGATTTTTCTTTCCTGAGCATAGTACTTTGCAGTTGTCTTTATTGAATTTCATCTTATTGATTTCAGACCAATTCTCCAATTTCTCAAGATCACATTGAATTCTAATCCTGTCCTCCAAAGTGCTAGAAACCCCTCCCAGCTTGGAGTCATCCACAAATTTTATAGGTGTATTCACCATTCCATTATCTAAGTCAATAATTAAAATATTGAATCAACAAATATTGAATGAGATACAACATACAATCAAAGGCGTTTAGTTTGGTTTTAAAAATTATCAACTATCCCCAGCTGGATTTCTGTTGGCAATGTCCTCTGGCATCCTGGTAGAAGTGGGTCTAGAGGAAGGATTACATGGAAAAGGTAGTGGCCTTGTGCACTAGGAGGGAGTATCATGCCTACAGGGAAGAGTGGCAAGAAAAGCGAAGAGCTGTGGGACAAGTGAACAAGTGGGAGCGTGGTCCAACCAGATACCATAAGCCATAAGCGCTGCCTTTTATTTTCCCCTGAGGGTGCTCCACCCCAACTCTGCCCCAGCTCCGCCCCTTCCCCGAGCCCTACCCTCACTCTACCTCTTTCCAACCCTGCTCTGCCCCCTCCCGCAAGGCTCCCACCCCGCCCGTCGCTCACTGCTCTCTGCCCTCCCTCAAGTGCCTCCCCAAGTCACCAAACAGCTGATCGGCAGAGCTGCCAAACAGCTGTGGCTGGTGGGTGCTGAGCACCCACTTTTTTTTTCCGGTGGGTGCTTGAGCCCTTGAGCACTCACACAGTTGGTGCCTATGTCATAAGCTAAGCAAGGCCAAGGGGGGCAACATAGGACATTGGGCTTGTTGAGCTGTCTGATCTTGTTTGGCAATGAAGGGCAGACCCTACATGACAGAAACCCCTTTATTTAAATAATGAGGGGCGAGTGTGATTATAAAGGGGAAACCCTTGAAGGTAATTACAGTAAAAATATATTAGAAGCTGGTTTTAGAAATCTAAATCTAATAGCAGGGGCTCAGAGTTCAGATTGCAGACAGCAGAGGCAAGGCACAATAGTACCAAAGTGTCAGCCTGCAAGCCTATGGGAAGAGCTGGGAGAAGACACATGACATCAGTACTGGCCAGTACTCAGGGAGGCATTGACTGGCTCCAGAAGTTGTAGGCAAACACTCCTCTGCTAGGTTCCATAAACAGCCCTTTAAAAGTTTTGTTAAGTGGGGTAAAAAGGAAGTAAACTGGTGGAAAATGGTGATCCTGAATGACTCTCTCCTAAACTAGAAACATGGTCCCTGCTTCCCAAACTTTACTTTGGCTTGTGAAGATTACAAACCTAAAAATAACCAAGGGCTGCTTGTCTGCAGAAGCAACCGTGAGCCCTATCAACCCATCCAGACACCCACTGTCACATGGTACAATGGTTGTAATAGGAGTAAGCAGACAGGCACATTGAACTAAATAGAAGCCCACCCAGACCCACCAGTTTCAGCAGCGTTTCTCAAAACGGAGTCATGAGCAAAACCAACCTGCATTCAGAGCCCAGCAGATCTCTGCTTCTGGCAGCTGGAATAGACATGCTCCTGCACTGAGCTGTTTCACCAAGGGTGTCAGCTAGGATGGAAATGACTAACTCATGGGACCATCGTAGCCAATGGCTCAGGAGGATGGTGCAGCTCCTTCCCACCTGCTGGCCAGAGCCTGAGAAACAAACAAGTTAAGAAACAGGAAGAGTCAGAAAAAGAATGAGGGAGCCAAATGAAAAGGGGGAAACAAGAGAGAAACAGCAGCAGCGGTAACCATATTAATTTTGGTATGTAACAAGCTTGCAAAGGCTTGTGATTCACAACAAAGATTGTGGCTGCCAAAATACAGGTGGATGTAAAATGTTCTCTTTGTACTTACTAAAAATTGTGAATTGGGATCATTTTCCTGCCCCTGGATGTGTGTGTAAATAAAAACAGAAAAGTTAATTTTTGGCAGAGGTGTAATCTTGCAAGCGCTGCTGCTCCATATGTGCAATTCATATTGACTCCAGTAGGACGTCAGCACCTTGTGAAACCAGGCTCTCTTCATAAGGGTATGTCTACACTACAGGATTAATCCGAATTTATATAATTCGAATTTAGGAAACCGATTTTATAAATTCGAATGTATTCGGCCACACTAGGCACCATTAATTCGGTGGTGTGCGTCCAAGCTACCGTAGTAACATCGATTTCCAGAGCGTTGCATTGTGGGTAGCCAATAACATCTAATTGCCAATAACATCGAATTGCGGCCACACTAACCTTAATTCGGATTAACAATACCGATTTTGACGCTACTCCTCTCGTTGAGGAGGAGTACAGAAATCGAATTAAAGGGCTCTTTAATTCGAATTAAATGGCTTTGTTGTGTGGACGGGTCAAGCGTTAATTCGAATTAAAGCAGCTAAATCCGAATTAAAGTCGTAGTGTAGACCAGGCAGAAGCCTAACTTTAGGCATAAGGATGGGGGAAGGGGGAAATCACCTGTGATAAATAAAGGGGACGGGGAGCTCCCTTTGATGGACACCCAGCCAGCCAGTTAGCTGTAAAATCCCTCTTGGTAGCTGTTCTTTACTTGCTTTATCTGTAAAGGGTTAAAAAGTCCCCCAGGTAAAGAAAAAAAGTAGGCACCTGACCAAAAGAGCCAATGGGAAGGCTAGAACTTTTTAAAATGGTAAAAGAAATTTCCCTTTTTCTGTTGTTCTCTGGGTTGCAGCGACACGGAGCAGCAATGCTACAAGCAGAAATGCTGTGTAAGGTTTGAACCAGGTATGAAAAAGTATTTTCCATACCTAGAAGGAATAATTTGGATATAGAATGTTTAGTTAGATGCTATCAGGTTTGTTTCTTATTTTGGCTTGTGGATCTCCTCTGTGCTAACCCGATACTTTTGTTTGCGTGTAACCTTTACGCTGAACCACCAAGAAAGCTAGTTTGGGTGCTTAATTTTTGGAATTGCTCTTTTAAAATCTAGCAAATGCCTAAGTTCCAGATGTATTTTCTTTCTTTTTGTTTTAATAAAATTTACTTTTTTTTTTAAGAATAGGATTGGATTTTTGGTGTCCTGAGGTTTGTGCATGTTGCTTGATTAGCTGATAGCCACAGCTCATCTCCTTTGTTTTTTCTCTCAGCTCTTCCCCGGAGCGGGGGTGAAAGGGCTTGAGGGTACCCCACAGGGAGGAATTCTCAAGTGCTCCTTCCTGGATTCAAAGGAGGGTTTTTTGCATTAGGATGGTGACAGCATTTACCAAGCCAAGGTCAGAGAGAAGCTGTAACCTTGGGAGTTTAATACAAGCCTGGAGTGTAGGGTGACCAGACAGCAAATGTGAAAAATCAGGACAGGGGGTGGGGGGTAATAGGAGCCTATATAAAAAAAAAGAACCAAAAATCGGGACTGTCCCTATAAAATCGGGACATCTGGTCACCCTACTGGAGTGGCAAGTATTAATTTTTAAAATCCTTGTGGGCCCCCACCTTCTGCACTCGGAGTGACAAGAGTGGGGATTCAGCCTTGACATCACCCTTTTCCTTTTTTGCAGCACTTTTTTTCAATTGATTCCCTTAAAAATCTGTTTCTTAACAAAATCTGGTTTCAAATGATTTGTCTAACTTTCTGCAAGTCACTCCTGACCCGCACAACCCTCCCATGGTCTCACCTCACATCACCAGATGCATCTAGCTTATTTTGCACCTCACCCTGATATCTTCATCCTTGGCTACCCTCCCCCACAGTCCTCCTGCCTTCATCTCCCTTTACACTCCACTTCACTTTCCTCACACAAACACCTTCTCATTCTCCCCTTTTGTGACTCTCTTCTCCATCCCAACAATAGAACAATTACTATAATTATTTAAAAGTTGAAAAACTTTAAAGCTTCTTTTCAGAATCAGGCAAGCACTAAACCAAGCAACCACTTTCTTTTGATATAAACCTCATCTTCCCTTCCTCTCCATCTCCTCCCTTCTACTTACCATCTTCCTTGCTCTGTTTGGTCTAATCTTAGGTTGTGAACTGCTTGGGGCAAAGGCCACGTCTGCTCTATATTCCATATGGCACTATATACATTTTGGGGACTGTATAGATACCAAGTTTAAAATGTATGTGTGTGATTATGGTAAACCTTGTGCAAAACCGAAATAACCAAGACAGTAAGTCGAAATAATATTACACGTTCTGTCAACAGGGAGCTGTTCTCTTGCATAACTTCACTGGCAGTTAAGGAAAGCTAAAATATGATGGGTTTATTTTCCCCATTGCAAATGAGGATTTTAAAAAGGCAGATGATTTTAGCACCCAAGGCAGCCTTCATGAAACATCTGCTATGACGTCACCTTGTTCTGGCTCAATACGAAGCATATCAGTGGCTCCACAGAGTAATAGGATAAAAAATGGGAAAACTGCCATTGCTTGTTTAGCAGCTTGTTTTGTTGATAAATGTCACCTTTCAAACAACTACAGTCTAATTGTTTTTTGGGGGGAAATATTTCCTTGAGCAAGAGGTTTGCAAGCCATTAGCTATTTCCCATCTCTCATGGTGCTTTAATATACCACACACACTTTGTTCCTACTAATGATTACTCATGGATTTGATTTGCTGGACAAGAGGCTTAAAAATCATGCCTGACATCATTTACAAAAATTAAATATCTTCTGTAGCCATGTCGAAAGTTTATTCCAATCTCAAAATTGTTAAACCCAATATATATTAGGCATAATGTGTAACTGTTCTTAAGAGACTGTGAAAAGAGAAGAATTGCTCCTTTCGTATTCAAAGGTTTCCAAAGTGCTTTAAAAGCAATGAGAGACAGTACTAGTGCAGTGGCTGTTTTGTGAAATACGGTAGCCATTATGTGCTCATCAATGGCAAATGCAGCAGGTTGGGCTTTAGAATCTGTTTTCCTGAAAGAGGGAAACACTGCCAGGGCAGCCGGGTTCATTTCATTGTGTGTTTAAAAAGAGCCATGGAATTTTTAACTCCTACCTGATAGCTGCCAGAACAGACAGAAGAGACTTCTGTTTAATATCTCATGGTGCCTCTAGCAGTTATCTCTTCATGGTTTTGCTTCAGACAAGTACATCTTACTGCAAGTTTTCTGCGAGATGTAAGTTCCCTCTTCCCAAAATGCAGAGTACCATGCTCTCACCAGCTTCAACTGAAGCTCTAGGTGCTCAGCACACCTGAAAAATCAGGCTGTAGGTACAACAGGCACAGCCACGTGGTACTGTTCTCTATTCATCCCAGGAATAAACTTGTCTTGCCATCAGAGTGTCAACTTCTTTAAGAGCTCTACATTTGATTATGCACGTGGAAGGCCCATGAGCAGTCACAGCTGCATTATTATTTTTTAATTAATAGGATAAAATTAATGGGGGGAGAAACAATGATGAGATCATGTACTGGTGAATGCCAATCATGAGGTACCAGTACAGCATGGGGAATGAGTCAGACCTTTGAATAGAGTCCTGAACTGTAAGAATGGAATGCACTCAACTATTACTAGTCAAGTATTCTCAATTAAGACTGATAGGTAAACGAACTACCACTCATTCACAATAGCTTTTTAATGATTTTATTGTTTAAAAAAAAAGCACTTTAAAAGGTATTAAACAATTGGAAAAACACTCCTTTTTCAACTCACCAAATATTTCTTTACATGGAAACAATGGGAAAACCTGTGATAAACACTGTAAGTAACTGCTGTTCTGGTCATATATCAGATGACCCCAGTTAACTAGGACATACCATGCTAACGGGAAAAATATTGGCAGTACTACATCATATGGAAGTGGAAATAAAAAACATGCAGTATTTTCATTTGTGCTTGAGGGGCCTATTTCCTGGAGTAGCTTTTTTTTTTTTTTAAAGAGTGTATTATTTTATCTGCTGTTTCCCCCCAGCATAATATACAGTTTCAAGGGGCTTTCACAACTTTGGACACAAGTGAGAATTCAGATTATCTGCCAATGAGCTCAAGAATGCCAAATAAATGCAGGGAATTTGCCCATCTGCCTTATTTTTATTGCAATTTCTATTTCATAATAGTATTAAAACACACAAGGCAACACATTTCAAAGGAATAAGTCACATCTCAGTTAAACACACTGAACCAAATTCTTTCTTCGCTAACACCAGTTCAACTCCACTGGAGTCCCTTGGGGTTCCACAAATATAGTGGAGGGCAGAATTCTACCCACTGTCTTAACCCTGTATCCTCTTAGGTGACAAGCATGCAACCAGCATCGCGCAACGAGTCTGTCCTACTGCTGAATCCATGATAAACTTGTTTGGCTACATTTCTGCACTTGTCCAGGAACGGGTCTATTCAGCAAACTAAGATTCTGCATCAGTTAAAGGTTTTATTCTTTAAATTTAAAACAATAAATTCAATTTTTTAAAGGATTTTCCAAATGATGCCAAAACAGTAAGGCAACAAGGCAGAGCTAAAATAAAGCTGTGAGCCCTGAAATGGCCAGTATACAGTAATATTAACCAGGTATTATGAGTTTTATCAATGAGCAGAAAACTGTTAGTTTCAGTTTCACGTTCAAAAATAGTAGTCAGACCAAACTGCAGGTTACATAGCACCTTTGGCTCTGCTTCAGTTTCAGCTCCAGTGAGATAAACATTTGAATTAAGCAGATACAAATTAAACAATGTGGAGATCCAGCATCAGAGAAGTATGCTCAAATGGGCCTATAAAAACATTCTGATCCCAATAATCTAATGCATGAAAGACCAGGGTAGGTTTAGATGCTGGGAGGCTGGGTTTGTTTTGCTCTGATTAAACCATGAGGCTACTGCTTCTCCAGGCCTTTGGCCACCCCCTATTCTGACACGGGGGGTACACAGACACAGGCTACATTAAGGTGTGGGGCCCAAGAGAAATTGTGGGTAAATCAGAATCACAAAATTTAATTATTCACAACCTGCTCTGAGCATCATGTGATCACTGAAAACTGATGCAGTGGCCCAGGCAGTTTGAAGTGAGTCCACTTCACTGAAAGACACCAGCACTGAGTGTAGCATTGACATTTAGCCATTATGACAGCACATAGAGTAGAGGAAACAGGAGATTGAACAAATATTTGAATCTCTCCTCTGTGGGCACTTACACATTATGTTAAGGGGTTTTTTTGGTTACAAGTTACCTTTGCAAATAATCTTGCTCTGCTAAGTAAAACTAAAAACATCACTACATAAAAGGGTCTACTGAAAACAAACCCAAAATATTAACAAGCTTCCAACTGTACAGCCCAGGGCCCTTCAGGGCCATGATTGTCTCACTGTTTTAGGAAAGACCCTCTTCTCGGTCAATCATTTCTGCTTTGGTGGAGAATACATCAGCCAACATGTGCTTTGGGATTTCAGAACCCCTCACTTTTAATGTATAGCAGGCGTTCTCTACTTTGGCCAGACTCTGCTTCAAGGTATATAGTTTCTTAGACACTTCATAGGGTCCAGTGTTGCCAATATAGGAAAAACCATCATAAATCTGACGTAAAAACTGGCTCAGTTCAAAAGGGGTGTCTATATCACCGTTTCCAACACTGTTAATACACATCCGCATGAGCTCTCCTGTTAGATCAGCCACACCCAGCAGGTAATCGACAGGTGTTACCTTCAGGCTCCAAGTGCCCAGCTGCTCATCATGTGGATTGGAGGAGGGCTGAGGACAAAACACAACACAGAATATTGAAAACTGAAGAAATGGTGGTTTGCACCAGTTTAAACACACATTGGCTTAACTGGCATAACTGTAGACCAACAACAACTGAAAAACGTTCAGTAAAATTAAACTACGTAGTATTTCTATATAGTAGCAGGTTAGGCTTCAAAAGCACTTTATAAAATTCATTTACCCTTACTTTTGTACCTTACAGGTGTATGTATCTTCTACACTTCACAGATGAGAAAACAGTGCAAATGCATTAACAAACATTTTTAAACACTGAAGACAGCGATCCAGGCCCTATATCTACCATCTATATCTGTACACATAGTTACCAAATTTGTCTCTGCATATATGTTTACTTGTATTTACATTTTTGTGCACAGACCTCAGGCCACCAGATTTAAAAAACTGGCCCTAACTGACCTGCCCAATGCTACTGCGGAAGTCAATGTAAGAGCCAGGGTTAGGAAAAATAAATCATACCATTTTGTAACACAATCCAGTATTTCAAAATATAGTTACCATAAAAAGCAGGACTCAAGAATAAATGGATGTGTTTCTCTGGAATTTTCCCCAGATCCATTATTCTACAATCTGATTAAAATTAACCAATACCTCATGGAGTACTTGAAATATTGTTTTATCAAGAAACAATTCTGCTCCTAAATCCTATAATTTCTGTATCTCTCTTCCCACATTCTATATCCCCAAGACATCCATGGTATATGAAAAACTGATTTTTTTGTTCTTAAGAGTTCATCTGCTGCTGCTACTTTTTCTCCACACGAAGTCATAAATCCTGTATTTATGACATCACAATTTGTTGTGAAAATGAGTAGTCACAGAGGGTTCTGCCTTCAGCAGGAGCAGATGAACTCAAATAAAGATCTGGCTTCCTTGCAAATATCCTTAGTAGTAAGGAATATAAGAGGAGAACTATGAAAAAGCATGATTTACAACACAATTTCTTCTAATAAAATGATTTTCCATGAGTTATCTGTAGCAGCAGAACTGGTGCTGTGCTCCTCCATGTAGAACTCCCAGTCGCCCTTGTCAACAGTTCAAATGGGACAAAACACTTGTTGCAGTTAGTGGTAGTATTTGAAGCCTGACCATTCTGAAATGTATTAAAATGTTAAGACATCATGGTTTCAAATTGCTCAGTAAAGGCAGCCCTTGAACATCTGTCTTCAAGATGTTTGCTTTTCTCTAGAGACATTTGCTTAATACTATACCTAGAGTTGAATTCCAGCTGCCTGGAAATGTTATGCAGCTGCCTGCTTGAGTGTTCAACTCAAAAGGCTAGCAATCTAAAGACACCTCATATTATATTTACAGCATTTCTTTCAGGAGAAAGAATATTTATTGATGAAGATACTTGCACCTTACATAACACACAGACTTCTGAGTACAATTAGGACTTAGTAATGTTGTGTTAAAGTGGCAAACATTTTTCCAGGAAATTTCTCCAACATTTTTGGCATTTTGGGCTGCTGAAGCATCTCTGTCACCATGAAATTTCAGCAACAATTGTGGGCAAAGGTATGGGCAAAATGCAAAATACACTTTCATCTGGAAACTAAAGTAACATAATGGCTGAGACTTTTTTCCTTTGTGGCTTTTGAAAGATGAGCTGAAAAGAGGGGGAAACACAGAGAGACACTCTGAAACTCTCTCACACACACTAACAGACATTGGAGATGGAAGGCAAGGGCAACAGGATCCATAATGGCAAGCACTACAGTCACAGAGGGAGCCAGGGGCTCAGGCGGTGGCAGAGGTTTCTCTTCCTGTAGCTAGAGGAAGAGTGTAGCATGCCTACAGTGCCAGTGGGAAGGGATTTATTTCTCAAGTCTGAACAACCTGACTGCAACACTGAGGCTTGGTCTACACTCACCCCCCAAATCGAACTAAGGTACGCAACTTCAGCTACGTTATTCACGTAGCTGAAGTCGAAGTACCTTAGTTCGATCTTACCTCGGTCCACACGCGGCTGGCAGGCTCCCCCGTCGACTCTGCGGTACTCCTCTCGTCTAGCTGGAGTACCGCAGTCGACGGCGAGCACTTCCTGGTTCGACTTATCGCGTCCAGACAAGACGCGATAAGTCGAACCCAGAACTTCGATTGCCAGCCGCCGAACTAGCGGCTGGGTGTAGACATACCCTGAATCTCTTTGTGTCCAGCTGACATTACAGTACAAGAGTACTTTGGATATCCTAACAGTGGTTCCAATTTCTCTGCAATTGCTCAACTAGCAGTGGCATAAGGGATACCTCTGAATGGCACTGACCGTTTTTACTAGTATATTCGTAACACAATACATACCTATTACTTTGCAATGGAGCTCTTCCTGGGGAGTTACACAACAATACTCCTTAATTTTCAGGATCTCATAAAACCTTTTCTTGTCCTACGTATACGCAGTGACCTGTTACACTGTTTAATTTCTATGAGCACTCTTAGGGCTTGTCTTCACTAGGGGGTAAGTCAACCTAAGTTACGCTACTCCAGCTACGTGAATAACATAGCTGGAGTCGATGTAGCTTAGGTCGACTTACCCTGGTGTCTTCACCGCGCTGCGTCGACGGGAGATGCTCTCCTGTCGACTTACCATAATCTTCTCGGGAAGCTGGAGTACTGGGGTCGACCCGAGAGCGCTCTGCGGTTGATTTAGTGGGTCTTTATTAGACCCACTAAATTGACCCCTGCTGCATCGATTGCAGCAGCGTCGATCTCCCCGTAGTGAAGCCCTTAGAGATATGAATGTATCTACTGGAGTTTCATTCATGACCTCAACAGCTGGTCATTCATCCAAAAATTAAACCAAGTCAAGCCCATGGAAAAATGTGTGCACTGTTACCCCTGTTACAGAAGAAAAAAACAATACTATAAGCCTGGTTTCACAACTGGCTGTAGACATCAGAGTTTAGCTTTTATAGTCTAATAATGATCATTTCCTTTGACCAACTAACTTTTGTCTCTGAACAAACCTGTTCAGTCACTTTCTGGAGGCAATGCTAATATTGCATCATAGCTTGTTTAAGACTTTATTCTTTTTTCAAAAATTTTGGGGAGGAATTGCAGCTGTTTCTTTGTTTTTAAATAACTGATGCTGATGACCACCGGTATGACCATCCAGTGTGGACATCTCCATGCATCTTCATTCAGTGTCATTTGAGATTTTTCTCTTTAAAGACTGCAAATGTCTCATTAGAACAGCAATTAAAGTGACCTTATGCATTCCACACATCGATCCACTTTACATCCGAATATAAATTTTAAAAATAGAATGTTCATCCAAAGGCTGCGTAAAAAAGATGGCCAGGCTGTATTTTGGCCATATACAAAATGTTCTATTTAGGGATGGGCAGGGGAGAGAGGAAGGGAAAGAAATGGAAGATGCTGTATTAGGCATAGGAAAGGAAGGAAAGCAAGTCTATTGCCCGGGGGAAGTTCAAGATTAATTCTAAGTCAGATATCCGTGACCTTGCTAGGACACAGAACACGTATTTTAATACTAGCTGGTTATAGTGAAAAAATTGCAAGTTGATAAAACTGTGACAGAGGACAACACCCTTCTTCTCATCACTCTCTGCTGTTGGCTCCTGTAATCAGCTCATTGTTGAGCAATGGGACTGAATCAGTTGAAGTTACTGTACCCCTTACATTCATTTGCTTCTTCTATTTAGGTTCTTATGCTACCCCTATCAGTATGATATCTGAGTGCCTGCTGGATATAATCATATAGGCAATATGCATTACAAAATTTAGAATAGTTCCTCCAGAATTATCAAATGGTATGCTAATATACTGGCCCCTTTTCCCAATGAAAAGGGCTCAGCCTGGTCCATGAATAACAAAACAATTCTTACCGTGTTTGTTTCTTCTTCTTTGTCTTCCATTGTAAATATTAGCTGTTTGTTGATCTCCTTAACACTAATTAGTGATCGTGTTTTGATGAAATATTGGAAAGACACTGCCTCTACATATTCCTGAAGCCCTGTAGGAACAGCAAAACAGTCAAACTAATGAAACTTCTCAACAGAGATCCATACTTACAATTACAGAAATATTTTATGAGAGATTATTTTCAAGGTCACCTGCAAAAGGAAAGTGAAAATGGTGCAAAAGACAGAAATGGGAGCTGAATACATAATTTTATTAACCTAATATGCTTCCCCCATATACAAACCAAGACATTAAACCAACATCATGGCTGATATGCATTTTCAGTGTATTTTATTCAGAAGGGTACATTATGCATAGATCCTCTTTTCCATCCAGATGCTTTTGTAATCGTAATATAAAGCATGATACTGCTCCCACTGACCTCTCGGGCCTGTTCTCACTAAACAGCAGCTCCTTACAGTGGGGTATTAAGAAACTTGTTTTAACAGACTATTTCTCTGATAGAAAAAGAAATGAATAGCACAGTTGAAAGGCTCAGGAAAAAAATAGTTTCCGTTAGCGGCAGCATTTGCAGGAATGTTAAGCCTGACACTGCACTCTTTATTCAGGCAAAATCTCTACTATTGAGTATTTTTGATGAGTGAATACACACAATGGCTAAAAGACCAATTTTCCAGGTAATTTTTCTCTCTCCTTGAGTCTTTCTAGCTGTTCTTTCCTCCAACACAGACTGTGGTGAAACTGACTAAGTGAGGTACAGAGCCATGGTGCATAGTGTGGGGACCAAGAGCTGCATGACAATTTGATTTTTGCTCTCCAAATAACGATGAAGAAATGTGAATTTGCATTATTCCATCTAGTTATTACTGGAAAGTATTGATTGAAGCCCAAGATTCCCACATCTTCTTTTGTAGGAAATCACAGAATCATAAAAATGCAGGGCTGTAAGGGACCCCAAAGGATCATCGAGTCCATCCCCCATGCTGAGGCAGGACCAAGTATACTCACCCAGACCATTCATCACATATCTACCCTGGTCTTAAAAATCACAAGGGGAGCACAGAGTGCGGCACAGCTGGAGGGCTGTGTCATGAAGAGGATGCTGCAATCCTGGGAGTGACATGGGTCCCTGGATCAGAAGTGACGGTGGCGAGACGCGAGGGTGCACCGGCTAGCAGAGCCGATCCCTGGGACAGCCAGCATGGGGCGCCGCAGTGGTGAGTCACACCACATCACATGTGGTGGAGAATGTGGGCATTTGGTTGCCCCTGAGGGAAGGGGACTGAGTGAGAGACTCAGAGACTGTTTGACAGCTGCCCTTGTTAGAAGAGGAGTTGGAAAGACTATTTAAGGGATACTTGGGGGGGGTAAAGGAACTATGGAGCTGCCATGTACAGAGACCTTTTTGGCAGAAGGCAGGTGTACCTTCCCAGGCTGGACTTCAGAGTTGCCGCTTCCAATGAAGGGGGTTGAAGAGCAACCAAGAGGGATTCAGGCCCTGGTGAGGCAGATCCTGGAAAACCAGCGGCATCAGAGGGAGGCACAGAGATACTTGCAGGAATGCCTGAGGCAACTAATGGAAGAGCAGTGTTATTTGCTCAAGACCCTCCAGGAGGTGATCAGGGGCCAGACAGCCTGGGGCAAGAAGCCAGGTCCCAGGTCAGGCCAGAAGGCCAAGCAGGGCAGTGTTACGCCTGTGGGCAGAGGGGACCCTTCAAGAGAGCGTGCCCCTATTGGAAAGAGGAGAAGTCTATCCCAAAGGGAAAGAGAGCAGGGAAACCCCCAGTCCCTGACCTGTGAAGAGAAAAGGAAGGGGGGATGCTTGTTTTGCCTGTGGGGAATCAGGGCATGTGAAGAGGAAGTGCCCTCACAGACAGAACAGGAGCCCAGGGAATGGCAGCATCCCGATTGGAGATGACAAAGGGGACCCGAGCCAGCAGAAGGGCAAGGGAGATAGAAAGGAACAGAAGGAGGTGCCAGCTCTCAAAGTGTATAAATGTCTATATTTGACAAGATGCTCAATCCTTTAATCACATCACTTTCTTCTATCCAGGGTAAGACTAGACACTAAGACCCAGATTCTCTATGGGCTGGGATAATTTAGTTGGGGATTGGTCCTGCTTTGAGCAGGGGGTTGAACTAGATGACCTCCTGAGGTCCCTTCCAACCCTGATAATCTATTTAAAGGGGGGAGGGATAGCTCAGTGGTTTGAGCATTGGCCTGCTAAACCTAGGGTTGTGAGTTCACTCCTTGAGGGGGCCACTTGGGGATCTGGGGCAAAATCAGTACTTGGTCCTGCTAGTGAAGGCAGGGGGCTGGACTCAATGACCTTTCAAGGTCCCTTCCAGTTCCAGGAGATGGGATATCTCCATAAAAAGAAAAAAGAAAAAATACCCAGAGGGGGTGCACCAAGATGGTGGAGAAGGCCAAAGGGGCCGAGCAGGAGAGAAAGGAGAAACGGAAGAAAAGGAAGAGTCCCTTAGACATCCAGCTGAAGGATGTGGGGACTTATACAGAGACCAATTGAAGGGAGCTGGGAACTCAGACCCTGGGAGAAGGGGATACTGGGAGAGCCAGCAGAGCAAGGGCCAGGACTATGGGAGAGACTGAAAGCCACTGAGCTGGCCTTGCACAAGACAGCGCAGAGGCACACATAAGGAAATTTAGGGACTCCAGGGAGGAGAACGACAAGTTGCTCCTCCTAGTGGAGAAGCTGAGAGAGCAGAGGGACACCCTGCGAGCACAGCTGTGGGGGAAGCAGTGGAGGTAACCTCCCCCAACCAGGGCAGTCGGTCTTAAGGGAGAGGGTATGTGATGGGGCGCCTGCCACACACTGGGCTCCAAGGGGTTAACAGAGCCCTTGGGAGGCTGCGCAGGAGGCAGCCAATCAGAGAAGGGCTGAGAGGAACAGCCAATCAGGGCCCGGCAGGCCCATATAAGAAGAGCTGCAGGACAAAACACCTTCAGTCACTCCCTGGAGCTTGAAGAGGGAGGAGGACTGGCTGCATTGCAGGCTGAAGGCAGCAAGCACCCTGGATAGAGCAGTACTGCAGGCAGAGACCGAGGGAGCAAAAGGCAGCTCCTGGTGAGCTGCAGGGATCTGCAGGCTGAGGTCCTGGCAAAGGCACAGAGGGTGCTGGGGAAGTGGGTCAGGGAGCTCTACTAAGGAGCTGGAGAGGATGCAACAAGTAGTGGCCATCTACAGGGTCCCTGGGCCAGCACCCAGAGTAGTGGGTGGGCCTGGGTCCATTCCCCTCCCCCCCCATTGCCACTGAGGAAGTGGCCAGACATTGAGCTGCAGTTGCTGCTGAGGGAAGTGGCTGGACAGCTGACTGCAGGTCCCCAGGAAGGGGGAACACAGAGTGCGGCACAACTGGAGGGCTGTGTCATGAAGAGGATGCTGTGTTCCTGGGAGTGACAGTGGTGAGACACCACCAGAAGAGGGCACACTGGCTAGCAGAGCTGAACCCCAGGACAGCCAGCAGGGGGTGCCGCAGTGGTGAGCTGTACCACATCACAGGTTGTTCAACCAGTTTTGCATCCACCTTGTAGTAATTTCATCTAGACCATTTCCCTAGTTTATGAGAATGTCATGCATGACTGTCAAAAACCTTACTAAAATCAAGATATATCACAGCAATTAACTGATTCATTCCTTACATCCTGTAGTTAGGGTGAAATTCACACCTGTCCAGAGGATCTTTTAATATTAATCATTTATATTGCAGTACCACCAGGTGGGGGCTTTGTTCTCTAGCAACATATGGGATATAAGTCATAGACCCTGTCCCAAAGAGCTTACAACTTAAAAAAGCAAGACATAACAGGTAGATAAAACAAACAAGTAAGTGGGGACAAGCAAGAAAAGAAAAGATGGGCTAACAAATAGTATATTGTTTTAGCACAGATTAGCTGTGTATATAATTTGTAGTGAATTGTAGTAAACACAACTCACTACCTGCTTAGCAGTTACCAGATGGCAGTTTTCTGTATGTATTACAGAAGAGGTGAGATTTAAGGAGGGTCTTGAAGGAAGATCAAGTCTTGGTAGCTTTACAGATTTGGACTGGGAGTTTTGTCCTTCTTTGTAAGGGGCTGAATTGGGGAAAGTATGTGGGAAGTGCCCATAAGCAGGCAATTGAGGCTGGCATGGTTGGTAGAGTTTAAAGCAGTCATTCTCCCTGAGGGTATGCAGAGATCTTCCACGGGGTATGTCAACTGATATAGATATTTGCCTAGTTTTCTAAAAGGTTACATAAAAAGGACTACCAAAGTCAGAACAAACTAAAATTTCATACAATGATTTGTTTATACTGCTCTATATATTATACATTGAAATGTATGTACAATATTTATATTCCAATTGATTTATTTTATAATTGTAAAAATGAGAATGTAAGCAATTTTTCAGTCAGTGTGCTGACATTTTTGTATTTTTATGTCTGATTTTGTAAGCAAGTAGTTTTTAAGTGAGGTGAAACTTAGGGTATTTAAGACAAATCAGACTCCTGAAAGGGGTACAGTAGTCTGGAAAGGTTGACAGCCACTGCAATAAAGTAATAGAACGGATAGGCATGGTGGGGCTAAAATGTGAAGAACTTTGACAATGCAGACCAGAAGTTTGTACTTGACATGTTGGAAGATAAAGAGCCAAAGGAGAGAGTTAAAAAAGCAGGGTGACAATCACAGCAAAATCCCAGGAAAATTATCTTAGCAGCTGCATTTTGAATACACTTGTAGGAGGCCAGAGAGGAGAGACTGCTGTATTCAAGGCACAAGATGATATGGGCTTAGACAAGAGTTTTGGCAGTGTGGGCAGTGAGGAAAGATTCGATCTTGGGGGGGGGATCTTGGCCCCACAGAAGTTGATGGGAGTTTTGCCATTGATTTCAGCATGACCAGGATTTCACTCCTAAAGATGTTGTGCAGGAAGATACAGCCTGGATCAAAGGAAAGGTCTGAGTCAAAAAATAAAGCCAAGAATATGGATATGAGCAACAGGGAAAATGGTGGTGCTGTTCAATGTGATCGAGAGGGTGACAGAGAGAGGGTTTGGGCGGGGAAGATCAGCCTATAGAAGGCCTGTCATACTATAGCCGTAATAAAGGGCTTAAAGGTGACCTACAAGGATATTTAAGAACAACTCAATCCTTTTTATGCTTTTTTATGACTCTGGCAGGGTAAGGAAAATAGGTTCAGTGTTCAGAAGCCACCTTAAAATGCTCTCCACTGGTGAGGAGCCATTAGAGGCTGCCTCTGATTATGCCCCCTGTGATTGTTCTGGCTTTTTCTCCCCAATCTAAGGCTACACCTAAAAATCTACAGTGGAGATAAAGCATTTTGAGCATGCGTGTAAAAGGCTGCTAAAAAGAATGTGCTCAATCAGAATCCCCCAAAAGTTTTATTAACCTATAAGTTGTAGAAATTGTTGGATTTCACCACTTATCTTTTCCCAGGCTCATCTTGTACTCCGTTATGATGCAGTATTATGTGACCAACAATTCATTATGACATTTTCTCTAATTCTGTATTTAAGCAGAGAGCTACCACATATAGCAGCATTACACATGGGAACCTCTGCCAGAGCACATTTCTGGTGTCTTCGGACTGGACAATCAACTGGGAACGAAGGATCAGGGACCTGACCAACTACAGTAACTCCTCATTTAACGTTGTCCCACTTAACATTGTTTCAATGTTACGTCCCTGCTCAATTAGGGAACATGCTCGTTTAAAATTGTGCAACACTCCCTTATAACGTCATTTGGCTGCCTGCTTGTAAGATTCTGTGGAAGAGCAGCGACTTTACATGGGAGCATTGCACAAGTTCTGCTTCTCCGCCTCCTCCCCCTCCCTCCCAGCACTTCCCCCACCGCCAAACAGCTGGCGGCGCTTAGGACTTTCTGGGAGGGAGGGGGAGGAGTGGAGATGAAGGGCTTCCCTGCTCCTCCCCCTCCCTCCCAGCACTTCGGGCTTAGGACTTTCTGGGAGGGAGGGGCAGGATTGGGGAAGCGCTGCATCTCCGCTCTTCTTCCTCCCTCCCAGAAAGTCCTAAGCGCCGCCAAACAGCTGTTTGGCGGCGCTTAGGACTTGGGGGGGGGGGGGGGTTATGTGGCATGCTCTGGAGAGGAGATGGAGTAGGGGTGGGAAGAGGTGGGCCTGGAGTCGAGCGGGGACAGGAAGAGATGAGCCTGGAGCATTCCCGGCAAATTCTGAGCCTGTTCTCCGGGGAAGCTGCCGCTGCTGCTGCAAAGGTGCTTCCTAGCGTCCTTGCCTGCAGCGGGCTGTGCCTGTGTGGGGTAAGCCAGGGGCACTTCCCAACCACAGTACAGTAGTATACAGTATAATGCCTTTTGTCTGCCCCCAAAAAATTTCCTTGGAACCTAACCTCCCGCATTTACATTAAATCTTATGGGACAATTGGATTCGTTTAATATTGTTTCACTTAAAGTTGCATTTTTCAGGAACATAACTACAACGTTAAGTGAGAAGTTACTGTATTTCTGCCAAAAGAGATCAAGTGAGCTCCCAAATTCCCTATTCATCATTCCCTTGATCACACCACCCCATTCCCTAAATTTACCCATCCACAGCTTCCTCTTTCCTTCTTCAATTTCTACCTCCTGCTCCCACACACATCCTGTTTCTTTCCTTTACTTTGTCCTACATTCTGATCATCCCCACATACCTCTCAACTCCCACTTCTCACACAGCCTAACTGTTTCACTTTCACTAACTTTCGCACAGAAGCATTAAACAAAAACATCTGGTTTGCCATTTACTTTCATTCAACCCTTCCATGATTTTGGTTAAGTCCCCTTCTTTCAGAATTATAAGATTTATGCTTACATAATGTCCTGTATATTATTGTCTTCCAAATATGTCTAGTTTATTTGGTAGCTCAAATTACTCACACATTTGGAGCGGTTTCCATTTCCAATAGCATTTCTGGGTTCCCTGGTAATGACTACTTTGCTATTTATTCCGTAAAAATAATCATACTTGACCATAGTATAAGGCAGCGGTTCTCAAACTGTGGGTCAGGACCCCAGAGTGGGTCGTGACCCCATTGTAATGCAGTTGCCAGGGCTGGCGTTAGACTTGATGGGACCTGGGGCCGAAGCCCAAGCTGCATCACCCAAGGCCAAAGCCACAGCCTGAGGGCTTTCGCCCTGGCTGGTGAGGCTTGGGCTTTGGCTCCCCTGCCCGGGGTGGCAGGGCTCAGGTGGGCTCAGGCTTTGGTCCCCCCCTCCTGGGGTCATGTAGTAATTTTTGTTGTCAGATGGGGGTCACGGTGCAATGAAGTTTGAGAACCCCTGGTATAAGGCTTTTTAAAAGTCTCGTGTCTGCCAAAAGTAGTTCAAAGATGACATTTAAATGACCCATGACCTTGAAATAATGTGTTTTTATATGCAGGTAAAAGGATGTTTAAATATATTATGTTTTAGCTTAATGGAAGGACATCCGCTACTCTCAGCAAATAATCCCCAAGGTGAAAAATTCCATCCCATTTCACTATTCCATCCAACAATACCTTTCCCCTTCTGCTCTTGTTTTGGATTTATTCCAAAATAGGATTATTTATGGATTGTGCTGTCAGTAACAGAGTAGTTTATAAGGCTGCTTTTATGTAATTTATTTTGTTTTCCCTGTACCCACACGGAGAAGTCCAATTAAAGATCTCTATAATTATTTCTAGTAGCACTTTCTACAAATACAGTGTACCAGAACTGAAGAGGTTTTGGCATGTTTTATTACATTTACTGTATGTTAACAATGGTTCATTTAATCTTCCATCACCATCAGTTATCCTACTTGAGAAATGCAACAAACGGCAGTAATGAGCTATGCTAACGTTCTCGTGCATTTTGAAAACTGAAAGATTGAGTAATTTTTTTCTAGCAGACAGATCTTCTGCACACAATCCCAATACATTCAGTAGAAATATTCAGCAGAAAGATTTTCAAGCAAGTTCTTACAGTGACCCAATTCAGAGACCAAAACCAACAACAGATTTTAGCAGCACACTTCTTGTCACTCCCCATTGAAATCTAAACAAACAGCCAAATTTTCAGTTTGCATTACTCTTGGTGCTAATTTTCTTTCAAGGTTCATTTCATCTTAAAGCTGGAGCAACTAGGGCATGCCCCCTAAAACAGACAGTCATCTCAACATTACTAGTATAGCTGGAAACTGCAAATACATAAAATGTTGCCAGAGGATTACACACAAGAAGTAGGAATTTGTGAGCAGCAGAAAGGAAGATGGGGCCAGGAGGCTGAGGAGAGAGATTGGAAATTAAGGGAAGGAGCTGTGAAGGAGACGGACCAGTGCTATGGGAAGGGGATGGACAATGACAGAATTGCAGCTGCCCAATCGGAGGGATTAGAGTAGGTAAATGGAAGCTCCCTCTGACTGTTGAGGTGTGGTGGGGATTCACATTTCTGCATATGCATACTGACATTTCAGCTTGAAATGATTGCACCCAAATTGGGGCTGAGGGGCTACCTCCTTAAGATTAAAAAACAGGAGACCAAAAAACATAGCCAATTAAACTTTAAGTGTAAATTTTGAATGTAGAACATTTTTATAATCTCATGCTTTCAGCCAGTAACTCATAACTCTTGAGCTCTCAGGGTTGGCAATAATGGGTCTATTTTCTCTCTTCCTGCATATTATTTGTCTGTTCCTATTCCCCCTCAGTCTTGTTTTCATTCTTTCTCCCCACACTTCCTTCCATTCTCTTTCTCATTGTCTTCCTCTTCTCCCCACTCTTAATCTCTTAATACTGCCACTGCTGGGAGATGGCTAAACGAGACAGTGCTGATTCCCTCCTACATTGTGCAGCAGGACACAGGGCACTGAATGCAGCAATAGGAAATGCTGTACTGTGGCTTACTGCCACCACACAGTGGCCACAGAAAGAACAGCAGGGGAAATCCTGTTCACTCCTTGCACTTCAACTGGAATGAGCTATCAGCAGTGCTGCAGGATGGGAGGGGGAAGGCAGGGCATCGCTCAAGGGTAAATGAGTGAGTGTCATGTGAAATTTGTCTGTTAGGATTTGAACCTGCAGACAGTATAGGTATTGGTCTAGAAAGATTAATCTGATGTTTAGGCCACTAAGCTACCCCCTCATCCCTATCATTTAAAACCTGTAACTGGACTCCTGTGGAACATCCTTTCAAAAAATTGGAATACACCAGTGTTCGCCACCAGCAGAGTGGGGTGCCTTTCCTGATCTTCAAAATTAAACACTGATAAAGCAATGGCAAATTAATGGGTTGATGTGGGTCAATCAGAGGATTTCTCTTGTAAGCTCATCCCCAGGATGACAAAATTAAAAAACTACTGGAATATCCAACCAGATCAGACAATTAACTGGATGTTTCTACTAACACAAACAGCAGTTAAAACAGTCAAATGCATTAATGTTTAAATTAGGGCTGTCAAGTGATTACAAAAATTAATTGCATGATTAAAAAATTAATCTCGATTAATCGCAATGTTAAACAATAGAATACCATTTATTTAAATATTTTTGATATTTTATACATTTTCAAATATATTGATTTCAATTACAACACAGAATACAATGTGTACAATGCTCACTTTATTTTTGATTACATGTATTTACACTGTAAAAAAAATATTTTTCAATTCCCCTAATACAAGTACTGTAGTGCAATCTCTTTATCATGAAAGTTGAACTTACAAAGATAGAATTATGTACAAAAAAACTGCATTCAAAAATAAAACTATGTACAATTTTAGAGCCTGCAAGTCCACTCAGTCCTACTTCTTGTTCAGCCAAACCAGTTTGTTTACAATTGCGGGAGATAATGCTGCCCACTTCTTGTTTACACCTGAAAGTGAGAACAGGCATTCTCATGGCATTGTTGTAGCCAGCGTCACAAGATATTTATGTGCCAGATGTGCTAAAGATTCATATGTCCCTTCATGCTTCAACCACCATTCCAGGGGACATGCGTCCATGCTGATGACTGGTTCTGCTTGATAACAATCCAAAGCAGTGAAGACTGATGCATGTTAATTTTCATTATCTGAGTCAGATGCCACCAGCAGAAGGTTGATCTTTTTTTTGGTGGTTTGGGTTTTGTAGTTTCTGCATCAGAGTGTTGCTCTTTTAAGACTTGTGAAAGCATCCACACATCATCCCTCTCAAATTTTGGAAGGCACTTCAGATTCTTAAACCTTGGGTCGAGTGCTGTAGCTAATCTTTAGAAATCTCACATTGGTACCTTCTTTGCATTTTGTCAAATCTGCAGTGAAAGTGTTCTTAAAATGAACAACATGTGCTGGGTCATCATCCAAGACTGCTATAACATGAAATATATGGCAGAATACGAGTAAAACAGAGCAGGAGACATACAATTCTCCCCCAAGGAGTTCAGTCACAAATTTAACACATTTTTTTTAAACAAGCGTCGTCAGCATGGAAGCATGTCCTCTGGAATGGTGGCCAAAGCATGAAGGGGCATATGAATGTCTAGCATATCTGGCATGTAAATACCTTGCAATGCCGGCTACACAAGTGTCAAGCAAATACCTGTTCTCATTTTCTGGTGACATTGTAAATAAGAAGAGGGCATTATTTCCTGTAAATGTAAACAAACTTGTTTCTCTTAGCAATTGACTGAACAAGAAGTAGGACTGAGTGGACTTATAGGCTCTGAAGTTTTACACTGTTATGTTTGAGTGCAGTTATGTAACAAAAAAAATCTACATTTGTAAGTGGCACTTTCACGACAGAGATTGCACTACAATACTTATATGAGGAACTGAAAAACACTCTTTTGGTTATCATTTTTACAGTGCAAATATTTATAATAAAAAATATACACTTTGATTTCAATTGCAACACAGAATAAGACATATAAAACGTAGAAAATATCCAAAATATTTAATAAATTTCAATTGGTATTCTATTGTTTAACAGTGCGCTTAAAACCAATTAATCTTGATAAAAATTTTTAATCCTGATTAATTTTTGAGTTAATCACATGAGTTAACTGTGATTAATCAGCAGCCCTAGTTTAAATGTGATCATTAGATTTCAGAGTTGACCCCCTATTAAGATTAATATGGCAGTTCACCCTTCTCAGTCTTTGTTTCAATTCAGGTTTTCTGCAGACTCAGGAAAATAGCTTTTATTAGATTCACATTAACAAAGTTCTGTTTCCAGTGATAAGTGCTAGAAACTGAAGTTGATTATACGAAAGCTTAAAGTTCTGTAAAACTATCCACCAGCTGCTTATTTGCTGTGGGAGTGTCCTAAGGTTTACATATTTGGGGATGGAGTGAAGTCAAAGGTTAATTTTATAACTGCATACCGAAAAAAAGCTGAATCTAGAGCCAGCTTTCCTCAGACACCAGTGACTTGGATATCCTGTTGTGAGAACAGCTTTTAAAAAAAGAGCTATGGTAATACTAAACACTGGCCCTTGCACAATGGAGACAGCTAACATGTCCAAACAGAGCATTAAACCAAAATCTTCATAGAGGCCTTTAAGTATTTCATTTGCTACTGTTTTGATTCACTGTAGCAACTGTTCAAAGACTGAGTCAGTACGCCAATTTGAGTTATACAGCTTTTGGAGTCTTGAAATAACTTTTAGGAGAGAATACAATTTATGCCATGTCTACACAGGCAAGCTGCTCCATCTAGATTTACTCAAATCAGCTTTTGAACTGATTTAGTTAAACCAGCGCAAACCTGCATAAACAATCTTAATGCAGTTTAAGAAATGTTTATCTCCATTTAAACAGATTCTTAAGTGACAAACTAAACTGAAATAAGCATATCAACAGAGCCTTTTGCACTGGTTTAAGTACACTGGTGTAATATCATATAATTAGTTAAACCACTGAAAATGTCTCATATAGACAAGACCCAAATACGTTGTGTGTGATTATGGTATGCTCCTGAGGGGTCCTCTGCTAGTTAACATAATGCTTTCTCACCATCAAGAATTATAATTCCTCTGTGTTCCCTTCCTCCCACTTCTCTTCCCCAACCCACCCTCTTTTTTTTTTTAAGGATGGATTCTGCTGTATATGCTGCAGTAGTTTATTTGAGGTACTAAAATGCTCATATCTGCATGTTCTAGTACTTTGTTGGCATTTTGTTTATATATTTGCTTATTTTATCCAAAAACCTTTATTTAAAAGTTACCAAAATAGAATGGCACCTTGAGTGAAGGCTCTAATTTTTCTCCCCAACTATATGAAGACACAATGATGCAGCCATGTTTGTTGTTAACTAAAGTACAAGGTATAAATTCAGCATTGAAATAAGCAGGTGAAAAATCTATTGAGTTTTTAACAGTCTCTATAGCATCCTTTCCACTATTGTATAACTGAGTCACAATTCTACTCTGCTTACAGGCTTTCATACACACTGCAAGGTTGAACTAAAGAAATAAAGACAGCACTGGTCTTACAGCTAATTTAAAGACAAAATTTCAAAGATAAGAGGCAACTAACAAAAGCTCATACTTAGTGACAATTTTATACACCTGTGGCCTTGTACCTGTGTTTTGCTCCTACTTGAAGCATCTTTGATAGATGTTCCACAATCAATTCTATTCACTTGCATTGACTTTTGTGACACAATTTAGTCATTCTGTTGAATTCAACAAGTCAAATATTCTAGATGAATTTTTAAAGGGGACTGGAAAACTATGACCAATAAAAATTGCGGTAAACAAGTGTTAAGGTTTCCTGAGCTGGGGGGTAATCAAATGCTAAGCTTACCCACTTGTGATATGCTAATAGGAGTAATCAAATCCCATTGGGCATTAGCTGATCAATACAGGAGTGAAGAAGGAATTTCCCCCTTTGTACAGCATTGCACAACTGGTCACGTACATCATAGCATGGCAGATGGGGGTGAAAGGAGATGTTCTTTCTCCAAAGTATTCACTAGGCCTATGCTGAGGATGGGATATCAGATGTGATGTCGCATTCACTGTTCTATGACAAATCTTACACTACCTAAAAATCTGAGGCCAAAACTAAGAAGGTGCACAGACTCCTTTATTCCTATGGAGGGGTGCCCTGAGCCAGCCTCACCAATCCCTCTAGTAGTCATACTGAGCAGTAGCGACAAAGTGACTGGTTAGCACCGTTAGCTGCTGCACTGTGGTCAGGAACCACAGCAGAGAAGGGACAGAACTCATATGAGCTCCCTGTGTTTGGCCACAACTAAATGCCACAATGTAATTCTTTTTCTAGTATAGGCAGTGCCTAGAGAGGAGAAATTCTGTGTTCTTAGGCTGTGTCAACACTGAGATTTTTCATAAGTAATTCCACTGCTGCACCCATCACTGCAGCTCCACCATGCACAGCAACCATGGGAGCGCCAGTCAAGACAAGATGCTGACATTTTTATAACAATGTCATCTAATCCTATTGAGAGAAAGTGTAGACATGGTGGTAAAACATTGATGGTAACTCATGATCTCCTTTGCAAGAGTTCCTACCACTGCTATTACCAGTAAAGGCACACCAGCCATAATGCAATGGAAAAGCTCAGCTAGACAAGGCCCTACCTACACTCATTATTATTAATTTGTATTACAGTAGGGCAGAGAGGTTCCAAACAGGTCAGGGGCCCACTGTTCTAGGCATCCTGCAGAAGAGACCATCCCTGTCCTGTAGATCTTACAAGTCCCTTGACTTTCATGGATGTATCAGAGATCAGAATCAGGCCCCAACTGATTAATGTTTAGACAAATATCTAGAATTGGGTCCTTACGAAGTACTGCATTTGCTCCTCCACCACCCACAAGTCCTAACTACATGCAGTACGAATGTCTATCAAATGCATGGCTACCCTAATTTACCTCAATATTTGCTTTCAGTTGCCTAAGGAGGTAAAGCTTGTTAAGTGCTTCTCATCTTTTGAGCATAATGGAATTATTACATTTATGCAAACTAGTCTCAGAATATACTTTGAAATATTTCCACAAATATAATTTATGATTTATAAAGCAGGCGTTTTTGGGTGCTTAAGTTTGGCGTGTGCATTTGATGTACATTACTGACCATGTAACAGTATTAATTTATTAGAATAGGCAAAACAGTCATCATGAAAAGCTAACTTCTCTGCTTCACTATAGAGCTTATGGCTAGAATCTTTCCCAGTCCTTCTCCTGACTGACTTCCTGATAAAATTTTAAAGAAACTTTACACATTTCCTCACAGGATATATTTGGTATATATTACAAATTGAGGGAAGGGGCAGGAATTCTATATTCCAAATGTTAACATTTTCAAAATATCAACAAAGCGGAACATTCACAACGTAACAAATTAAGAGTTGTACATTAAAAAAGGGACTCGTTATTTCAGTATCTCTGTTTGCTTGTTTAATCATCCCTTGGGATAATCTGTACTGTTAAGAGAAGTGTAGAAAACAGGCATTAGTTTTTGTTGTTCAATTATTAGTGCTATACTCAGTGTTTGAGCTCATACAAGTATCCTTTAGGGAAACATCCTGCGTGCCGTTAGCACTATTCTTAATGAGGGAAAGCATGGAACTCCTTTAGTGCTCTGCCAGAATTGTTTTATCTTCAAGTCAAAAGAACAACTGTTTGGAGTAATCCCAAAAAAAACATTTAACAATTAAAGTGGCAAATAATATTCCCAAGCATCTAGCACTGTTCTATTTATAGACTAACAGTTATTATACCAAATAAAATACATATCAGCCAGCTTTATTATGCAGCTAGAGTCATGACTCTATAATTAAAGTGGTTAAGATGGTTTCCATTACAAATCCAGTTATGACCCCTCCTTATTCTTTCTGGGAGAAGTCGGGTGGGGAGCGAGAGGATGTCTCATGTTTGAGTTCTAGCCAGAGGAGAATATTTTTAGGAAGTGTGAGGTTAATTGGACAAGCTGTTTTTGAGATATGGGACACTGTCTTTTTTAAAAATTCTTTTGTCAATTCATGCTTAATTCAAAAATGTTTTGGTCCAAAAACTTTGCTTGTGTTTTTTGTACTAGTCCTCAACAACAACAAGTGCAAAGAGCTTTTTTTTTAAATACTAACTTGTAGTGGAAAATTTTAAAGTTATTAAAAGGTCAAGGTTAAAACTCTAGGAGGTATGTAAAGGCTTCCTGGATATTATAACTTTCATGAAACATCTAGCAAGTTTACAAGCTCCACTTTAACTAATCTAGCCTCTAGTTTTTTTAAAATAAACTATCCAACCTTTTTGTCATAATGATAGACTTAGAAATGCAACCCAATAATAAGGCTTGTACCTTTGTCACTGATTTTTCTTTATGACTCTTCTTTACAATTATGGTTATTCATGATAAATTTTAGGAGGGAAAACTGGTCTCTTCTATCCCAATAGTATTGTTGCTTAACCACACTTCATTCACCTCCTGATTTCCTGCATATTCCTGACAGTATGCCATTCCCTTAGATACCAACATCAGCACTATCATCCATAGAAACTCACCACATTTCCATCGGTCCCTGAGACAATACTTTTTCTCTTTGCCACCCCTACTCCTGAATGGAGAGTGGAAGTCCCTGTGAACAAGGTGGTAAGAGGGGTATTACCAACTCACCCAGAGTTTAACCTGTGGTCATGCATAGGCTGACTACATAAAGTCTAGGGCCATGTCTACACTAGCACTTATGTCGGCAAAACTTTTGTCACTCAGGGGTGTGAAAAAAACAATCTGAGTGACGTAAGTTTTGCCGGCATAAGCGCTGGTGTGCACAGCGCTATGTTGGTGGGAGACGCTCTCCCACTGACATAGCTACCGCCACTCGTTGAGCTGGTTTTATGATGTTGATGAGAGCGCTCTCCTGTCAGCATAATACAGCTACACAAGCACTCTTACAGCGGCTGCTGTAAGCTTGTAAGTGTAGACATGGCCTGAGTCTTCTTTCAAAACTTTATATAACAGCAAAGGGCAATCATACAGTCATTTCCTTAACTGTAAGCTACCTATCCATGACAATCAATGCAAGTCTCACCTTACAATGACTGGGGAGCTCAGTGTGCTGAAATGGATTCACCGTCTGGACCTTTCTTCCTCAACCTCACTCAGCTCCCCGCTTACTTATTTATAACTTTCCTATGACAGCTGCAGTGAGAGGTTTCCTCCCCAGCACCAGCTTTAATGTTACATTCAAACTAGCAACAATCAACTAGAGCAACTTCTAAAATATCTGTTAACCCTTACCTGACCACTTGAGAGAAAGTAAAGAAAAGAAAAACTATAATCAAGAACATTCAGTTCTACAATGAATGTGGCAGAGTAGGTAAACACACAGTTAACACACAATTCAACAATCAGCATGGCAGAGCAAGTCACATGTTCTCAAAGTTAACACTCAGCTCTGCAAGCAGCAAGGTCGGTTTCACCCAAGGTGTTCCAGAGAAGGGGACAAAAGAGAATTCTTTCTGCTCCTGCTACACTCCCCACCTTGATGTCCAGGACTAAGTCAAATGTCACCTCTCTGAATCAGAAATCTATGAAGCCATGCCATCCGGCATCACTGCCAGGTTGCATGCTTGTGAGGGACCATCAAAGACATGGTGTCCATCATAGTTCAATCTCTAGAGGGGACTGCTTGCCTCATGGCTACCTCTTGCCTTAAACATGATATTTTACGTACATACATCATGTCCAGCAACCAAGCATTATCATTCCAATCATAACTAAAACTTATGAACCAAACAGTACAATTGAATGTAACATGAAATTTAGCACTCTCATTCCTGTGGGTAACCATCCTAAGAAAATTTTCCACCAACTAACTTGTCCTTCCTTTTCAATTATCTGTGCAACAGCTTTCAACCGTCCGACCTCATGAGTTACTTTAATTTGCAACTTTTTCTTCTTTCTTTTCCTAAGAAGTCTGTCTTGCAATTTCAGAAAAGTCCAGCAGTTGCTGTAACTGTCTAGCAGATGGTGGCAAATCAATCGGCTGTAAGTGGATATTCAATTTTAAGTCCACTTTTTCATTCTCATACATGACGGTAGGTACTCAAAAGTAGATGTCATCTACCCGAAGGGTGATGATACTGGAATCAGCTTCAATGGTATTTAACACAATACCTGGATCTATCAGGCACTCTTCTCCATCCAAAGTCACTGTACCTACAAGAGAATGAAAATACATTCCCTTCTCCAAGGTAAAAGATGTTAGTTCCATCTGGCCATATTCCCTCTACCGCACACTTCCTAATGAATCCAATATTCTTGGGTCAGTGGCTGCTGGTGTAAGGATAAAGCCACTGGTTGCCATTGGCCTGAGTTGTTATAAAATAACCACTGAGGCCTTTATGTGGAGTGCAGGATTAACTTACTCATCAAATTTCCCACACTGACTACTGGATATAGTACTGTTATGCAGGATCAAGGCTGGCACGACAGTGGGTGCGCACACACCCACCTGTTAAAATTGATCACCATACTTGATGTTACCAAGCATAATTGGAAACCTGACCCTGCATCCAATTACTTAACATTGCAGGTAATGCGCTCAGCTTTACTGATATTGTGACTTCCTTAATTATTTCCTGCACAAGTATTCTCCTTCCCAGCATGCTAGATCTCAAGATTCATCTTCATTAAAACCCCTCTGAACATCTACCAGTGATCGTAACTTACCCATAATTAGATTTGTCAATGGTCCCATTGTTTCTAACACCTGATAGTGTAATATTTGAAATTCTTGATCCATTCCTGCTTGATTCGACAGGGCTTGTCCCACATCCTTAGTGATGCTAATCAATTTATTCCTAATTACTTCTAAATTCATAGTATTCAATACATCTACTCGTGGGCCTATTCCTCCTAAAACTGTTCCTACATCTCTAGCCCTTCTGTTTCAGAGTAGCAGCCGTGTTAGTCTGTATCCGCAAAAAGAACAGGAGTACTTGTGGCACCTTAGAGACTAACAAATTTATTAGAGCATAAGCTTTCGTGGGCTACAACCCAAGAAGTGGGTTGTAGCCCACGAAAGCTTATGCTCTAATAAATTTGTTAGTCTCTAAGGTGCCACAAGTACTCCTGTTCTTTTAGCCCTTCTGTGTGGATCATGTCGTTCTACTGGTCCCAGGATTTGATTTGACCATCCTGGAACAGATCTTGCTGAGTGGCTATAAATTGGGAACAATTTGAATATGTATACATGATAGTCAAATTCCATTGGGGAATTTTCCATGTATAGATTTACCACTGAAAGTTGGTTAGTACAGTTTGCTGGCCACTGGCTTTAAACTGTGTAGAGGTTGTGCTTCTATTATCTTATCACGTCATCCTCTCAGCACCTGCTCCTCACCATTACTTGGCACTGGTGATTACGGTGCTCGGAGTAGTAACCCTTGGAACTTTTAGTATCAGTATAACAACAGGTCCTCTACAATAGGCTATTTTCCTACCTGTAAAAAACCAACAACATGTATAATTTCCTGCTACATCTTCACCTACTGTGAAGTTCAACCACCCTTTCCAGGCAGCTGCCCATCCACTAGGTGGCATTATGGAAGACTTTCAGAAGTGTTCACTATGATCCTATTCCACAACCACCCAAACCAATGTTCATGTTCTTCTACTAAAGCTCCATCCTTTGCATTTCTTAAAGACACCTAACAGCCAAAACTAATGTTTTGGCCCCTTGGGAAAGCTAGCTGGGACTGGACCGACATTTTGCTTCCATCTCCTCCCACTGCAGTTTGTCTCCACATCCAAGCCAATGAGTTTGGGTTCTTGGTCCAAGGGCTTGGGATGTTCCACATCAGTGTAAGGATCACACCTAGGCTAAAGATACTAAAACCACTTGTCTTTCTAGAAAATAAGTTAGTTATTTCCCTACAAATGTTTTAAATAGACTACTGTGGAACCACTGTTCAGAATTCTTCCCCTTACCTAGATATACTAGATAAACTGTTGGACTAGCTTTATGATGTGATATGGTCCTTCCCAGCCTACAGTAAGAGAATGATCTCCTCTTTTTACTGCTACTGAATCTTCTACTTGCTACTCCATTGTCTGCTGAGTTCTATTAAAATATTTATCCATTCTCTTCTTAGTATCCCCCAGACTGAATGCTACAGTTCGATGAACTGACACCATGGTCTTTGCTAGATTTTCAACCCACTTATCTGTTAGAACCAGGGGCTGAAGCTCATAAGGAACTGGACTAAACCAGATTTTGGTAATCTCACTGCCCACCCTGTAATCATGTCATTGGGTGAGAGTCCATGTGAATCACAGGTGGTGGCCCCGATGGCCTTTAAGATAATCAGGAGTTCTTTACCCTTCTATCTGCATTCACTGCTGCACAAAGAAAACAGTTAACATACTGCTCTACATTCCGGCCTTGATTTAACCACCATCTCACCTGATTCGTTCCTTAGTTTTATTGATTCCCTGATGTCCTCCTTTATTGTGAACCAGTACCATAAAATCAATCCTACGTAATTCAGGTATTACCCATTCCCAATTTTCTCCAGTTTTCATCAAGATTAAGACTTCTTTAGTCACTTCCACTTCTGTTTTATTAAACTTTCCTACCCTCAAGATAGCCTCTTTAATCTGTTTTACATCCTCACTGGTTTCTTGTAACTATACCAGGCCATGATCTGTAAGCTACACCTTGGGGTTAACTACTGCCTGTACCTGGCCCTCTTCTTTAGGTTTTCCCCCAAAACGGTTTCTCCATGCTGCCTACTTAGCTAATTAGTTAGCTGTGCTATTCCAATAAGCTGCTCCATTACCTTTCTTGTGAGCTCTTACCTTGATTTTCTTTGCTTGTTTTCCCTTTGCTTGGCTAAGTGGACGATATACTGCAATAATAAGGTTATGTTTTAGAGGTTTCCCATTGGTGGAGGTCATGTCCTGGGTCTCCCAGCGATGAAGCCAGGTTACCAGGGCTTGACAGACCCAATCTGGGAGTGAATAAAATGACTTTCTGTATAATTGGGGTTTCTTCCAATCCTAAGGGCAAACATTGCTAACTATGCATATCATGCAGATTGAGTACCACATACAGCATATTGAATTTTGCTTTCTGACTTTGGGTCTATTAAGGCAAATCCCATTTTAGGTTTCCCCTTTAAAAATAAGAGGATCTATCGACAAACCACATCTGTCCTGATTCTTGATTTTGTCTCTCATTCTCTCATATACCTCCTTCTAAATAAACAAGATCCCATCCACATTCTTCAGGAAGGGGACATTTGTGTGTTTCTCCTTCATACATCAGACCGTATGCCACAGCTGATGCCCCACCACTAGCTTGTACCTTAATATCTTAGACAGGTAACATCAGTTAGGCAGCTTCACTCTCCACTGGATTTATACCCCTGGCATCAAAGATGATACTTAACAAATTTACAGAATTCTGTGCTAGCTGGGCATTTCTTTCATTAATCTTTAGCCCTGCCTGATACCATCAACACCTCATCCAAGACTACTAGGTGGTGTTTAAAATTCTGCATATGTATTAATAGGTCATCTACATATTCAGTGACATTTCCATTCCACTGTACCTTGTCCAAGACTTCGGTCACAAGTGCATGAAAAATACTCTGGCATTATGGTACCCTTCAGGAACCCTCATCCAGTAAACTGTTCTCCCTGGAACATGAACGCAAATTTATACCAATACTCAGGATGAAAAGGGATAGCCCAGAACCCCTTTGATATATCCAGAACAGAAAACACTTGGCCCCCTGCCATTACATCTTCATATTAAACTATCATGGGTGCTGTCACTGGAATGACATTATTTAAAGCACAATAATCAATAGTCAATTGCCACTTTCATTCCTGTCTTTCAGTTACAGTGACTTTAGGTGCTACTTGTAATTATAGCAAGTTTACAGACATTTCATACAAAAATGTGATTTTTCAAGTTGGCAATGATGTCTCTTTAAAATGAACTACACCAATTCACTTCCCTCCCTCCCCCCAGAGCATTCTCCCAGACCCAGAGGGTGTCAGGTTTTCTCACTTGCTTTCTGAGCCTCTGCTATGGGGTTTCCAGTATTCTGAGCTCAGTGAAATTTCTCAGTCCTTTTACACCTAGAATGCATACTGACAGCAGTATGGAGCAGAGCCTATAAATGCTGTGCACACCACCAGCTATGCGGGATTATAACAAGGCTTGGAATGTGAGCCAAAAGGGGGTCTAAGAGTTTCATAGGTTCTACTGGCAAAGTTTGTGTTTCCATCAGGCCTCAAACTGTTCTGTTCATACTTGATACCAGGTCATAACCCCCTGAGAACTGCATTTAAAGATTCACTGATGAATTAAGCACTACCTTAACGCAAAGGCAACTTACATAGCCAAATAAAGATTTCAAATAAAAACAAAAATATTCACAATACAGTCAACTCACACTGTTCACAATTTCTTTGAGCATTTACTCTGCAACACTACAGAGCAATTTATAAACTTTCTTAACACTAATTAATTGTCTCTGGATCCACAGAACACTAAACTACAAGTGGCATGAAGATACACAAACATACACAATGCGTAGTTTCTACTAAAAGTCACGTTCACTTTTTAATTGGACTAAAACAAATATATAACTGGTAAAGAAACAGTGACAGTCCTGACTCAGTGAAAGACTGCAATATGGTGTACTGCTGATGTCTGGCTGTTACAGTGCAGATGTTCCAAGTTAAGGACGAATTTTAAGTTTAACCATAGTTTGGAATTACATTGACAAATGAGCTGTAAATTCATGAATAAGTATGCATCCACAGCCCTAACTTGGATGCTGCAAGTTACATCCCTTATAGATAGTTTTGTAAACTGGGGGAATAATATAACAACCATAACTTTAGAGATTTTTGTTTGCTAACTACTATAGCCATTCAGGGGCACCTTTTCAACACTCATTACTCAAACTAAATTCTCATTGATGTCAAGATGAGTTTTGCCTGAGTAAGGAATGACAGCTGGAACCCTGACGTATTGATTAATTACTCAAGATTTTCTTTAAAAAAAGCTTGGCAAGCAAGAGGCCTGGAGACAGAAGTACAATGGCTGATTTTTCTTGTGAGATGCAATAAAATAGGCATTGCAGCTGATGTTAGTAACATTCAGGTTGTGCAAATACACTGGTAGTTAGTATCTCAGATTTTTTATTTATTTAAATAAATCTCAGCAAATTTCTCCTTCTCTCTCTACCACTTCTGCCTGTTATTTCTTCTAATGCACATATCTGGAAGTGTTAATGACAATGAGAAATGTTTTCTTAGCCCTAGAAATTGGAGAAACATCAGAGCCGGTTGAGTGTGATGCTGGGCAAGGCCACAATTAACGTGTTTACCCATGTTATATAAAATGGTGTAGTCAGGGACTCTAACTTGTGCAATGATCCCCAATAGATTTAGTAAAAAACACAACGTAACCCCCAACTGCAGATTCTGAGCCTAATTTGCAAACTTAGATACCCGGTCCCTAAATTAGAATACCCAATTATAGATTTAGACTAGTGTTTCTCAAACTGTGGTCCGCGGGCCCCGCTGATCAGGCTCCCTGCCTGCCCTGGCTCCGCACCGCTCCTGGAAGCGGCCAGCACATCCCCGCAGCCCGGAGAGGGGTGGGGGAGGTGTCAGGGGGTCTCTGCACGCTGCCCCTGCCCCAAGCACCAACTCCGCAGCTCCCATTGGCTGGGAATTGCGGCTAATGGGAGCTGTGGGGTGGTGCCTGCAGGCAGGGGCAGTGGGCATAGACCTCCTGCCCCGCCCCCCACCTAGAAGCTGCTGCCAGAGAGATGTGCTGATTGCTTTTGGGAGCTGCCCGAGGTAAGCGCTGCCCAGCCGGAGCCCACACCCCTCACCCTTTCTCACACCCTTCAGCCCCTCCTGCACCCAAACTCCCTCCCAGAGCCCGCACCCCCTCCTGCACCCCAACTCCTGCCCCAGCCTGGTGAAAGTGAGTGAGGGTGGGGGAGAGCAAGCGACAGAGGAAGGGGGGGATGGAGTGAGCAGGGGGCAGGAAGAGGTGAAGTGGGGCCTTGGGGGAAGGGGTAGAGTGTGAGCGGGGCCTGGGGCTGAGCGGGGAGGCTTGGGGGTCCCTGAAAATTTTTAAATCAAAATGGGAGTCCTCGGGTTGCTGAAGTTTGAGAACTGCTGATTTAGTTGATCAAACTGGAACTTAGGTACTCAAAAAAACACTTTCAAGTAAGAGTACCAATACAAGCACCCAAAATGAAAAATGGGGGGTCCACAGTTTTTTGCTGAACCGTAGACAGGTTGAAACAGCAGGAATAGTTTAGTTTCTTTTCTTTTCCTTTTTTTTTTTTGGGGGGGGGGGGGGGGGGTAAAGAAAGTCTTTAGAAGGCCAGCAGGACACTGAATTCCAAAGGTTCCAAATGCAGTTGGAAAAATGCAGGATGGCTGGATTGGTGGTGAGGTGCTTTCATATTGGCCCCAGGCCTGCAGAGCACCTGAGAAAAGGTACACATATTTGGGAAATTGAGTCTAGGGAGGAGCCAGACACTCTGAACAACAGAAAAGAAAGACTGAGTGCACTGACTGGAAACCCAGGAGTGGAACAGTACTGATGCATCTACTAAAGACCAAGTGATGCTTACAGCCGGAGAGTTTCTGTTGATCACTAGTGCCACACACAGTGCCTAAATACAGTTGTTTTGCATGTGAGAGAAGGATATAAAAATACTGTGGGGAAACTCAACATATTGCTTCCATCAGTGTAGCTGAAATGTTAAGATGACCTTTGAAACTGTTTATAAAAAGACTGTCATTTACACAGAGAAGTTGAAACAGATTGGGGAGGAGGGGAGTTAGAATGGTTGCACACAGTACAGTTTGTGCTTGATATTCATATCTATACAATGTGTTTACATATTTGAGTGTTATGAAATATAACCAAGAGCATGTTTTTTAATCTTCAAAAGGAGGAAAATCACAATCTATGTTTTAAAGTGCAAAGGGTGAGCCAAATTCAGCCCTGGTGTAAGCAAATGCATTACTGCTGAAGTAATGGAGCTGCACCTAAACTGAATTTGGCCTAATGTGTGCGCCCATCCTATCTGAATGTAGACTTACCTGGAGAGATGGCTCTGTGGAACTGATACATGTCTTCTCCTATCAGTTCTTGTGCTACTTGCTTAATTTTCTGTCTGACGGCTTCTAATTTGGCCTCAGATTCATTTAGTATTTCCTCCCCATTGGGATCACTGTGAGCACAAAATACAAATAAAATTACGAAGTGACAGCTGTTAGAACATCAAAGAGAGTTCAATTACATACTTTATCTTCTACTAACCACCCTATGTTTAATTAGTGCAGTCAAAATTAAATATTTTGGAATGAGCCAAATTTAAAATGAATCTTTCTGATCTAGTGTAAGTAGGTACCTTTGATCTCCATTGTAGATTCAAAAAAGAATTGCCCTTAAGATAATCAACCATTCAAACCCAGTCTGAATAGCATGCTGCTTATTTCAGGCTGTAGCTTTAACTATGACTAAAGCAGAAGTAATGAGGAAGCTCATGACAAGGCTCAAAATAAATATGCAAAATAGCTAGAAAAATCTGCAGAAGACTTCTCTCCCATACACAAAATCCATAGCATTTTGCAATACATTAGATTAACATAGCACAAGGATCTACTTTATAAATGTTTTTAGGCAGTATTTATGAAATATGCCACTAAGGAGCCCTCTACAGTATCTGATCCACAACTATCGTTACATTCGATTTTATATACAGCATTTAAAGGACAGTTCATCTATTATACTTAAAAAGCCCAGACGATGTACACAGTATTATAGGTTTATGACATCTCTTTTTAAATTACTATTTTGTGGATTTAGCGGATACAGTAAAAGCTGTGTTATCCAGCCCTGTACCAACCAAAAAGCTCTATAAATTGGCATTTCTAATCTTCATAGAATGTCTGGTTTATAGTCTGGTTGATACAGGGCTGGCAGGCTCCCTACCTGGCTCCGCGTGGCTCCCCGGAAGCGGCGATATGTCCCTGCTGCTTCTAGGCGGAGGAATGGCCATGAGGGGGTCAGAGCGTGGGAAGGGGTGCGGGGCTGGTGGTTGGGGTGTGGGCTCAGGGAGGGGGTTTGGGTGCAGGACAGGGCTCGGGGCAGGGGCGCGAGAGGGGTTTTAGGCTGCCGGATCCAGGGAGTGCTCACCTCAGGCAGCTCCCCGCAAGCGGTGACCTGTCCCTGCTGTTTTAGGCAGAGGCACAGGTAGGCAGCTCTGCACACAGCCTCTGCCCACAGGCGCCAACCCCGCAGCTCCCAATGTCTGAAATTACATATGTAATTCTCCAAGTAAATCTTTTATACAATAGGCTGTGGCAAGCCTCAACTTTTTCCATTGTTCTCCCACAGCACCTACTGCTTCCAATGATCAGGGCACAAAATGCAAGGCACCCTACAGCTATGTATATAGACACTCCTTAAGTTCCAGCATGTATGGGGTTCCGAGTAGAACCCAGGTTCCTGGCTCATCACATGGGTGATCTGGGGTGGAACTATAAAAGAAATGGGCAAGTTATTTCAAAGGCAGCTACCTAGAAGGGTGTGTTCTTTCCCCTCCCAGCTTGCTGGAAAGGTCTCTGTTGGCTGTTACCAAGTGTTCCGTGTTACTCTGGCCTTGTTTTGGAATATTCTTTATGTTAATAAAGCCATCTCTAAGGAAATGGACTTGACATGAACTAGCGGCTGGTCCTTACTTTTAATTTCCCGATTGGTGCACGTGCCCACTGGCTTACATATCCTTTTAGAGGAAATAAAACACCACAGCTTGTGGGAAATGAACTGAGCCTATGTTTATCTTCCTTGATGTCTAGCTCAACAGAATATTGCATCTGTTACTCATAGATACAGAAAACTCTGCAAGGCAATAGCAAGTTTCTGGGTCAGCATGGAAATGGGAATTAATGTTGTGACTCACCTAGTAATCCTGTGAAGTAGGAATATTGTCCTTTTACTTTCAATAGTTATATCACGACTAAGTTTCACAAGCCTCTCATATTTATCATGTCTTGTATCAAGCTCCAGTTGAAATGCTAAGAACAGAATGCAGATGATCACAAAAATAATTCTCATGTGTAGTCTAGTACAATAATATTAAGTATTCTATTCCTACACTATTTGTGTAACAGAACCATTTAATCTTCCATTATTTCACATTTGTTTTAGATTTTTTTATATACAGAAGGTCACACAATTACAATGCTTTACTATAGGTTACAGCAGGGAAAATACAATAAATAATACATTTTAAAAGCAGTAAAGGAAAGTCATTTTTATTCCTAATATACTAATTTATGGCCTGATCCTGCTGCCACAATGGAGGACCTTGTTTAGTTTAGCTTCATCATAACTTATATGACTAATTAGCTGCTGCTCCCTTATAATGGGTTTGTACTAGTTAATCTCTGTTTCTACTCATGTCTCAACACCTCCTCCCGCCACGCTCACTCTTTGGAGGGTAGACACATCGGGAATACATGTTATGTCTGTATTATGAGTCTATGTGAACAGTTTGTTTAGAAATAATGATGATTCCTAAAGGATTTTACAGTTACCTGTGAAACATTCAGAATGTCTTGACTGTGATAAAGAAAAATTTTACAGTTCTCACTTTCTTTCTTTTGTTGCTCATTCTTCCTTACCTTCTACTTCCTCTCTTTTTTCTGACAGTTCTCCTCAATTCATTTGTATTAGGGCTCTTACATTCTCTCTGATTTGCCACCATATACATACATTCAATCCCGCAGAGGGCAGTCAAACATACTAATATGTGTGCCTCTTTCGATGTAACAAATTCATGATGAACAGCTATTCTTCAGATTGGAGAGAAGTTGGATAGTGTAGGGTCAGCATTGGGATTAATGTTTATTAAATATAATGGACAAAAGAGGGCAAAGTTAATCAATTCCAAAGTACAAGAAATCTGATAACAGGGCATCTTTTCAAAAAAGGGAGAATTTTTAAATGTTCCCCCTGCAAGGGTTAGTAAATATTTTACTAAAAATATTACACAGAAAATGCAATTGTTCTCTGAATATTATTGTGCCTAATTTGGAGAGGAAGGCTTTTGTCTATACTGAGAAAACATATCAGAAAACAAGTTAATTAAGGGTATATCTACACTGCAGCTGGGAGCATGCCTCCCAGCAGTAGACAGATATGCTAGCTCTGTTCAAATTAGTGTGCTAAAAATAGCAGTGTAGCCAGTGGTAGCATGGTCAGCAGCTCAGGCTAGCCACCCGAGTACATCCCTGGGGGATCTGGGAGGGTTTATACTCAGGCAGCCAGTCTGAGCTGCCACCTATGCCAACCCCAGCTATTTTTAACACGCTAGCTTGAGTAGAGCAAGAGCACGTGTGTCGACTCGTGCTGGGAAGCACACTCCCAGCTGCGGTGTAAACATACATGCAACTCTGTGGTTCGACCAGTTAGCATGTTTCTAAACACAACTGTCTCTGTTCACACTAAAAGAAAAATAATTTTGAACACTGTGCTAGTTACAAAATGTTAATCAACACATTTCCTAACAGGTTGCATTTTCCCAGTCTAGACAAGACCTATAGTCAATTATTAAAGTGTGAAATCGGATCGTTGCTCTTCTTTAAATGCAAATCTCACCACAGCCTTATTTGTAGATTCATACTAATGCTGCATAGTGGTATTATAGGGGCCTCAGGGAAGGGAAGGGTTTAAAGCATGATAAACTAGAGGTCCTTAATATCAGACAATTAACAGTGCACACAAACATTAACAGAAAATATAAAGTTTCATTCATGTGAATTTATTTTTGAAGAATTCTAATCACTCATTTTCATATAACACCGGATACCATTAATAATCATGCTACAGCTGCACCACAAAGTTAATTTTTATTTGTTTACATACATACACAATATCTAGTTTTGGAAAAACAACAATATCAATTACTGACAATCAGCATTCTAAAGAAATCATAGAAACCTTCTCTAATAGCAGCTGTGTGCTCCCAATAATGAAGTCTTCACTTTACAAAAGCTTATTTATCTTAGTTATATTAGTCTTCTACCAATAGATAATTTTAGATCATGCCAAGACATGGGTTTAACTTTCTGATCAGATCAATTATTTTCCATTGCTTTATTTACACAAACACACACACACACACACCAATTTCTGTTTCCTAGCTTTTTTTCATGTTGCAAGGACTCCCCGACCCCACACAATTATCCTTGTATTCTTCCCTCTTCACAGTACTCACCCCTTAAAAGAAAAGTGGAGCAACCTTGTTGAGATATTAAACCAGGGGTCTGGATTATATCAGTGTGCTTTAATCAAGCCAGTTTCCCCTACAAAACCCACCTTGCAGGTGTACTAAGGTGTGTCCACATAAGAAAGGTGCATTTAAGGTGATTTTTTTAAAAGCAGTTGAACTAGTGCAAAGCCCTGTGTAATCACTTATTTTGGTTTAAACCAAGCTTATTTTGATTTAGTTTAAATTAGGAACAGGTTTAAGGCTAAATCAAAATAAGACTCTCAAACCAAAATAAATATCTACACATGGGTTTGCACCAGTTTAACAACTAAACTGGTTAAAAAACTTCTGCGTGTAAACAAGCCCTAGTCTCAAATAACTACAACTGTCAGTTGTGAGCAGCAAAGCTCTCCTTTCAAAGGTGATGAGCAAGGTTAAGATTCTGTCATGGGTATTTTTAGTAAGTCAGGGACAGGTCATAGGCAATAAACAAAAATTCACAGAAGCCTGCAACCTGTCCCTGACTTCTACTAAAAATACGGGGGTGGAGGGAGCTGTTCTGGGGGCCACTGCTCTGGGCCTGGCCAGCTGCTCCGGCAGCAGTGTTCCAGTGGACAAGGCTCCAGCACTGCCTCAGAAGTCACGGAGATCCATGACAGAATCATATTCCTAGTGATCAGCAAGAAGTGCTCTGTCTCACTCTTCCCCTAACTAAAAAGTGACCCCATCATCTCTACCACAGCACTCTGCTGGCTTAGAAAGCGATAGATCACGTCCCAAATTTAGAGAGTCTCACTGATTTTAATTTTGCCTATAGACAGCTCCAAATTACCCCATCACTAAATATTTTATTTCCACTAACTTTTATTGTATACATTGCTATGATCTGGACTTTCAACTTTTACTTACACTTAAAAGACACCATCAAAGATGAAGACGAATTAACATTGTTTTTTTCATCTTTTCTTTGACCATGTGGGAAATTGTCATGCTTTCGTTTTCTGAACCCACCCGATCCTATAAATAGAACACAAAGATAAAAATGTGAGATTTAAATATTATTGAGTACCAGTTTTATAACAGCTTGACCAGATGTCATGGCATTCATTTCAGGGGTGTTTTTTAATATATCCAATGTTGAATAGTTTATATCCATCCTTCCAAGTATCAGAGGGGTAGCCGTGTTAGTCTGTATCCACAAAAACAACGAGGAGTCCGGTGGCACCTTAAAGACTAACAGATTTATTTGGGCATAAGCTTTAATCTGAAGAAGTGGGGGTTTTTACCCATGAAAGCTTATGCCCAAATAAATCTGTTAGTCTTTAATGTGCCACCGGATTCCTCATCCTTCCAAGGTAACTATAATTCAACTCTATCCAGTTTACTGTAAAGAATACTGTAAGGGACATAAAAACTGAAGTCTTGGTTGCTTTGTGTAAACATTATGGACTCCATTATTCTTCCATTGAAATCAATAGCAAGCCTGCTCTTGATTTCAATTGAAGCATGATGGGGCACCAAAAGATCACCGTCACTTTTAGAGATCTCTCTCTCTCCCTCTATATAAATAAAATTAGGCATGCACATGCGCACGCACACACAGTTATATGTACAGATGCCCCCCCGGGGTTACGCAAACCCGATTTACGCAAATCCACACTTACGGAAAAAGTTCCGGAAGCTAGAAATAGGAGGTGATTTTTGGGGTTTTTTTTTTGCATAACTGTCGGGTATACGTTTCCGACTTACGCAAAATTCGAGGAGCGTCTGTATATATATTATATAGAGACATAGAGCTAGAGCTAGATATAGATATACACACACACATATATATAAGGCCTGATCCCGGAAACCTTTAACCCACTAAATATGATGAGACTGAGCAGGTTGCAGGATTGATTCCATACCTTGTTAAGTGTTTTGAAATCCTTTAGAATGAGTGGAACCATATCATTGTAAAATTATTACCACTGTCTCACTGTACCTCTTTCACCACAGAACTTTGGTCTTTGGAGAATAGAAGGAGCAATTTAAGAAGGCAATTATTGTTCAGTGTATTAATTTCATCTGTTGCTTCCCATATCAGCTCCCTGTGCTCTAGCCACTCTTATCCTTGTCTCCCCTCTCACTTATCTATGTGATGTTTTCCCATGGGCTGCTCCCTAGAGCTGGACCCACATACCTCTTCCAACACACCAAATGTCCTCATTCTTCTCTTTCAAATCCCTCCTCAAAACCCATTCTTCTAACTTGTATTTTCCTACTAACTTCCACTCCTGTGCTACATGCTCCTCTTGTCTTCCCACCATCTGTGCTTTAGACAAAGCACAATTTAGGATTCACTTACTGCACAACACACATTGCTATATCTTCATTTTAACTTGTACCTCCTTTTCCCTACCTCCTTTTTGTAAGATATCTTCATTTTTATATTTAAATGATTGAGGCCCAGATCCTACAAACACTTATATACCTGCTTAACTTTATACATGCGTCTAGTCTTGTTAATTTTCATTTTTCAAAAAGAAAGCAATTTTAAGTTACACACAGGATTTTAAATGTTTCAGTTTAACTGTTTATTATCCCAAACCAAAAACAGAATGTGGACATAGTTATTTTCAAAACAAGGAAATTGAAAATCAATATTTCCTTCACATCCCTGTCAGAAAATTAATTCAGGGTTCTGTTTTTTCTCCAACAGTTGAAAAGATCACATATATGACCTTTACAACAGTGCAGGGTGTGAGGTTGCACTCCATATGCTTTATGAAAATATGCTTATGAATGTGATTATGATGTAACTGGAATATGCTTTATGCAAAAGGTCTCTTGTAAGGTAGCATTACAAAGCTTATAATCTACTGAGTGTGTTCATCCTATTTGTTTGCATGTATTATTTCTATGTCTGGAGTTAGGAGAATAAGCTATAAACTTGTATTACTGATGTAAACATATTAAGTGGAAGCCATTAAGGGTGCTTCAGAATCAATGAACTGTAAATGGCTCTGTTTACTTGCAAACCTTCCTGTGTACGTGTGGGCCAACCCAGGAAGAATGGAGGCTGGGGTCTCACAGGACATGTGACCATGTCACATGATACTGGAATCCATCTTAAATCTGGTACTTTTCCATTTAGAAGGAGGAGTGGGGACCCAGAGAGACAAAAGATTCCTGCCTTGGGCCAATGCTATAAAAGGGGGTGGAGCAGGACAAAGGCTGCCAGTCATGAGAAAGCTCCTGCTTAGCACCTAACTAACAAGGACTGTACCAGGGGAAAGGATTGGGCCCAGACTAGGAAGAAGTCTAGTCTGTGAAAGGAGCTTATTGGAACATCTGAGGCTGAGATATTACCTGTAATCAGTTTCTTAATGTATTAGGCTTAGACTTGCGTGTTTTGTTTTATTTTGCTTGGTGATTTACTTTGTTCTGTCTGCTTTTACTTGAAACCACTTAAATACTACTTTTTATACTTAATAAAATTGATTTTGTTTATTAATAAACTCAGAGTAAGTGATTAATACCTGGGGGAGCAAACAGCTGTGCATATCTCTCTATCAGTGTTATAGAGGGTGGATAATTTATGAATTTACCCTGTATAAGCTTTATACAGAGTAAAACGGATTTATTTGGGGCTTGGATGCCATTGGGAGCTGGATGCAGGTAACCTGCTAAGTAGTTTTCACTTAAAGCCTGCAGTTTTGGGGCGTGGTCCAGACCCTGGGTCTGTGTTGCAGCAGGCTAGCGTGTCGGTCTCAACAAGACAGGGTTCTGGAAGTCCCAAGCTGGCAGAGAAAACGGGCTCAGAGGTAATTTCAGCACATCAGGTGACAGTCCCAAGGAGGTCTCTGTGACCAAACCCGTTACACAGGGATTGAAGCTCTCTGCTCTACTCTGAATGTCAGATACATCACCCACCACCAGCTACAGGAAAACCACAGGCAACGCATAAAAGGGATGGTTAAATCTACCTACCACACAAAGTAAACCCACAACCTGAATATTTAAAAAAAAAATACATTTCATTGAATTTTAGGGTTTTTTTTAGCTTCTAACTCCATTCCACAGTTGAAGGGAGGTGATGGAAGTGGTTTGTATGGCTACCTGGCCCAAAACGGAGCTGGCAGGAAGCATACTGACACACAGCACTATGAAAAATTAAGTCACCAGCACAAACACCACCCTCTTCTAAGCCCTGGTCTACACACAGATTTTGTATTGGTATAACTAGGACAGTTAGGGTGTGGGATTTTTTTCCTGACATATTTATGCAGGTATGGCCCCTAGGCATGATGCAGATGCACCACTCTAGGTTAGTGCCCCCATAAGCTACAACAGGATAAGCACATTTACAACTGTGGCCACAGCTGGGGAGCTGCACCGCTATAACTCTACCAGGAGAGCAGTGCCAAGCGGGGGCAGACAAACCCTGGGGCCTCAGCTTGGGGAATGAAAGAGACCAAAAGGCGACGGGCCGAGCGGAAGCGTCTACACAGCAGCAGCGCAGGTGAGTGCAAAGAGCGGGGGAGGTGTTTGTACCCCCGGGTTGCTTCTTTGCGCTCTCTGAAGGTTTCCTCCCTTTAACAAGATGTTTCGCCGCTTCTTTTTCGCGGGAGGCAGCCCAGTCCCCCGCACCGCGCTGTGCCCTGGTGGGCTGCCCAGGCGCCGGGATGGGGACCCGGGGCTCCGGGCACTAGCCACAGCGCGTAGCTCTCTCCCGTGCAGCTCTGCTGAAACCAGACGCGGGAAGGGGCCTTTGCTAAACACTGGCCGCCCGCCTCCCGCCAGCGCGAACCCGGGGGGTGGGGGCGAGACCTTCGCGGGCCGGGGAGCAGAGGCGGGCGCAGGCTGTTGCCTGCCCCGCGGGAGGGAGTCACCCGAGCGCAGCGGGGGAAGGGAGGGGCCCGCCGGGGCCTTCCCACCCCCGGGAACAGCAGCTACGTCGTGACCCCGCGGGCGGGGGAACCTCTGGCGCTACCGCCAAGCGCGACCCCGGCGTCACCTTCTTTGCTGCTCATATTCCCTACGGCCCACGGGGGAGGCGACGCCCCGCCCCTCTCTCTCACACGCGCGCGCCCGGGCCGCCGCCGTCGTGTCGCCGCCGGGAGTCTCGAGAGCTTCCAGGCTAGCCCCAACCTTAGCCGCGCCGTGAGCCCCGCTCCGTCAGGACCCCCCAGCCAGGTGTCTAACGCAGGCGCCTGACACCATGCCCCCACTTGCGAGAGCCAATCCCAAAGTGCTGTCATAAAGCGGGAAGTGGTCAGAGCGGGGACGTCGCCGCAGAGGGAAGGAATCGGCCTCACTGTCGGCGAAAGGGTTAGGCCATGGAAACTAGTCATGTTTCCAAACAGGCACTCAGTTGTTTGGCTAAAGTAGTCCCACGTGTAGGACCGTCTCTAAGGCCCGATGAAAGCGGTGTATGATGGGAAATGTAGTTCTCTGCTGTGAACGTGGTGAACTACCTGGACAAAACGCCAGCAGCGCAAAATTCAAGCCTCGCATTTTCCTTTCAAAGCAGAAACTAGCTCAGGAATTCTTTCCTTCCAGGATAAAGACAGGCCCTGTCGCCTTTGCAACCTTTTAGTTCTTAAAAAAAAATCCCACGAATTAAAATGTTTCACTTTTACCAAATTTTTTAAATCACCTTTTTAAAAACCTTTCATCTGCTTTTGCAAAAAATACTTTTCTTTTTTCCAGAGGTCACCAGACTAAAAAAATATAAAAACCAAGGGGAAAGCGAGAGTGAAAATGCATGAGTTGTGAAACGCACCACATCCTCACAGAAGATCTGGAAAACTGGAGTACCATTGATCATGGTTACTCCAATCCATAGGCCCCGAGTCGAAAAAAATTAGTGGGTGCTTAGCACCCACTGACAGCCAAGATTCTCCTCCCCCTCCCAGCACCTCCCGTCCGCAGGCAACCCCAGTGATCAACTTCTCAAAAAAAGAGGACACTCCATGGGGCTTGTTGGCCCCGCCCAGAGTCCATCCCCGGTCCTCCCACGCTCCGCCCCTACTCTGTACCAGGTCCCATCCCCTCCTCACTCGGCCCTGCCATCGCACCCCTCCTCACCCCTTGGCCCGCCACTGGCTTGCTGCGTCCCTCCTCAGTCCCCCACCCACCGCTCGCCTCCTCCCACCTGCCACTCACCTCCTCACTCCCCTGCCAGAAATCCCCATGCCCGCCCCGAGAACCCCCACCTGCCACTGGCTCGCCACTTGCCTCCTCACCCCCACCCACCTGCTGCTGGCTCCTTCGCCGCTTGCCTCTTGAACCGCCACTGCCCGCCGCTGGCCTTTTCACCCCCCCCCCACCTGCCGCTGGCTCGCCACCCGCCTCCCCACCAGCCGCCTGCCTCCTCACCCTCCCGCCCGCTGCTGGCTCCCTCGCTGCTCACCTCTTCACCGCCCCCCCATCCGCCGCTGGCTTGCCGCTCCCCTCTTCACCCTCCTGCCCGCCGCTTGCCTCCTCGCCCGCCCGCTAGACAGACAGCCAAGCCAGCCACTGGCTCCCTCGCCACTTGCCTCTTCACCACCACCCCCCGCTCGCCTACTCACCCCTCTCACCCGCTGCTGGCTCACTGCTCACTTCTTCACCCCACCCTGCTCGCCTACTCACCCTTCCTGCCACAGGTCCCTCGGCTCCTAGGATCAGGGGCAGCCAAGGGGTCTCCACGTGCTGCGCCCGCCACAAGCATGAGCTCTGTGGCTCCCATTGGCCGGGAAAAGCGCCAATGGGAGCTGCCGGAGCCGCAGAGCAGGAGCCTGCAGTGGGGCGGCCCCTAGGCACAGAGGTGGAGGGGGTCTCCACATGCTGCAGCAGCTCCCTCCTGCCCAATCAGAGCTGCGGGGGCGGGGCTTGCAGGCGCCAGCAACGGGCAGAGAGCCCTCCCCCCCGGACCCGACTCGACCCTACCCTAGGAGCCAGAGGGACCTGCCGGATGGTTCCTGGGAGCCACCCCAGGTAAGCACCGCCGGGACTCCCCACCTCACCCCCCGGCAGGTCTCTCGGGGTCGGGGGGGGGCGGGGCGGAGGGCTCTCTGCGCGCTGCCAGCTCCGGCAGCTCCCATCTAGGGTTACCATATGTCCGTATTTTCCCATACGTTTTTAGATATTTAAAAATTCCTCCTGGACTGCAATTTAAGAACTAAAAAGCCGGACATGTCCGGGAAAATACAGACGTATGGTAACCCTAGTGCAGGCTCTGGGACAGAGTTTGGGTGCAGGCTCTGGGTTGGGGCGGGGGTTGGGTTGCAGAAGGGGGTGAGGGGTGCAGCCTCTGTGAGAGAGTTTGGGTGCAGGCTCTGGGAGGGAATGCGGAGGGCTGGGGTGCAGGCTCTGGGAGGGAGTTTGGGGGCAGGAGAGGGTGTGTGGGAAGGGGGTGGGGGTGCAGACTCTGGGATGGAGTTTGGGTGCAGGCTCTGGGATGGAGGTGTAGGAGGGGGTGAGGGGTGCAGGCTCTGGGAGGGAGTTTGGGGTTGGAGGGGATGCAGAGGAAGGGGGTGCAAGCTCTGGGAGGGAGTTGGGTGTGGGAGGGGGTGCAGGGGTGAGGGCTGTGGGGTGTGGCTAGGGATGACGGGCTTGGGAGGGGGCTCAGGGCTAGGACAGAGGTTTGGGGTGAGGGCTGTGGGGTGGGGCTGTGGGGTTCATGAGGCAGGAGGGGGCTCAGGGCTGGGGCAGAGGGTTAGGGTGCCAGGGGATGAGGGCTCTGGCTGAGGCCAGGGATGAGGGGTTTGAGGTGTGAGAGGGACTCAGGGCTAGGTCAGAGGGTTGGGGTGCGGGCGGGCTGAGGGCTCTGGCTGGGGGTGTGGGCTCTGGGGTGGGGCAGGGCTGGGGATGAGGAGTTTGGGGTGCAGACAGGCTGCCCCGGGGCTGGGGCCAGAGAGGAGGACTCTCCCTGCTGGCAGCAGTGAGCTCTGGGGAGGGACCCCCCTCACCCCCCAGAAGCACACTCACCTTGCACCACTGTCACTGCACGTGCTCCTAGGGCCCCCTCTCAGGTCCAGGAAGCCCCCTCGCCTCCCCTCTGGTGGGTGCTGGGGGGGGGGGCTGCCATCACATGTGCACCTCCTCCCCTGCTGCTGCGCCTCCCTGTAGCCTCACTGGGGGTGGGGGATGGGGCTGCCCCTGGCCTAGAGTGGGGCATGAGCGGTGACTGCAGGCAGGGGGGGGCCTGTGCTGGTGGAGGGTCCTGCTGGAAAAGGGAAGGGTCCTAGGTGGAAGGGCAGGATAAGGGCAACCTGCCCTGCTACTAGTGGTTGGGGGGCACTAGGACCCTGCAGCGGCAGTTGATGCCGGGAACCAGCAGAGCGGAGTCATGGGGAGCTGCAGGGGAGAGGCAGGGACACACTCTGGGCCTGGAGGAGGTGCACGGGGACAGCAAGTGGGAGCCGGGGGACACTCAGGGGAGGCGTGCGGGGGCAGCAGGCGGAGCCGGGGGAGAGACCCAGCCCCAAATATTGGTGAAGCTGGGTCCCCGGGCCCTGAATATTGCAGGAGCCCGGGCACCACGGGCCCATACAACTCGCCGCTCCTGGCCTGAATATCATCTGTGATACCAAACTCAGACATGAGAATTTTCCAAAATATCTTAGAGTGGTTCTAGATCACAGCCTCACAGAGAACGAACTCTCAGAGGTGTCCCCAACCTCTGTTTGCCAGAAGCTTGGAATGGGTGACAGGAGATGGATCACTGGATGATTGCTTGTTCTGTTCATTCTCTGAGGCACCTGGCATTGGCCACTGTCGGAAGACAGGATACTGGGCTAGATGAACCTTTGGTCTGACTCAATATGGCCATTCTTATGTTCTTTTTATGAACATCTGGCAAAGACAGCTGCCAAGTTAAAGGCTACCAATAATATAGTCCACAAATAAGACAAATAATATTATAATGCCACTATATAAATTCACGGTACACCCTACAGCTTTAACACTGCATGCAGTTCTGGTCACCCCATCTAATACAAAAATATATTCGAATTGGAAAAGGTACAGAGAAGGGCAACTAAAATGATTGGACCAGCTTCCATATGAGGACAGATTAAAAAGATTGGGACTCTTCATCTTGGAATAGAGACTACTAAAGGGGCGATATGATAGAGGTCTATAAAATCATGAATGGTGTGGAGAAAGTGAATAGAAAAGTGTTAGTTACCCCTTCACATAACACAAGAACCAGGGGTCACCCAATGAAATTAATGTTTGTTTTAAATCTGCTGCCTAAGGATAAACTTCTTCACACAGTGCACAGTCAACCTGCGGAACTCGTTGCTAGGGGATGTTGTGAAGGCCAAAAGTATAACTGGGTTTAAAAAAAATTAGCTAAGTTCATGGAGGATAAGTCTATCAATGGCTATTAGCCAAGATGGTCAGGGATGCAACACCATGCTCTGGTTGTCCATAAACCTCTGACTGCCAGAAGCTAGGACTGGACAATGTCATGGATCACACAGTAATTGCCCTGGTCTGCTCATTCCCTCTGAACCATCTGTCACTGGACACAGTCAGAAGACAGGATATTGGGCTACACAGATCATTGGTCTGACACAGTATTGTCATTCTTATGTTCTTATGTAACTAGCCAGGACCAGTTAGAGAGCAAGTGCTGACATCTTGGGGATAGCTACCTTCACCCTTGTCTTCTCAGCAGCTGAATATTGCAGGCCAGTATGGGCAGGTAGAAAACTTGTTGATGTGCAGTTGAATACTGCTATGAGAATTGTCACTGGAGTACTGAAGTCAGCACTGATAATCTGTCTCCCTGTCATTTTCACATATTTTACCACCATTCCTCTGAAGAGAAGCAGCAATAATATGAGAATATGACCACCCAATAATGAACCCGGACTTGCCCATCTATGAAGATCTCCAAAACCCTCTGACATGCTGCCTTAAGTTCAGGAGCTCCTTCTGATTAGCAGTCAAAGCTCTCAAAACCTTGGGACTATCACTAAAAGACAAGTGGCAGAGGCTGTGGGAAAGCAGTGGGGTCAAGAATCAAGATCTGATCACGGATCCTAAAGACCAACCATGTGGCTTCATCATGCCACGTAAGATATGGATCACAGTGAACTGCATCAGAACCTCATATGGGCACTGAATTATCTAAAATTCCATTTACCCAAATGGAAAATGAAGGACAGCCTGATATGTAAATGTGGAGAAGACATCCAAACCATGGAACATCTAGTGAACTGCTACCCTCTAAGATCCTTCTCTAGAATGACAGCCTTATCATTTTGCGTCACTGAAAGCCATAGAGCGGATGATAAACTGGGATGTCGACCTTTAATATTGCTTTGTAAGTTTGCCATGCAAAAGAAGAAGTCCTGAAATTGTGTTCAGTGGTACATCTGCTATCTATCTATGTGCTTATCTGGATCTCATCACTGAAATAGCTGAGCATCTTGCAGTTATTAATGGATTTGATCCCTATTTTACAGATGGGGAGCAGAGGCACAGGATAAATTAAATTTAGGGCTATCAAGCCATTAAAAAAATTTATCGTGATTAATTACGCGATTAAAAAAACGAATCATGATTAATTGCACTGTTAAACAATAATAGGATACCATTTATTTTAATAGTTTTGGATGTTTTCAAATATATTGATTTCACTTACAACACAGAATACAAAGTATACAATGCTCACTATATTTATTTTTATTACAAATATTTGCACTGTAAAAAACAAAAGAAATAGTATTTTTCAATTCACCTAATACAAGTACGGTAGTGCAATCTCTTTATCATGAAAGTTCAACTTATAAATGTAGATTTTTTTTTTGTTACATAACAGCACTCAAAAACAAAACAATGTAAAACTTTAGCGCCTACAAGTCCACTCAGTCCTACTTCTTGTTCAGGCAATCGCTAAGACAAACAAGTTTGTTTACATTAATGGGCGATAATGATGCCCGCTTCTTGTTTGAGATTACACTACAGTACTTGTATGAGGTGAATTGAAAAATACTATTTATTTTGTTTGCCATGTTTAGAGTGCAAATATTTGTAATAAAAAATAACAGTATAAAGCGAGCATTGTCTACTGTGTTGTAATTGAAATCAATATACACCTCTACCCCGATATAACGCGACCCGATATAACACAAATTTGGATATAACGTGGTAAAGCAGTGCTCCGGGGGGGCGGGGCTGCGCACTCCGGTGGATCAAAGCAAGTTCGATATAACGCGGTTTCACCTATAACGCGGTAAGATGTTTTGGCTCCCCAGGACAGCGTTATATCGGCGTAGAGGTGTATTTGAAAATGTAGAAAAACATCCACAAATATTTAATACATTTCAATTGGTATTCTATTGTTTAACAGTGCAATTAAAATGGTGATTAATCACAATTAATTTTTTAAATCACGATTATTTTTTTTGAGTTAATTGTGTGAGTTAACTGCGATTAATTGACAGCCCTAATTAAATTACTTGCCCAGTGTCACACAGAAAGTTTGTGGCTCAGCCAAGAATTGACCTGGAGGCCCAGTACAGTGCTTAGCTGCTCTTATACCATCCTTTAGACCCTCAAGTTTTTTATTGTACACAATATATTAAATACATGTGTGTTGGGTGTGTGATTAGATGTTTGGGCAGAAAGGAGCAAACAGGTTGCGCGGGGCATGGAATGGGGCAGGACTGTGGCTGGAACAGGGGTAGGGCTGTGGGGGGTAAGGGGCAGAATGGGGTGGGGCTGTGGGCGGGGCCGCAGGCAAAAGGGATGGGGAGGGGCCCCCCACTTGCTCTGGCCCAGGGCCTTAGGAAACCTTAATCCATCTCTGTTTGCCGCTTTCCCTATCTTTCCATGCCCCTCTCTTTCTCCGTTCCACGCCCTTGCACCAAGTGTAATGAATGTTCTGGCTCCTTCCTTCCAGACTAGCTGAGCTGGAAGGAGAAGATCTAGCTGGTGTAGGGCACTGTGTGTTCAACACCCAGCCAGTAGAGGGCTCCATAATCCCTAGAGAAAGCACATCCCCAAGCATGCAGCCCGCATTCCCCTCCCTCCCAGGCTTGCGCGCCGCTGATCAGCTGTATGGCGGCTGCGCAAGCGCTGGAGGGAGGCCGCCGGACACCAGCGTGTGGTGCTGCATGGGATGTGAGGGGGATGGAGGGAGGAGGAAAGGGGGTTGGAGGGAGGAGGTTAGGAGGAGGGATGTGTGGAGGGGGGATGGAGGGAGGAGGGTCGGGCATCTACCAGAAGCACGGGAGGGGAAGGAAAAGTTGGGCCGCGGAGAGGGGCTGTGGGGGCGAGACTTGTCCCAGGCGGGGTGGCCGGCGGACAGGGGCTAGGAGCCGGCCGAGGTCCCTGGAACCCGTAAGCTTCCCCGCCGCTGCCGGGGAGCCCCGCGCCTCTCCTGCTCGGCTGCGCTCCAGCGGCTCGCCCCGCCGGGAAGGAGCCGCTGGAGTGCAGCCGAGCGGGAGAGACGCGGGGTTCCCCGCCAGCGGCAGGACGCGCCGCATGTGCCCAGGGTGGGCCGGGGGGCGGGAGGCTCCGTGGGGCCGGGAAAAGCCCCGGCTCCCACCCACTGCCCAGCCCGGAGCCCCGGGGAGCTGCTCGGGAGACCGGCCGCCACTGTGGCTCGGCTGTGCTAGCCCCGGCCCCCTGCACGCCCGCGCCGCCCCGCCCCCGGGGTCCCCGGCTCCCATGCACCGCCGCTGCCCCGGGCTCGGGGGCTCCTGCAGCCGCTTCCAGGGGAGAGACAGCTTTGTCCCTGCCCGGTCCCACTACGGGGTTCTGCCTCCTTGTGCCCATTCAGCCTGTGCCCTGCCTGGGGCCCCGCTGGAGCCGTACGCCCTCGCCCACCCGGACTCCTGTGCTTCCCAGCGCCTCCTCTCGGTCCCCCCGATGCCCTCTTTATCCCCAGCCCCCTCTGCATCGGGGCCACCTTTTGCCCTGGAGTGGGCAGCGCGCGCGGCCGGGGCGCTATGTACAATCCGGCAGCGCGGCTGGGGCCTGCTAATGCCACCCGCCCCTGCGAAACTGCTTTTTTTTTTTTTTGCTCCGCCGCCATTTTTTTTGCTCCGCCCCCTTCCACCCCTCCTCCCCCCCCGCGTCCCGATATTTCATCCCTGTGATCTGGTCACCCTACCTGGAACTTTTGAATTTCATTTCCTGTTTGGTCAGTGTGGCGAGCTCAGCAGCACAGGTGACCATGCAGTCCCCCCAGAATCGCAAACGAGCTCCAGCATGGACCGAACGGGAAACACTGGATTTGATTGCTGTATGGGGAGAAGAATCTCTGCAGGCAGAACTCTGATCAAAAAGAAGAAATGCTAATATATATGCCAAAATCACACAGGGCATGATGGACAGAGGCTACAACAGGGACACACAGCGGTGATACGTGGAAGTCAAGGAGCTCAGGCAAGCCTACCAAAAGACAAAGGAGGCAAACAGTCGCTCTGGGTCAGAGCCCCATACATGCCACTTCTATGATCAGCTGCATGGCATTCTAGGGGGGGACCCTACCAGTACCCCACCACTGTCCGTAGTCACCTGCAAGGGGGGAGTCTCACGCAACACGGTGGAGGATTTTGTGGATGAGGAGGAGGAGGAGAATGCACAGCAGGCAAGTGATGAATCCGTTCTCCCCGGCAGCCAGGACCTTTTCATCACCCTGGAGCCAATACCCTCCCAAGGTGGGATCCCCGACCCTGAAGGCAGAGAAGGCACCTCTGGTGAGTGCACATTTGTAACTACACTACAGAGTTTAAAAGCAATAGTGTTTAATGTTTGATTTGCCCTGAAGACTTGGGATGCATTCACGGCCAGTACAGCTACTGGGAAAGTCTGTTAACGTGTCTGGGGATGGAGCGGAAATCCTCCAGGGACATCTTCATGAAGGTACTCTGAAAGCCTTTGCAGAAGGTTTCTGGGGTGGGCTGCCTTATTTCATCCTCCATGGTGGGACACTTTACCATGCCAAGCCAGTAGCAAGTAGTCTGGAATCATTGCAGCACAAAGCATGGCAGCGAATAGTCCTGGGTTTTGATTGCATTCAAGCAACATTCGGTCTATATCTTTCTGTGTTAGCCTCAGGAGAGTGATATCATTCATGGTCACCTGGTTGAAATAGGGGAATTTTTGTAAGGGAACAGTAAAAGGACCCCGTTCATGCTGGGCTGTTTGCGCTTGGCTAAAAAGGATCATCCCTGAGAATAGCCACGCGGCAGGAGGAGGGGTGAAGGGATCGTCCCAAATAGCCACGCGGAAGGGTGGAGGGAGGGATGTGCTGCACATGCACCCGAAAATCGCACCCCTCCTTTTAAATGGCAAACCCAACCGGCATTGCTTGCTATGGGAAAGGAGGGCGCTGCAGTTTGAAAACATTCCCACATGTTATGAAGGCGTTAGAAGCCAAACCCGTGTACCCTTTGGCTTACCATGGCTGCCTGGAAACTGAATTCTGTTTACCCAGCCGTGTGTGATGTGTTACCATACCGGCAGGCGCTCAATATAAAAGGCAAAATGCGACCTTTTATCTAAAGCACATGTGCTGTCTGCTGTGAATTGCTTGATTCACTGTGAAAGAGTCTCCCTTTTGTTCTCAGAAATGTATCATCTTAAATTTTACTCTCCCTTTTTATCTCCCCACAGGTGCAAATGTTTCTATGCTCCCCCTATCATCTCCGTCCCTGAGGTTATCGCAGATTAGAAGGCGAAAAAAAATGCACTCACGATGACATGTTTTCCAAGCTCATGCAGTCCTCCCGCACTGATAGGGCACAGCTGAATGCATGGAGGCAATGCATTCGGTGGCAGAGTCCAGGAAAGCATTAAGTGAGCACAATGAGAAGAGGCAGGATGCAATGCTGAGGCTAATGGGGGAGCAAACGGACATGCTCAGGCATCTGGTGGAGCTGCAAGAAAGCCAACAAGAGCACAGACCGCAGCTGCATCCACTGTACAACTGCCTGCCCTCCTCGACAAGCTTCCCACAGTGCACCGCTCCGTGAGTCGCTGCTAGCCACGGTAGTGAGGACACACTCCGCCGACTTAATGTGCTTAGTGGGGACATACACAATCGACTGTATAAAATCGACTTCTATAAAATCAACCTAATTTCATAGTGTAAACATACCCAAACTCGTGCTGCTGGCAAAGGGCCAGCTGTAGCCATAGTAGGAGGATACAGACCAGTGCCCAGCAGGCAAGGAGTTGGTGGGGGGGGGTTATGAGTATTTTACCTTGTTACCCCTGTTACTGGACTACCTTTGGGGGCTGAGTTAGGAACTATTGTTTTGATCTTTACTGTAAGTGGTGAAGTCCTTGTTCCTTTATTTGCACTGTTTATTTTGCCAGCCCTATAGAGCAATCCTCTCCTCTGTTACTGATTTGAAATGTAAGAGTAATTATGGGAACCCACCAATGGCTGGAGTTCACAGAGCTCAAAGTGCCTATGGCAAGTGCCTCCATGATTGTGGTACACAGAGCATCCAGAAGGGATTGGTGTTCCACAACAGTCACAGCGATATTCTTCAGTAGGATCAGTTACACCATTAAATCATCCCTGCCTGTCCTTCACCCCCACCCCCCAATACACACACATTTATTCCCATAGTACATTTATGTAAGGGGAAAAACACAAACAAAAATGTTAAAAATCATAAAATGTGGAACATATATGTTTGTAAATCATCTACCTGATTACTCTGCTTGTATGTTGCATCTCTTTTTTATGTCCTTTGTCTGCTTAGACCCTGATCCTGCAATTTGTTCCAAGTAGGTGGATCCTGTGCCTGAGCAGAACCCCATTAAAGTTGGAGGTCCACCTGCATGAAACAATTTACAGGCCTGAGTTTTTAGATGGTAAATTCTTTGAGACAGAGCCTGCTCTTGCTATGTTTGTACAGCCTTTAGCACAATGGGGCCCAATCCTGTCTGGGCCTTTAGGTGATGGATGAATAAAAAATAAGTAATATAAATAATAGCAAACTTTCATGCTCTGTGAGACTACCCAGTTATAACATCAGAAAGAAAATAGCTCGGCCAGATTAAGATGGAAACAGTAGCAAAGCTATGATATAAAACCCCATGGAAAGTCTCTTAAACAGTTAAACAGGAGTTGCCAAAGACTGATCTCTCCAATTGTCTGGAACAGATACACAAATCTGTCATTTTACTGCCAGCAGCCACCCACCCTACCTAGCTGGTCAAGTTACACTTGTGATGCTTGACTCCAGTGCTTTTCAGAACTGCTCCAAAACCTAACAAAACCTTTCCCAAATGCCTAAGCTATGAAAAATAACATTAATAACATGTAACAAATATAAAGTAAATCCCAGCAGCAGATCTTCCCCAGCCCTGATTTGCATATTGGGCTATTCAGCAGTTTTAATCCCTGGAGTGCCATCTACTGAGGAGCTAACTATATATAGTAACACTATATATAGTAACAATCAAATGTGGAATAAGTGTGTTCATCTTGTTATTGCTACAGACGTTTAAGCATGACCTTCTGGTTTGGAAGAAATACAAAATTGCTTTCAGAAACAAATGCCTTCTCTTTTTACTATTCTATTTCCCTGTTCTCTACAGCTGTTCAGACCAAAACCAGAATGTTTTATGTGATGTTCCTTCACTAGGAGAATGGGAAGAATGTTGGAATTAGAATATTTTGTGGCACTCGGAAGTTTTCAGTTGGCCTTAGACTAAGGGTTCTCACAATACATTTTTTGGTGGCCTCAGAGTGTGGCCACCAACTCTTGCTGGTGGCCGCTATGACAATTTTTCTTAAAATAATTAATTTTAGGAAAAACAAATAAATATGCACCTATACATGTGAAAATCATTATAATTTATTTATGTAGGGTGTTGTTTTTTTTGCAGACTCAATAATAAAAATAATGTACAGTTCTCTATTCTTTACTGGACTTAAACGGAATAGAAACAGAAATGAGGTGCTTTGCCCATTCTTGTCTTTTGTTGTTGTTTCTTTTGTTTTTGGTTGCCTTTATTTTTAAAGACTTGCTAGCTAGTAAGTCTGCTGCTGCAAAAAGTAATATTTGTATGTTTGTTAATATCACTTTTCATAGCAGACTTCCTAGCAAGCTGGGAGGCTGTGAAAAGTGATATTAACAATCGTACAAATATCAATTTTCATAGCAAACTTACTCAGCCCTGGCAAGCCAGGGGTTAAATTAAGCCCTGGATGGGGAGGTGGGTAGGGAGACAATGAGGGCTGGGGCAATGTGGGGGGGGGCAGTGAACCCAGGGTCCAGGGTCAGAGCCTGCCACCGCACAACTGGAGCCAGAGGAGGCTGCGGGGGCCAGGGACAATGGTGGGGTTGAGCCCAGAGCCGGCACCCGCCACCGTGTGGCTGGGGTCCAGGGCCAGAGCCCCAAGTCCCATGACTGGAGCCTGCCACCCGCCGCCTTCAGCTGAAACCCGAAGCCCAAGCCTCACCACCCCTGGGAAGCTGGGAAACTCATTGGCTGCATGCTCATATGGCGTTTGTGGCTCCAGACTGGGGGAGGACACAACCCCTTCTGGTAGCCCTGGGGAAGAGGTACTGCTTTGCGCTCCTGCCCCAGTCACTGACCAGGAGGCTGTGGCCCCAAGAAAAGCCCCTGGTGGCTGCATTTGAGAAACGCTGCCCTAGACAGTGGAGTTTTGATCCTGAGAGGTGCTAAGCACCTTCATCTCCCACTGACTTCTGAGAGCATCAAAGGCACTCAGCCAAGAGCTGCTCAACCTTGCATGACTTCGTTGGGAGGTTTGCCTGAGTAAGGACTGCTTATCTAGGGCTGGTCCTTTAATTGTGGTGGAGACAAACTACAACCCTCTAGTTTGCAGCTGGCTGCTAGACATCTGTCTCTTTCTCTCCTAGCTGTAAGTATTACATTACCTCCTGTTATATCTCCAGCAGGTTTTCTTTTCTTATAACTGATGAGTATGGCATATTCACTTACCATTGTAGGAACTGAGGGATAACAGGACCTGGGGCAGTAGGTGATAGCTAAGAGGGAGTATTGATAGTGGTGCAGAGTTGTTGTTGTTTTGAGGGTGGGGTACAACAGAGTTTCCTTGGGGATTCAGGGCCAGATTAAGACATAAATTCTGTAGGTCTGTGTCTAAGACCCCAGCTCCTGGAGTCTCCTGATGAGATCAGAATCTCAACTTTCATTAAAAAAAAAATTGTTTCCAACTCTCATGAGTATGAATAAAAGCTTGAAAACATGGACCAAATATAACTGATACCTTTATGAGTGCGCACACTGCTTGAAACAATGGCTCCAAGGGGTGTGACCTGCCCCATTCATCGTAACCCTGAAACCTGCTGCTCTAAAGAGTGCCATACCAATAACATCCCAACAAAGGGCTCATGGGGGATGGGGAGACCTTCTTGCTGCCATCCTATCATAGCTCTGATGGGGAGGTGTCAACAGAGGCTACCTCACAAAGTGCCCTTCTCAGGTGAGTGTGAAAGGAGTCCTCCCTTCTCTATGAAAGACCAGACTTCTGTCTGACTGAAGATAGCAGAGGAGCAGACAAAGCTTGCCCGAAGAGGAGTGGTGACAGGACCCCCAACAGACAGCTCTTGCATGGGTGACTTCAACATCTGCAGCTCCAAGAAGGGGTGGGGCCACTGTATGAGGGAAGGGCCATTGTGTGCAGGCAGAGCCATGGGGTTTCCATGTATGGTGTGTTCATGCCCTCAGATTGCCTTAATCCAGCCCTGTGGAGGTTGAGGGTTCATTAGAACCAGAACTGCCAAGAGTATGTCTACCCTGCAATTAGACATCTGCAGCTGGCCCATGCCAGTTGACTCGGGCTCCACCTTCCCCCTCACAGGGTCCTAGAGCCTGGGCTCCAGCCCAAGCCTGAACATCTATATCAAAACTGCCCCTTAGCCCGAGCCCCATGAGCCCAAGTAAACTGGCACGGGTCAACTGCAGGTTTTTAATAGCAGTATAGACATACCCCAAGTGAACTTGCAGGGTTTAGTCCACTGTAAATGGACGTGCAGAGTTTGCATAGGCTTAAACAGATTTGTAACACACTCACATGGTTGAATCACCCTTATGCAAATCTGAAGTTTTTATTAAAGTTGCTGCTCTCATGGTAGCACCCATTAGGTAGCTAGATTTGAAATTTACTGTATCTTTTTTTTTCTTTTTATCTCACTGCACCGTACGCACAGAGAGTGATGATGTGATGTTGCCTTGGAGATGGAGAGTGTAAGCATAAGGCTATCTATCATACTACTGAAATGTTCACATCAGGCAGTGTAACTTCGGACGTTTAAACAAATAATTGAGTAAAGTGAAATGGCAAAAAGTGTATGACACTGTCACAAGGGAATCATGTAAACTGTGGTCAATGTGCAATTCAAGGCTGTTGCTTGACCTAGAAGCCTTGCAGCTGGTTGACAAAAGGAAATGGGAGGTCAGTCAGCTGGTCTCTGGTTGTTATAACAACAACCTGTTATGTTTTTCAGGCAATTTTGATGCCCAGAGCCTGTTGGCAGTTGCAACCAGAGGTTTGGTTTGCGGGGGGGGGGGTGGTGGTGGTGTTTGTTTTTCTGGTTTGTTTTTTTGCCTCTCTCTTTAACTGGAATAGTTTTTGAAAATTACAAAACTTTTTCAGTCAGTTGAAGTAGGGACTTCCCTTGGAAGCCGTGAATTCCCACCCTCTATTGTTACAACACTGTGCAAATAGCTTCTGGGGAGGGTTAGCAAAATGATTTTTGCTATACACCCTAGACTTAGCTGACTTATAGCCAAACTGTTTGTGTGTGTGTGTGTGCTCGCGCGTGTGTGTGCGTGTGCATGTGTGTACCAATACTGCTGCAGCGCGTGTGGTGAAGAAGCTCTATGCCGATGGGAGGGGAGAGAACTCTCCCATCGGCATAACAAAATCACCCCTGCGAGCGGCAGACACTATGTTGGGGGTGGGAGGGGTCTCTCATCAATATAGCTGTGTACTCGAGCACTTATGCTGGTGTAACTTATGTCGCTCAAGGGGATGGTTTAATCAGACCCCATAGCAACATAAATTATGCTGGCATAAGCTGTAGTGTAGACATAGCCTCAAAGAGGGAGAACCTTTAGGTTTCCTGCAATCTCCTGCTGCAGAAGTAGACCCAATTCATTCTTTTCAATCTTTGTTATTGGCTTACACTTTCAAGACAGTTTTGGCAAGTGATCAGTTATAAATAACCTACCCATATGGGAAGTTTCTTCCTAGGCCCAAGTAACTAGTGTTTGGCTTGTGAATGGCTGGGTGGTGCTGGCTGTCTAACAAAGATAACCCTTCAGTCTACATTAAAAAATGCTACAATGGAATCAGGAATGAGAATACAACATTAACCCTGCATCTACATTGACATCTCTAGGATAGTAAAAATCTGGAGGCAAATTGGTCTCTCTCATCCCTCCCAGTAATTGCACCCATGCACCCTTTATCCAAAATATTCATTTGGCACTGACGTTAAATCGCGGTTAACAAAATCAGACAAAACAGAGTTTTTCATAGTGTGATTTAAAATCCCTTCCCCTCTCCATTGCTCAATTTTCTGTCTCTTGACATGTCATCATTTCACTAGTTCTGTTATCATAGGCTTTGTCTAGACTAGTGTTTGTCCTCCTGTTGTAATTGATTGCCAATTGCTTGTTAAATGATTGTAAATGCTAATCTAGACACTCTGCAAATGTTTGTATCAGGACATGGGGGCTCAGCCTCAGGCAAACCACAAAACTTTTTGCTCCAGAACAAACATTTGTGGAGAGCTTCAGTTATCAACATAATTAGCATTTATGATCAATTAGCTCAAATTATAACAGGACCACCAACTCTAGTCTAGACAAAGACAAAGCATAAATCCCTCAGGCTAGACAGGACATGGATTTTTAATATAAAAAGAGGCCCCATAAATATATCTTCCCTCCCCAAAAAACCCCAGACAAACAAACACACAAACATAAAATAGCTAGGCCCTCAAATCTTCATGTATTCTTTACACATCCGAAAAAATGAAACAAAGGCACAGTCTCAGTTATTGCCTGTTTACATATCACCTTTAAAAATGAAATTATCCTTTACATTCCTAATTCCCCAAAATCAGGGTAACTGCTGACTTTGTGGGGCTGAAAGACTGGATCTGGGTGTGAAAATTTGTCCCTTTCTACCGTTGCATGTACCGTACATAGAGAACAGAGCGCTGAGAGCACAACAGAAAAATAGGTTAGGGTAAGAGAAAGTCCACTGGGGAAAGAGGCTCTCAAAAAACCCTTGTCTTGAAAATAGCCATGGGGTTGGTTTAATAGTCGAGATTTTTGAAATCGTTTGAGTGAGATACAGTCCCACTAAAAAAAATCACGCGGCATCCAAATTTTACACTGATTGTGTGTAAAAAAAACAAAAAACAAAACAAAACAAAAAAACTTACTTGGGGCTCAAACTGTGGTTCTGATCCTGATATTACTCTCTCAGGATCAATCGTGGATAATCTTCACCACCCACTTCCCTTTTGGGGAAGCAATGATTCAAAAGCTATTTAAGGACTGGGATAGAATGTATGCTGCAAATTTAGGTCATTTGATCAAGTCAAGAGGTTCCCAATATATGTCCTCCCCCTGCATTATGAGCGTCTTTTAATTTTCAACGTATTCTAAAATCCACATGCATAATGAGGTTATCTAGGATAGTGGTATGCCACAACAGAGGCAATGGTGCAAGTTTGGAGAATTTGGTTCAGGTGTTGCTCAGATACTGTCCACCCCCGTCCCAATAAGAAGATTTTAATATTCCAGTTGCTCTAAAACCAACATACATAGTGAAAATAACAGGAGTACTTGTGGCACCTTAGAGACTAACAAATTTATTAGAGCATAAGCTTTCGTGGGCTACAACCCACTTCTTCGGATGCAAATTTATTAGAGCATAAGCTTTCGTGGGCTACAACCCACTTCTTCGGATGCATATGTATATATCCGAAGAAGTGGGTTGTAGCCCACGAAAGCTTATGCTCTAATAAATTTGTTAGTCTCTAAGGTGCCACAAGTACTCCTGTTATTTTTGCGGATACAGACTAACACGGCTGCTACTCTGAAACATACATAGTGAGATTACCTTGAATAATAGTATTCCACAACTGAAACTGAGATAGAAGGGAACTCCAATTGAGATGAATGGGTCATTTCACACCACCTGGAGCTATTGTGTTAGACTATTAATCTCTTTGGGGTGTCCTAATTCATCTGAGCACACCCCCATTGAGGTGAATGGGCCATTCCACACATCTACGGTACTCCTGTAATGCAGAGGGCAGTATAGAGCTCCTTCCTTGGCAGTAGCTCCCTGAACTGGATAGGACACCTGGGGCTCCCTGCTATTCCCTTTGCTACCTCCAGCTGGTAGATGTACTCCTCACAGCCCATCAGTTACCATCTTCCTTTCTTCCCATGGCCCTTCCAGCCCTACCGGGGGCATGGGGGGGGGCAGAAGGAGGGAAGAGCTGGTAGCTAAAGTGGCAGATCATTCCCCTCCCACAGGTGCCCTCCAATCATGCCCCCTCACTAACACCTCTTCCTCAAGAAACAAGGGAAATGAACTGCTCAAAAACGTGGTTAACACAGGCCTTGTTTACACGACAGGGCCTTTGCCAGCATAGCTATCCTGGCAGAGCCCCCTATTGGAGACATAGGGTAAGCTGACAGGATTTCTGTCTACATAGCTACATCACTTCGCCAAACAACATTAGCTAAAATGACAGAACCATTCTTCTCATAGTGTAATTGTGTCTACAGCAGGGTTTTTGCTAGCATTGCTATGTCAGCTGGGGTGTGATTTTTTTCACACTTCTAAAGGACATCATTATGCTGGCAAAACTTTGTAGTGTAGATTAAGGTCTGCAAAGTTAGGGCAACATAAGTTACCTTGTATCAACCTAATTGTGCATGTGTCTACACTCAGATTTGTCTTCTGCTGATGTAGGTGCCTCATTATACTGACACAGTAACTTCACCTCCCCGCATGGTGTTGAGCCAGGGTCGACCCTACTGTGGTTGACGCAGTGTGAGTATAGACATTGCATCACCTATGTCGACCCTGCCATTCCTCCAGCAGCTGTCCCACAAGGACCACTCTGGTCACAATTGTGAATACCACTTCCCAGGGATCACATGCACGGGAAGCCAATTCCCCCCTTTAAAAAGTCCACATATTTTTTCAAATGATTGTCCAGCTTGGTGAGCACACCTAACCACTCTCCATTGTTATATGCAACTGCCCAACTGATCATGCCAGCTACAGATGCGCTCCACACAGGGAGCTGACAGATTAGGAAAGCCTTGTTTACCATACCTAAACCCCCCACACGGAACTCCCCGCCATTTGCAATAGATAAAGATACATGCTAAACAACACATTCATTAACTCGCCATAACGCAAAACCTTAACATCTGGCCTCAGCAACACTAATATTTTTATGGCTGACACATGTAAACTGGCTACACGTGTGATGATGGGGAATATATGAGACTCACCCCCCTTAGTACTCTCTTCAGCTCAAGAAGTGTGTTTCAGATTCCTGCTGACACTGCCAGTATGACATGCCTTCTCTGGCTTGTCAGATTGGGTTTATATCTGCTGGTGAACCACAGTGCCACTTATTAGACTGCTTCCCAGGCTGGTGAACCACTGTGGGTTATTAATTTTATGCCAGTGTAACTCCACTGATTTCATTGAGGTCATTCCTGATTTACACTGCTACAAGTGAGGAGAGAATCAGACCCAAATATACCTAGAAAGCATTACTGATAGGGTAGGTTTAGAACAAATTCTTTTGGAGCAGGGACTGGTCTTTTTATTCTGTGTTTGCATAGAGGCGCCTTGGTTAATGACTGAGGCTCCTAGACACTACCACAATACAGATAACTAATAATAATAATACATTGGGTACAGCTGCTAACTCTGTTTTGAAAGTCAGGGTGACTGATAATTCTCCTGGGCACACGAGCAGTTTATAGACCATGGATCTGACTCACCAATGTGAATGGAGTGGCACCACAGTAAAATAGGGGTAATGCATTGGTGAGTCAGGCCCCATGAGTTCTTTTGTGGGCACTAAATATTCTTCTGTGGTTTAGTTCAGTTTTGATTTGTCTTTTTTCTTGAAAAAGCGTGGGAAAACTCCCACATGTCCCTACAGCTAATTTGCATTTAGAAGGAAGCATTTCAAACCAAAGGACCAAATCCTGACCATACAATAGCCCCTTAATGATGTATAACTCTGCTCTACATCCTATCTAGAAAATGACTAAGCATGGTGTAAGCCTCTGGGCAGAGGACACCTGCAATTGCTCCATGATCTGGAGCTGCTCAGGGTGCAGAGATCTCATTGTAGCCAAATTATAGTGCAGAATTGTTGCACTAGTGATTACTGACTACATCTTCCTAAAGGTGTAGCAAAGATGGCCCTCACTGTGCTCCTCATAAAGAACAGGAGTACTTGTGGCACCTTAGAGACTAACAAATTCTATATGCATCCGAAGAAGTGGGTTGTAGCCCACGAAAGCTTATGCTCTAATAAATTTGTTAGTCTCTAAGGTGCCACAAGTACTCCTGTTCTTTTTGCGGATACAGACTAACACGGCTGCTACTCTGAAACCTGTGCGCCTCATAGAGCTTCTAGACTTTGGCCTCAATCCTCAGCTTCAGGGCTGCTCTCACTTATGCTGGTTTGCAACGTATCCCTAGGGACTGTTACCACATTGGGGACTGTCTGTGAACGTAAAATGCTGCAGCTGCTCCACGCTAATGCTTTAGTGAAGACACTACCTACACCAACATGAGGGGTTCTCCTGTCAGCATAGGTACTCCACCTCCCTGAGAGGTGGTAGCTAGGTCAACGGGAGAATTCTCCTATTGACCTAGTGTTGTCTACACCAAGGGTTAGGTACGTTTAACTGCATTGCTCAGGGGTATGGATTTTTCACACCCTTGAGCGACGTAGTTGTACCAACCTAATTTCCTAGTGTACACCAGGCCTGAATGCAGCATGCTCCGGTTAAATCTCCTCCTACCACAGACATGCCCCTATGCTGGGGAGAACAGAAGAAGGTGTAGAGCTGGCTATGCAGGTTCTCTGGTGGCTGGGGATTCCCCCACACCAGGGGAATCCTAAACTGCTCATTTAAGGCAGCTTGGTGGCTTGTTTCCAGCACAGGAATAGCACAAGGAGGGCATAGCATGGCCCAGGATCTGACCTTTGATATAAGGCAGCATATCTGCCCTCCCTACAGCTACACCTACTGCTTCTCAGCCATTATGTTTCAAATCAATGCACCGATGGCATGTCCTCTCTCCCTGGGCATTTCTCAGACATTATGTCTCAGGTGGACATTCAGGCAGTGCGTACCCTCACACTCCCTAGCTCAGCTCTTCTTAAGTGGCATAAATGAGCCCTTAATGGTGCTAAGCTAGATATTTAATGTCATTTAGTATAAAGGGTGCACATTTAAATAGTTTGTGACACTTGAGAATTATCTCATGATACTGATATTTCACAAGCTTATGCAGCAAATGTGCTGCACACAAGGTTTGACCTTTGTTATATAATGGCTGTCGAAATGGACATCCTTTGTAATCAATAGCATAAGTGTCTTTCTTGGGAAGATTTGCATTACATGATGAACAGCAACATTAGTCTAAACCAACTTGATGGAAGGGACAGTTAATCCCAAAGAACTAAGTGACCAGCATGTGGTCAGTTCCGTGGATGGATCATTTAGCAGCCAGTGTGCAGCTGGATATATCTGTCATATAGTGGTTTAGCTGAAGTTGGTACCTAGCCAGATTTTGCTTTAAAAAAAGCCAACACAGTTGTTCCATAGAAAAAGAACAAGTAATCTACCCATGTGGAATAAATGTGATCAACTTTACTTTCTCCTTTGTTGGCTTCACCCTTTATTAATGTAAAGAGGGTAATGGGATTTTCAAAATGCATAACTAGGACACTTGTTCTGAGTACAGTTGCCAACCCTCCAGGAGTGTCCTGGAGTATTCAGGAATTAAAGATTAATCTTTAATTAAAGATTAAGTCATGTGATGAAACCTCCAGGAATATGCCCAACCAAAATTGGCAACCCTAGTTCTGAGGAGAGGGTAATGAAGGGGTGCATCCAGAAGTTTTCTAACAGTGGTGGGCAGTGTTCCCTCTAATTTTTTACGTCCATGTGCGGAATGAATTTTGTTATGTGCACCAATATGGAGGTGATGTGTGGTGGGGGTGGGGCTGAGGGATTCGGAGTGTGGGAAGGGGCTCAGGGCTTGGGCAGAGGGTTGAAGTGTGGGGGGGATGAGGGCTCTGGCTGAGGGTGCAGCCTCTCGGGTGGGGCTGGGGATAAGGGTTTTGTGGTGCAGGCTGCCCCGGGAGAGAGGAGTCTCCCCAACCCTCTCTCGCTGCAGCAGCTTGGGGGCCGGGTGAGAGGCGCCTCTCCTGGGCCGCAGCAGTTCCAGCAGGGCTGGGCTGGGCCAGGCCTGGGCCAGGCCTGGCTGCGGGAGGGGCGCCTCTCCCCAGCAGCTCTGGTGGGGCAGGGCTGGGCTGGGTGAGGGGCTCCTCTCCCCAGTGGTGGCAACTCCAGTGGGCCTGGGCCAGGCTGTGGGAGGGGCTCCTCTCCCTGGCAGCCTCAGTGGGACTGGGCTGGGCGAGGGGCACCTCTCCCCGCCTCCGCGGCCCTTGATAGCCTGCTGCGCAGCCACACAGCTTACAGGGAACTTAGGTGGTGGGTAATGTGTGCATGGGGCAGGGTTTCTGACTCAGGTAGGCCTTGCACTATTTTGCAGCAATAGACTATATTTGCCTGAATAGCCCTATTCCATCATGGTAGGGTAATGAAAAAGGTTTGATCCTCCACTGCCTTGTGCTCTGTGTATGTAGTGTAGTCGTAACCATGTCAGTCCCAGGCTATTAGAGAGATGAGGTAGGTGAGGTAATATCTTTTATTGAACCAACTTCTGTTGGTGAAAGAGACAAGCTTTTGAGCTACACAGACCTGAAGAAGAGCTCTGTGCGACTCGAAAGCTTGTCTCTCACACCAACAGAAGTTGATCCAATAAAAGATATTACCTCCCCCACGTTGTGCTCTGTGTAGTCATTTATTTCTGTGCAGAGTGAGAGCAAATAGGAATGGTGCAAGTGAATACAGGTGTAAACAACTACACGAGTTGCAAGGCAGTTAGGAATATTGGGTGTCCTAGCCATTTTCAGTACTGTGTCATGTAAACTGGCTCAGAGCAGGTTCAAGCAATACAATGTTCAAAATGCCTGTAGCAACCCTTCAGCACAAGGGTTCTCCGTGTTGCTGACACTGTGGAGCTGAATCAGTGCTAGCAATGGTGAGAATTTTTTAGAAAAAGTCCCTAGTATAGACAAACCGCAGTGAAAAGGGGAGATTAGGTGTTCAATTAGAAATTATGTATTTTGTTTGCAAAGGTAGAAAAGGTGCCCATTTTTTCTCCGAGTGCCACTCAACAGTACACAAAGAAAGTTGCAGCTTTTGGGCACACCATTGAGTCCATCAGGTTATAATTGCCTCTGCCCTAGCACTGTAATGCCTGAAAGAACTCTAGCATTGCAACTCATTGACTTTGAGGTTTTGTTTATTTAAAGGCACAGTCAGCCAAATTCCGAGTTTGTTATTTAACTGTTTAGAGACTGACAGAGCTTATGGCTTGGGCCACCCTGCTTCAGGGAGGCAGCCCAAAACTTGTGGACTAAGGCACGGACCCCTGCTGTACTAAGCGTGGTCCCGGAAGGGTGCTACAGCCACCACCACCACCACCGGTGTATTGTTGGAGAAATTGTCTCTCCATCCTGCAGCACTTGATTAGAAGTACCCTTAGCCTGCCAAAACATACAGCTGTCTGCATGCCCCCTGCTACCAGAGTCAGGTCATGGATCCAGCACCACTGGAAGACCTCCTACTTATAGTTTCACTTTTTTCTGGAAAGGAGCAGATGGCGATGAATGACAAATCTACGGTGTTGGTGTCACTATCAAAAATGAAATGATCAGCCAACTCTGTGAATTACCAGTTAGTATCAGTGAATGACTCCTGTCCCTCTGCCTTAAACTTGCCAAGAATCAGCATGCAACACTCATCAGTGCATATGCTCCAAACCCTTGATGCTGATGATGAAACCAAAGAAGGATTTTATGCCAACCTTGACCAAATTCTCTCCACCATCCCCAAAGAGGACAAGTTCATACTCCTTGGCAATTTTGCAAGAGTTGGATGTGCCTTGGAGCTTTGTAATGGGGAGGAATGTGCCAGACCAATTCCAACAGAATTCTTCTCCTGACCAAATGTGTGGAACATGACCTAATTATCATGAACACCATGTTCTGCTGAAAGAATAAGACATCATGGGAACACCCACAATCGGCATCTGATCTACTATGTCATAGTCCGTGCTCGTGATCATGAAGACATTTATGTTGCCAAAGCGAAGACTGATGCCGACGATTGTTGGGCAGACGGTCGCCTTATCCGCTCCATCACTTCCATCAAACTTGCACCAAAATGACAAATGCTGAACAAATCAGCCAGACAGAAGATCAACATCAGGACTCTTAAGGACCCAATTAAACATGACCTTTTCCAGCAGTGCCTCACCAAGAAACTTATGAATATCAAAACTGAGATGGAGAGCCCCAAAGACCACTGGAAAGTGCTCAAATTGGCTGTGCATGCTGCGTATGGCACAGCCTGACTATAACAGGGTTCAAAAAAGAACTAGATAAGTTCATGGAGGAAATGTCCATCATTGGCTATTAGCCAGGATGGGCAGGGATTGTGTCCCTAGCCTCTGTTTGCTAGAAGCTAGGAATGGGTGACAGGAGATGGATCACTTGATGATTACCTGTTCTGTTCATTCCTTCTGAAGCACCTAGCATTGGCAACTGTCGGAAGACAGGATACTGGGCTAGATGGGTCTTTGGTCTGAGCCAGTATGGCCATTCTTATGACTCAACAATCCAGATCCGCCCCTTCCATTGGGAAATGTCTGCCCCAATTGTGACAAGATCTGTGGATCCTGGATTGATCTCATTAGTCACCTGTGGATCCACCAGCAATATCTGGCTATCATTTTATGGAGGACTATCATCCTCAAACTCCAAGGGACCATGACGATTGTGGTCAGACTGCACAATGTTTGCGAGGTGAAAGGAGAGCCATTTCACCAGGAGTGGATGCAAGACACTGCTGGATTACAGAAAAGTTACATGAAACCAGAAAGTGCACCTATCCTTACTGGGGTGGGATCCCCATCCACAATGGAAATCAGGGATCCTTGTGCGCCTGCATGAGGGGTTTACTGGGTGCTATGGATGAGAAGGAATGAAGTAGTGTAGTATAGTACAGTTTTCTCACACTTAAATTATCCCACAAATTTAGGGGCCAATGCAGCTTATAAAATTTAATAAAAATTGTTCATGAAGCTCCATCTATTCAGCTTATATAGTGCTGTGCTGGTGTTTTATTTTTTATTAAGTCAATAAAATGTATTCATGTAACCTTGGGACTTGTTCTTGTTTGCAAACAAAACACTTGATTTGAAACATGTACCTGTATTTAAATAACTAACAAACTTTATAGGCAGACCAGCTTCAAACAAGAGACAAAAGCCATTAAAACAAAAAAAAAAGTGCAGAATGAACCACGTAAGCAACAAAAGTTCAAAATGTCCAAACTATGTACTGTGCAACAACTACAGTATCACAGGTACTGGAACTGTATGTCCCCTGTTTCTCCTTGCCCCTTCTGGAGAGCTTTGCACTTGTGGGCCTTGGTTGCACAGGGGTGGACTTACAGTGGGTACAAAATTGTTCATTGCCTGGGGTCAGCCAGTCCCATAATTGTCTATTGGTTGCATAGACTGAAGGACATGGTAGTATGGAAGGGACTGAGCTCATGGAGGTTGGACAGTAGCTGGAGTTTCAGTTGGCAATAGAGCTGGTGCTGGGCTTTTGATGTGGGAGTAGATCAAAGCACACTAGGGAAGTGTTTGGGCTTGTGGACCCAGCTGCTGCACACTCTTAGGCCTGGTCTACACTACAAAGGTAGGTTGACATAGGCTGCCTTGCGTCAACCTAGTTCTGCATGTGTCTACACTTAAATTTGTCTCCCACCGATATAACTGCTCCGTTACAGCAGTGTAGTAAAACCACCTCCCTGAACAGTATTGAGACATAGTCGATGTCCTGAGGTTGATGCAGCACAAGTGTAGACACTGCATTACTTTTGTCAACCCTAACAGTCCTCCAGCAGCTGTCCCACAATCCCTGACCCTTACTGCTCTGGTCACAATTGTGAATTCCACTTCCCAGGGGTCACGTACACTGGAAGCCAATTCCTCCCTTTAAAAAGCCCACATATTTTTGAAATGCCTTTTCTTGATTGCCTAGCTTGGCATGCACACCTAGCAGCTCTCCATTGTAATATACAACTCCCCAGCTGACCACACTAGCTACATGGTCCAGACATGCTCTGTCTTGGAGTAGGCAGGAGATATTGGATCTCCTGGACTTGCGGGGAGAAGAAGCTGTACAAGCACAGCTATGGACCAGCGGTAGAAACATTGATATCTACAAGCAGATTGCACTGGGATTCAGGAGAAGGAGTATGACAGGGATCAGCAGCAGTGCCATGTGAAAGCCAAGGAACTGTGTCAAGCACACTAAAAGGCCAGGGAAGCCAACAGTCAATCTGGTGCAAAGTTGCAGACCTGCTGCTTTTATAAAAAGCTGCATACCATACTTGGTGGAGACCCCACCACCACCCCCAGAACACTGTGGATACCTCTGAGGAGCCCAAGTCCTAGGCCCAGGCGTGAACAGTTAGGACAAGGAGGAGGAAGAGAATGGGGGATATGGGACCGGGGGTTCAGCTATGCTGCAAGCCGGGACCTGTTTGAGACTCCAGTGCATTCCACTGAGTCCCGGCATTCAAGCACAGGTGAGCCTGATGCAGGGGAAGAAACTCAGGGAAGTGTGAATTGTATTTCCTATTACAATGATGTACTGAGGGCACTCCCAACTTAGCAGGACACAGATGTCAACTTTTCATTAATTTACTCGTACTAGAAGAGGTAGAGGTACAACAGAGAAAGGTAGTGTTATCTGCTTTTCATTCCACTGTACCATTAGGCAGGATGGGCCATGCAGAGAAGTTTGTTTATGGACACAGGGATGTCCCTTGAATCTTCCTGACAGAACTTGATGAAATTTTCATGGAAGTACTCTGCAATCCCCTCCCAAAGGTTTCTAAAGGATGGCAGCCTCATTTCTTCCTCCACAGTAGGACACTTTCCCACGCCAGTCTGTGATAACTTTGGCAGGGACTATTGAAGCACACAGCCTAGCTGCATACAGGCCTGGGTGGCCTTGGGACACCAACAGCAGCTGTTCTCTCTGTGCCTATGTTATCATCAGGAGTGAAATATCAGCTAAAACCACCACCCCGTGGGGAAAATAGTGTGAGTATTCAGTGCCATTGCCCTATGCTCATAGTTCTTGCAACCGAGTAATTCCCTCCTAATTTCCTTCACCCTGATGGGCCATATTCATCATGGCTGGCACAGGCACCAGCTTCCTCTGGGCCCCAGGGGTACTCAAACCCACACTCTGCCCCAGGCCCTGCCCCCTCCCCTACCCCTTTTTCCCAGCCCCTGCCCTACCTCTTCCCACCCAGTTCTGCCCCCTCCTTTGAGCGCGCCCCATCCTCACTCCTCTCCCTCTCCCATCCAGCACCTCCATCATGCATCTTCCCTGACCAGCTAACACTGATGTCAGTGAAGCATCCCCAGTGATCCACCAACGCTTTCATAACCACAGAAAAGCAGCCCATTCTGTTGATGTACTCTGTGGCAAGGTGAGCTGGTGCTAAAATAGGGTTGTGTGTGTCATCTATTGCTCCACCACAGTTCAGGAACCCCATTGCTGCAAATGCATCCACTATGTCCTGCATGTTTCCAAGAGTCCACATTTCCTGTGTAGCAGGAGATGATTATTAGCTCTGCGCACTTGCATGGCAACGGCCCCCACAGTGGATTTTCCAACTCCAAAATGATTTCCCACTAATTGGTAGCAATCCAGCATTGCCAGGGTGATGGGTTCGGTCACAGAGATCCTCTTGGGACTGTCACCTGATGTGCTGAAGTTACCTCTAAGCCAGTTTTCCCTGCCAGCTTGGGACTCCAGAACCCTGCCTTGTTGAGCCAGACATGCTAGCCTGCTGCAACACAGACTTAGGTCTGGTCCACGCCCCCAAAGCTGCAGACTTTAATTAAAAAACGCTCCACAGGTTCCCTGCCTCCAGCATCCAGACACCCAGCTCCCAATGGGATCCAAACCCCAAATAAATCCGTTTTACTCTGTATAAAGCTTATACAGGGTAAATTCATAAATTATCCACCCTCTATAACACTGATAGAGAGATATGCACAGCTGTTTGCTCCCCCAGGTATTAATCACTTATTCTGGATTTATTAATAAACAGAAGTGATTTTATTAAGTATAAAAAGTAGGATTTAAGTGGTTTCAGGTAACAGACAGAACAAAGTAAGGCACCAAGCAAAATAAAGCAAACATATGCAAGTCTAAGCCTAATACATAAGAAACTGATTACAGGTAATATCTCACCCTCAGAGATGTTCCAATAAGCTTCTTTCACAGACTAGACTTCTTCCTAGACTGGGCCCCAATCCTTTCCCCGGTACAGTCCTTGTTAGTTCCAGCAGACATCTTAGGTGTTAACGAGGGGTTTTCACATAACTGGAAGCCTCCTTTGTTCTGTTCCACCCCCTTGTATAGCTTTGGCACAAGGTGAGAATCTTTTGTCTTTCTGGATCCCCACCCCTCCTTCTAAATGGAAAAGTACCAGATTTAAGATGGATTCCAGTATCATGTGACATGGTCACATGTCCTGTGAGACCCCAGCCTCCATTCTTCAGGAAGGTTTGCAAGTAAACAGAAGCCATTTACAGTTCATTGATTCTGAAGTACCCTTAATGGCTTCCACTTACTATGTTTACATCAGTAATACAAGTTTATATCTTATTCTCCTGACTCCAGACATAGAAATACATGCAAACAAATAGGATGAACACAGTCATAGGCACCAATGTCTGCTCACGCCAGTGGGTGATCGACCCCCCCCTGCCCCCGGCCCCGCCCCCATTCCAACCCCGGCCCCGCCCCCATTCCAACCCCGGCCCCGAAGTCCCCACCCCAATTCTGCCCCCATTCCAACTCTTTCCTCAAATCCCCACCCCAGCCCCGCCTCTTCCCCACTTCTTCCCTTGAGCATGCTGCATTCCCACTCCTCCCCCCCCTCCCTCCTGGAGCTTGCTACGCTGCCAAACACGGCAAGCGCTGGGAGGTAGGGGGAGATGTGGGAACACGGCACGCTCAGGGGAGGAGGCAGAGGCGAGGTGGGGTGGGGTGGGGTGGGGTGGGGAGGGGAGCTTGGCTGCTGGTGGGTGCAGAGCACCCACTAATTTTTCCCCGTGGGTGCTCCAGCCCCAGAGCACCCACGGAGCTGGTAACTATGCAATCAGTAGATTATAAGCTTTGTAATAATACTTTACAAGAGACCTTTTGCATAAAGCATATTCCAGTTACATCATGTTCACATTCATAAGCATATTTTCATAAAGCGTATGGAGTGCAACGTCACAGCAAGTTTCCACAGTGTGATCACCACTCACTTGTCCACTGTCAGTGCAGCCCTTCTTTTGGTGTCCCTGCACTGGAGGGCCAGGGCAAACTTGGCACACAGATCTAGGAATGTGGCCTTGCACATCCAGAAATTCTGTAGCCACTGATCCTTGTCCCAAACCTGCATTATGATTCAATGCCAATAGTCAGTACTTGTTTCCAGGGCCGTCCCTAGGGGGGTTCGGAGCCTGGGATAACCTCCCCCTTCCACCCCAGGCCCTGTCCCACCTCTTTCCGCCCCACCCCTCCTCCCCTCCACCGCTTCCCTCAAGCCACCACCCCTGCCCTGCCTCTTCCCGCACCTGCTCTGACCCCCCCACTCCACTCCACCCCTTCCACCAAACCCCCACTAATCCCCCAGGCCACCCTGGACCCCATGTCCCCCTGAAGTTCTTCTTACAGCTCTGTGAATACCATAGGATTGCTTATAATGCTTATGACAACAGTGCAGAGCTATGCAGACTCCATGCTTCTGTCACAGATGGTATGGTTCTGTGGGATTTTTTTAAAAGGCATGAAAATTATGGGATATAGATGACATTACAGGATGGAGAGTTTCATGCTGGGAAGTTGACCCCTTGCTCCCAGTGACCCCTGCACAACTCGTTTCCATCCCACTATGCATTGCTAAAAATTCCTAAAAGACAGTGCCCGGGATGGTGGTGGGTTTCACACTGGGATACCTCCCCATGATGCACCACACTGCAGAAGCGGATTTACCATGAAACAAACCGTGCAGTGGTACGGGACACCCAACGACGGGGGGCCCCCCAAAATGCAGGACAAATCTCATCTGACAACCTGCCCCTGAGTCCCGGCCTGCAGTGCAGCAGCGCTCATTCAGGCAGGCTGCCTGCGTTCCCGGCTGGTGGCCCCACGCTGCTCCCAGAAGCGGCCAGCTGCTGGCACGTCTCTGCGCGTCCCTGGCGGGGGTGTCTCCGCGCACTGCCCCTGCCCCAAGTGCCAACTACGCAGCTCCCATTGGCCAGGAACTGCGGCCAATGGGAGCTGTGGGGGCAGCACCTGCAGGCAGCGGTGTGCGGAGACCCCCTGGCCCTCCCTGCTTACGAGTCACTGCCAGAGGGGAGCCGTGCTGCCCGAGGTAAGTGCCACCCCCTGACCTCCTCCCGCACCCCAACCCCCTGCCCCAGCCCAGAGCCTGCACCCAGAACCCAAACTCCCTCCCAGAGCCCTACTGCCACACCCCCTCCTGCCACACCCCCTCCTGCACCCCAACCTCCTGCCCCAATCAAGGTACCCCATTTTATTTTCATTTACTTCCTATTAGTTATAGGACGAGGATGAAGAAAAAAGAATGAAAAACGTGGGGAGATAAGAGAGAATGTTCTTTTTCTTGGCTGGGTCCCAAGGGGTGGCCCCCAAAAATGAAGCTGCGCACAGGGCCCCACTAACTCTAAATCTGCCACTGCCACACTGTGCATTGAAACAACTCCTGGTGAGTATACGTAGTGTCGATACAAGGAGCCAAGTATGTACGTGCACAAGTGATATACTAACTGCGGTGGCTTTCTGCCATTGTGACTTGCGTCAAGCAAACACTGATGCGTCAACCAAAGACTAATAAGCAAACACTGACAGAGGCAGATTTTTCTCAAATGTTTACAGTTCATTCTCAGATTTCAACCCAGGTGGGTTTCAAACTTCAAAGTCGCAGGCTTATGTTCAGCATGACTTGCGTCAACCAAACACTGACTGACACATCAGTCAAACACTAATAAACAATGCAGATATGACCTTAGTGTGCAGCAGAACATAAGCGTGGCCATATTGGGTTAGGCCAAAGGTCCATCTAGCCCAGTATCCTGTCTTCCGACAGTGGCCAATGCTAGGTGCTTCAGAGGGAATGAACAGAACAGGTAGTCATCAAGTGATCCATCCCATCGCCCATTCAGCTTCTGGCAAACGGAGGCTAGGGACACCATCCCTACCCATTCTGGCTAATAGTGCAGGGCTAATGAGGGGTAGATTTACACACCAGCTTACTGTGAACTAAATGTTTGTATAGACAAGCCATAAGGGACTTACCCAAAGTCACACAGGAAGTCTGTGGCAGAGCAGGGAATTGAACCCCAGAGCAGAATATTTACATAAAATATTAAACACAGATGATGCTACATGAGATTAAGTTACATCAATTGGCTAGGTTTACCTCCCAGTATTCTGAACCAGGGTAAGTATCTGGTCAGATCTCCCATTTGTTGGTAATGCTGGCCTGGACAGTTTCCCTTGGATGTGTACATTGAAGGGACTCTGTGCATAGAAGCTTCTGTTGGAGTTGGAAACAGAGTGCTACATTCATGATACCAGACACACACACACACACCACAGCACCTCATGCCCATGAGGGGCTGGGCACAAGCTGGCACAGAATGTTCTGGGTGAAAGAACAGAACGTTGGGGCCAGAAGGTTCCATGGAGGTTGGGAATGACAGTTGGAGCAGGGCAGTTGGATGGGGGTGGAAAGTGCAGTGGCAGCAGCAGAACCTTCTAGAGGTGGGGAGGAATGAACAGGCAGCAAGAGAGGGGTGGGGATGGATCGGCGCCTGTCCTATATACCCTATACCCTCCCTGTTCCAGGTCTAGGCAGTCAGGGCCGGCTTTAGACCGATTCCCCCGAATCGGGCCCCTCGCCTAAGAGGGCCCCGCGCCTGCGCCTAAGAGGGCCCCGCACCCTAAAGAAGAGCACCTAACTTAGGCGCCTTTTGAATTTTTTTACTCACCCAGCGGCGGTCCGGGTCTTCGGCGGCACAGCGGTGGTGGGTCCTTCACTCGCTCTGGGTCTTCGGCGGCATTTCGGCGGCGGGTCCTTAAGTGCCACGGAAGACCTGGAGCGAGTGAAGGACCCGCCACCGAAGTGCCGCCGAAGACCCGGACCGCCGCTGGGTATTCAAATCGGGCCCCGCACTTACTAAAGCCGGCCCTGTAGGCAGTGACTGAGGGCCACAATGTAATTAACACACAGGCTAACCTGGGAGGCAGGGCAGAGCCACTCCACACTGTGACAGCTCCAGTCAGAGACATAACTCCCCATGCCTGCCCATAGGCACACAGGAGTAGGAAATAATGTTCCTAAAGACTGGTCCAGTGTTGTTGCCCCCTGTCCATGACTGGTGCAGAGTGGGGCTGGAAAGCAGGACCACAGGCCTGCCTCCTCACCAGCCTTCCCCTCCACCACACACACACACACACACACACACACACACACACACACACACACACACACACACACCATCATGTGCAAGGGCCAGGTGTCTGCCTGGCCCTTTCTAGGAGGGGGGAATGATCTTTGTGACTACCACACCCCTTCCTCCCACCTCTCACCCACACAAGGGCCAGGCATGGTTGGTCTCTAGTCTTGACAAGTTTTCAAAAAAATATTTTAATCACACTATGCCCTGCCCGCAGGGGGATGAAACTGCTCAGCGAAACCCTTTTAATAATCTGTTTTTAAAGAGAGTTTCTAAGGCCTTGTCTACACTACGAGAGTACTTCGATTTTAGTTAATTCGACTATGTGGAATCGATATTACTAAGTCGAACGTGTGTGTCCACACTAAGGACAGTAATTCGACTTTGTGAGACTTTGTGAGTCCACACTAACGGGGCAAGCGTCGACATTGGAAGCGGTGCACTGTGGGCAGCTATCCCACAGTTCCCGCAGTCCCCCCTGCCCATTGGAATTCTGGGTCGAGCCCCAAATGCCTTCTGGGTAAAAAAATGTGTCGAGGGTGCTTTTGGGCGCCTGTCGTCATCCGTCCGTCACTCAAGCCGTCCCTCCCTCCCTCCCTGAAAGCGCCGGTGGGAAATCAGTTCGCGCGCTTTTCTGATTACTGACAGCGCGGACGCCACAGCAGTGCGAGCATGGATCCCGCTGCGACCATCGCTGCAGTTGTGGCAGTTCTCAACGCCTCGCAGCTTCTCCTCCACCTGTACCAGAGGCAGCTGCAGATCAATCATGAGAGGAGGCTACGGCACTACCGTGACGGCATGAAGTCGGACACTAGCTCCGACCTCTCTGAGAACATGAGACCCAGCGCCCAGGACATCTCGCTGTCACTGGGTCTTGTTGATACTGTTGAACGGCGATTCTGGGCCCGTGAAACCAGCACGGAATGGTGGGACCGCATAGTGCTGCAGGTCTGGGATGAATCCCAGTGGCTGCGCAACTTTCGCATGCGGAAGGGGACTTTCCTCGAACTGTGTGAGTTGCTGTCCCCTGCCCTGAAGCGAAAGGACACCCGGATGCGGGCAGCCCTGACTGTCCAGAAGCGAGTGGCCATAGCCCTCTGGAAGCTCGCAACGCCAGACAGCTACCGGTCCGTCGCTAACCAGTTTGGCGTGGGCAAGTCTACCGTGGGGGTTGCTGTTATGCAAGTAGCCAGGGCAATCGTCAAGCTACTGCTATCTAAGGTAGTGACCCTGGGAAACGTGGAGCTCATCAGAGATGGCTTTGCCGAGATGGGATTCCCAAACTGCGGTGGGGCTATAGATGGGACTCACATCCCTATCCTGGCACCGGACCACCAGGCTAGCCAGTACATCAACCGGAAGGGCTACTTTTCCATGGTGCTGCAAGCACTGGTGGACCATCGGGGACGTTTTACCAATATCTACGTTGGATGGCCTGGCAAGGTTCATGACGCTAGGGTGTTCAGGAACTCTGGTCTGTGTAGACGGCTGCAGGAAGGTCTTTACTTCCCGGACCACAAAGTAACTGTTGGGGATGTGGAGATGTCTACAGTCATCCTCGGGGACCCTGCATACCCGCTAATGCCCTGGCTCATGAAGCCCTACACTGGCGCACTGGACTCAGGGAAAGAACTATTCAACTACCGGCTCAGCAAGTGCAGAATGGTGGTGGAGTGTGCTTTTGGCCGTCTCAAGGGGAGATGGAGAAGCCTACTCACTCGCTGTGATCTCAGCGAGACCAATATCCCCATTGTGATAGCTGCTTGCTGTGTGCTCCACAATTTGTGTGAGAGCAAGGGGGAGACCTATATGTCGGGGTGGGAGGTTGAGGCAAATAGCCTGGCTTCTGATTACGTCCAGCCAGACAGCAGGGCGATTAGAAGATCACAGCGGGACGCGCTGTGCATCAGGGAGGCTTTGAAAGCCAGGTTCCTGACTGAACAGGGTCTCCAGTGACTTTTTACTTTGTGGACACAGATGCTGAACCTGCCCCCGTTTCTTTACCCAGTTACTGTTGACTATCCTTCCAAGTTACATACCCCCTTCCCCACCTTCCCAACAAATAAAATCTGTTCTGTTCTGTTAATGAACAAGGTTCTCTTTTTTACTGTTTTCGCGGGAATGTTTTAAACCGGGGACGCAGACTGTGGCGGGGGGCGGGCTTAGTGTTTTGATGCAAATGATGCTTCTAAAGTCCGGGAATGACAGGCTCCGCAGTGCTGGATTGGTTGTTTCAACGCAGCCTGCCAGCAGTCCTGGGCGGGACTGGATGTATGTGTCGGCCAAGTGACTTTCTGGCAGGGGGCGGAGGGTAACAGATCCCCTGCTGCGTGGCTCTGTGATCCAGGATAAGGACCGCGGCATAGGATCTCTAACTGCCCTCCCCCGACACAAAGTCACAGATCAACCCCCTCGCACCCCAGAACAAGAAAACCGCCTCCCAGACTGACCAGGGTAACTGGTGACTGTGCTGTGTATGTGTCCTGATGCTGGACCTGCCCCCGCCTCTGTAGCCTGCTACAGGTGACTGTCCTGTCCAAGTAACAAACCCCTTCCCCCCCTTCAGACAGAATCCCCTCCAAAAGACACTCTCGGAAACAGTACTTAACAGAAACAGATGTTTTATTATGAACCGCACATGAAAAGGGGGGGGGGGGAGGAAACTTGGACATGGGCTAGTGTGAGATGGGTAGGAAAGGACTTTTCAAACTTTGGAACGAGAGCCTTCCATTGCTGCAGCAGTGTGCAGTGGCCGACTGACAGTTTTAACGGACCTTGCCGCCCCTCCTTCTTTGGACTTTTGGTGAGGGGGGTGTGGGACTTGGTGGCGGGGGAGGGCGGTTAGAGATAGACAGCAGCAGTGCTCTGTCCTCCTGCCTCCGGTCTTGCAGAACATCCACTAGGCGCCGGAGCGTCTCCGTTTGCTCCCTCATTAGTCCAAGCAGGGTTTGAGTAGCCTGCTGGTCCTCCTGGCGCCACCTCTCCTCCCGTTCCATGACTGCTCTGTGCATTTGTGACAAGTTCTCCCTCCACTGTGTCGTCTGGGCTGCCTGCTCTCGTGAGCACTCCATAAGTTCATAAAACATGTCTTCACGAGTTTTTCTCTTCCTTCTTCTAATCTGCGCTAGCCTCTGGGAGTGTGATGCCAGGCTGGGTTGGGAGACAGTCGCAGATGTGTCTGTGGGAATGGGAAAAAGGGAGTAAATTCCTGAGACAGATAAATGAAGTTGCTAACAAAGAGCATAGTCTTTCTCTGTGAACAACACCATGCACTGCACCTTTCACATGCGCACTCAGGACAAGGTCGAATTTTCGGCCCTCGCCTTATGTGTCTGGGGTCCTGCAGTTGCGATCAGAGAAGCGTTGCAGGACACCTCTACTTCTGCTGCAGGAAAACATGGTAAGCCGTAGACTTGTGGCAGCTTAAACATGTAATAGTAGCACTGGGCTCCTTTCGCACTGAATGCAAGGCCACTCTCTGCTGGCAGCAATCAGGGAAGCATGAGCTCTGCCCCTGTCCCACCACCTCGCGGCTGTCCCCGGGAAAGATCCCTGTATGCTGCCCCTCTGCCGCCTCCACAGCGTGGCTGTAAAGCAGTCCCAATACTAACATTCCCCTCCCTAATTTAAAGCAGGGCGTCATGTGTGACATAACACTCATGAGGATCTCGGAGACCGAGAGGGGAAGGATGCTGCGTGAAAGCATGCAGAGGCCTGGGCCGTATGCCGCCATGCTGTGCCGCGCACTGATCCCCGACTACCTGATGGACTCATGGCGTGGGAACGTGTGTTACCACGGGGGACCAAACAAGATCGCCCTGCCGTTGAACCTCGTGCGCATGCTGGAGCGGTACCTGCAGGAGAGCTATGCCGAGCTATCCCAGGAGGACTGTCTGTCCATTCCCGGGCACATTGACCGCCTTTTCATTTAAGTTCAGCATTACGGACTACAGAGTGGAGCGTCCTGTGGTGGACTAATCATGAATATCCGGACAGTACTTGATTTTCTATACATAGTTAGGAGTAAATAGTTCAGTAAGCCAACTAAATCATGAACAACAAATTACTAATATAGTTAATATTCCTGTTTTGTTATAAATAAAAGTTTCTATGTTTAAATGAGTGACTGAAAAGCCCATTCTTAACAATATAAATATTCCACTTATGTTAAAATGAAATGTTTAGATGTTTAAAGCACTCACTGCTTGATCCTTCCCCTGATTCGGTGTCCGGGGTAAGGTCTGTGGACGGTTGGTAGGGGATCTCGGTAAGGGTGATGAAGAGCTCCTGGCTGTCGTTGAAATCAGCGGTGCAAGCGCTGTCGACTGCCTCGTCCTCCTCATCTCCTTCCTCATCTTCCCCGTCACCTAACATTTCCGAGGAGGAACCGGCCGTGGACAATATCCCATCCTCGGAGTCCACGGTCACTGGTGGGGTACTGGTGGCGGCCGCACCTAGGATGGAATGCAGTGCCTCGTAGAAACGTGATGTGTGGGGCTGGGATCCGGAGCGTCGGTTTGCCTCTTTGGTTTTTTGGTAGCCTTGTCTCAGCTCCTTGATTTTCACGCGGCACTGCGTTGCATCCCGGCTGTATCCTCTCTCTGCCATGGCTTTAGAGATCTTCTCGTAGATCTTTGCATTCCTTCTTTTGGAGCGCAGCTCGGAAAGCACGGACTCATCGCCCCACACAGCGATGAGATCCAAGACTTCCCGATCAGTCCATGCTGGGGCCCTCTTTCTATTCTGAGATTGCACGGCCATCTCTGCTGGAGAGCTCTGCATCGTTGCCAGTGCTGCTGAGCTCTCCACGCTGTCCAAACAGAAAATGAGATTCAAACTGGCCAGACAGGAAAAGGAATTCAAATTTTCCCGGGGCTTTTCCTGTGTGGCTGGTCAGAGCATCCGAGCTCGGACTGCTGTCCAGAGCGTCAACAGAGTGGTGCACTGTGGGATAGCTCCCGGAGCTATTACCGTCGATTTCCATCCACACCTAGCCTAATTCGATATTGCCATTTCGAATTTAGCGCTACTCCCCTCGTTTTCGAGGATTACAGAAGTCGAATTTAAAAGAGCTCTATTTCGAACTAAATAGCTTCGTGGTGTGGACGGGTGCGGGGTTAATTCGATGTAACGGCGCTAAATTCGATATAAGCTCCTAGTGTAGACCAGGCCTAAGAAGCACAACAAGGAGTCTGGTGGCACCTTAAAGACTAACAGATTTATTTGGGCATAAGCTTTCGTGGGTAAAAACCTCACTTCTTCAGATGAAGTGAGGTTTTTACCCACGAAAGCTTATGCCCAAATAAATCTGTTAGTCTTTAAGGTGCCACCAGACTCCTTGTTGTTTTTGTAGATACAGACTAACACGGCTACCCCCTGATATAAGAAGCACAGTGGCATTAGAGACAGAAGCCAGTTGAAAAAACCAACAGTGCCCTGGAGAAAATTAGAGCACACCGAAAGAAAGAAACTAAAAGTGAAATCCTCCTGAAAAGATAAATACTATCATCTTTCACTGCAGAGTGGGTAGATGAAGAGAGTGTAAATTGCTGCCTGACCTGTTTTTTGTTTATACAGTATATCGAAATGAAAACCTATTTCTTTTATCACCCATGACTACATCTTATCTCTGGGACAATAGTTAGCTAGTTCTGATGAGGAGTAAACATGTAAGATTCAGAAACCACCCAACCCTAATTACAGCTATATACCACACATTCCAGCTCTCAGAGCAGTCCCAAAGAGTTAAAAATCCAGATTCACTCTCCTATAGTTAAGGTTAAAACTTTTTATTTTTTTATTTTATATTTATTTATCTTTTTATTTAAAGCTTGACTCTTATAATTGATCTTAAATCTACATGGCTATTTGTATTGCCTTGAAATTTGGTATGCCTCTGGGGGGTGCATGGTTCTGTTAATGATCCAAATTTGGCGCTATTTGACCAAGTAGTTCCCAAGATACTGCCCCCCAAAAATGCTTTTCTTAAAGTTGACAGATTTTGGAAACCTATTTGCTAACAGAGAGAGAGCTCAAACCAGGGCTCAAATAATCACACTAGAGTTTCCAAAAAGCAAGGGTTACCCCAACAGAGTGTACACTTGCACACACCAGTCCTTTGGGGGAAATCAAATTAAAATGCTCTTTCAAAAAGACAAGAGTTTACTTCTCCAGATAAGCATTAGAATAAACCCAAGAGCCTTTCATGCCTCATAGATCAGGGATTCTCAACCTTTTTATTTCTGAGGATCTCGTCCTCCCCCCCATGCTAAAAAAACTCCATGGCCCACCTGTGCTACAACAACTGTTTTTCTGCATATAAAAGCCAGGACTTGCGTTAGGGCAGGGGTCGGCAACCTTTCAGAAGTGGTGTGCCGAGTCTTCATTTATTCACTCTAATTTAAGGTTTCGCGTGCCAGTAATACATTTTAACGTTTTTAGGTCTCTTTCTATGAGTCTATAATATATAACTAAATTATTGTTGTATGTAAAGTAAATAAGGTTTTAAATGTTTAAGAAACTTCATTTAAAATTAAATTAAAATGCAGAGCCCCCCGGACCAGTGGCCAGGACCCGGGCAGTGTGAGTGCCACTGAAAATCAGCTCATGTGTCACCTTTGGCACATGTGCCATAGGTTGCCTACCCCTGCTTTAGGGGGTAGCAAGCTGGGCAGTTGCCTAGGGCCCCACGCCACAGAGGGTCCTGTGAAGCTAAGTTGCTCAGGCTTCAGCTTCAGCCCCAGGTGGCAGGCCTCGGAGCCCTGGGCTTCAGCCCCATGTGGTGGGGCTTTGGCTTTCTGCCCTGGGCCTCAGCAAGTCTAATGCCAGCCCTGCTTGGCAGCCCCCTTGAAACCTGCTTGCCACAGACTGCTGGTTGAGAAGCACTGTCATAGATTACACTGATCATGCATGGACTGAGGAATTAACATATTGTTATTTGTATGTCTTCACTACTCACCGGATCGGCGGGCAGCGATCGATCCAGAGGGGATTAATTTATCACATCTAGTCTAGACGCGATAAATCAACCCCCGAGCGCTCTCCTGTTGACTCTTGTACTCTACCGCCGCGAGAGGCACAGGAGGAGTTGATGGGGGAGTGGCAGCAGTCGACTCACCGCGGTGAAGACACCATGGTAAGTCGATCTAAGTATGTTGACTTCAGCTACGTTATTCACATAGCTGAAGTTGCGTAACTTAGATCGATCCTCCTCCCCCCCGTGTAGACCAGGGCTTAGTTTTTAAAGTTTCACATTTGCTGGTTAGCTCAAGGAGACACACAGAAGGCCTTTGAATACCAATGTCAATTTGAGTCCCACGCAGGGCAGAAATTTGTAAAAGGTTAACCTGTAAGTTTTTTGTTATTTTATTGGGTGGAGGAGGAGAAATGCAATTTCTAGACTAGATGACCCTTGTGGTCCCTTCTAACTTTATGATTCTATTATTATATTTTTGTTTAAAAATAGACATGTGAATGCTTCCTGGCAGGGGAGGGGACTATTAGGAGGTGAAGAGAAGATGGGGAATGAGGTGAGAGGGTCTTGGGACTGCACTGAGAGCAGGGGGATAAATGGGGATGGGTTATAGGTAGGGCCCTACCAAATTCACAGTCCATTTTGGTCAATTTCACGGTCATAGGATTTTAAAAATCATAAATTTCATGATTTCAGATATTTATATCTGAAATTTCATGGTGTTGTAATTGTAGGGGTCCTGACCCAAAAAGGAGCTGTGGGGTGTAGGGGTCACAATGATATTGTAGGGAGGGTTGTGGTACTGCTACCATTATTTCTGCAGTGCTGCCTCTAGAGCTGGGTGGCCGGAGAGCGGCAGCTACTGCCCAGGAGCCCAGCTCTGAAGGCAGAGCCGCTGCCAGCAGCAGCGCAGAAATAAGGATGGCATGGTATAGTATTGCCACCCTTATTTCTGCGCTGCTGCCTTCAGAGCTGGGCCCTCAGTCAGCAGCCGCCCCTCTCCAGCCACCCAGCTCTGAAGGCAGAAGCGCAGAAGTAAGGGTGGCATGGTATGGTATTGCCATCCAGAAGTAAGGGTTGCAATACCATGACACCCCTAAAATAACCTTGCAACCTCCCTGCAAATCCCTTTTGGGTCAGGACCCCCAGTTTGCAAAACACTGGTCTCCCCCATTAAATCTGTATAGGATAGGGTAAAAGCACATAAAAGACCACATTTCATGGAGGAAGACCAGATTTCATGGTCTGTGACGCATTTTTCATGGCCGTGAATTTGGTAGAGCCCTAGTTATAGGAGAGGTGAGAGGAGTTGTGGAGCTCATGTGAGGGAGAGGGGTAAGGAGCTGAGAATAGGTACGCTTTCCACATATCAGAATCTTTCCAGCAGAAGGCAGGGTGGGAGGGAACACACAGGTCTGTGAATGGAACAGAGCTGATGTTTCAGGCTGTATTCATCTCCTTGAGGTATTCTCTTTCAGCTGAGGACATCTCATTGAGATGAGTGGGCCTGTGACAGTCCACGATCCTGGGGTCAGGGCAGCGTGGCCTAGTGGCCAGAGTCTATAGCGCCACCCTTTGGTGCAGGGCAGCATGGCCTAGCGGCCAGAGTCTATAGCATTGGGGTGCTCTTGAAGAAACCCTAACAACATTGTTCAGGTAAAACAGTATGCCATCAGAAATGTTCCAGCACAATAGAGGAGTACTTGTAAAGTGGTAGCTTGGGAATGGCTTAAACTAAACTCAAAAAAGTCACTGTGGTAGTGTTAGTACCTCATCAGCCCCATAAGTCAAGGGGGTGGGGGTAACACCACCTCTCTACACCCAAGTCCATGTTCTAAACCCCTCTAATTATCACACTGTGACCCAATGGCCAGAGTCCATCTACTTCCACTTTCCTAGTGGGGTAATGCAGCCTAGTGGCTGGGGTCCATACAATGCCCCACTAGGGCAGTGCAGCCCAATGGCCAGAATTCACCCCCCTAAAGTGGGTAATGCAGCCTAGTGGCCAGAATCCAACCAACTCACTGGGTGGGCTACCCCCTCTCACAGATGAGTGGCCAAGGTAGGTGAACTCCCTCCACCAGGTCCCAACCCAGGGCCCTGTTGGTGGCAAGTTCTCCTCACCAGTGGTCTGACAGAGATTCTCCCCAAACACGCCAGCCCAAACAGTCTCAGCACCATTCCCCTTTAAGCCCTCCCTGGGTCACCTCCTACCCATTCCTCAGATTCAGCCAGATCCATGGCATCCTCTACATCCCCTCTGCAGCACATTTGGCCTCTGCACCCTAGGGTGCAGGCCTCTCTTCTGCTGGAGAGCACAACAACCTTTCTTCTACTCTAGTGGTTCCCCCTGACTGAGCAGCTCTGCAGGCTTTTATACCTGACTTCCAGGTGGAGCATGCCCAGCAGAGCCCCAGGGGTGGGGCTTCCTCTGCAAGGAGGGAAGGATTAACGCCCGCCGTACCAGTGCAGGGCTGATCTGCCCCGTCACAGTCATTTTTATACTGGAATAAGAGTGTCTACACAGGGGTTATACTGGTTGGCTGAGAGAAGTGAGTACTTACACTTAATTCAATGCATTTCTCTGTCTGTAATGTAATAACTTTTGAACACCTCATCCAATCAATTCCAAAATTTCAGGAAATGTTATAGGCATCAATTGCCAGAACCTTATTGATTTTGGTGAACTACATTGAAAAAAACAGGAAGAGGAAATGGGGGACACACAAAGCCACTTGCATTTGGCTAGCAGAGCCAGCAGTTTCTACCACCTCTGTAATTAACTATAGATCAAAGAACCAGTTGATGGCAGGCAGCCAGTATCACATTCCAACATAACAACATCCCCCATTTTACCTATACTGCTGATCTTCCCAGCCCAGTACAGTTTAAAACATTGACACCCTGAAAGACTTCTCTCCCAGTCAGAAAGAAAGAAATGAGAAGGTGGTGTGGAGGTATGGGGGCACACACAGAGACCCTGGCATGGGGGTAGAGGGAAAGGAGGAGCACACAGGTACTGGGGCTGCAGAGGGGAAGCCTGGGGATAGGCAGAGGCAGCAGGTCTGACCCCCTTGCCAATGATGAGTGGCCTTTACAGACTGTAGTGTGCCCCAGTGAGCGTGGACTAGATGATGACTGGCAGTAGCCACTGGGGCAAGGTGGGGATAGAGGGTTGGGGGTTCCACTGGGAGGGGAGACCCAGAGACTGTGGGTACTGCTGGAGCAGAACCCTGAGGTAAAGGGGCACTGGGGTTTGGGAGGGACATGGGGCCTGAGGCAGGTGAGACACTGGCCAGCAGAGGGTGCTCTGAGGGTGGAAAAGAGCTAATTCCCAGATAACCAGCAGGAGGTGCTGCACCGGTGAGTCTCGACCTTGCTACACAAGGGTTCTCTATTTTCATTTGTAAGCTCTTCAGGGTAAATATTGTGTCTGGTTTGTTTTTACAAAGCATTGTACATGCTTGCAGCATTACATAAATGATATTGTAATTCCATTTTCCAAGAAAGAAGGGAAAGACCACTGCTCACCCAACAAACAAACAAAACTAAGTTCACACCCATTCTCGTCTAGAAGTTGGCCCATCATGAGATCTACATTTACTGAGAAATAACAAATTCCTCAGTTAGGTTTATCAGTACAAAAACTCTGACTATTGTCTTTTCCTTCCTCTCTTAGATTACTGAAACACACAGACAAGTTTCCCCTTTCATAGCCGCAAATGTTAAGATCTTTCTTGTCTTGGAATTTCTATTACTTATGGTAGATGACTGTCCTCACTAGAAGTGAAGAATGTAAAAGGAGATAAATTAAAATTGATTAGCTGCCCAACAGAAGAAAAGAGAAGAACTGTGCATTCATCCAAAGATTCTAGCTCTTCTAGCAGAGGAGTCTCCACCATTTCCTTAATTGCTTTTGAAATCCTCTCCAGAGCTTTGGATGGGGTGGAGTGGGAACCCCCTGCTCTTGCAGTATTGTTAACAATAAAAGTCATCATTATGATCTGACATTGGAGAAAAAAAATCAGTTGGGTGTTAACCCTCTAACCTTCTTATAGACTGCCAAGGTTTAAAGAGACTGTGTCTTTGAAGCAGCATTAATTAAATTGTGTACAGCAACTTGAGGTGTCTGCATAAAATGCTACAAAATCAAGTCCACTTCAAATGCTCAATCCTGCAAGTTGCTAAGAGCCTTCTTAGAGAAGCTCTCAATTCCCTCTGACTTCTGTTTGTACATTATATATTCTCAAGGAGCCTCTGCATTAGTCTTAGGGATGGTGCTGAGCATGTTCATCTCTCATTGACTTTCTGGGAATTGACGGTTTGCTACGACACAGGAGATGATCAGCGCCTGGCAGGATTGCTAATTAAAGACTTGATCACGCACCCCGTGGAAGAACTCCCACTGTCTCTGATGGGAGCAAGTTTAGTCCCTAAATGTGGTATGAAAACTATTGATGAAGAATATGAAATGCTAAGGGTTTGTCTACATGGGGAATTTTTTTTGGAATATGTTTTTTGCATATAAATATTTGTGAAATAACTAATTGGAAATAAGTGAACCTCAATTGCCGGTTTTAACCTACTTCCCTTCAAATGGGGGACCTCAATCACCCTGACATCTGCTGGGAGATCAATACAGCAGTGCACAGACAATCCAGGAAGTTTTTGGAGAGTGTTTGGGACAACTTCCTGGTGCAAGTGCTGGAGGAACCAACTAGGGGCTGTGCTCCTCTTGACCCGCTGCTCACCAACAGGGAAGAATTGGTAGGGGAAGTAGACGTGGGTGGCAACCTGGGCAGCAGTGACCATGAGATGGTACAGTTCAGGATCCTGACAAAAGGAAGAAAGGAAAGCAGCAGAATGCAGACCCTGGACTTCATAAAAGCAGACTTTGACTTCCTCAGGGAACTGATGGGCAGGATCCCCTGTGAGGCTAATATGTGGGGAAAGGAGTCCAGGAGAGCTGGCTGTATTTTAAAGAATCCTTATTGAGGGTGCAGGAACAAACTATCCCGATGTGCAGAAAGAATAGCAAATATGGCAGGCAACCAGCTTGGCTTAACAGAGGAATCTTCGGTGTGCTTAAACACAAAAAGGAAGCTTACAAGAAGTGGAAACTTGGACAGATGACTAGGGAGGAGTATAAAAATATTGCTCAAGCATGCAGGGGTGTAATCAGGAAGGCCAAAGCACAATTGGAGTTGCAGCTAGCAAGGGATGTGAAGGGTAACAAGAAGGGTTTCTACAGGTATGTTAGCAACAAGAAGAAGGTCAGGGAAAGGCTGCCCCTGCAGACTGCAGCAAACAATCAGGAATGCCCTGCGCTTCCACTTGGAAGCTAGAAACTAAAATGAAATTTTATTATGCATTATGTAAGGATTTCATTAGTCTGTCTGTAAAATTTGATGAAATGCAATTTTGTTATGCTTTGCACAATGATTCCATGAAAGGACATTTTGTTATGCTGTCTAGCACATGTGATTTGATGAAATTGTATTGAACCTCTGTCAATAATATAGTGAATGTAAAGTAGTGAAGTTAATAAAAACCTTCACTGAATATAACACAAAGTTAGACTAGTGGAATATAAACCACAACAAAGAATAGTGCAATCTTTATGGAACATAGTGCAGATGTGGCACGCATGCTTACAGTGCTGTCCTGGTCACAAATGTGTGTAGGTGCAGGACTTCTGACTGCTGCCCTACGCTTGGGATGTAGGATGGTGTCAAAACTTCAATCAGTGGTTTGTGTGCCTCCTCATGGCTGGGCATAGTGTAGCACCTCCTCTATCTCAGTCATGTCCTGCCAACAGCACCTTGGACCAAAGGGTGATCTGTCCCTTCTTGTGACTCAGCCCTCTGGCCAGGTCACTTAGGGTATGTTTACAGTGCAATTAAAAATCCATGGTTAGCCCATGCCAGCTGGCTCAGGCACTCAGGGATTGGGCTAAGGGGCTGTTTAATTGCTGTGGACATTTGGGCTCAGGCTGCAGCCTGGACTCTAGGACCCTGCAAGGTTGTGACCACCCTTCTGCCAGACCTGCAGCCTTTTATGCCAACTGTTGCTAATTGGTCACTTGGTCGCAGCTGGAGAAGTAATAGATCAATCTATTAAACCTTTCCTGGCAGCTGAAGTGTGGGGTCTATGCACCCCATTAGAAATAGTGAGGGAAGAAACAAGCACTCATAGTTATAGGAGTGAAGATGGCCCCAGTTTTCACTGTAGTGTAGTGCTGCTCCCAGTAGGCATTGTTCTCCATGGGCTTCAGGACATGGCAGGGTTGGGCTTGGAGTGAGGTTGCTGGGTGGGAACATTGTACCAAAATGTTCTCCAGCAGGACTGTCTGCTTCTGTATCAACTCCAGCAGTTGTTACTGCATGTTGCTATCTTTCTCCATGCTCTCCCTTGTCAATTTTCTGTTCTCTCTCTGCAAAAAGACCTTTCCCTTCACTTTTCTGTCGTCTTATCCTTTTTCTGGAATGCAGACATGCAAATAGTTCCTCCCTTGTCCTCTTTTTCTTCATCCAGAGATTTGTCAAACTTCCAGAGGATGATAATACTCCAGTCTGTGGGGGCTGCATTGCTTCAGGTGCAGGAACTGGGGGAGGTGAGAAACAGAAATAGTTATACCAATCATTTGTTGTCATAGAGACAAGGACAAAATGTTGCTTGTTCCTCAACTTCAGAAATAAATAAATGAGAAGCCTCTTCCCATTCTTGGGTGAAGTTGGAGATACTTTTCTGCTTTACCTCCCTTTTGTATAGGACCCATGTGCCAAGCCTGAGTTTGTGGTGGGCTGGAAGGGTTTGGGGAAGTAGGGACAAGTTAGTAATTGCATGTGCACCTCATCAGGCTGTCCTTACTTTGGAGGATGTTACCCTGAAGGGTGTCACCAAGAGGAAGAGAAGAAGGCTCTTGTTTGAAATGGCAATGGGCAAACCAGCAAGAGGTGCAGTGATGTTATTCACCAGAAGGATCCCCTAGAGGTGATGCAGGACTGGAAAGGCAGTGCCGTTTGTACAGGCAGCCCCGAGACTGCTGCATCGTCTTGCAATGTTTGTGCCAAAATAGAGCACTATCTCTGCCTTAAATTACCTTTTATAACACCCGCAGATCAGCACAAAGTGCCCTGCAAAGTAAGTTCTGAACCCAAGGGATTAACAATGATGAGAGATTTATTAATAATAGCCACGAGTGCCTTATAATCTCTACGCATTGTGAAATGTCTCATGTTGGAAATATACCTTGTTTAAATGCTAAGATAGCTAAAAGCCCAGGGCATTGTTCATACTGGGAAGCAAAGTATTTTTCTATCTTGTTTTTTCTTTCTGTACATGCTGTTTCCATAAACATGCCTGCCTTACAATTTTTTCAACCCCTGCAGTGCTGCTAGTCTGACAGACAGGTTGATCCAGGTGGAACGCAATGCATTGCGGGATAGTAGTGGGAGGACTGCCAGAGGCAGAAAAGTTAATCCAAAGTACAGATGTGTCCGAATGAACCTTTTTCTGAAATAACTCATCCTGAAATGAATTCACTTTAAAAATGGATTCTCCAATTCACAATGTCGCCAGATAATTTGAAAAAAAAAAATTCTGTGTGTGAATGCAAGGCAGTTTAATTAAAAAACCTTCCCAATGTAGACAAGCCCAAAGAGGAAGTTGGTGATAAGATACAGAGCCTTTCACCTCCAGTTCACTGGTTAGAATCTGTCCCAGTCTGGTAGTGACTGAAAGCCATTGCTAACTGATTGCTCTTTGGCTGTCTATATGAAGTTGGTGAATGGGCTCCATCCAATGTCTAGGAGATGAAGACTAGCACTATGCTTGGCTTCCTTGTTGGCAATGTCTGAAAGATCAAGGACTGAATGAGCATGGGGACTGAACTACCCTGTAATTCAGTGAGATACAACTCTCAGCTATAAAGCCACATGTGTTTCTTTGAGGCCCTGCATGCGGCTCCCAGGGATTCCCTGGGTAGGATCAGAACCTCTCTACTACACATTTTCTTGTGAGGTTGCAGGGGAAGTGCCAATCACCAGAGTAATCAGGACCCCTCCTATCCCCTCTGAGTAGCAGGAAAAACAGGAGAGAGAGAGAGAGAGAGAGAGAGAGAGAGAGAGAGAGAGAGAGAGTGCTGGTCCCCCAGTAGCTGAAAGAGGAGGAATGGGAAGATAGCATCAAATAGATTAAAGATAAATGCAAAATAATTATAGCCTGGCATGGCATCCTAGCATTACTTCGAATTGTTTTCACCTTGATGTTTTCTCAGTATGTTATGATGCTGAATCATGCTGACACAAGGACATGAAACAAACATCACAATGCAAAGTAAAAAGGTTGTGTTATGATTACTTTGTGGCACTCTGTAACTCCATTCAATGCTGATGGGATTCACTTTAGATTTGTGTTACTACTCTAATTCTAAGTGTCCCCTTGACAGCAGCTTTGAGGAACATTGCTGTGGCCAGTAGAGAAGCTTGCCTTGATGCTGCCTCTTCTGACCTGTTTTATACAAAAGGACTTTTGTTTACAGAGCTGTTTATTTGTTAAATATGCTGATAAACACATTCATTTCAAACAGTAAATTTCAGGAAAATGTTTTTAAAAGGTATTTTTTCTGGCCATAATCAGACTTTAAGCACCCGCAAAGCTTGAAGGCTTGCTTGAACCAGAGGGTAAAAAATATGTATGATTGTTAGAGAGGGAGTTCTTTTTCTAGAAAAATCAATGGTTAATGACCCTCCCTCTAGAGTAGTGGTTCTCAACCCGCAGGCCACAGGCTGCCTGCAGTCAAATCAGCACAGCTGCGGCCTGTGTGTGTGTGTGTGTATATCTATATTGTGTGGATGCGGCCCACGTAACACAGAGAGCTGCATATGCAGCCCACTGTGGTAAATAGGTTGGGAACCACTGCTCTAGAGAAACTGCCCAAGCAGTGTGGAACATGCCTTTGACTTTTCACAATACAAAGTTTAAAATGAAGACAAAAACCAGAATGAGATGGTCTTGAACTTCTTGTAAAATCTGGTTACGTTTTCATAGACTGACAGCTACGAATCACTGTCAGCAGTATCCCCACATTCAAAAACATGTTGTTCTGTAACATACAATCTATTCTTCCTTATCAAAATCTAAACATACTGAGTAAACAATTTCTTACAGCGGTCATAAATGCATTTTAATGACGCTCCATATAAATGTGTATCAACCCCTCCCCTAGATCAGGCCACTACATTTTCAGTACAAGATCAACTTGTATTCTGGGAAGGGCAATGCATTAAAGTTACAGAGGGTGGGGCAATTTTAATTGAAGAGCCTGAAGGAATCCTGCAATATTTAAGGCAAGGCTAAATGAGTTTATAGAGAGAATATTGTAGAACCATTCTCACTTGTCAAGAGGATTGAACTAAATGAGTGAGATTATGAGTTTTTCCTTTAAAATTCAAAGTTGGCCAATATTATGAAATTCAATGATTAGCAGCCAAATTCTTCTGTTACATGGGGTTAAATCTGAAGAAATTGAATGGACTTCAGACTAGTGTAAACTCAGAATACGCACATGTCAGAACTGGGTCATGGGCAGTCAGACCTAGTGGTCTGAGCCAGAGTCAACACTCATGACACAGGAGTCAAGAATCAGTTGGGTCAGGATACTGGGAGATCAGAGGCAGGAGACAAACTAAAGATTAGAACCCTGAATCAGATGCCAGGAATCACACCGGGTCAGGATGTCAGGAAATCGAGCTGGAGCCAAAAGGCACACACTCCAGAACAGGGAGGAGCCCTTTTGTCAGACAGCTTCCTGTTCCTGCTGCTGGCTTAAGTATGGCCAGTGGGCCAATCAGCTGTTCTGGGACACCACCACTAGGACCTCAGGGGGCAGAGCCTCAAACTGGGGCTCGGCTTCATGCGTCCTAGATAAGCAGTTGTCAGCAGGCTGCCACACGGAGCGATGGAGTGTGGCTGCTCCTATGGACCCAGTTTTGAGACTCATGGGTCATGACAGCACCCCCACTCCCTTACCAGTACCTTCTGGGTGATGTGGGTCCATGTTTCTCATAGTGGTGCCTGTGGAAGTCCCATACCAGGGTGAGTGTGCGAATGTTTTCAGCTGGCTCCCAAGTGTGTTCTTCTGGACTATAACCTTCCCAGTCAATTAGGTACTGTAATTTGCCCTGCTTGATCTTAGAATTGAGGACTTTTTGGATAATATATTCATCCTGACCTTGTACTTGCACTGTTAGTGGTGGTGATTGGACTTTATGGGGAAATGTGTTCTCAGAATAGGGTATTAGAAGTGAGACATGGAGTATGGGGTGGACTCTAAGGGATCAAGGGACCTGCAGTTCAAAGGTGACCAGGTTGATTGGTCGCTGAATCTGGTACAGGCCAAGGAAATGGTGGTCTAGTTTCCAAGAAGGTCTGGTCATGTGGAGGTGTTCTGTAGAAAGCTATACCTTTTGTCCCACGGTGTAGGTGGGGCCTTATTGTCTATGTTTATCTGCATGCTTTTTGTAGTCCTCCTTTGCCTTCTCAGGGTGTCCCTTCACCTCCTCTTGGATGTGATGGATGTATTGTACTAGATCTGAGGTCAATGGGTTGGGGGGAAGGAGGTTGGATAGTTGTGAGTGAAATCGGGGGGAGGGGGGAATGGTACCCATAGTTGGCAAAGAACAGACTGTGGCCTGTGGATTCATGGTCTGCATTAGTATATGAGAACTCAGTGTATGGTGACAGTGAAGACCAGCCATCCTGGTGATGGTTGATGTATCACCATAATTTTTTTTTCTAGGATCTGGTTGATTCTTTCAATTTGGCCATTTGACTGAGGATGGTAGGCAGAAGACAGGTATGCATGGAACCCTAATAGATGTAGGGTGTCATGCCAGAAGTGGGCCCCTAGTCGGAGGTGACCTGATCTAGAAAGCCATGAAGATGGACCACATTGTTTATCCAGAGCTGGGCAGTTTTCCCTGTGGGGATTCTGGTAGGTCCACCATAAAGACCAGGGAAATGGCCTTCTAGGGCTGAGATGGGGTGTCTAGAGATTGGTGGAGACTGCAGGGTATCTAGCATGGCATCTTGGTGCAGGCACACACCTGGAAGGAAGTGACAAAGGTCTCTATTGTGGAGCGCATACGAGGCCACTAGAAGTACCGGGACATTAATTATCCTGTTTTATGTTGCACCAAGTGTCTATCAGGGTGGTGTCATGGCACAGTTGAAGAACCATCACTCTTGGAGGTCTTGGGGGGGAACATGCATGCAGTCCCTTATAAGCATGATCCCCTCCCGGGTGTCATGTGGTTCTTGGTTGATAATGGCCAACTCATCAGGTGGAATTCCAAAGACAGAGGGAGAGCAGATGAGCATGAGCAGGTACTGGCAGCGGGTTGCATTAAGGAAATTATAGGACTTGAGAATGTGGTTCCGAATTGGGCTCTCGTTGCTAAGAGCCATACCTTTGGGACAAGGCATCAGCCTTGCCACTTCTAGTTCTAGGGCAGCAGGTCAAGGTAAGATTGAACTGGAAGAAGAATAGAGACCACTAGAGCTGTTGCTGATTTAGGGCCTTGGCCTTGCACGTGTACTCCAGGTTGTTGTGATCAGTAAACATTTGGATTGGATGCCAGGCCTCTTCCAAGTAGTGTCGCTATTTTTTGAAGGTGGTCTTAATTGCCAAGAGCTCTTTGTCCAAGGTCTCATAGCTCTTCTCAGCAGGGGTAAGCTTCCTTGAGTAGCAGGTGATGGGGTGCAGTATTTTCTTGGGTCCATGCTTCTGGGAGAGGATGGCCTTGATCACTGTGCTAGAGTTGTTGACTTCCACAATGAAAACTTGCATCATATCTGGATGGACTAATACTGGAGCAATGGTGAAGGCAAGCTTTAGCTGCTCAAATACATGCTGGGCATCTGGCAATCAATGCGACTGGGCATTTTTATGGAGTAGGGTAGTGAGGGGCTCGGCTTGTTTTGAAAAATTCAAGATGAACATCCAGTAAAAGTTTGCAAAGCCTAAAAAATGTTGTAGATTACACACATTGCCGGGAGCTGCCCAGTTACAGACAGCCTGGACCTTGCAAAGATCCATCTTGATTCCTTTTTGGAGACAGAATGAAACTGAGGAACTAAGCTGAGGTCTGATCAAATGCACACTTCTCAAGTTCAGTTTAGGAACTGTGTTGTCGTAGTCCCTCCATGACTGTGCGGATGTGTGTGGTGTACTGGTCCAGGTAATCTGAGGAAATCAATGTGTCATCTAAGTATATCACTACAAACTGGTCCAGTAGGTATTGTAGCACATCATTAATGAATTGCTGGAATGTTGTAAGCTCCCTGAAGACCCAGTCTGATGAATATGCAGGGGGCCACCATGTGGTCCAACAACTCATGGATTAGAGGTAGTGAGTAGCAGTTCCAGCTTATCATCTAATTTAGAGCTCAGTAATTGACACAGAGCCCGAGGCTGCTGTCTTTTATTACGAAAAGGACAGGGACACCGGCTGGCTTAAGTAGGGCCAATGGGACTCTCCTAATAGGACTGGGGCAGAGCCTCAAACTGGAGCTGGGCATCATGGGTCCTAGGTAAGCCCATGTCCACAGGTTGCTACATGCGGGGTTGGAGTGTAGATGCACCCATGAATCTTATAGAGCCAAGTTCAAATCCCTATGTGTCATGCCTTGAAGGGCAGAATTTGGCCCAAGGCATTTTGAATTCTTAACTAGATTTTGTCTCTGATTCTCCATTATCTTGAATCTTGTGTAGTAATTTACACCTGGAAAAAGTGGTTATGAAATGCTACCATTCTGATTTGGTACCATTTTAGACACCCCTTGCACACATAAGGTGCAAGACAGTGGGGAAGCAGGCCCGCTGTATTTTTGAGAACTATGAACCTGATCCTGAAAGCTGCTGAGTTCCATGAATTCCTATTCACCTCAAAGGGAATTGAAGTGTCTCAGCAACTCACAGGATAAGATTCTCTATTTTCTGTACAAAGTAAGAAGACATAAGAGCATTATGATTATTAAGCTGACTTTTCTTAATTTTAAAAAAGCAACCCAAAGTGGTGGTGTTAAACTCCTGTGTAAGAACATTTCCTAGCTTTGCAAAAAGGAAGGAGTAGGTATTACTGAATGGACAAACTGCACTAACCCTTTGAATAGCTAAGGACAACAACATGCAGTCATCAAAAGAGCACTTGCATAGACTTGTGGCTGTACTTTGTACAGTATCTCCTGATTAGAAAGGATGTGAGCTTAACGGAGAATGAAACTCAGACAAACAATCCTTTAGTTTTACCTGGAAGAGCTGCAAACTCACTGCAGTTCACTCATTAGGATGAAAAGCAAGCTTGAAAATTGCCACTGTTTATGTCAGTGATTCAACTCTTTTAGCAGAATGAAACCAGTCTAGCTGAGAGATAGAAGACAGTGAGGTCTGGAGGAATGAGAACAAGTCTTGGAATCAGGGAATCCTGAATTCTAATCTTGGCTTTGTCAGTGACCTCTGTCCTTTTATCTATCTAATCTATTTTAGGATTTTATATTGCCTCCCATCATCATAGTATCTGAGCATCTTCTGTGTAAAACCAATAGCAATAGCAAAACCCCTACTGGACTTCATGGCGTCTGACACTTCTGCCTTTTCTGGGGGCTGGTCTACACTGGGAACTTACATCACCATAGCTATGTCTCTCTGGAGCATGAAAAATCCACACCCCTGAGAGACATAGCTATGCCGACCTAACCCCACATGTAGACAGTGCTAGGACAATAGGAAGAGTTTTTCCATCAACCTAGCTACCACTTCTAGGGAAGGTGGATTACTTATGCTGATGGTAGAACCGCTCCTTTCGGAGTTCGTAGTGTCCACACAGAAGTGCTACAGCAGCAGCTATACTGTAGTATTTTCAGTGTAGACATACTCTGGGTAAAAAGTATGCTTGGAGTAGGGTTTGGGGGTCTTTTATTAATTTTTTAAAAGGTTGATTTGTTCCATGTTTTTTCTTGAACAGTGACTTAACCTTTTGTCTCCACTTCTCCATCTATAAAATAGGGACAATACTTATTGATCTACCTCCCAGAGACTTTGAACTTTCTTTCTGGATACCTATATAGCCTCTGCATCTAGTAGTATTTTATAGTGTCTTCATAGTGTTTATATATAAAGCAATTATATAAATGCTAAATTATTATTACTAGACTCTGAAAAGAGAAATCTGGCCCAATCATCTATCCATTTTAGGTATTTCTAATGATCCCATCACATTAGAATCTAAAATATTACAAAAACTATTAACTTGCATTAAGTGTATGCTAAAAAACCCTGCCCATGACAAGTTGTTTACTTGTTTTTTATCTTTTGTTTGTATTTCTCCCAAGATGATACATCTGACTACTATCCTGTCATCTTTCAAATCTCTTTTCAAGACTGACTTCTGTCACGATAACTACAAGAAATTAGGCACCTAATAATTTTTAGGTAAGAGAGTGGGGAATAATTTATGAAGGGAAAAAAACTAAAAAAACCCAAAAAACTAAACTAAACCCTCCACAAAAATGTTGAATTTTCAATTTGTGCCAGCTATCACCTTGGACACTATGCTTCTATATTGTATCCCTTTCCCCTATCGTTTCCATCCATTGTTTCAGACAAGCTCTTTGGGGCAAAAACAGGGTCTTTATAAGTTGGGAAAGCACTTAGCACATTGGAGGCACTACAGCAATATAAATAATACATTTATTTTCAGTCAATTCTCTCACCTTCTTTCTTCAGCTTTTGTAATTACAGGAAGATTTTTATTAAGCAGTTTTGTTTTGTACTCTAAACACATTAGGGCTTGTGCTGAAGCTAATCTCCCTTTGTAGTGAGTTGTATAGTCATGAAAAAAATCTGACCCTTTACAAGTATGAAGCTTGACTCTATCAGCTTTAGTGTTTCTGTGTAGTACTGTTGTTTTGGGGGGAGTTGTAGATAATTAGGAACCTTAAAAATTAGGACCAGGACCGTGAACTGTCTCCTTTAACAAATGTGGTGGAACCAGTGGACTGTATGAGGCACTGGTGGCCTCTTAGAACCAAATTAGTTCCTGGCTTAATGAGTATTACTAGTTACCCCAGAGATAAATTTGCACCCTGGTGCTTTTTCTTGCTTAAAAGATGAGCTGTTGAGCATTGCAACAATTGGAGTTTCTGTGGCCTTCAGCTTCATTCCTAGATAAAGCAAGTTATATTCGTTGAAGCAGAAGGCAACAAATGCATTCATCTTTAACAGTAGAGTTTTGCTCTGGCAGAATATAGCATCATTACAATCATTTCTTAAAATTCAGAAAATAATGGGCCTGATTCTCCTCTCACTTGTGCCAGTTTTACAACATTGTAAAGCCACTGACTTCAACTGAGTTATTCTTGACTTAAATCCAGTGCGGGGAGAATCAGGCCCAAAATTTCAGAAATTCAGTTTCCTCTGCTTGTAGTTAAAGAACATCTCTCACTGGCAGGCGAAGTATGAAAACCCAGGTTATAACATCTTCCCACTTTAAACAATGGTCTAAAAAACCCACTTTGACCCACCTTCCTTCCTAACTACCACCGCATCTCCCTTCATCTTTAAAGCCATTAAAAATCCTGTACCCAAGCATTGCCTCAAGTTCCTTTCCTACAACTGTGTTCTTGATTTCCTCCAATCTGATTCCCACCCTTCTCAAACTCCAAGGTTTTCAGCAACCTCGTGGCAAAATCTCAGGGCCTTTATTCTATTTGCTGCCTTAGGGTATGTCTACACTACAAAATTAGGTCAAATTTATAGAAGCCGGTTTTATAGAAATCGGTTGTATACAGACGATTGTGTGTGTCCCCACATAAAATGCTCTAAGTGCTCTAGTCGGCGGACCGCGTCCACAGTACCGAGGCTAGCGTCGACTTCCGGAGCATTGCACTATGGGTAGCTATCCCACAGTTCCCGCAGTCTCCGCCGCCCATTGGAATTCTGGGTTGAGATCCCAATGCCTGAATGATGCAAAACAGTGTAGCGGGGGGTTCTGGGTACATGTCGTCAGGCCCTTTCCCCTCCATCAGAGCAACGGCAGACAATAGATTCGCGCCTTTTTACCTGGGTTACCTGTGCAGACATCATACCACGGCAAGCATGGAGCCCGCTCAGCTCAGCTCACCGTCACCATATGTCATCTGGGTGCCGGCAGACGTGGTACTGCATTGCTACACAGCAGCAGCTCATTGCCTTTTGTCAGTAGACGGTGCAGTATGACTGGTAGCCTTCATCGGCGATCTGGGTGCTGGCAGACGTGGGGCTGGCAGATGTGGGGCTGCATTGCACACAGCAGCAGCCCCTTGCCTTTTGGTAGAAGATGGTATATTACGACTGGTATCCGTCGTCATCGTACTGCAGTGGCTGTCAATCATGGACACCTGGCAGACATGCTCAGTCCTATCGAACTGTCTTGATGATGATGGCTATCAGTCGTAGTATGCTATTTTCTGCCAAGCGCCCAGTATTTTGTGCCAAGCACCCAGAAGATGCCGAGGGCTATCAGTCATGCTGCACCGTCGTCTGCCAGCTTAAGATGTAAAAAATAGATTTGTTCTGTATTCATTTGCTTCCCCCTCCCTCCGTGAAATCAACGGCCTGCTAAACCCAGGCTTTTGAGTTCAATCTTTGGGGGCGGGCCATTCTGTGTGACAGTTGTTTGTGTTTGTCCCTGATGCACAGCCACCTTTGTTGATTTTAATTCCCTGTACCTGTACGCCATGTTGTCACTCGCCCCTCCCTCCCTCCCTCCTTCCCCTGGTCCGTCAGATACTAGTTTCGCACCTTTTTTCAGACCAGACGCCATAGCTAGCACTGGGAACATGGAGCCCGCTCAGATCACCGTGGCAATTATGAGCACTATGAACACCATGCGCATTGTCCTGGAGTATATGCAGAGCCAGGACATGCCAAAGCAAAACCAGGACCAGCCGAGGAGGCGATTGCAGCGCAGCGACGAGAGTGATGAGGAAATTGACATGGACATAGACCTCTCACAAGGCACAGGCCCCAGCAATGTGGAAATCATGGTGTTACTGGGGCAGGTTCATGCCGTGGAACGCCAATTCTGGGCCCGAGAAACAAGCACAGACTGGTGGGACCGCATCGTGCTGCAGGTGTGGGACGATTCCCAGTGGCTGCGAAACTTTCGCATGCGTAAGGGCACTTTCATGGAACTTTGTGACTTGCTATCCCCTGCCCTGAAGCGCCAGAATACCAGGATGAGAGCAGCCCTCACAGTTGAGAAGCGAGTGGCGATAGCCCTGTGGAAGCTTGCAACGCCAGACAGCTACCGGTCAGTCGGGAATCAATTTGGAGTGGGCAAATCTACTGTGGGGGCTGCTGTGATCCAAGTTGCCAGGGCAATGAAAGACCTGGTGATATCAAGGGTAGTGACTCTGGGAAACGTGCAGGCCATAGTGGATGGCTTTGCTGCAATGGGATTCCCAAACTGTGGTGGGGCCATAGACGGAACCCATATCCCTATCTTGGCACCGGAGCACCAAGCCACCGAGTACATAAACCGCCAGGGGTACTTTTCAATGCTGCTGCAAGCCCTGGTGGATCACAAGGGACGTTTCACCAACATCAACGTGGGATGGCCGGGAAAGGTACATGATGCTCGCGTCTTCAGGCACTCTGCTCTGTTTCGAAAGCTGGAGGAAGGGACTTTCTCCCCGGACCAGAAAGTAACCGTTGGGGATGTTGAAATGCCTATCGTGATCCTTGGTGACCCAGCCTACCCCTTAATGCCATGGCTCATGAAGCCGTACACAGGCAGCCTGGACAGGAGTCAGGACCTGTTCAACTACAGGCTGAGCAAGTGCCGAATGGTGGTGGAATGTGCATTTGGACGTTTAAAAGCGCGCTGGCGCAGCTTACTGACTCGCTCAGACCTCAGCGAAAAGAATATCCCCATTGTTATTGCTGCTTGCTGTGCGCTCCACAATATCTGTGAGAGTAAGGGGGAGACATTTATGGCGGGGTGGGAGGTTGAGGCAAATCGCCTGGCCGCTGATTACGCGCAGCCAGACACCAGGGCGGTTAGAGGAGCACAGCAGGGCGCGGTGCGCATCAGAGAAGCTTTGAAAACGAGTTTTGTGACTGGCCAGGCTACGGTGTGAAACTTCTGTTTGTTTCTCCTTGATGAACCCTCCCCCCCCCCCCCCCCCCGGTTCAGTCTACTTCCCTGTAAACCAACCACCCCACCCTCCCCTCCCCCCTTCGAGCACCGCTTGCAGGGGCAATAAAGTCATTGTTACTTCACATTCATGCATTTTTTATTAATTCATCACACAACTAGGGGGATAATTGCCAAGGTAGCCCGGGATGGGTGGGGGAGGAGGGAAGGAAAAGGACACACTGCAGTTTAAAACTTTAACTCTTATTGAAGGCCAGCCTTCTGATGCTCGGGCAGTCATCTGGGGTGGAGTGACTGGGTGGCCGGAGGCCCCCCCACCGTGTTCTTGGGCGTCTGGGTGAGGAGGCTATGGAACTTGGGGAGGAGGGCTGTTGGTTACACAGGGGCTGTAGCGGCGGTCTCTGCTCCTGCTGCCTTTCCTGCAGCTCAACCATACGCTGGAGCATATCAGTTTGATGCTCCAGCAGCCGGAGCATCGACTCTTGCCTTCTGTCTGCAAGCTGACGCCACCTATCATCTTCAGCCCGCCACTTGCTCTGTTCATCCCGCGATTCAGCCCGCCACCTCTCCTCTCGTTCATATTGTGCTTTTCTGTAGTCTGACATTGACTGCCTCCACGCATTCTGCTGTGCTCTGTCAGCGTGGGAGGACATCTGGAGCTCCGTGAACATATCGTCCCACGTCCTCCGTTTTCTCCTTCTAATCTTCACTAGCCTCTGTGAAGGAGAAACATTTGCAGCTGGTGGAGGAGAAGGGAGAGGTGGTTAAAAAAGACACATTTTAGAGAACAATGGGTACACTCTTTCACGTTAAATTTTGCTGTTCACATTACACAGCACATGTGCTTTCATTACAAGGTCGCATTTTTCCTCTTATATTGAGGGCCTGCCGGTTTGGTGTGACAGATCACTCACGCAGTGCCAGGCAACAGATTTCGGCTTGCAGGCAGCCATGGTAAGACACAGTCTTTTGGCTTTTTTAACCTTCTTAACATGTAGCGCTCTCATTTCCCATACCAAGCACCCGTTGGGTTGGCCATTTAAAATGGGTTTGCAATGTAAAAGGAGGGGCTGCGGTTTCCGGGTTAACATGCAGCACAAACCCAACTAACTCCCCACCCCACACACACCCAATTCTCTGGGATGATCACTTCACCCCTCCCCCCCACCGCGTGGCTAACAGCGGGGAATATTTCTGTTCAGCAGAGCAGGAAGGGGCACCTCTGAATGTCCCCTTAATAAAATCGCCCCATTTCAAACAGGTGACCGTGAATGATATCACTCTCCTGAGGATAACAAAGAGCGATAAGGAATGGATGTTGTCTGCATGCCAGCAAACACCGGGACCATACGCTGCCATGCTTTGTTATGCAATGATTCCAGACTACGTGCTACTGGCCTGGCGTGGTAAAGTGTCCTACCATGGCGGACGGGATAAGGCAGCCCTCCCCAGAAACCTTTTGCAAAGGCTTTGGGAGTACATGAAGGAGAGTTTTCTGGAGATGTCCCTGGAGGATTTCCGCTCCATCCCCATACACGTTAACAGACTTTTCCAGTAGCTGTACTGGCCGCGATTGCCAGGGCAAATTAATCATTAATCATTAAACACGCTTGCTTTTAAACCATGTGTAATATTTACAAAGGTACACTCACCAGAGGTCCCCTGTGTGCCCTCAGGGTCTGGGAGCATGCCTTGGGTGAGTTCGGTGGTTACTGGTTCCAGGTCCAGGGTGATAAACATATCCTGGCTGTTGGGGAAACCGGTTTCTCCGCTTCCTTGCTGCTGTGAGCTATCTACATTATCTCCATCCTCATCTTCCTCGTACCCCGAACCCGCTTCCCTGTGTGTTTCTCCAGTGAGGGAGTCATAGCACACGGTTGGGGTAGTGGTGGCTGCACCCCATAGAATGGCATGCAGCTTCGCGTAGAAGCGGCATGTTTGCGGCTCTGCCCCGGACCTTCCGTTTGCTTCTCTGGCTTTGTGGTAGGCTTGCCGTAGCTCCTTAATTTTCACGCGGCACTGCTGTGCGTCCCTGTTATGGCCTCTGTCCTTCATGGCCTTGGAGACCTTTTCTAATATTTTGCCATTTCGTTTACTGCTTCAGAGTTCAGCTAGCACTGATTCATCTCCCCATATGGCGAGCAGATCCCGTACCTCCCGTTCTGTCCATGCTGGAGCTCTTTTGCAATCCTGGGACTCCCTCACGGTTACCTGTGCTGATGAGCTCTGCGTGGTCACCTGTGCTCTCCACGCTGAGCAAACAGGAAATGAAATTCAAACGTTCGCGGGCCTTTTCCTGTCTACCTGGTCAGTGCATCTGAGTTGAGAGTGCTGTCCAGAGCGGTCACAATGAAGCACTGTGGGATAGCTCCCGGAGGCCAATAACGTCGAATTCCGTCCACACTACCCCAATTCCGACCCGCTAAGGCCGATTTTATCACTAATCCCCTCGTCGGAGGTGGAGTAAAGAAACCGGTTTAAAGGGCCCTTTAAGTCGAAAGAAAGGGCTTCATCGTGTGAACGTGTCCAGGCTTAATTCGATTTAACGCTGCTAAAGTCGACCTAAACTCGTAGTGTAGACCAGGCCTTAGACACCACTGGTCACACTCCCCTTGAAATCTTGTCCTTTGCGCTTTCATGATCCTGTCCTCTTTTAATTCTCCTTCTGACTCTAATAATTTATTTAATCCTCCCTCCTCCCACTTTCTGGGAGTATCCCTCACTTGGCACATTCTCTCCTCCCTTTACATCCTTTATCTAGGTGACTGCATCTGCTCACTTCCACTAATCACCATTTCTATGCCAATAACTCTCAAAGCTAACTTTCCTATCTGTATTAGTTACCTATACAGCCTGCATTACCATAGTATCTGACTGCCTCACAATCTTAATCCTCACAGCACCCCTTTGTAGTAGGGAAGTACTATTATCTCCATTTTACAGATAGGGAACAGAGGCACAGAGAGGGTAAAGGTGGGATTCACAAAGGTATTTAGGCACCTACCATTGAAATCAGTGGGAGTTAGGTGCCTAAATCTCTGTGTGAATCCCACCCAAAATTACTTGCTTAAGGTCAATGGCACAGCAGCAGGGCCGTCCCTAGTGGGGTGCAGGGCCAAGGACACCCCCCCCTCCGCCCCAGGCCCTGACCCTACTCCACCCCTTCCCCCAAGCATCTGCCCTGCCTCTTCCCACTCCCTCCCGGTCCCATTCCACCCCTTCCCCCAAACCCCCGCCCCACCTCTTTCTGGCTTCTGTCTCCTCCCGAGTGATGCCAGGATCCGGCGGAGCGGGGTGCGCTGGAGCTGGGTCGCTTGCTGCTACTGGCGCCAGGCCCCCCGCTAACCCCCCAGGCTGCCCTGGATCCCATGTCCCAAAGCGCAGGGCCCCCCCAAAGCACAGGGCCTGGGGTGGTTGCCCCAATCCGTCCAATAGACAGGATGGCTCTGCACAGCAGAAACTCAAACCCGGGTCTCTCAAGTCCTAGGCTACTTACTAGATCAGCCGCCCTGGCTGGGCTATCTCCAACCATATCTACATTTTGGTCCATTTAGCTGATATCTTTTGACTTTCACAACATCAGCTTGAAATGGCAAAAACTGACCACCTAGTCTGCCCCCTCCACTTCCTTCTTTCTCCATCAGTGTCAATAACACCACTAGGAATCATCCCTGTCACTAAAGGCCAGAATGCAGATGTCATCTTTGATTTGCTCTCCTTATCTCAAAACATCCATGCTGTTGATCTAAATCTTGGCTTTTCTTGCCTGTCATTTTTATAATATTTTGTACTTGTGTGTAGGGCCCTACCAAATTCATGGCCATGAAAAACGCATCACGGATCATGAAATCTGGTCTTTTGTGTGCTTTTACCATCGGGAGAGACCAGCAATTCTCAAATTGGGGATCCTGACCAAAAAGGGAGTTGCAGAGGGGTCACCCTCTGCACTGCCTTCAGAGCTGGGTGGCCAGAGGGCGGTGGCTGTTGGCAGGGCGCCCAGTTCTGAAGGCAGTGACCTGCCAGGAGCAGAGCAGAAGTAAGGGTAGCAATAGCATACCATGCCATCTTTACTTCTGTGCTGCTGCCTTCAGAGCTGGGCAGCCAGAGAGTGGTGGCTGCTGACTGAGGGCCCAGCTGAAACTGTGTACATGAGAAACCATAGTGTAATTGACTATGCAGAAAGTGTTGTCAAATGCACAATTTTGCTAACCTTTCCATTATAGTAACCTTAGGTCTTATAACTATAGTAAATAAATAATTTTCAGACATAAGTGTGAATTCAAGCTGTTTCCCTTTAAGTGACTTGCCCAAGGCCACTCAGTAGATCAGTGGCAGAATTTGGGACTATAAATCAAGTGTCCTACTATGTACCAGACACACCACTTCTTATGTTTGTACAGCACTGAGCACATGGCTGCTATTAGATAAATAACTGTAGTTCATTTAGCAGACAGCAGTGCAAAGCACAGGGGGGGGAGGGGGGTCGAGGAGGTCAGAACAGATTTTTGTAAAATGTGGGTGCTTGGTTCCAAGGTTTTGGTTTGGCCTCAGCTCCAACTGGGCTCCGGAGAGAGAGCAAAGGGGTGTCTACTCATGTCCTGACAGGGCTGCTTAAAGTGACTGAGGGCAAAATCCATCCCATCTGCTCTAATACAAACAAATCACGGCCTTTAAGGTGGCTGACGAACTAAAACCTCCCTCAGGAGGGGTGTTACAGCCCCACCCCCAACGCTGCAGCAGTGCTGAGCTGGCCCGCACTCCCCCTGCTCTACGGCCCCGCCCCGGCCGCGCAGGCTGGCTGGAAGTGGCGTACGTGCAAAGCGGGCAGAGATAGTGGCGCCGCCTCCTCACCCCCGCAACCCCCCCGACTCAGGCAGCGGCGAGGCGAAGGGAGGAGACGCCGACCCGCACCGGGAAGAGGAGGAGACCCTAGTTCCCGGCGCAGAGGGGAGAGGCGGCGGCTCCGGCACTCCCCGCTGCTTCCCTCGCCGGAGCAGCGATGAGGCGGTGGCGAGCCTGAGCCCCTGGGGAGACCAGAGCGGCCTCGGCTCCCGCGGGTGCCCGCTCCCCACCCAGGAGGAGGCCCGGGCTCCGTCGCGGGAGGCAGGCAGGGGAGCGGAGGCCGCCGCGGAGCAGGGACGGCCATGATGCAGTGAGAGCTGCCCGCCCTCCCAGGCTCCCTCCCAGCGCGGCCCGCCTGAGCGCTGCTGCCCCCCACGACCCCCCGGAGCACCAGGGGCGGCGGCGCCATGGCCAATGACAGCGGCGGGGGCAGCGGGGCCGGCCAGGGCGGCGGGGGTGGCGGCAGCGAGCGGGACCGGCAGTACTGCGAGCTGTGCGGGAAGATGGAGAACCTGCTGCGGTGCGGCCGCTGCCGCAGCTCTTTCTACTGCAGCAAGGAGCACCAGCGCCAGGACTGGAAGAAGCACAAGCTCATCTGCCGCAGCGGTGGCGGCGCGGCGGCGGCAGGGGGCGCTGCCGAGCACCACGCCGGGGCCGCCGCGAGAGCAGGCGGCGGCAGGGAGGACGGAGCCGTAGCTAAGAAGGTGCCGCCGGGCGCGGGCCCCGGCGCTGAGGAGGAGGCTGCGGCTGCGGCGCCTCTGACAAACAACCACGTTCCCACGGCCGCTGCTGCGCTGTCGGAGGCGGCGGCCCCCGCCGAAGAGGAGGCTGCGGCGGCGGCAGCTCCGGGCGGGGAGGCGGGGCTCGTCTACCGGGACAAATCCAACCTATACCCTGGCGGGGGCCAGGCTGGGGCCGGCGGGGGCGCGCTGCGGCCGAACGGGCAGACCAAGTCGTTGGTGCCGCAGCGGCTGGCGCTGGAGTACATCGTGCCCTGCATGAACAAGCACGGCATCTGCGTGGTGGACGAGTTCCTGGGCAAGGAGGTGGGTGGGCGCATCGCCCGGGAGGTGCGGGCCCTGCACCACACCGGCCGCTTCACCGACGGGCAGCTGGTCAGCCAGAAGAGCGACTCCTCCAAGGACATCCGCGGGGACAAGATCACCTGGGTGGAGGGCAAGGAGCCGGGCTGCCAGACCATCGGGCTCCTCATGAACAGCATGGACGATCTCATCCGCCATTGCAATGGCAAGCTGGGCAACTACAAAATCAATGGCAGGACGAAAGTGAGTGACCCTCCCTTCCCCCCATTCATCTCGCGCACACACCTGCGGCTCGGCCTCTACCCCAAGCTCCCCAATACCTGGGGCTTCTCTCCTTGCCCATTTCCTCCTCCTGCGCATGGTTTTGTTCAACATCTTGATTAGTGATCTGGATGATGGGATGAATGGCAACCTCTGCAAATTCACAGTTGGCACTAAGCGGGGGGAGAGGTCGATACACTATAGGGTAGGGATAGAGTCCAGAGTGACCTAGACAAATTGGAAGATTGGGCCAAAAGAAATCTGCTGAGGTTCAACAAGGATAAGTGCAGAGTCTTGTACTTAGGAAGGAAGAATCCCATGCACTGCTACAGGCTGGGGACCAACTGGCTAAGCGGCAGTTCTGCAGAAAAGGACCTGGGGTTTACAGTGGACGAGAAACTGGATGAGAGTCAGCAGTGTGCCCTTGTTGCCAAGAAGGCCAATGGCATATTGGGCTGTGTTAGTAGGAGCATTGCCAGCAGATCAAGGGAAGTGATTATTCCCCTCTATTTGGCACTGGTGAGGCCACACCTGGAGTATTGCATCCAGTTTTGGTCCTTCCCCCCCACCCCCCCACTACAGAAGGGATGTGGACAAATTGAAGAGAGTCCAGCAGAGGGCAACAAAATTATTAGGGGGCTGGGGCACATGATTTATGAGGAGAGGCTGAGGGAACTGGGGTTATTTAGTCTGCAGAAGAGAAGAGTGATGGGGGATTTGATAGCAGCCTTCAACTACCTGAAGGGGGGTTCCAAAGAGGATGGAGCTAGGCTGTTCTCAGTGGTGGCAGATGACAGAACAAGGAGCAATGGTCTCAAGTTGCAGTGGGGGAGGTCTAGGTTGGATATTAGGAGGGTGGTGAAGCACTGGAATGGGTTACCTAGGGAGGTGGTGGAATCTCCATCCTTAGAGGTTTTTAAGGCACGGCTTGACAAAGCCCTGGCTGGGATGATTTAGTTGGGGTTGGCCCTGCTTTAAGCAGGGGATTGGACTAGATGACCTCCTGAGGTCTCTTCCAACCCTAATAGTCTATGATTCTGTCCACCTTTCTAGCAGCTCCTCTAAGGCCAAACAGGGTTAATGAGTTAGATCATCACCTCTCGCTGCCCTTCTGTCTCACGCCGAAGGGGCAACTCAAGTGAGAACTGAAAAATAAAATAGTTTAGTCTGTTTCCTCTTGTCAAAAACGCCACTGACAGGCGAGCTCCACTGATGCCAATATTGAGCATCTTAGTCAATGTTGTCACTGTGCAGCACCAAAGAAACTCTGCTGGTAATAGCAACAGGAGGATTACATGAACAGCGTTTTAACTGCTGTGTTGTCTAACCCTGTTTAGAACACTCTAAAATTCTCATTGCAAGTGTAATCATAGGCTTGGCTGGGGCCAAGGATTGGATAGTCCTGGGAACTGAACAGCTTCTCATTCCTAGAGGGTTGTCCCTAAATGTCAGGGTGGGGTAATGTGTATTGCTGGTGAGTGAGGTAATATCTTTTATTGGACCAGCTTCTGTTGGTTAGAGAGACAAGCTTTTGAGCCACACAGAGCTCTGGGAAAAATCAGACCCGAAGAAGAGCTTTGTGTGGCTCGAAATAAATAAATAAAAAAAAAAGATACCTCACCCATCTTGTGTTTCTAATATCCTGGGACCCACATGGCTAAAACTACACTGCATACAACAGTGATTGCTGCTGTCAGTGCTGTGCTGGTTCTGTGTCTGACTTCCATTTCTAGGACAGTCAGCGGGCATGCTTTCATGAATGCTACATCCCATATGCAAAACTGTAATACTGTATTAAATGTCTCAACTCATACAGCACAATCCTTGTTTGTGAAAGTACAAGAAACACCGCTTCAGAAACACAGCTTCAAATAGAGGTGTCTCTCCTCATGAGAAAGATGAGGCAGATCTGTAATGTCAAGGTTGCTAGAGGACTTTAGTTCTAATTTTCCTCTTCTCTATCCTCTTATATGCACAGCAGTTTTTTATTCTGAATGTGACAGAAAACTCATATTGTACAGGTGGGGAAATAGTTTTGAAAATGATGCAGTTTAATTTGACGGACTTGAGTTTTTTCTTTTTCTTCATAAGTAAAAGACAGGTCTGAAGATATACAGTATCTGCTGTGGAAACTCTCACACTCTACACAAGGGTGAAAATGATCCTCCTTTAAATTCTGTTTGAACTGGTGGTCCCTGAAAATTTGGAATGTGATGGTCACTGTCTGTAGTGTTCCCCTTTTGATATTAAGTAATTTGACCACTTGGGAGATCTCATGCTACAATAGTGTTTGATCAGTTTCTCATGATTACTTCAGTTTATAAATTCTGAAATAGTAATTCTTGTTATGAATACTTCTAGAATTACTTAGTGGGTGTTTGCTTATGAACATGCTCTTGGCAATGGAGGCTTTAGCATGTATGTAGTCTATTAAATTACAATGTGTTGCATTGGTGTAGTAATACAGAAAGTGCTGTAAATAGGTGTTTGCATAAAACTGCCAGATATGGGACTAGGGCTTACAGAGTGACTATAATATGTCAGATTGCAATATTTGGCACACTTATGAATACAACAAAATGGAAATTATTGGGTAAGTGTCCAGGTGTGTGTGTGTGTGTGGTGGTGGTTTTTTTTTTTTTTTTTTTTAAAGTTTGTAACTTGTTGACCTGTAGTGAAGTCATCAGGCAGTGCTGTTTTTATAACCTACTGTAAAATGTAAGTGGTGAGGAGAGGAAAGGTGTGATTGTTTGTGAGATGTTTTCTTTGCCAGTTTTGCCAAAAATGAGTACATTCATATTTTCCTTAGTGGGTTTTTTTTGAGACACTAGCCCTCTTAACATGGAATTCGAAGTTTCATGTCATAGTCATCCTGACTTGCAACTGTTTTCTTTGGGTTCTTAAAGAAAAAAATCAGCCTTTACAGGAGACTGTATAGGACAGGGGTCGGCAACCTATGGCATGCGTGCCAAACACGGCACGCGAGCCGATTTTGAGTGGCACATTGCCTGCCCGGTGAGAGGAGGAGGAGGAGGGGCTGGAAAGCGCCATGCTGGGGGAAGAAGCGGGGGAGGAGGGAAGCTTGGCTGCCACAGGACCAAGCTTCTGCCTCCTGCCCCCGCAGGGGAGAGCGGTGGGGGGGGGGTCCCGGCCCCCTGCCCCACTCAGCCCCCCCGCCCACTGCTTTCCGGCCCCTCCTCCTCCCTGCCGGAGATGGCCCTTGCGAGGGGGAGGGGGAAGAGCGGCAGTGTGCACGCAGCTCCATAGAGGAGGCAGAGAGAGGTAGGGACGGAGCCTGGGGGAAGGGGGTGGAACAGGGCATATCCCTCCCAGCCCCCTGCCCTGAGCCGCTCAGGGCAGGGGGCTGGGAGCACCCCCACGAGCCGAGCACCCCAGCCTTCTGCCCTGCACCCCCACACACCCCCAGCCCTCTGCCGTGACCTCGAGTCACCCCCAACACCCAGCCCTCTGCCCTGCACCCCCCCCACCCCCCCAGCCCTCTGCCCTGCACCCCCCCCACCCCCCCAGCCCTCTGCCCTGAAAACCCCCCCTCCCCCCTCCCCCCCCAGCCCTCTGCCCTGCACCTCCACACACCCCCAGCCCTCTGCCCTGACCTCCCCCCAACACCCAGCCTTCTGCCCTGCACCTCCACACACACCCAGCCCTCTGCCCTGAAACCCCCCCCCGCGCCCCCCCCCCCCCCCCAGCCTTCTGCCCTGCAACTCCACACACACTCCAGACTTATAGAGAGAGACCTTCTAAAAACGTTAACATGTATTACCGGCACGCAAAACCTTAAATTAAAGTGAATAAATGAAGACTCGGCACACCACTTCTGAAAGGATGCCAACCCCGGTATAGGACATCTCTAAGTTTAATAAAGGACTAGTAATAAGAAAAAAATATCAAACATTTTAAACTTTTGCAAAAAAGTTTAAACATCATTTTCAGACATCTCTGACAACTTGCTACTTCTGTTGCAACATAAGAATGTTAGTGTGAACTGCTCAGAAGCAATGTGTGTCTGTTGCACTGTGACAGACTCTGGTTGCTGCAGAGCATCAGCTAGTAGGAAGCTATGGGGGAGAGGGAGAAACTGGAAGGGGGGTAGCCCTGGCCTCCTTTGGGATATAGTAAATTAAATAGATTTCCCTGCTGATGGAGAGTGTGTGTGGAATTTTGTTTGTGTACCTTGGTGTACTGACACTTAATTTGAAAGGCTATTATGTTGGAAACTGCTGGCTGACATGCTATGATTGTGTGGGTTTCTTGCGTAACTCCATAGCGTGGCATTTGTTAGCCAATTCATCCTTCAAGTAAGTATTCCACTCAAAAAAACCTCAAAGTTAAAATATTACAAAACAGCCTCCTAAAATCTGTAGTATTGTTAGATTTAAAATTGGAGTAGTACTATTTGAATGGTAATCCTACATTTTCCATGGCCTCTGCCTTTTTGTAATTCAGACCCCAATCCTGCAGTTTACGATAGATGGGTAGTATGGTGTAAATAGCAAGACGGGGGCTTAGAAGAAGGACTATTGGAGTTGACATACAGCATCAAACTATTAGTTCATTTAGTCTGGTATCCTACCAGCTTCTGGCAGTGGCAGATACCTGATGCTTCAGAGGTGGTTACACCTCCACCTCAGAAACCACCTGGCTAATTGTGAAATGATGTAAATGGGCAGGAGAGAATTCCTTCCTGCAGTTAGTTCTAAATGGAGTAAGAATAAGATTGATGGAATGTGGTTAGTCCTACTTGGATGCAGTCTGTACCTTCTGAAATCTCTGGGGATGTGTTATGGACAAGATCCCTCCAAGAGAGAAAAAGGTTTAGAGAGATGTTGCTTTTCTGAGGTTAATGCTTGTGCTGCTGGGGGTAAACTTACTTTTTCATCAGGGACAAAGTGGAAGTCAGTGAATTGACAAGAATCGTTCTCTTGAGTGGGTTAGGGGATAGACAAAAGGAGAGAAGAGGGAAAAGTCTCAAAAGGAAGGTTAAAATTGCCAAGGTATTCGGTCTAGTGCAGGGGTCGGCAGCCTTTCAGAAGTGGTGTGCCGAGTCTTTATTTATTCACTCTAATTTAAGGTTTCGCGTGCCAGTAATACATTTTAATGTTTTTAGAAGGTCTCTTTCTATAAGTCTATAATATATAACTAAACTATTGTATGTAAAGTAAATAAGGTTTTTAAAATGTTTAAGAAGCTTCATTTAAAATTAAATTAAAATGCAGAGTCCCCCGGACCGGTGTCCAGGACCCGGGCAGTGTGAGTGCCACTGAAAATCAGCTCACGTGCCGCCTTCGGCACGCGTGCCATAGGTTGCCTACCCCTGGTCTAGTGTATATTTCTGAACCAAGCTTATTCACTTACTCCCACAGCTAACCGAGACTAGGAGTGCTATGAAAACGAATATTTATTTCTTCCTACCTCAGCCTCCACCAACTGTACAGAATTGCACTTGTGCCACTCCTTCAGAGTGCTTTCTCTGTTTGGCAAGAGTAGCATAGTGAAACTAATCGCGATCACCTGATTGAGTAGTACAGTTCTGGGGAGGAAAATAGTAGAGATGGAACACACACAAGGTGGATAGGACAGAGACAAAGAGGTGAAGGTGTGAGGATGATTGAGACACCTGAACAGCAGGGGACTGGCTGTGCGCAGACAGCAGTATAATAAATACTATTCATGGTAGAGGAGAACCCAAAAAGTAAAGGGTGGGGGAGGGGTAGAGTAGTGGAGACTTTCCAACCATTGGCTGCTTGATAGGAGGAGGGAAAGAAGGCTCCACATTTATTATACAACTGTTATATAAAAACTGTTATGAAAAATGAGTCTCTTCCTTCCTTCCCCCTTCTTTTTGTCCCAGGGTTGAGGGAATTGCAGTATGTTAAGAGTCTGAGCATCCACATTCCTGGCAGATCAGAGGGATAAGGGGTGGGGCACCACATTGGGTCACTGCCATTTGGCCTTGCTGGTGGGGCACCTTTCATTTTGACCTTTGGTTAACAGGCTTAGTTCTGGGTACTGTGTAGTCTAGTAAATTTTCAAGCCCTGTTCTGAACAGTCCTTACACCAAAAGTGTGCTTTTCTTTGGTAGCAAAAACTGCTTTTCTTTTTTAAAACAAACAATGGCACACTAGAAGAAGTGTGATTATATTAGATTCCCATCTATAACTACTGATCCAGCTTTGTGTAAGCCCCAACCTACATAGGTATCTGGTATAATGCACTTTGCCGTGCTATAGCTTACATATTGTTTACTGTATTAAGTACATTTGGCTCGTTATAGGGACAGTTGCAATCTTGCCTTCCAAACATTGTTTTTTATATTTGTGTCTAATGTTTTGGATTGCTTAGTATGGGTGTATGGAGAATGTAAAAGAAGCCTTATGATGTTTGATATTCATGACAACAAAGTACTTTAACAGGATAGTAGGTAAATCAGCATAAAATACTATGGGCTACAGGGATCATTTTAGAGTTGGCCTTTGCTCTGGCAGGACAAGAATGCTCAGCTTTACCAGCAAGGTCTGGTGCAGTATACTCCCATAGCACAAGCACTCTAAGGGTACATCTACACTACCCGCTGGATCGGCGGGTAGCGCTCGATCTATCGGGGATCGATTTATCACGTGTAGTGTAGACGCGATAAATCAATCCCCAATCGCTCTCCCGTCGACTGCTGAACTCCAGCAGTGCGAGAGGCGGAAGCAAAGTAGACGGGGGAGCCGCGGCCGTCGATCCAGCGCCGCGAGGACGCAAAGTAAGTAATTTTAATTTGATCTAAGGTACGTCAACTTCAGCTACGCTATTCTCGTAGCTGAAGTTGCGTATCTTAGATCGATTTTCCCCCCCTCTCCCCTCCCCCCCGTGTAGACCAGGCCTAAGTAGTCCTACTAAGTGATGTCCCTAAATAGGATTTTTGTAAAAAAAAATTGAAATACAAAACTAAAAGTTGGCCTTCAGAATTGTCTCTTCAATAGTGAAGGTATTTTTTTGTTTTGGTAAAAAAGCATGCATGTAATTTTAATGCACACACTTATCTCTCAGCAGATTTCTTTACATTTTTCTGACTCTAACCTTGATGTTTATACACCTAGTCAAAACAGTCCTTACAACCTGATTCAGTAAAATCTCTTGTCTGGTCTTTTGTACTTGTGTCTAGAAAATAGATTTTTTGTTGTTGTTGAGGGTGTGGCGAGGGTGAGTATTGGCACAGAAGTCACCACAGCATTTTTATTGAATATTTGACCTGTTACCAGCACTGGTCGAAGCCCTGTAAACAAACTTGTTCTGTTAGGAGAAGGAATGAATCATAAATGACTCCAGTCCATAGCCTGCTGTAATAAAAGGGTAGGAATTATGTTGTTTCATAAATGTTTCATTGGTTGAAAACAACTGTAATATTTTACACCTTTTTCAATCTTCTACCTTCTTTTTTCTAGAGATGCAAAAGCAAAAACTCTCTCTGCTTTAGCTGATAGCTGGGTGCCTTTACAGAAGTGAGTGGATTGCTGATGAAAGGACAAAATGCCATTTTAATGGCTAATACTATTGGAAAAACATCCAAAAATTTAAGTAATTGATTTCAGTACTGAAAGTTTTTCCTCAGTAAGCAGTTGAGACATGAACATTCACAAGATCATCAGTTCAGATTTAACCAAGGCTTATATAGTGGTTGGAGCGGGGGTCATTACCATTAGAAGGCTATTTAGTAAGGGCTAGTCTACACTGGCAATGCTAAAGTGCTGCCCCGGCAGCACTTAAACGTGCCTTGTGTGGTCGTGGCACAGCGCTCTTAAAAAAACCCACCTCCACGAGGGGCGTAGCTATCAGTGCTGGGAGCGCGGCTACCAGCGCTGGTGCACTGTCTGCGCTGGTGCTTTACAGCGCTGAAACTTGTTGCTTTTTCACACCCCTGAGCGAGAAAGTTGCAACGCTGTAAATAGCCAGTGTAGACAAGCCCTAAGTGTATGAAAAGGAGTAGTAGCTGGGCCTTGAAATATTTATCTAACATCTACTAGTCTGAGGAATCTTCTCTATTTGGGAGAGTAGACTGATATTTTGGGAGAGAGGGAGGAGAAAGGAAATATAGAGGTGGTAGAGAACACAACATAGGGAAAGATGCATAAGCAAGTGGAGGGACAGAGAAAAAGAGACCGACATTGATGACACAGGAAGAGAGATAGTTATGATCTATTACAGGGAAAATAAAAAAAAGTGAAGTGCAGTCCAGGAAGGGGAAAGACTATAGAACAAAAGCAAGAGGTGTAGTAAGTTGCATTTTTTAAGTTTTATTGAATAAAGGTGATAACGTGTTACAATTAAATGCAATACTCATCTGTTGTACTCTTTTTACATTGCAGGGAGTGTGGCTTTGTGGACATCACTACAAAAATATTTCTTATGCTAGTTAATAGGCTAGGTTTAATCCAATCAGTTCAAATCGATTGTTTGTTTGCCTTAATTTGATAGTTAGCAATGCAAACTAAAATGACAAACTTAAACAAGAGTTTATTTACATTAGGGGCTTGCACTGGTTTAAGCAGATCAATTTAAAATCAACTTCCTCAAACCACAGTGACATTAAAATCTGCTGTATTTGCATTCCTGATCACATTTAACATCACTGTATGAAAGTTTCAGGTGTCTCAGATGACCTTCAGGTAGTCAGAACTTCACTGTATACTCTTTTTTGCAAAGATAAGGTACAAATGTGACCATTCTTTTCAAAGCATGCCCTTTTTAAAATCAGAAAGAATGTATTCCTAGAGCAGTGACTAAAAAGTGGGTAGCACATTTAAAACAAATTGTGCTTGATTCTCCACTGCACTTGGGTTCTGCTTAGAAGCAATGGGGAGGGGAGACTGGGAGGAAGTCAGTTGTAGCTTCCTGCTTGACTATTATTATTTAATATTTGTATTTCTGCTGCACCTAGGGGCCCTATTCAGAGAGCAGGACCACATTGTGCTAGGCCCTATACAAACATGGAACAAAAAGGTGGTCTCTCAGCTATTTTGTCCTGGCTTAAGTTAAAACTGCAAGGTGAGCAAGTTTAATTTACACCGTTGATGTAAGATCTCTCAGGGTCCTTAGTCCAGTGGAGAATTGGGTGTATTAGAGCCCCTCTCTGACATGCCCCTTACCTGCCCAAGTGTCTCCTTCTTCTCTTTACACTAGAGTAAAGCTCCAACACATGGTGCAGTAGAGTTGGCAGAGAAGGCTTCTGAGCTGGTGGTGGAGATTCCCCTTGCACAGGGGGAATTCTCTAGAGACAATCTCCTGGGTGCTTTGCACCATATAAATTCACTTTTCACCACAAAAATAGTGGAAAGTGAACTTTGTGGACTGGAGATTCTGGACTATTGGTTATGAACCCTTAAGTATAACAATGTACTGATTTCTAAAATAACCATTATCTTGCTAAATTAAGTATTATGGGGAATTAAATCCAGTGATAGAGCATGCACCACTGGATTTAATTCTGAGTCTGCAGCCAAGTTGCATTCTGGACAAAATGCTGTTTTGGACTCCTTCTCATATGTTTTCCCTCTAAATTACACCATATGAGAATCTGATAATGTGTCATAGTACTCTCCTCACTGTTTTTCCTGGTATAGGTATTCCTGGCATGTTGGGGATTTTCTTTTTTTGGCAGTATAATTTCTGGCTGTGATTCTGGTCTTTCCCAACCATTACACAGAGCAGGCTTTGCATAAAAGGTCTTTTCTGTTCCTAGTCTGTAGAACTTGGTTACATTAGTAGGATTACATAATAATATTACTGTTGGAAAGTTAGTTTCTAAGAAGTCAAAATTATTTCTAGAAAGTTAGTAAATCCAATCTAATCTTATGAGAGCTCCAGCATCTATGTCCTAACTCTTACAGTACGTATGCCCCCAAAGTCTATCCCTACTATATTCAGCTTTTATATTGTCTACTCAATCATAATTTAATCTCCTGCTGTCAGATTGTTAGTAGTCCTTTCTGGTAAAATTTTACTTATCCAAAGCTATGGAGAAACCTTTTTCCTTGTGTGGTGGTTCATTGAAAGCATATTTCATATTCCAGTATGTGATGTGGCTGGACTAGCTGGATCTTTACTCTCCTCTGCCTTTTGGTAGGGCAAGGGGTTGGACACAACCACCACAGTTATTTCATCCTATCACAGATGGCTAAATCTTGGTTTACATGTAAAATTTAGGTTGACATAGTTCTGGTGCTCAAGGGTGAGAAAAATCCACTTCCCTGAGTGATGTAGCTATGCCAACCTAAATTCCTGCTGTAGGTGTAGCTAGGTTGATGGGAGAATGCTTCTGTCAACCTAGCTACCATTGCTTGGGAAGGTGGTGTTCTAACAGAGGATGAAAAACCCCTTCCATTACTATAGGCTGTGTCTGCTCTACAGGGTTATGCTAGCATAGCTACAGCACCATAGCTGTGCTAGTGTAGTCCCCATGGCATAGATGTGGCCTAAACTTATAGGTTCTCATAGTGTCTACTTCCACCTTCAGTGGTTGAATTACAGTGGGTGATGAGGCTGGTTTATATGTTAAGCACAAAAAAGTGCTAATTCAGCATTGAAGTGAATGTTTTATTCCATCCTTCACTCATCCTTTATTCATCCTGATCCTCGCTTCTACAAAAGGTGATTATATAGGTAAAGAGCCTTTTTATTTTTAAATATAGGGTCCTCAAATGGCCCTCTCTGTTACATGTGTACTCACTGCCCAGTTCTTTAGAAAAAGAATGTTTGGCCATTTGCTTTCCCTCATTTTTGTGAACAATGGTTTAGCAATTAAAAAACTGCCTTTTACTGTGTAACCTGAGTACTGACATAACCACATTGTACATCTGTGTAATATTTCTGTATGTAGTTAAATTGATAATGTGTTTTTAATATACAATAGAGGCAATGTAGGTTAGTTATAAGAATATATACTTTTGCATAGCCTTACTTCATTGTTTTTAACTTTTGTAACCTTAATGTAATGTTAAAGATTTTTATTTTTTTTAAGAATGAGCAGAAACACTACATCTCAGTCTCATTGTTTCCTTTCTCAGCCTCTCCTTGCCCTCTTCTTTTTCTTGTCCCTTCTTCTCAGTCCATGCTTTGTTCAACATTCAAAGTACGATCTACTTTCTGCTGTTCTCTGGCTGCTCCTTCCCACAAAGGTTGTGATGTGCAGCCCCCTTCTGGCATCTAGTTCATGTTTGAATTATTGGTGGAGAAACAAGTTATACACTTTTTTAGATGCAAACTTATTTTTCCTCTCTTAAAGATGGCGTAGTGACTAGGTCTTTGCTCCTGGCTTGAGTCAGGCCAGAATTCCTCTAGGTCTGAAAAGATTCTTGGCCCTTTCACTTTGAGACCCAAATGGGCCTGCCTCCTTTTGAGACCAACTGCCAGTGTCTCAGCATTACCCTTTTAAAAATACCTGTTTTACATTAGTCCCCCTCAGCATAAGTACCAATGAGGTTCATGGTTTTGAAGGACTGTGAGGGTTATGACCAACTACTGCTTCCTCTGCAGCTTCTCCTTTGGTGATGAAAATATCTTACTTCAGAATCCCAACAGTGAAGGCGAGTTGTCCACCTGTTCTCCTAAAGACCCCTCTCCAGATTTTGACTTGGAGAGTGATTCCAGAGTGTCATCCTATTCTAGACATTGTAAGAGTCTACTTCCTCCATGTGCCCTGGTATCCATCCTACTAAGGCCCTCTCTCATTCCTTTATAATGCCTTTTCATAGCCATACTGGAGCCCTGGGGTTCCTTACTGGAAACACACTTCACATACACCATTCCAGAGAGAGTGTGTTTATTTGGAGGCAGAAAACTGCTCAGCCTTAAGCAACCCCTCTTGAGAAGGAACATCCCGAAGAACCATCTGAGGAGGAACAACGTCACGAGGAGGAGGACATCAGTCTGTGCCAGGATGGGTTACTCTCCCAATAAATGAGGCCCCTTTAGAACCTAAAAAAACTGTCTGGCAGATGCCAGCTACTATAGCCCCAACAGCCAAGAAAGCTGACAAAAGGTATTTTGTGTCTTCTGGGGGAGCTGTATATCTGTATTCTTCTCTTGTAGTAAGGCTTTCTTGTAGTAGCAGCTGCAAACAAAAAGAGCAGACAACATCACTCTAAAATAGCCCTGACTCAAAGGGATACAAAATGTTTGGATCCATTTGCTCATAAAAATTATTTAACTCCAAGTTTGCAGTTGAGAATCTGTAATTATCGAGCACCCGTAGTATGGTATGTTTTTTTTTCTCAACTACATTGAATTTGCAGACTTTATTGAGAAATTGCCACAAGATCATAGAGAACAGTTTCTGTAATTACTGAAGGTCAGTTAATAGCGAGTGTCTTTATGAGCATCTCTGGCTGCTGCAGATACTGCTTCATGCTCCATGGCAGGATCAGTGGTGATGCAGCGCCACTTAGAGAGGTCCAATCCACGGTAGAGGATCTTCTGCTCGAGGGCCCCAGTTTATTCAGTAGAAAGACAGATGATGCCCTCCGCACTCTTTAAGAATTTCTGCACTACCTTTGGGTGCCATACACATCTGCAGTGAAAAGGAAGCATGATAAGTCCCAGACTTACCCAAGGCTGAGAACAACCCCCCAAGCTCCTTCTGTTACCAGAAACCCTCAGAGCTTCTTAAGAAGTGGCACAGATTGAGGGGGGCGGGAAAAAAGATCAACAGCAACTATCACCTCACAGTCAAAATTTTCCAGTAAACAATCCTTCTGATTTGTTGAGTGAGAGCTACAAACTGACCCTGACTCTAACTCCTCTTCCTCCTCCTCCTAAAATATTTTGGAAACCTGTTCTTCCTATTTTGGGGTTTATGGAACATTATAACTAAGGTTACGATTTAGTCACGGCAGTCACTGATTCCGTGATTTTACTGGACCTCTGTGACTTCTTCAGCTGTCAGCAGCTGAAACCGTGGCAGGGGCTGGGGCTGAAGCCGAGGCTATGCTCCCCACATAGCCCCACGGCAGGGGCCGCCGCTGGGGCCATGCACTCCTGCCCCGCAGCTTGTACTGTTGTTTTTAGTAAAAGTCCCGGGCTCCATGAATTTTTTTGTTGCCCCTGACCCGTCAGTGACTTTTACTAAAAATAATCGTGACAAAATCTTAGCCTTAATTATAACAGATGTGGGTCTGAGAGATCATTACGTCTAATTATACAGTTCAGTTCTGCACTACACCTACCCACAACCCAGCTTCCCAGTCCTTATTCAGGTACCCCTCTCACATGAGACTAGTTACTTCTTGGCTGAGCGCCCTCATCTCTGAGCTAAAGAGGTTCCTCCACAACACAGAAGAAAAGATTTCTGTTCCGAATACTACTTCATATCTAAGAAGAATGGTGTTGGGGACCTATTCCAGACCTCAAAATGCTCAGCATGAATGTTTGGTGGGAGGGTCCTAGATTGAAAGTCTGCACCACAGTTAAACAGGTCCTTAGCCTGAGTCAGCTGACATGAGTCAGCCACAGGTGTTTAATTGCAGTGTAGACATACCCTAAGACAGCCAGAAGTTGCCTGCCTCAGGGAAAATTGGAGACCGTGTCCATGCTCATCACTCAACTTCAGACAGTTCCTCAAACAACAGCTAGGACTTGTCACAGTGTACTGGACCAGATAGTTTATTACATTTCTGTTACGTTGCATGCCAGACTACACCTATGTTGCATGCAGGGTTGAATGAAGTACATACCTTGTTAGAATGGGTCACGGCTTCTGAGTCACTAAGAGTGGACTATATATAGCACTTGAAGAAAAAGCAATTGCTTACCTGTGTAGGAACGCAGGACTGGCAGCAGGGGTAGTCAGTAGGCAGACTGTGGGCCAAATCTGGACTGCCAAAAGCTTTTGAACAGACTGTGAAATCTTTTTATTTACTTATTATTATCATCATTATTGTTATTTTTTATATTATTTTTCTCTGGAGTCTGGACCTTGACTATACCTTGACCAAGAAATTTGGACCTTGACAAAAAATAATTGATTACTCCTGATCTGGAAGGGACCTCCTGGATCAGAAAGTCCAGCCTCCGGCTATTGCAGGCAACCTAGTCATGTAATTCTGTCTTTAAATTTATCAAGCTCCATCTTAAAACTAGTTAGGTTGGTTTTCCCCCACTACTCATATTGGAAGGCTGTTCTAGAACATCACTCCTGTCTGATAATTAGAAACCTTCTAATTTCCAGCCTAAACTTTTGTAAACATTTGTAACTGGAGTTTTTAGAGATTTGTTCTCCATATAAATATATATTCCAAGACCCACCCTCGATCCCTTCTGTTATGGAGTTCTATAGCATCTGGATTTTGCGGTGGAGAAGGAACTGAGGGTTGGTTGGGCGAGACCTCCCTTTATGCCTTCAGTGCAAAGCACAAAGACACTCGGTGCATGCTTGGCCCTAACGGACACTGCTGGCCAAAAGATTCCAATCTACTCGAGAGCATGGTGTGTGTGTACAACACATCTCAAACTCAAGTTACTGTGCAGATAAGTAATTTCTCTTTGCCAGTGCCTCAAAGGGCCTGAAATTTTTGAGAGCTAAGGTTGTTCCTAATGTTATGAAGGCCAGGAGTCAATATGCAAGAGTAGGAATCCAAGCAAACATACCTTTAGAGAAGCAGCTTTTCAGGTGAATAGTTATCTCTTCTCTCACTAATAATTCAAAAACAAGCTAAATAGGCTTTCCTAAAACTATTTGGAAAATCTCTCCTTAGGGTGAAGGCCAAACATATATTTTATCCGCAAAGAATAACATTTCAGAAAACTCTGACTGAAAAGAAGGCTTTAAGTAGGTTTTGTAACCTAACCCAGTGGCTCTCAACCTCTCCAGACTACTGTACACCTTTCAGGAGTCTGATTTGTCTTGTGTACCCCCAAGTTTCACCTCACTTAAAAACAACTTGCTTACAAAATCAAACATACAAATACTAAAGTGTCACAGCACACTATTACTGAAAAATTGCTTACTTTCTCATTTTTACCATGTAATTATAAAATAAATCAATTGGAATATAAATATTGTACTTACATTTCAGTGTATAGTAAATAGAGCAGTCTAAACAAGTCATTGTTTGTATGGAATTTTAGTTTGTACTAACTTTGCTAGTACTTTTTATATAGCCTGTTGTAAAACTAGGCAAATATCTAGATGAGCTGATGTACCCTCTGCGTACCCCCAGGGGTACATGTACCCCTGGTTGAGAACCACTGATTTAACTCGTGTCCCTTAATACTCTAATCAAGGCTCCTCTACCTCTTGTGCTGTTTGGGAAATAACTAATATGTAATCAGATGAACGGTTCTTGGAGTTTCTCAAACCATGATTGGAAGCGCTTGGTAATACCAGAAAGAGACTTACAGATTACTGTATATTAATGCTAATAAAGTAACATATTAAATGAACAGACAAGCAAATGAACCGACCTTTTCAATGAACGGACAAAGAAAGTTATGTGAATTCCCCAGCTTCTGCTACTTATATGAATATACTGGATATTCTATTATAATATTGTCCATAATAATTCTGCATGCCTCTTGTTAACGTTGTTTCTTTGGCTACTATAGCCATTTTTCATTTGCATGTGAAGAAACAAGAGGATGAAATAAGGTCCATTTTGGAAGTGGGGGAGAGATGTAGAGAATATTTATTCCTATAGGGATGGGTTTTGGTGATGCAGAATGCCAAATTATTAGAATATAGATTTCCTTTAGATGGTAAAAATAGTATAGAAAGCAATGGGTTACATATGAATTTAATAGCCTCTTTTTTTTTTTTTTTTTTCTTTCTTTCTCCCCCCCCCTTTCAGGGACTCAATATTCACTTTCAATGGACCTTTTCAAATCCCATTCCTTTTTGCATAGTTTTTCATGGCTCTTTAAAGGAGGCACTGCAGTGCTAATTGCTTAGTCATTTAAGTCATTTAAGATACCTCTCCTGGATTCTGAGGATGACTGGTTGCATTTTGCTGAGCAAATCTTCAGTAGAGGATCAGAATTAGTTGGCTCATGACCCTGCAAAAACTGCTGGTAAATTGGGATCATAATCTCAGGTTGAAAGCTGCTGAACTGGACACTCAAGTGCAGTGACTGCAGACAAACTCAGTAGCCATTACGTGCTTAACCAGTGTTGTTTTAAGTTAGGCTTTCATTACTTTTCACTATTCACATTGGGAAGAAATACTTGAGCAATTTTAACTCAAAATTAATATTTTTATAGGAATTTGACTATAAATAATACAAAATCCCTTTATTACAAAACTCTACAGCCTAACATCTCAAATTTCTAGTGGGCACTAACAACAACTCTTTAAGATTGAGGATTATTTTTATAGTTCAGTTAATATAGTCCAAACACAATTAGGGCATGATCGAGCTAAAGGCTACTTTTTATGGCGACTGGCCTACAAAAGTTCTGACCTCTACAGCAGAGGGTATTCAGAATTTTGAGGACCCATAGAATGTCTGCACCATTTCTTTCCCAAAACCAGAGTCTGACGCTATCCTGCATTTCAGTAAATGTCAGTCAGGATCTTTAAAACAATGTCAGATGAGTGCAATGAACCATTTTAGGGACCCCTACTATGTTTTACGGGGAGTGGGTGCTTAGCTGGAGTAGAGTTTCTAATAGGCAATACATGGACCGAAGATTTCAGTTTAAGTATAAATATATTTTAAACCCAGCTACTGAGGGATCCCATCCCACAGCCCTCCACTTGACATTTTCAGTTGTCAGGTTAATAGTTTGGGGTTCTTAGCAACGGGATGGAGGATGGAGATTTCTGTATTGACATTCCTTTCCTGTGACTACTAGGTTGACCTGTTGTAGAGCCAAGATCTGTGACCTTCCAGTACTTCTGCAGTTCAGGAGGCTGCGGATATTTTTGTCTATATCAGCTTTTTTTAATTGGTATAACAATGAGTAATTTAAGTTGATAGTATTCAGGAGTTGAATGTGCTTGGAAGTTATGTAATGTAGAACTTTAATTCTGTAGGTCTTAAAACTCTCCATACCCCCGTACTGACAAGAATCTTCCACTAAAATTCCAATAGACTTCTCTGCTTTCTTAAAGATCCTGTAGATGTGGAAAGAGGAGATGATGTACTGGCAAGAAAAGTTTTCAGAGCTGTTCTTGTTCAGTTTTACTAAACCCTGAGTTAATTCTTTACGGTCTCATTTTAAAATCCATTCAGCTAATATTCACCACAACAGTGAAACTCAACAAACAGCTTGTGCTTCATTAGAACATTTGATCTGTTTTTGGCAAAGGGTATCAGGCTCTTATTCATTTCAGTTGAAGTTGTTCCATTGCTGTTAAGATAGCTGGCACATAGCCTTGGCATTGTGAGAAAGGAAGCTGTGGCCAGTTGATAAGGGAATCTTGAGCTAATTAAATTTCAGCTGGCATGTTATATTATGCCCAGTGAAATAAATGGTCAGTCATACTGTTGGATGGCTTAACTTTATTTATGGTCTGGCCAGTTTTGAAACCCTCTTATTCATAAAAGTAAATCCATCTTTTTTTTTTTTTTTTAAAGTACTGTCGTTTTGATTGGTGGAAACAGAAGAAGCTAATCTTATGGCAAGACAGTATGCATCTTTTCAATAAAGGTACAGTGAGTATTTGTTGCTGTACTACAATGCTGCCAGAGTGAGTTGAGCGAAAGTCTGATTACTTCTTACCTTTTAAAGGTGTGCTGTCAACTTGAAATCTGATTAATTTAAAAAGAGTTAGTCTCCAATATTAAACCTGCCATGAGTACTTTTGCCAGTTTTTGTGGTTGTAAAGCTATATTTTTTCCTATTTTAAAAAAATTTATTCCTTTTCTATTGGTGTGTGAAAGACCCACTGAAAGGGGAAAGCTGACTACAGTGAAATGATACAATCCCCCCTCCCCAAACTTTCAAATGCACAAAATGTGGGGGGAGAATGGCCCAATCTCCCCAAACCTCTAGTTTATTTTTTATTTTTTTTACAGTAAACTTAGGTATTACTTGTAAGAGTAGATAAAACATCGTCACATAGGAGTGTTTCCCCCCCCCCCCAAGTCTCTCTCCCCCCCCCAAAGACTCCTACCTTATAATTTACAAAATCAAGCTCTTTTAAAGCCCACAATAAACTGAAATGTTTCAATCAATATTTAAGTAAAAAATGTTTCTTGTTAAACATTTATCTGCATTATTTGCACCTCAAACACTGCAGCATTGAGAGCTTGAAAATGAAACTGATTATAAACAAGACTAAAACTGACTTCATTTATCTTGCTCGAGCTGAGAGAAATTTAAAAAATAGACTAGTATCAGTAGTGGAAAAATAATTTTAAAAGATTTTTAAATCTTGGGTATAGGCAACATAGGGAAACACAGTAACTTGATAGCGTACCTCTATATAAGGAAAGGTGGCACTCTGTACATTAATTCACTGTCACTTTTGGATGCTTGGTTTACATTCCATGCAAGTGAGCATCATGGAATCACTTTAAACTTTAGTGGACATTTGTCCTCATTACATGGCTAACGTTTGGTAGCCATTCTTTGAGAGAAGCCAGGAATGGAACCAGAGGAATGTTTCAGGTTAGGATTGAGTAATGTCGGGAAGTTTTTGCATTATGTTCCCAAGCATGCTGGTTTTTAATCACTCCTATTTATTGAAATTCAAAGCAAAAGGATAGGGATGAGAAGGAACTTAAGTAAAAACTGATATGTTCAAATAGGCTTCAGTGGAGAAAATGCAATGAAAGTGGATAGGTCTCCGATGTGCTCCATGATACCAGTGGGATGAGCAGACTCCACAGTGGAGGACTCCGTACAAAACTGGTGGTTTAGGAGGGCGTGGGTGAGTATCCCAACTGATCTAAGTTGTCCATGTACAGCAGGAAGGAAGTGGAATTTCCTAGAGGACCTGTCTGGTTGGAGACCAGACCCTACCTCTGATGGGATGATACATGGGAATCTGAAGAGATTCTCTCAGAAACTCCCTCTCAACAAGTCTTCTCTTGTGGCTTTTACCACTGAAATGGATAATCTGGCCATTAGAGCTGTTGTTTCAGTTCGTATGTCTACCGACTGATGAATGCTATGTTGCATTCAGAAGACTTTCTTAGTAATCACAAAGGCTAGAAAATTACTCTTTTTTTTTTTTTTTTTTTTTTTTTTAAGAATGTTGGAGCCTGGTAACAGGCCTCAGTCACCTTGGTGGGCTTGGTGTTAATTACTTTTTCCTATAATAGTAATGAATTTATGGGAATGAAACATTGTTAGTGGACTAGCCTGGTACTTGAAAAATATAAATCTAATTTTATACCTATTTTTAGCAAATGTACACTCAAATTGTTTCTGCACTTATCTTTGAGCAGCAGATCACCATTTGGTCATAATATTGCAATTCTGTCAAAGTGAGCCAGTATTATAACAATCTGCTATAACAGTTTATACAAGCACAAATGGTAACTGTTTCTGGAGGTAGAACAACATGTTAGCTTTCCATTCCATTTAGTGTGCTTGGGGGAAAATGAAAGAACCTATCATAACTGAGTAATTTTACCAATTAGTTACGTCAGTTATTGATTTTAGAATTACACCTCTACCCCGCTATAACGTGACCCGATATAACACAGGTTCGCATATAGCGCGGTAGCAGTGGGGCTCGGGCGGCGCTTTAAAGGATCCGGGGCTCTGGCTGCTGCGGGGAGCCCCAGGCCCTTTAAATCACCGCTAGAGCCCTGCTGCTGCTACCCTGGGGTTGCAGCAGCGGGGCTCGGCCGGCGACTTAAAGGGCTCGGGCTCCCCGGAGCTCTTTAAATCACCGCTGGAGCCCTGCCGCCCCTACCCCGATATAACGGCGTTTCACCTATAACACGGTAGGGATTTTTGGCTCCCCACGACCGCATTATATCGGGGTAGAGGTGTACCTGCATAGGATATGCTTAGTTTTATTCATAATATTAATACTTATGTTAAAATAAAAAAGTATCTAAATATGGGATGATTTGGGAATTCAAAGCTCTTGTGTTAAAAGGACACAAAGTTAAAACACATTTTTCTGACTAAGTTTGACCTACTGTTGTAATGCATAAGATTAGTTATGCTTAAGCTAGGAGAAAATACATACTTTTCTTGTCAGTTTTCTTTGTGCATTTGACAGGTCTCTGTGTATCAACAGTTTCCTCGATTGTGTTATCTAATCATTCAATCTCCCCTGTTTGGAATCTTTCACACATCAGCAAGGAAGAGATATAGTTAATACTAATATAGGAAAGGGTGAGGTAAAACTACAAAATTTGCAGAGGGGACTTGGGAGTAGGGGTAGTACTTGAAAATGCATTTAACTTGCTTTATAATTGACAATGTTTCAAGTTGATGGTATCCCTTTGAAAATGACCAACCAAAGCATTACTGGGTCTTGACCCCCACTAATAAGTTTTTCTGTACTGTTGCAGAAAAACACAAATTTTTGCAGTGTAGGTAGAGTCTGGAGATTAGCTTCAAAGGAAAAGATGAATCAGGGCTTCTTTAAATAGTCCCTTTTGTAACCTATTTTTTCTCCAAAAATGTTTTTATTTCACTTAAATTTAGGCACCTTCATTTCCCCCTCCCCCCCCCCCCCCGCCCTGCATGAAACAATGTGTAACTCCTCTTTGATTCTGTAGTGGAAGGAATATGGTCAAGTACTCTATTCTGACTTCTCTTTAACATTTCATTTTTTTAATACCCTTTTAAAAGCTTGTCAACGATTCTTTAAGGTAAATGGTTTTTGTTTCAAATCTGTGAACTTGACTGGAAAGCATTATTTTTTGGAGACCGTTGTTGTTTATATTGTGGTACAATACAGGTCCAAGACTGTTTTGCTAGGCATGTGCAAACATAACAAAAACCGCCTCTGGTCTGAAAAGCTTACAGTCTAGGTAAGTAATGTAAGTGAAGTCCTGACTTAAAATAGTTCTGGAGATAGCTTTCTGTTCTTCGCTGCTGCTGTTAAATTAGAAAAAAGTCAGTGTAAATTAGAGGAGTGTGTGTGGTAAATTTAAATTTGTGCTTTAAGACAGGGGTGGGCAAACTTTTTGTCCCTAGGGCCACATCGGGTACAGAAATTGTATGGAGGGTTGGGGGAGGCTGTGCCTCCCTAAACAGTGAGGTGTGGCCTGTCCCCCGCCCCCTATCCAGCCCCCTGGAACCCCCCCACCCCCGCTCCACACCCCTGACTGCCCCCTCCCCCGGGGACTCCAGCGTCCTATCCAAACACCCCTGCTCTCTGCCCCTTGACCATCACCCGGGGACGCCTGTCCCCTATCCAATCCCCCCTGCTCCCCACCCTGTGACTGCCCCACTGGGGCCCCCACGCCCTATCCAACCCTCCCTGCTCTCCCCGTCCCACGTTACCTGTAGGGTGGGGGAAAGGGGGGCTCAGTCCTTTCCCTGTGCATTTTCCTTGCTTGTTTGGCTGCTCTCCCTGGCAGTCGGGCAGGGCTCGCTTCCTGTCTGGGCTTGGCTGCTGGGGACGGGGCCAAGCATGTGGGGGGTGGAAGGGGGCTCTGGCTTGCTCTGCCACTGGCCCTGGCAGCAGGGCCCAGGCCCCTTGACCGCCTCCCTGCAACGCCCCCTGACCGTGCTGCCCTGGAGCACCAGATCTGGTGGTGCTATAGCTGAGCCACCTGGCCGCAGCTGCAGCCATGCTGCCCAGGTGCTGGGGGAACTGTGACTGTGAGGGAGGCAGGAAGGGAGGGGAGCCCCGCTCACCACGCTGCTGCTGGAAAGTTGGGCTGGCTCCTCCGAAAGCCTGTCCTGACCCTGCTCCCTGGCAGGAGCTCAGGGGCCAGAGGGAAGGGTCCTGCGGGCCAGATGTGGCTTGCGGGCCATAGTTTGCCCCCCTCTGTTCTAAGAGGTGCCAAACTTAAAGCACAGAAACGGAAGCAATCCTTTTAACCATAGAATAGAGCCTTTTCAGGCAGTACCAATGTGAGCGTCCCCTGCTCTTCTGACATTGTGTTTCAGCCGTGTTTAGGGGGAGCATGTTTTGGGGGAGCATTGTCCATACCCATTCTGTCATTGTTATATTATCTAGAGACTGCTAACAAAGGTGTTAATTATGGTGAACTTTCCACTTGGAGCCGATCTGTGGCTACCCCATTCATCTAGGCCACTGAATGATGATCAGATAGTACCTGCTCTTAAGTGCTGCTCACCTGGGCCAGATTTGAACTGTTGATCGGTCAATAAACAGAACTACAAAAGAAAAGACCTACAGATGAAGGAATTGATGTCCCATTATTTTATCTATGTTTAGCAGTCTAATCTCACCTCATGGACTTGAAAACACAAAATTTGAAAAATTTAAGTAAATATAGGAAATAAGATGGTAACACAGCTTTTAAAGAAAAGCTACTGTATAACATAGGATTCTGCATTTTTTAGATTAAATTTAAATTTTCAAAATTTGAAAGCAGCTAGTGAGATATTGTGAGCTAGGAAGTGGATGTTGCTTCTGTTAATAGAACTTGGACTTTGTGCCTTTGATTATTGAAGTTGAACCTGGATAGGAACCAATTAGCTGTGACAAATTCGGTAGAAGATGGAAGTAAAGCTGGTGGGTTACAGGATTCATTTAGAGGACTACGGTCATTCATTTAGAGGGAAACTGTCATCAGCTTCAATTGAGGGTTTAGGGCTGCCCCTTTCTAGTATGGTTTGCAAACTTAGGGTACTTTTGGATCCTTGGCTGTATCTTAATGTGGAGTTACCAGCAGTAGCTCATAGTACTTTTTCCATCTGTGACTGATCAAGAAGTTGCAGTCTTTCTTTGATCTGGATCTGACCAGAGTTATCCATGCTTTTGTCACTTCCAGACTGGATTATTGTCATGTGCTCTATGTGGTGTGGCCTTTGAGAAATCTCTGTAGTGTAGACATTAGCTGGTGCAGAACTCCATGGCCTACTTTCTGAGTGTGCTGGATAGGCATGAGCACACAGTACTTCAGCTATATACTCTGTACTGGTTTCCTATTTACTTCCAGGAGCATTTCTAGGTGCTACTGATACGCTCCCAAATCTGAGATGTTTTGTAATTCATTTCTTTAAAAGATTGCCTTCTTTCCTATGTTGTGCAATTATAGTTAAGGCACAGTGGGGTGGTTCAGTTGTTCAGTGCTTGGCATTTAGTTTCATGGGGTCAGTAGCAGGGCATTCACAATTAAAAAAACATGCTTTTGGAACTTGTTCCCTCAATCATCAAAGCCTGCGTTTGGCAAGCTTTGGATCCTGCTGTAAGTCTATTTTTCCCCCCGCATCTCCCTTAAGTCAGATTCTTGTTTCAACATTTTTTGTCTTGTTTGTTGGATATCTTAAGTCAGTGAAGGCTTATGAATAGTACTAGTGTTTAAGTTTTGGGATCAGTATGTTCTTAATTGTACTATACTAAAAGTCCCATCAATTAAAAATTACTACTTCAGTATCTCAATTTGCTGACCAACAGGTAGTGTTTCTGAAGTTTCATCTGCCATTAAGAGACTAGCATTCACAGTGTGGGAATGACACATCAGTGACACATAATTCTTAAAGGCATGTGAAAGACTGTGTGTGGCCATTCTCCATAGAAGGCTAATTTCCATTTTTTAATTATAGTCCTTGAGTTGCAGTAAAAATTTGGGACTACATACTCTCCTCAATCCATAGCATATCTCCTATTAATTTCAATGGGAGGTTTGCCCAGAGATCAAGCGTGGTATGTAGTAACTAAACTGATTTATTACTTAATTTGTTCAATACTTTATCATTGCATTCAGTATTATTACTGAATGGGGAAAATGTGCTCACATTTAGGAACACTTCTATTTCTGGCGTTTGTTTCTCTTCCTTTCCCCTTCTTTTTTGCTTCCCTGTGTCTTGTCCTTTTTGCATTTCCTTCCTTGCAGCAACTCCCAACTCTTCCTCATTGACTGCTTAAAATAAGTTGTGAAATAGTTAGTTTACACTTTGAAATATCATTAGGTTTTAGAATGAACATGCCAGTGAAATTAGTGGAATGGGGAGTTCACACCTTTGAGCCATTGTTTCAAGGTTTCTGCAGACTTGGGCTGACATTTCATTGGTTTATGCTCTGACATTTGGAAGACTTGTTTTACAACTACTAAAAACACTTTTAAAAATGAAAACGTAGATTCTGCAAATTCTGAATCTCCCATGTTGTTCACAAATATATTGTATGGGCCAGATCCTACCCATGGGCTGTGTGTATGACACCTTTGATCTGAAGTATTATAACTAGTCTTTTTCTAGGAAGTATGGTATATTGAAAAGCCTGACTATCCTCCAGTTTGCTGAGAAGGTTGCTGCTAATTGGACTTGTGGTGGCATGTATATAAGAACTCTCATCTTGCAGGAATACATCTGAGAGGATGGAGGTGCATATTTGCTATCTTGAAATCATTCTTGTGTCCAGATCATTGTGTTGCTCTTTCTTCCAAATGCAAGACTTGTAAGATGGCTTAAGAATGAGCATTTACTGTTTTGTAAGGCTGCCAAGTACTCAGTCTCCTTGTTCTTTGTCTGGTGGGGGATTTCCCCCTTCTATTCTTTCAAATGGGTGGAAGAGGACAAAAACTGTTTTTACTTAGTTTTATTTCAGAGGAATTTTTTAGCTTTCAGTTCCTGCTAACTAGTCTTTCTCCTTGGTTCATTCTCGTCTTGAATGGTGTCTATTTAGCGCAGTTTCCTTGACTTGTTTTCTCACCTTTGTCCCTCACACGGTAGCACTTACCCAGTGTTGTCCACAGCAATTATGATTGACTCTTGTGACACAACTCTAGTCCTCAAACTTAATGATTACTTGCTGTGAAAGATTAAGTCAGCCTTGTGGAATCCTATCCCCCATTGGTATAGGAAGAGCAAATCTTTTTGAAGGGTATATCCTTTATTTTTTCATTATAGTCACTATAATGGTAAAGGGCAGCCTAGTAGACTTTGTGCCTGGTTTTGGTAACCTTTCATGATGGGTTTTCAGAGTTTGGTATAAACAAATTTGGAACAGATCTAGCCAAGTCCCTTATTAGATTGCTGACATCTGGTGGTACAACTGATTGAGTGTGAGTGTGTGTGTGTGTTGCAGGGGGAAGTAGGTGTTTCTTCCAGAATTCCTTTGTTCTCTTCCCGTTGACATCCCTGATTGCAAGTGACCCTCCCAAAGAGAAATGGATGCTGCTCCCTCTTAACTAGTCAGTACGTATCTGTTGGCCAGAGTGCATTATTTGAGAGCTTCTGCACTCTGAAGTGGTGTCTACACTAGGGAATCATAACAAATACAAATTCTTACAAACTGATTCAGTTGAATCTATGGTAGAACTGATAGTTTTTCCGGTTGGCTGGTGAGTCTTGCCCACATGCTCAGGGTTTAATTGATCGCTATATTTGGGGTCGGGAAGGAATTTTCCTCCAGGGCAGATTGGCAGAGGCCCTGGAGGTTTTTTGCCTTCCTCTGCAGCATGGGGCACGGGTCACTTGCTGGAGGATTCTCTGCACCTTGAGGTCTTTAAACCACGATTTGAGGACTTCAATAACTCAGGCATAGGTTAGGGGTTTGTTACAGGAGTGGGTGGGTGAGATTCTGTGGCCTGCGTTGTGCAGGAGGTCAGACTAGATGATCATAATGTTCCCTTCTGACCTTAAAGTCTATGATTTTGTGACTTCTCTAGGTTTGGTGCTGGTCCTGCATCTACTTAAAAGGTGGGTAGTAAATTCTATAATTATAGTAAGTTTAGGCCTTAACATAGGCGATCATAATTTCAAATATCTCATTTTTTTTTAAACCTGCATTTAATTTAAATAATTTTTTTAAAAATCTGATTTTTTTGAGATTTTTAACAAACATTGGTTTTTATCCATCCTGACCTTTCCACATAATCAACTACTATTTACATTTTTATCTAGTTTTCATTCAAAAATTAAGCACCAAGATGCTACCCAGATAATCAGAGTAAATATAGGGTAGTATGTCATGCCTAGACTGGAGAACAGATGTTGGCAGCATTAAATGCTATACAATATGTACAAATTGTCCACTTTAAAATGTGCTTCTTACACATTTGTGCTGAATACCTGTTTTAAAGAGGTGTGATTATAGCAGCAAGCCTTTCTGTTCATTAAGAATTTTAGTTAGTCACTGAGACTTTGACTTGAGCACTAAACATAGATTGTGTAATCTTAATCTGTTTTCAAACATACACTGTGTACCTCAACAGTGTTAAAACAAACATATACTAATATGTTAACCTTCCTATTAAATTGGGTCCAATTCTACTAACCCTTCTTGCACAAAACTTATTTAAGTCAAGAAAGCTAACTTGTAAGCTAAATTCCAGTATTAAAGTTCCTGTTGTGCCTTTAATTAGAAATAAGATAAATTTTAAACAAAGAATGAAGCAGCTAGCTAAATAGGGTTGCCAACTCTCCAGGATTGGCCAGGAGTCTCCAGGAATTAAAGATTAATCTTTAAAGATTGTCGTGTGATGAAATCTCCAGGAATGCATTCAACCAAAATTGGCAATCCTATGGCTAAAGCCAGTATTAGTGATTCCTTTTATTCATGAAATGTCTCCTGGTACTTGGAAATAATGAATTATCCTTCTAAACTTTTATAACATTGGGTGGGGAGGGGAAATCATTAATTTTACACACAACTCCCTATATTAAATTTGTAATGTATTATTCAAGGATGGTATTCATAAGGGGTCTAGTATAGATTGCATGACTTGACATAAATGCATGACTTGATACTGCTAGTCTCTCAGCCACACAATGTTGATTATTGCAGAGAGATTAAATTTGGTTAAATCTTAAACATCTACTCTGTATTATCAAGATTGTTTGTCAGGAAAAGGCCTTGCAGTTCTGCATTACAGGGAAGGAAACATGCTTATTTGGACCTAGAGGGGACATTGGTACCAGATGCAGGTTTTGAAGGAAGTGGAACACTTTTATACACTTTCTATTTATACAAGCACTTAACTTAGTCTCCTGAAATCTATACTGTAAATTCTGTTTCAAAGTCTTGGGTGGGGAAAAGCTCCAAGTTAATGAATGCAGGAATAGCTTTAGGAGCAGGGTCTGTTTTTCTGTGGAAAATGTTTCCAGTTTTTCTAGTACAAAGTAAAACACTAAAACGTTTGTTACAGATTATAGATGATCATTTAACAAATGCCCTATGCTCCTGTTATTTGGGGGGGGGGGGGGGGGGTTGTGACTGTTACAGTATAGAACACCTTATTTCTGGTAATTACAAACTTTTGAGGTACTATAAATAAATAGAACTTTGTGTCCTAGCTGTATGAGGAAGGAGAGGGAAAGTCCAAAGTAAGAAATAGACATAAGCTTCCTACATCAACAGTATATATAAATTAATAAAAAGATAGGGACACACCTATAGTCATTCTCTTTAAAAGCTTTTAACGTCTGCCAATTTTGACAAAGAAAGTGTACCCGCAGAAGGTTTGGAGATTTGCTTGGAGTTAGTGAGCACCCAAAAATAAATAGTACGTCTTTCTGCTGCGCGTTTACTTCTGCATTATTTTCAATATTGCCTTCCAGAGGGTTAGATAGAAATAAAAATAAAGGTATTACACCTTAATTTTATCTATCTATCTATCTATCTATACACATATATATCATACAATGGAAGAACATAGTGTGATTTCATTGTACATATATATAACTGCTGTATCCTTAAGTAGCAAAATGAAAACTCTTAAATATGAATAACTTTGCAGTACATGAGAACATATTTATATTGTTTTGGGCAAAGAAAAAAATACATTTCACAGACACTATGGAAACTGTAAGCTTTCTAATCTTCCTTTAGAGTAATTCAGTTGGGGGCAGGGCGAGGGAGGAATGAATAATAAAGCAATATATGTAAATATAGTATGCAATATCGGTTTATTGCAGTTTGCTTTCCATTTTGCAGTCACCGTTACTGATATGACCAATATATATTAGCTAGATAAAGTGTCACAGCAAAACTATTTTCTTTTAGTATTTGCTTCTGCTACTAATAGACTCTAAAGTAAAAATAAATAAAGCTAGTTTCTAAGCATTGACAGTATTTTAGATTCACATGAATCATAGAAAACACACTCCAGCATTACTGACAACTGACTTTAAACATATTTATTGGAAATTCTACATTAAAGGATTAGATGGTGATAATGGGGTTTTCATTGTACTATCTTAAAAAGGGCTGGTGGGTCTGCGTCTTCAGATGGCTTTAATAGATTCAATAGGCAGAATTTAAATTGTACGATCCAGTCTCCAGGATCAAGTCAAGAAACAGTAAATGAAGATAATCTTCCTGTAACTTACTCATTTGGTTTCCTTCCAGATTTACAAATTTGTGGAAGCTATGTTGTTCTAACTACGGAACTTTTCTTCCCAACTTTTCTTCCCTGGATGCACTTAAGTGTCTTTGAGGGAGTATTTTCTGGTGGTTAGAAGAGCCTGGTATGGGAAGCAGGATTCATAGGTTTTACTCTTGATTCTCACTGACTCAGTGAATGATCTTCAAGTCATTAGGAGAAAATTGAGACAGAGAGGCTCCGTTACATGAGTTTAGTAGTACCTGTTTCATCTGGGTGTTGAGGCTTAATATCTGTAATGGACGTATGTGGCACGTCTCATCCAAACATCTCAAATAACTTATTGTATATATTTTAGTATTCCTTTAAATTTGGATGGAGGTGCAGATGAAATGATAACAGCTGGGGATAGGTGTGGGTGAGGCTGGATCCAGCAAAAACTGGACTCAGCTTTCAAAGCAGTGCAAGTTCTAGAATACCAGACACTGGTTCTGTGGTAGACTGACATTTTTTCAAAAGAGAGGTTGTCTTTCTACGGAAGCCAGTGTCTTCCTTTTCAAAACTAGCTTCATTTTTCATTCATTAATTCCTGTGTATAAAAAACAGGAAGTTGCAGAACACTAATATGACATTGTTTGGTATCATAAACCCACAAAATCTAAACAATACTGAATTAATCTTCCTGTGGCAACAGTGATAAATGTTGACCTTGCCAAATATTAGGTCATGTTTCTCTGTGTAATATGTTTACTTAATGTAAGATCCTGTAACAGTGAATGCATTTAAGGAATTAAGCAAACTCTGAATTTTGTGGGTTTTGTGGCTTTGAGACTTCTGCCGTAGTGTCATATTAACTTAGCTTTTTGCATTAATGTGACTATATGTCCATACTTTAAGATTCACCAAATTTTAAACTTGTATTTACTGACACCATCTTTAACAAAGGGTATATTCTAATTTCTCTACGTAGGACTATATTTGTGTTTAAATGTTAAAATATGTAGGTTGGCTTTTACTCTTGTAGCAAGATCTTCTTTCCTATTTATAATTAACGCATGGAAACTTTAGGCTGTAATAATAGTCTTTACTGAATGAACCTTAAATGCTTTTAAAACCTGCTATTAAAATATTCTCCCATCTATGTGCCAAGCAGCAATTTCTTGCATTTGGAATAAACTCTATAATACCCTATGTTTGTCTATATTATAGAAAGAAATATTTTAAAAAAAGCTTTGCCTCCAGAAATCCTCTCCCAACCACAATATCAAAACATAGTGACGGCAAAGCATGCACTGAAAGATTTCAAATTGGAAGGGGCATGTTTTTAAAATGTTAAGCAAGGCATAAGCTGTACAATTCTTGTTGATTATAATAAGATTAGCATGACTGAAACTTTGCTCAGCCATTTGAAAATTTAGGGTTAGGGTTTGAAATTCTGAGCTAAATTTGTTAGTCTAACTTTAACTCAATCAGTGATGCCTAGGCTTAGAAAGGATCTGTAGACAATGGGCCTTCATTAAGTCTAGTTTGGGGGGAGGAGGGGGCGGAGAGGAAGCCATCATACCCTTTGCAAAAATGCAAAAGTCATAATTTTAGTTTAAAAGGAAAATAAAAAATATTGTGTATGATTATAGGTACTCGGGTATTATGATGATGGGTGGCAGTATAAAATCCTTAGATTTTCATGTGAAATTGCTTATCATGGGGAAATAATTCAGATTGACTTAATTCACAAAAAATGGAATCTGCCACTTGTCCATTCTTCTGTGGCAGGTTTGTTTTATATATAAAAACATTTTGAATGAATGACTTTTAAAACGTAGGCTTTAAGTTTTCATTTGCAGATCTGCCTTTCATTGTGGAGTCATTCAAACAGGTAGGGAGTAAGGAAATATCAAGCAGAACTTCTGTCTCGAGGATTTTTGTTCAGAGTCTTTCAGTGAGTCAGGTCTTGTGGAGCTGAAAGTAAAGAGAATGTTTTTTGTTCTTGTAAATTGTTTCCATAGCTACACCAGTTCAGGGAGCTTTCAATGGATGCTGATGCCTATTAACAGGTGTGAGTTGCAGTAAAAGCTTTAATTGTGAACTGACATAGATGAAGTGCAGAAATCCATTTTTACAGGTAGGAGAAATGTCTGTTTGGTTCATATGGTGATTCTTTGATTGCAGGCAATGGTGGCTTGTTATCCAGGCAATGGAACAGGATATGTGCGTCATGTTGATAATCCAAATGGAGACGGAAGATGTGTCACATGTATATATTATCTTAATAAAGACTGGGATGCCAAGGTATGTAGTTTCTCTTCCTATATGAGAGAAATTAACAAATTTTTTCCACTGTGTGTGTGTGTGTGTGTGTGTTTAGGATTCCTGCTCCTGGTCCTGAAGCTTTTCATTGAGCTCCATATCACTTACTTTATATTTTAATTTAAATAAAATAAGATAATTCCTTGTACACCTTGGTGAGGTGTACCAAATAGTAAGCATTATTGCTTCAGGGTTTTGAAGGATATTGATTGAACCTCCTGGAGTGGGAGGCTGGAAAGGGCTAATAAGCTTAATATGGTATATACTTTTTGTATGTCTTATTTGACATAAAATAAGCCAATTACACTAGTATCTGAGCACCCCAGATACCTAAAAATTATGATAAGCATATGTATGAATACACATTAATGCAGGGGTTCTCAAACTGGGGGTCGGGACCTCTCAGGGGGTCACAAGGTTATTACATGGGGGGTCGCGAGCTGTCAGCCTCCACCCCAAACCTGCTTTGCCTCCAGCATTTATAATGGTGTTAAATTAAAAACACTTTTTTAATATATTTATCAGGGGGTCACACTCAGAGGCTTGCTATGTGAAAGGGGTCACCAGTACGAAAGTTTGAGAACCAGTGCATTAATGTAATATAAACAGAACAAACCTCTTTCCCAATTGATATTAAATAAAAAGTAACTGAAGAGGGAATATATTAATGAGATTAGTATGAAAGTACAAATGAAAGATACTACATTTGCTTCAACTCTGTAGTGCGTGTGGGTTTTTAATTTTTTTTTTTTTTTTTAATTTTGAGTCAAGCTGGCGTTAAACAGTAGCCAACATCCATTCTGCCTGAAGGGAGAAGCTGGAGGTTAAGGAGTTGTTTTAAAAACATCAGTTGTACCATTTTAACTATATCAGTAGAGTTTAAAGCAATACAACCCCCTCTAGTGTGGACTCAATTATACCAGCATTAAGATGCTACATATACTCATACAGGAAGAGGAATAAGCTATACCGGTAAAGCACCTTTATAGTTGCATAACTGCAACCATTCTAGGGGGTTGTACCGGTGTAACTATTGTGTTGGGTTGTTTTAAATCACCGCCAATCAAAATAGTCATACCAGTACAAAAATAGCTTATAGACCAGGCCTAAGACTTAGAAAAGATCTTTTATGAGCTCCCCAAAAGTCTAATGTATTTTATGGCAGAATTAATAAATTCAGGTTCTGAAGGATGTCTGCCTTGACTGGAATCTTGTTGGCAGTATAAGATAATGTCTTCACTATATTGTTGATATACTGGCAAAGCCTTTGTGATATAAACTAGCCCACAGACTACTAAATGGGTACCATGGCTGTAGCGATCACTGTTCTGATCATTCTGTGTGCAGGATCTAATAGAAATCTCCATTTGGCTTTTAGCCAGTAGTTTTCTAGTTACTCTCTAGGATTTGGGGCTTGACTAACATGTCTAAATGCAGTTAACACTATGGAAGTGTTGGTAGCTAATCCAGGTTCAGTACAGCTGAACAAGATATGCAGAGCTATAACATGAATTCAGACCCTGACAAAGATTGCATTGCCGAGGGACTAAGGAGCAATCAGTTATGCAGAGATTATTCCCTATTATTATGTACAGAAGGAAAGCTCACTCATGATTGTCTGAAAAGTCATGTGATTTATCAATACATTTCTGTTGCTTAGCACCTTAAAAGTGAGAGAACTGAAATGGTGAGGAATATTAACCAATCTGATCTCATCTGCAAATCCCTGCGCTTAATTGGCCACAGCTGAATTCAGTGATGATGATTTTCATGTTCAAAGGTTTTCATGACACTGTCTACTTCACTCTACAGCCCTGTGGGGTAGATGGTATACTTGTGTACAATTTGAAGATCTGAAAACTGAGTTGGAGTGAGTGTAAGTAACCAGGTCAGGGGGAGCCCACAAAGCCTGCACCTCTGACCCCTCTATGCAAAATGGTAAACCGCTTTCATTTAAAAAGTAAGTTACTAGCCCATTCTGGCATGGCTGCATCCTTCAAACTGTAAAGAGATTGGTAGGGCTGAACATTTTGATGATTTTTCCTTTAAAAATCGTGGTTTACTCAAGGGTCTTAGCAGCAGCTGCCCAGACTGGCATTTGGAGCACTGATGACTTTAATTTTATTGGGGGGGGGGGTTTATGCCACAGAGAAGGGGCAAAGATTAGCTCATGGCTTTGAGGAGGCTTTCACTAGGTGTGGTGAGTTCTTTCCTGTTCACTGATTAAACTACCTGTAGCTGACCTGCCTCGCCTGAATTACCAGTATGATTTCTGGCCCCAAGGAGAAGCACAAATTGGTGGAGGAGCAGAATAGAGCCAGTCCACCCCATATCCTCAACAGTAGCAGCAGCCTTCCTAGGAGAGGGGTGAACGGATTACAGGAATGAAGAATGGGCAGACTCTTGTGACGTAGAAGGGAGGCATCATTGGGTGGAGAAGGGACCGAAGGAGGGGGGAAAAAAAGAACCATAGCCTCCCCATAATCAACAAACTACTGTCTTCCTCTGGAGAAAATGAAGGCCCATTGAAAACAATGTCAAAGTTGTTCTAGAGATGCCACGATAGCGTATATACTAAAGTACTAGAATGGCTATGTATTGCTAAAAAACTAGGGATATGATACCCTCAGAGCAACCGGCTGGAGGGAGGCGCAATGTGACCAAAGACGACCAGGATCTTTAGAAATATATTCATTGTGAGTAACTCTCTCCTTTTTCTGATGTTGGTATTCTGTAGATATGCATACTCACCCACCTATTTAAGAGCTCCAAGTTTGGAAGGGCTTGAAATAAGTGGACAGTGACATGGCACCCAAAGAACAATGATTCCCCAAAAGCTTAAAAAAAGAGTTGTCAACTTTTTCTTATTTTAAATTACAGCTTCATGATTTTTTAAACGTATCATTAGCAAATCAATAATCGCCCTTGGAGAGAGCGAAACCTAGTGGGACTCAGAATTAGAACTCTGCTATTCTGGGCTGTGTTGATTTTGCTTTGTGGTTTCGGTCACCAACTTAACATCTGTCTCACTTCCTCAAATGGTAATAACAAAAAACCCTTTTATTGTAAAACAGGGGTTGAGAGTTGCTATTTGTAAAGCACCTTGAAATCACTGGATGAAAAGTAAATAAATATTTAAGACTGTTTTTTTTTTAAATCACTTAGGTAAGTGGAGGTATTCTTCGAATATTCCCAGAAGGCAAAGCTCAATTTGCTGATATTGAACCCAAATTTGATAGACTGCTGTTTTTCTGGTCTGACCGCCGCAACCCTCATGAAGTGCAGCCAGCATTTGCTACAAGGTAAGATGAATGAGATATAAGAATGTATTTCATAAAGCTTCTGTTAGAGGTAGAAGAACATATCATGACAAACTAAGAGCAAGGAGGAAATTTTAATATAGTATGGCCTGAAACAGCCCATTTCTTGTACAATTTGAGGCTCCTTTGCAAATATACTACTGATGCTTGATGTCAGAGTGCCATCGTACTGTAGTCTTCCTATGCAATTTCTCCTCTTTCTAGAAAATCTAGTTCTGGGTACAATTTTGGATATTCAGAAAATCCTTTTTGGTACACAAATACTCAAAACAGGACACCACTGGTAAATTTTGATTTCACAAAGCTATATCAGTCTCATAAAGGGCCTGATACAGAGCTCATTGTTAGGGCCCTACCAAATTCACTGTCCATTTTAGTCAATTTCATGGTCATGGGATTTAAAAAAGTAAATGTAATGGTTTCAGATGTTTACATCTGAACTTTCACAGTGGTGTAACTGTGTAGGTCCTGACCCAAAAGGGGGTGTCGTGGGGAGGGGGGGCGCAAGGCTATTGTAAGGGGTCGTGGGATTGCCACCCTTACTTCTGTGCTGCTGCTGGGGTGCTGCCTGGAGAGCTGGGCAGCCGGAGAGCAGCAGCTGCTGGCTGGGCACCCAGCTCTAAAGCCAGCAGAACTGAGGGTCACAGAGTATGTGGGGGTGCTTTACCATATGTCTGGGTTTTCCTGGCAGCCTCGTGCCCAGGACAGACAGCTGGAGCTGCAGCCTTTGGGTCGGGGGCTGACAGCCAACCTCACTTCCGTGCTGCCTTCAGAGCTGGGCACCCAGCCAGCAGCCACAGAGCTTCCTGCAGCTGGGGGAGGTTCCTGGAGGTGGGTCTGACTCAGCTCCAGGAGCAGCTCCTGCAGGGGAAGAGGAAGTCCCGTCCCTCCCTAGCCCAGGCCAGGACTAGCAGATGGAGGCTGGTGCACAATATGAGTCCCTAGCTGGGGTGCCCCCAGCCCTGCCCCTCCCCTATAATAGCCAGATTTCACAGTCCGTGACGTGTTTTTCACGGCCGTTAATTTGGTAGGGTCCTACTCATAGTCAGTGATGTCTTCTCACTGATTACAACTGGCTTTTTATTAGGCCTATATTGTATTAATTTTCCGCCTTGCTCCTAGTTAGACATGATGTGTTTAAGATTGGCTAGCCATAGCAATTTTCTTTGCCGTTCTTTTAATTTGGAGAGGTTACTGTCTTTTTTTTATTTTAAAATTTCCTTCGTTTTCCCCTGCCAGTTTTACACCACAAAAGTGGCTGTGGCTGGGGAAAGGATGGGGTGCTCCTCTGTACTCCGCTCTCTCTATTACATGGATAGGGAGTACTATGTTGCTCCTTGTCTGAATCGCAAACAGAACTTCGCTCTCGCCAATGTGCTACTAATTCTACGGCAGAGTGGTAATGGTGGTGAACATATCTGCAGTCACTGCCAAACCTGTGTCTCCAATGTGGCATTACCAGATGCTATCTGCCAATCCACTGGGGTGGTGACTTTAACTACTAAATCATTGTAATTATTAATTCTGTAGAATCCACATTTCGTGTTGCACATAACATTTTGATATGTCAAGATGTAAAAGCTGGGATGCTAGTAGTGACACCCATACTTAATGTTGCCCAGCATTTTAATTTTAAGTCCTTGCTCTTTGCATAAAGGATAATTAACTTGAGCCAAAATGTTTCAGGCTTTTTTGAGGACAAGGATCATAGGTAGAAAATGTGTTTTCCTGTTTTTAAATTCTTGCTATCTTTTTTTTGAGTGGCTATAGTCAAAACTGCTGGGAGCAGAAAGTTGAAATTAGGTAGGAGGGGGGGAAAAAGATGAAATAGCCCTCATTGAGCCTTTTGACTGTTTTGGTTACATTGATTTGGTGAGGCAGTGTGGCCTAAAGGATACAATAGTGGGCTGGGAGTCAGGAGATGTCAGTTCTGTTCCTGGCTCTGCCACTGGCCTGCTGGGTGACCTTGGGCAGATCACTTCTGTGCATCAGTTTCCTCATCTGCAAAATGGGGTAATGATATTGTCCTTTGTAAAGTGCTTTGAGATTCTATTGATGAAAAGCTCCTTATAAAAGCTAGATGATGTTTATTACATACTATTTGGCAGTGTTTAGGATTATCCCACTTTGGGTGTGCAAGTAATCAGAACAAAAGCACTTTTTAAAGCAACACCCCAAAGGAATGTAGGTATATGTGTGTCAGACTAACTTGGATGCGCAGTGCATGTGTTTGGTCTTGTAGGGAGTGCATTGGATGAATTGCATTGTAAGACCAACACCTCACTCAGTATGCACCTTCTAAGGTGTGCACTCGAGCAAGATGCACATCAGGTGAAGTGTGTGAGGAGGAGGAGCCCTTGGCAGATTTACTGTGCACCTTGCACAGAACAGGGCATTCTGGTGGTAACTAGCCAAATAGGAAAATTCCAGACTATGAAATTTCTTATATTGGGGAAAAAATGGGGGCAGGGAGAGGGGGAAAGTCCATTTAAAAAAAAAAAAAAAAAAAAGTCTAAACCTGTTAAGAGAGTGAATATTCTGATTGCACAGTTAAGTACTCAAAAGTTAGGAAATATCAAGGTCAATGTTACCCATTATTACTCGTGGCAGCAAAGGTTACTGTATTTCAACTCTAGAACAAGAATGATGAAAGTCTAATGACATTGCTGCTACTCCCTAAAAATCTATTTTGTGGAGAATCTCGCATCCAGAACCAAGTACCTGGATCATACAGAAAATATAATTTTATCTTATGTAATCAGATGTGTCTGGTTTTTATGTGAAGTGTGGAGTAGAAAAAAATTCTAACACAAAAATTTGCTCACAATTTATCTGGACCTGATTTTAACTTTGATTTTCCACTATACTTAAGCTGTGGTGCATAGTAAAGGGGAATTCTGCTTAACATCATTTTGAGACTTTGGACTTCAAACTATTTGCTACTTCTAATACTTTAAATAAATCAATGTATATTTAAACATTAAATTTTCAAGTCAAGCAGAAATACTCTGGCTGTATTTTGTTTGTCTGAAAGAAAACCTTAGTGACTAATGCAAGCAACAGGAATTAGATAATTCATGTTTCTCTACATGCTAAGAGTGTAAACTAGAAGCATAAATAGCTTCCATTTATGGAACACTTTTTTTAATCTGAGTCTTAAAGCAATCTACATATTTAAATGTACAGAAGTCAGCTGCTCCTGGTTGAAGCATGTTATTGTTTAACAATGTACAGCAACACTACACAACAGCGTAGGACAGGCAGCTTGTTGAAAATTCATGGGTTTTTGATTAGGCAGAATGTAATAACCTTTATGCTCTAGCCTATTTAGTTCAACACCCCACTTCCTTTGCAAAATGTACCATGGGATTTTTAAATACGTGTGTGCAGGACCTCCTCTTTATTCTGTCTTGTTTTAAACATTGTATTTCCAAAGGCACAATACCCCCGGAAGCTTTGTTGGGGCATTGGTTCAGTACTGATTCAGATGGAAGGGTGCCACTTACTGAAACTACTAAAATATTTCTGAAGTGCCTATCATGCACTATAGAATGCTGGTCGATCTGTCTGGAAGGGATAATTACTTCTCCCTCCCAGTGAATGATCAGCATGACTTCCTGCAGCATGATGCTACCTTGAACCTGCTTAATTTATGAAATGTGAGACCACAACCTAAGATGGTCTGGCTGCAGACTATACAATACAGTTTCTTGAATGTGATTTGGGTAATAATTTTATAGCATTTACTGGAAAATGCAGATTCATAGCATCAATGGCAAACCCACTTTGTCTTTTCAAATAACAATTTCCTTCATATAAATGATATTAAAATAGTAGAAATTAACAGAAAATCTTCTCCCCCCATTCCCCCAATCCTACTCTATCAAATGTACTGAAAAAAACTAACAATTAAATGGGTTGTATTATGTAAATAAACATCACTCTTTGTTTTCCAGGAATTCATTTGTTGTATTTTCATCCATTTTATAGGTACGCAATAACAGTGTGGTATTTTGATGCAGATGAAAGAGCACGAGCTAAAGTAAAATATCTAACTGGTAATTAATCACTTTTGTTTATTATATATATATTCTTGGTTTTCTGGGGAAAAAATCTAAATAGTCTTAACACCAGCCTCCAAGAGGGTGCTACTTTGTAACAAGAGAGGGTTAACATGACTTGTGTAGTCATGTTTTAGAAGAAAGGTTGTCAAATGGTTAGGGCTGTAGGTAGCCTGTAACTTGGGAGATCCAAATTCAGTTCCCTGCTCTGCCAAATGCTTTCTGCATGACCTTGGGCAAGTCACTTAGCCTCTGTGTGTCTGTTCCTGGTCTGTAAAACTGGGATATTACTTCTCCCCATCCCTAATACCTAGGATAAATACATTGGAGAGTAATGGGGGCCATGCAAGTACCTAAAATAGAAGATAATTTTAACAATTGGACAGGACTTGATAAATCAGCTTGAATGGAGTGTGTGTATTGAAAAGCAAAGAAAGCTAAAACTGAATATCTGGAATAAAAGAATTGAGAATGTATTCATTTACAAATGTTGATTTTTGTGATAGTCGCTTCTTCTGCAAGGCTGCCCTAAGCACACTTAGCTAAAATCTGCCTTCCTCTTGTGGATTGCCCTTCAAGAGGAAGTTGATTTAATTTTCCTGTGCAAATAAGCAAGCTTTATCAGAATGAGCAGCTTAGTTCTGCTGGTCCTACATGAAATTAATGTGAAGTAGTTGATGGCATTGGCAGTAAAGGTCAATTTAAATATTTTTGCATATATAGTTATAGGGCCAGATTCCCAGCTGCTGGGAATTAGAATAGCACTAATGAAGTCAGTGGCTCTGTAGTGACTTTCACCACCTTGAGAATCTGGTTCTAATCTGACTTCCTCTGAGTCAATGAGGGTTTTGACTCTGATTTAAATGGGAGCCAAATGTGGGAGCAGATGCACACACTGCTTACGATTCCTATTTTCCCTGGTACAGTTGATGACATCACTGACTACTAAAGCAGTATGTGGAATGTAGCTCTTTCTCTGCTTTAGGTGTCAGTTTTCCAAGGAGTGCAGAAATCTGAGCAGTTCAACTCTGGTCTTGGTAGATGATGGGTCTTTCTTTTGGTTTACCATTGATCTGTATAGATTTAAAAATTACAAAACTAAATACTTGATTTCTGTTAATGATTTGGAGACTTAAACAGTTCTATTTTACTTTAAAGTATTACAGTTCACTTCTAACGAAAAGGGCAGGAAAGATGGCAATTTAGGATATACCTCAGATAGGATGTTCTATATTAAAAAGGATAAAGATTTAACAAACTCTTCTCTTCAGTAATTCTCTTCACAAAAGTAAAATGATGATGGACCAAATTCTGAGGTTCACTTGACTTCTTTGCGAGTTTGCCTGTGTAAGGACTGAGCCCTACACTTTCAAAATGGACTGTCTGAAGTTAGGCTCTTAACTCCGTATTTGAACAGCTAAACAAATGACTCGATTTTCAGCCATAATTCAGTCAATTGACACCTAGGATCCAAACTTTAAGCACCAAAGTTTGAAAATTTTCTCCTGAATATAAAAGTAGCTGCTCAGAATTTGGCCCATAAGGAGGTAACAAGTATATGAATTTGTATTTTATTTTCTGAAGCGTGTTGAACACCATTTGAAAATACCTATTTTGCATGGTACCAAACTTTCAACAGGAAGGCATAGAAGTGGCACAGTAGTTTTATTATAGCACACTCTTTAGCAAATGCTTAAACATTATGCTGATGTATTTTTTTTATTTTTCTGCAGGTGAAAAAGGTGTGAGGGTTGAACTCAATAAACCTTCTGACTCAATTGGGAAAGACGTTTTATAAAGGATTTCATCTAGCAACTCTCCTTGCTACTTCCCCCAGTAAACTATTAACTTTTGAATGTGAATAATGGGATAAAGAAAAATTGACAAGAAATCAACGTTTTAATAAGGAAACAAACACAGCGTTTCAATGTTGCATCAAACAGAAGATTTTGACTGCTGAACCATTGTGCTATGTGACTGTGACTCCAGACCTGTGACTGCTTATGTAAAGAAGATAAGCAATCAGTAAGAAATAGCGTACACATATGGACATGAAATAAGTGCCCTACATAGAATTTTTCCATTCTTATATTTTGCCAGACCTGTCATCCAATTCATCTCTCCCTTTTTTTATATGGTAAAATTTGGATTTGGGGTAATTTTTGTATGACCAGGTACAATTTATCAAAATTGAGTAAAAAAATACAGTATTCTCCAAAATATCATTGATCTATTTTTGTAAAACTGTTCATACTGTTCTCTGCCATGAAAGACCTAATTTAATATAAGAATTGCCAGTAACTGATGATCACTTTAATTTTCTTTACATCTAAAGTCAGAAAAGGAGCACTTTAATTACCAGCTAAAAACCTGATTGTTTTATATTCATATCTCACACTAATTTGAACTTTTAAAGATTGCTGCTGTATTGTTTTTGACTATGTCCTTTTTGAAACTTAACAGAAACAAATCACTATCTTACTATCAGCAACTTCTAATTCATGGTGTTGTATGTTGAATCCACAGAGGGTAAGGATATTAAAAAAAAAAAAAAAAAAAAAAAAGATATAAAGTGACTGGCACTAAGTGAACTTGACACTATCCATGTAGGTGGCTTTGGGGACCTGGTAAATACCGTCAAGTTCCTAGGATACATAAGGGCTTTCCTAGGCTTTTATAGGTACCCAGAACCTCCTCCCTATGTATTTGACAGGAGAATTCCACCTTTTTCTTCCTTTCTGAAAGTTGTTCTTTTACTGTACATAAGTTAATAGAATGTTGAAATTCACAAACTTTGTGTTCTTTCTGAATATTGGTGTCCCGTCTGATCTGCAGGCTGGCTCCTTGGTCTATTATATAGTATCAAGGGAACATTCAATACATTGAGGCTGAAGTGCATCACTACAGGCTTCATGTGTAATACATTTTCAGATTGTCACTCTGCTGAAGGATTTCCCCAAAAAGGCACTGGCCTTTGATCAGTCCTGAGTATTTAGCGCAAAAAAATTACTTTATTTTTACACTTTCATTTTTTTTAAAGGAAAAACGGACTTTACAGAATAAAGATGAGGCATCCAAAAGCTTTGAAATTCTGTTACTTAAGAGATGGATGCTCTAGTCTTGAGCTTTAAAGTTTGAGAGAACAAAGAAAATCCTAAAAGGCAGCATCCATATTTACAAATGTCTTTGGTATTTGAGCTCACCCCTTTCCATTTTTCTATCTGTCCTTGATTTCCTTACATAGCCAAAACAATGTGAGTGTACAGAAATATTTCTGTATATAATATTACAACTTTCAACAATTTTAGCATCTGTATAGTTTGTATTCAATCAGACCTTTTCTATGGAAAGCTCAGTAATTTTTATTAAAAAGATTACTATTCATGTAAAACATGAAAAAACAACAACAACCCAACAACCCTTATTTTATTTAGTGACAAACTGACCGGTATGTGTGTGCGGGGGGAGGGGGGCAGGGGGAAACTCATTATTGTGATACAATGGAGGAGACCTTATGGAAAAACTCTCATTTTGTTCAGACCTTAATTAGTTCTCACTCTTTACAGCTTAGTTTCTCTTTCCTCCCTTCCCAGAAAATCAGACAAGACACCTCTACTGTAAGTGCCTCTGCCAGCCTGACCAAGGAGTGTAAATCTTCATTACGGTCTGGTCTGCAGTGCAGTGCATTGCATTAGGCCAGCTTTAACAAAACAAACACACAAAAAAGCCACCACTTTTAATTTTATCTGCTTTTGTATTATTTTAATGGAGATTTGATTGGTTTTGTTTCAAAAATATACAGCATAAACCTTTCAGTTTTGTTCCAGTCCCTCTGTAATTCAAACTTCTATTGCTGCAGGTATGCAAAGTATCAAATTCTAATCACTGTATAGGTTTCTGCTTGCCAGACAGGTTAAAAAAAGTGCTTAATTTTTTGCTTCATCATTTCTTGTCAATCATTACAAAAGGGTCAACAAATCAGAGCAGCCATTTCTTTAACAGTATCCTTTTAGAATCTGTTCATTTCATGTCAGTTGAAATCTTCAATCTTGAGCGTCACAAAGCAGGTCCCTGTTTAAAACTATTTTTTAAACTGTCTTATGACCTGTATGTGTTTAGTCCTGGTTAAAGATAAAGCTTCATAATACTATTTTTATTCATGACATTAGCCAGCTGTAAAACACAAGACCTTTTTCTATAACAGGCAAAGAAATTCAGGATTCATTTACAGATTGCCTATAAAGTCATGTAATTTGAAAAGCAGTGTTCATTATAAAGAGCTCTCAAGTTGCTTGTAAAGCTAATCTAATTAAAAAGATGTATAAAGGTTCTTGGAAACAACGTGGTGGTTATTTGTAATTATGTAACTTTTTAAAGCCTACTCCGCAGCAACTAATTTATAATCTGATAAAATAGGGGGGGGGTGTCTGTTTTTAGCATTCAGTGACACTACAGCTACAGTCAAGGGTCTGCCATTTGTTTCCTTGATAAACTCTGTTTTTAATTATCCAGATATGTGTGGGTTTTTTAATTGAGAGGAGGATGAGAAAAAATTGGTGTCAATTTTTAGATTAGTGGGTGAGCTGTATTGATGCAAATCATGTTTTACACCAGTGCAATGTGTCTACACAGGGTGGTTGGTTTGTATTAGTTTAGCTACGCTGGTGGGGGAAAGAAAGCCCAACCCTGAATTTTGACCCTTGAGGACAGCAGTAGCCTGGTACAGTGTGAGCCAGGCTTCCTGCTACATGTTGTTCACCAATCCATGCAGGTTATAAATGCTGTTCTCCAAGCCTTCTAGTCAGTCCTTTCCTGGCCACTGTTTGGTGAACAGGTTTCTGTTTGCGCTTCTGCATCACTCCAGCTCTTAAAAACTCTCTTAAATGTACTAGTCTTCCTTGCAGTTGGTTCAGTAACAGTGCCCTGATTTTCTAGGCCTATCAGCCTCTGTTCGGTTTGTACTGCTCCAGTACCTGGGTTTTTTGGTACTTTGGCACATCCGTGGTATTTCTGGCACTTGGACTCAATCTTGCCCTGTTCCATTTTCTTTTATCAATTCATCGATGGCTACGTTAAAGCACTTTTTCAGCAGGCCACCTCAGTGCTTTGTGGTCTGCTCGGTAGTTCAGTGCTAGGTAACTTGTTCTTTGTGTGATCTTTCTATCAGATATGTCTAATTCGGAAAAAGGCCTCTTGGCAGCTTCAGATCATGTCTGTGATGGACTGACATATTTATTGTAGAGTCGACCATGATGTGCAGTGGTATCAGATTTGCCATCGATGTCACACAATAGACTAAAGAAAGGTGAGAAGTGTCTCTGAACGCTTGGAAGGAAGATACCTGTAAGCCTGGTAGCCGACCGGCTCAGAGTGCTTTCAAGCAGAAATACTAGAAACAGAAGCCTGAGGCAGTCAAGACTTCGGGTTACCGTAATTTAGTCCAGGGACTGGGAAGTGAAATGACCATGTTTGCATGCGCACACATCTCTTGAGAGTCACATTAGTGTCTTGAAACCAGGCTAAAACAAAAATTACATTTTAACAATCTATTCAAACATAAACAATTGCAAAAAACAGCAAAGATTGCTAATGGACTATAATACTAACCACAAAACCCAGGCAGTATGGTTTAAAGCAATATCCGTGTACGTGGCCTTCTCACATACACAGCTGCAGACACACTCAAACACATTGTCAATTCCCCTAGCAAATCAGGCACTGAGGCAACCAGACAACCTTAACGCTGCCCTGTATTTTATGCCACTGTTCCAAGGGGATTAATCATTAGTTTCCATTTTCCGAAGGTTCCCATAGGAGTCTTAACTAGTATTTTGCAATACACCTCTACCTCGAGATAACACTGTCCTCGGGAGCCAAAAAATCTTACCGTGTTATAGGTGAAACTGCGTTATATTGAACTTGCTTTGATCCACAGGAGTGCGCAGCCCCGCCCCCCCGGAGCACTGCTTTACCGCGTTGTATCCGAATTCGTGTTATATCGGGTCGCGTTATATCGAGGTAGCGGTGTATTAGAATTGCGGGCTATATAATTCAGGACCAAAACTTCAGACACATGGAGTCTTGTTCTGATGTACCAAACAATGAAACATTATTCTTTTTTGTATTTGTACAGAAAGTAAACATGTAACATTATACAAAAATGGAGTCTCAGAACCAAAACAAAAAATTGTCTTATGTTTGCACAATGAAACAAACTAGTCAGTTGGGTGGGGGGAGTGGTTAGTTTGTTTTGTAGGTAGGCACTCACTAATACCTTTTGTCTGAACTAATTTTCTGATGGTGTTAATATTTCTAGTGAAATCATGGTGCTGATTGGGATCTGTTGTCTGGCTTTAGTTCTACAAATTTGCATAGTTTTTGCTGGTATTAAAATTTCTATTTTAATAGAATATAGATTACTTCCTACCACTTTTGCTTAACCCAAAAGACATATAATGAAAACAACTTCTGTACAAAGAATCCATGTGAGGAAAAACAGTTCAGTGCTATAAAGTGGTAATAGTTAGAAAAACAGCTATTAGAAATGAGGTAGCCATTTATCTGATTAAGTTAATGAAGACATTATTGGGACTTTCGTCTACCATCTGCACTTGGTCCTGTGTGTTGGTCATGAACCTCAGAGGGTGAAGAGCCCAGGTGACCTAACAGTGTGTCTTGCTTACATTGACATGGCTTTACCTTCTACAGCAGTGGTGGGCAACCTGCGGCCCATGTCAGAGTAATCCTCTGGCAGACTGCGAGGCAGTTTGTTTACATTGACTGTCTGCAGGCATGGCCGCCTACAGCACCAAGTGGCCGCGGTTCGCCGTTCCTGACCAATGGGAGCTGCAGGCCACAGGGAGGTGCTGGCCGCCGCTTCCCGCAGCTCCCGTTGGCCGGGAATGGCAAACTGCTGCCACTGGGAGCTGTGGGCGGCCGTGCCTGCGGACGGTCGCTGTAAACAAATTGGCTTTCGGCCCGCCAGTGGATTACCCTGATGGGCCGCAGGTTGCCCACCACTGTTCTAAAGTGTATCTTATAGTAATGTCTTCATTTCTATATAATTCAGCCTTGCAAAATTCCAGTGTCCCCCAGCTCAGTAGGAGATTTTCAAGAGACTTACAAGTGCCATTAACTACTGCAGAATCTCAGCTGCCATTAAAAAAAAATTTTTCCCCCTAGTCCTTGTGAAGAAAACTTTAAATGTGAACTGCTACTGCAACCACCATAGTCACTGTAGAGGGAGCTCTGTTCACTCTGCACTGGGTTCTTCTGAACCTTCTGTGAGCTTGGCTTCCCTAGGCCCATGCAATGGGAAAGTGAGTATTGTTACTACCATTAATATTGGTGTCCTCTGGTATGCAATACTATCATGGTTAATAGCAATGTTGCGTTGGAAGGGTTACACAGCACTTACAAATATCCATGTACACTTGCAGTCACTATAAACCAATCTTCAAAAATCCTGAAGTAGGAGTAAAAGCAAGTATCTGATCCAAATCATTTAATGTGTACAAGAAAGCCAAGTTAAAAAAGGGACGTATAGCTGCTTTCCACACCTATTCTTTAAAAAAAAAAAAATCTACGTGCCCACCCTTACCATGAAGAGAACAATCTCCTTTTTCCCCATTCAAACACACATTCATGGACAAATGGACTGATTGTCTCTGTAACACATTCACACTTCTCTTGCACATATGCACAGTGCAGATGGACTCTCACAAGCATACACCTGGACTCTCATGCCCTTCTCCTTGTATATTCTCACCCCTCATGGAGAGACCTGCTTTTATTCACATTTCATACTAAACTCATTCACACACATTTCATGCCAGTCTTTCTCTCATCTGTCTTGTGCACCAACCCCCACTTGGCCTCATTCAGTTCTCAACCCCACTCAGCTTCACTCCGTTCTCAACCCCACTCATCCCCCCCACTGTTCACACCCCAACTCCACCACCTCTTCATTCACTTACTCTTCACCTTGACATGAGTTCTCTGCATGCCTCCAAATTCATCAGCTCTTTCCCCCAAATTAGTCAACTATCTTCTCTTCTGATTTGATTCTTCTCTCTCTTCACCCAATAAATTTATCACTTTCCTTCCTCCTCCCCCATCTTCCCCTCCTCCCCCCAAAAGACCCCTATTATCTCTCAACAGTGTCTCTTCAGAGCTGCAGCAGGTGCCCTCAGGTCTCGTTGGGTTTCAGGTCTACTAACCTCTCCTAGCTGGCTGGTGACTAACCTCTCCTAGTGGCTCTGCTTAGAGCCATCTTTTAGTCCCGGCTTGTGGGGCTGGGAATTCTGGAGTCTCTTGCTTAAGGAGGGGCCAATAGAAGTCCTGGGATCTTTGTCCACTACCTAGAATAAGGTGCTGGGTAAATTCTGCTGTGCTAGGTTTGGAGATGGCTGCAAAGATGAGCAGGAGTGCTCTGGCATTAGCTTCACCTGACTGGAATGAGGGAGAGGCAGGCAATGGACTGTTACAGTAATGCTTGAGCCACAACTGATAGGCCCCATTATACTAGGCACTGTACAAATACCTAGAGAGAGATTATAATCTAAATAGGTGACAGAATGGGAGAAAGGAAGTGGTAGTAACCCCATTTTACAGATGGACTAAATAAGTGACTTGCCCCACGTCACAGGAAATCTGCAGTGGAGCTGGTAATTGAACCCATTTCTCCAGTCCAATGCCTTAACCCAAGACCGTCCTTCCTTTCAAGTAGCATGTGAGCTGAGAAACTGAGATCTAGCTCTGTTCCCCCAAAGTTCAGGATCTGGATCCAGTGTCCCTTCTGGACCTGTCTATAAATGTCACTGCTGTTGGTTAGAGTCAGGTGTGATTTCATTTCTGTGCTAATTTTTGATAGTAGTGTAGGCAGCAAGCTGTCTGCTTGCTTTTAAATAGAAATACATCCAACATAATTAAAATACAAAGATCTGACTTCCATCCACAAAAGCAAGAAAATGCAAATAAAGCTCATACAAGTCCAGGGGAGAAACAAGGATGTTTTTCTTTATCATATTCACTTATGCCTCAGCAAAGGCTACCCAAAGTGTCTATTGGATGTAGAATACTTAGAAAATATTTCTGTTTTTGCCAAGTCCTACAGTGAGACAAGGGAACTGGGTCCCTCTGGTGGTTGTGTTTAAAATAAGTATATCCTTTTTTTTTTTTTTTTTTTTAAGTATTTTACATTTCCTACTGTTCTCTATTAAAAATGTCTTGGAGTAATGAAAAGGAGGGAAAAAGTCAAATTCTTCTATGTATTTTAATCCATGAAGGGTGGTCTAAGGCCTGGTTTACACTAGGAAAGCTATACTGCTCAGTTGGAGTGTGGAAATTTTTTTTTAACCGATATAGTAATAACAATATAAGCACTGGTCTAGATAAATGTATACCTCTATAAAAGCTACCTTACACCCATATAGCTTATTTTGCTTCTCAAACCATAATAAGCTATACCACTAAAGCACTTTTCCATACCAGTATAACTGCACCCACTCTATGGGGCTTTTAACTACATTGGTAGAGATAGAGCAGACAAGCACTTAGTCTGAGAAACCTTAATGTAGATAATAACTTGGCTCGCTGTTTCTTCGATGCTGCCTAGAATGCTTTTCATGCTGCTTGGAAGAGCCTCCTGGCCATCAAGCATTTTTCCTTCCTTTCATCCTCTTATTAAAGCCTCCTTCTTCTCTAAAGCCTCCTTATGTGATCTCATCAGATCTGCTGTCTTATCCTTGAAGCGTTATCCCCTGGATTGTCTATCCAGCAATCTACCTCTCCAGGCTCTTAGGCCTTGGCTACACTGGCGTTGTGAAGCGCTGCAACTTGCTGCGCTCAGGGGTGTGAAAATGCCCCCCCCCCCCCCGAGCGCAGCGAGTGCAGCGCTGTAAAGCGCCAGTGTAATCAGCGCCTGCAGCGCTGCACGCTCGCTCGCAGCGCTGCAAGCTACGCCCCTCGGAGAGGTGACAGCACTGTGAATTCCCAAGTGTAGCCAAGGCCTTATACTACACCCCTTGTTGTGCTATCCAAGGCCTTGGCTACACTTGCCGATGTACAGCGCTGTGAGTTAAACCTGACTTCGTGCAGCTGAGTAGGGAAAGCGCTGCACTCTGTCCGCGCTGCACTCTGTCCACACTGACAGCTGCCCAGCGCACTGTCGTGGCCACATTTGCGGCAATTGCAGCGCTGTTGGGAGTGGTGCATTATGGGCAGCTATCCCACAGAGCACCTTTTCCCATTCTGGCGCCGTGGATTGTGGGAAGGGGGCGTGGGTGCGAGGGATTCTGGGTCCTGTCCCAATGCCCCATGATGCATCGCTTCGCATCCCAGAAATCCCTTTGTTTCCTTCCACCTTTGGCACCATCTTTCAACGGTTTCAGAGTGCAGCGCGATCTGTCTGCGGGAAATGGAGTCCGAACTGCTGAGGCGTATGCTGACGAGTCTCGCCAGCACGTCACGTTTGGCTGTCGAACTATTCCTTAAGATCCAAAGTGACAGTGAGAGTGAGGGTGAGGAGTCCGACGATGCTATCGAGCCGCGTAACGCGTACGATATGAAATTGCTTGTGGCATTCACGGACATACTCAGCACCGTGGAACGCCGCTTTTGGGCTCGGGAAACAAGCACTGAGTGGTGGGATCACATCGTCATGGAAGTCTGGGATGACGAGCAGTGGCTGCAGAACTTTCGGATGAGAAAAGCCACTTTCATGGGACTGTGTGAGGAGCTCGCCCCCACCCTGCGGCGCAAGGACACGAGATTGAGAGCTGCCCTGCCAGTGGAGAAGCGGGTGGCTATTGCAATCTGGAAGCTGGCAACTCCAGACAGCTACCGGTCGGTCGCAAACCAGTTTGGAGTGGGAAAGTCGACCGTTGGAATCGTGTTGATGCAAGTTTGCAAGGCCATTAATCGCATCCTACTCAGAAGAACCGTGACTCTGGGTAACGTGCAGGAAATAGTGGATGGCTTTGCACAAATGGGGTTCCCTAACTGTGGAGGGGCGATAGATGGGACGCACATTCCTATTCTGGCACCACCCCACCTAGGATCCGAGTACGTTAATCGGAAGGGGTATTTCTCTATGGTTCTCCAGGCGCTTGTGGATCACCGTGGGCGTTTCATTGACATTAACACAGGCTGGCCCGGAAAGGTGCATGACGCACGCATCTTTCGGAACACTTGGCTGTTCAGGAAGATGCAGGCCGGGACTTTTTTCCCAGAGCGGAAGATCATGGTAGGGGAAGTTGAAATGCCCATTGTGATCCTTGGAGATCCCGCTTACCCGTTAATGCCGTGGCTCATGAAACCCTACACAGGGAGACTTGACAGCAGCAAGGAACGGTTCAACTACTGGCTGAGCCGGTGCCGAATGACTGTGGAGTGTGCCTTTGGCCGTTTAAAGGGCCGCTGGCGCTCTCTGTATGGGAAGCTGGACTTGGCTGAAAACAGCATTCCCGCGGTTATATCTGCGTGCTGTGCCCTCCATAATATTTGTGAAGGGAAGGGTGAAAGCTTCACTCAGGCATGAAGCTCCGAGGTTCAACACCTGGAGGCTGAATTTGCACAGCCAGAGAGCAGGGCTATTACAGGGGGCCAGCGCGGGGCTGCAAGGATTAGGGATGCCTTGAGGGAGCAATTTGAGGCTGAAAACCAGCAGTGATATCTGGTGCCCTGCACAGGAGTGAAGTGCAGTAGTTCCAATCTTTAGGAATCAGTGTCTGCTTAGCTGACAAGCAGACTTGCAGTGCCTGTTTAGTTCCTGGGCTAAGGAGTCTTTTACTTTATGCAATAATAAAGAATGTTTTCAAAGCCAAAGAATCCATTTATTGAAAAGAAAAAAAAATTATTTATTGAAAAGAAACAAGGGGGTGGAGTGGGGAACAGTACAATCACAGATTCGCATATGTCCTGTCTGGTGTGCTGTGCAGTGAGTGCTGCACTTCAGGATAGCTATACTGCATGGTGATGGGGGTTGAGTGCAGAGGGTAAGGGTCGTGGTTTTTAGGGCTGGGTGGTGAAGATACTGGTGTTGGAGGCAGCAGGTGGCGTGAAGAACACGGAAGTTGGGGAAAGTGGGTTGGAGATGACAGTGGGGCACAACGGAAAGAGTTTTGGGACAAGGGCTGTGGGGGGGGGGTGGCGTTTGCAGTACTGCTCCTCTTTCTGCATGGCTACCAGCTCCTGGATAGCATCTGCTTGGCGCTCCAGGATGCTTATGAGCCTATCAGTGCTTTGCTGCCGGTGCGTGGTGCTTTGCCGCCGGTGCGCTGCATTTTCCTGGTGGATCCTGCTTTCTCTCTCCCTCCAGTCCTGTGCTTTCTCATTCTCTTTAATAGATTTCCGCATCACTTCTTGCAGCATGTCTTCTTTGCTTTTTCGCGGTGTCTTCCTGAGTCTTTGCAGTCTCTGAGCAGGCGATAAGAGGGACGGCTGAGGTCTCAAGGTTGATGCAGCTGTATAGGCAAAATGCAACATTTAACAGAGGCAGCATTGTTCATACCAGACAGAGTAATGATCCCCCCCACACTTAAGGAGTAGAAAACACACAGGGTCTACACAATAGCATAATTTTCCCATCCGAAACCGAGCACACACATCCCACGGGAGCCTCACAATGGTGAGTAAGGGGGACTGATTGTTTCAGGGCTGCACTGTCCTCTGGGTTTCTGTGTCTTGGGGAGAGCCAACAGCTTCAGGGGGCACCTACACTGAACACTATCCCAACATTTTCCACAGGAGTTCGTCCTGGATGATATCTCGCTGCTGAGGGTGACCTGGGAAGCAAGGGAGGGTATTCTACTGCGATGCGGCTTCCGCCCTGGCCCATATGCAGCTTGCCTGTGTGCAGCAATGGTCCCCCCTCCCCTCGCGGCACAGTGGCGCGGACACGTTAGCCTGGCTGGGACAAGGACCACGGCGGCTTTCCCGATAAACCTGCGAAAACGCATTGCACACGTTCTGGATGAGACATTCGAGGAGATTACCGAGGCCGATTACCGCGATGTGATAAACCACATCAATGCACTATTCCGCATCTAGGCATGCATGCCTAACCGTCCTCTCCCAAAGAGCCTGCACCGAAAAAATCCCTTCCCGAAAAAAAAAAACTGCTTACCGGGATCCTGCTCTTCTGTTTGTCCTCCACCAAGTACCGGCCGCTGCGACTGGCTACCTTCCTCCTGGCTCAAGAAGAGCTCCTGGCTGCATGGCTGCAGGGATTCCGGGGTGTCTCCATCAGGCCCACCACCATCACTCCCGTTTTCCTCCTCCTCTTCCTCCTCCCCCCCCCCCCCACACCGGCTCTGAAGTGTCCATGGTGGTGCTCGGAGTGGAGGTGGGGTTAACCCCAAGTATCGCATCCAGCTCTTTGTAGAATCGGCAGGTCGCGGGGGGAGCACCTGAGCGGCCGTTTGCGTCGCGGGCTTTGCAGTTGGCACTCTGCAGCTCCTTCACTTTAATCCTGCACTGCAGGGGGTCCCGGTCATGGCCCCTTTCCATCATGTCCTTTGATACCTTCCCGAAGGTATCGTAATTCCTACGGCTGGAGCGCAGCTGGGACTGTACAGCTTCCTCCCCCCAAACACTGATGAGGTCCAGCAACTCGCCATTGCTCCATGCTGGGGCTCGCTTGGCGCGTGGAGGCATGGTCACCTGGAAAGATTCGCTGATAGCACTCCACACCACGCCAGGCTGAGCAAACAGGAAGGGGATTTTTAAAATTCCCGGGGAATGTAAAGGGTCGGTCACATGGTTGGTTACCTGAGGCCAGGGCAGTAGAGTTTGAACTGATGACCAGAGTGGCTAGAACAGGCATTGTGGGATACTGCCGAATAATTCTGGAGGCCATTCACAGCGCATTGGGCGGCCACACTGGCGCCGCAGCGGCAGCGCTGCACTCTCTATTCCTCTCGGAGAGGTGAAGTACATGCAGCGCTGCAACCACGGAGATACAGCGCTGCAAATGCCTTGCCAGTGTGGACGGGGAGTGAGTTACAGCGCTGGGGGCGGCTTTACAGCGCTGCAACTCGCAAGTGTAGCCAAGGCCAAAGAACTGTATTAGTCTGAGGCCTTGGCTACACTTGCGAGTTACAGCACTGTAAAGCCTCCCCCAGCGCTGTAACTCACTCCCCGTCCACACTGGCAGGGCACTTACAGCGCTGTATCTCCCTGGGTACACCGCTGCAGATACTCCACCTCCCCAAGAAGCATAAGAGATACAGGGGAGTGGCTAGGACTCACGGGTGTGAGTGTAAACGCTTGTAGCCCTGTACTAATCACCTTGTCAAGTGGCCAATCCTCTCCATTGTTGTGACCGGCTGCAGGAATGGGGAAGTGCCGGTTTCAAAGCTCGTACCACAGAGAAAAAGCAAACATTTTGCTGTTTGCTTTGAGTGAGTGAATGAATGAGGAGGGGGCCGGGAGTTCAGAACTTGCAAAATAGAGAGCTGACATGCTCCAAAAAGTACCCTCCACCCCACCCCCGTTTTGAAAAGCACGTTGCAGCCACATGAATGCTGGGATAGCTGCCCATAATGCACCACTCCCAACACAGCTGCAAATGTTGCAAGTGTGGCCACGCCACTGCGCTGTCAGTGTGGACAGACTGCAGCGCTTTTCCCTACTCAGCTGCACGAAGACAGGTTTACCTCACAGCGCTGTACAGCTGCAAGTGTAGCCAAGGCCTGAGTCAATTGACAAGAGCCTTGGTACAGGGAATTTGTCTTGTATCTGATTTGACAGCACTGTGCATGCTTGCAGCATGCTGCGGACTACAGTGCTGCCAATAAGGCAGGGCATTAATAGTAATAGTAATACAGAAAATCAAGACTGTACCAAAGCACATATCAGAGGTGATCACACTTGGACTCAAGGTAGATCAAAAATTAATTTCTTCAAAATACCATTGAAGCAGCTATAAATTACTTGCATTCATTCCCTGCCCCCCCTTATAGTGGATTTACTTTTTTTCTTTTCTCTAGTGGGCTGTGTTCTCACTCTTCAGTTGAACACAATAAATAAGGCTTCCCTTAACTCCAGCTCAGGGCTGGGTGCACACCCATGGGTAGGACACAATGTTGTACATAGGATGATGGGAGAAATTGGGTTGGGAGCAGAGGATGGTTATACAGGCACAGGAGGGCAATTAGTGGGGTTAGCAGAATGATACAGAAGTTGCATCAGCCTGCAGCCTATTCTGCCTGCCTGCAGTGGCCCCAGGGGTTAGCACAATTCACCATTCAAAAGACTAATGCTGAGGCCAGATCTCAGCCCTTTATTCCATGGCTGGCAGAGCCTGTTTCCACTAGCCGGCAACATGCTCGGTCCCTGAGGGAAGGGAAAACCTTGTGTCGGCCTGATCATGAGAAGGGCGGAGTAGCTGAAACTCCCACTGAAATCCCCAGGCGTTATGGGTGTTGGGTTCCTCCTCAGTGTGGGTCTACAGCACCCACCCATTCAGGACCCTGCATATGGGTTTATAAAAGCAACAGTCAGAATGCTTACAAGATGGTTCATTTCTGGATTTTTCTTTGCATGTGAGGTAAGATGAAGATCTTGGTCTCTGAAAAGTTGCCTAAATTTTCTTCCAAGCCCCTTTGAACTTGTTCCTCCCTTCTGAGGAATTAGACTAACAGTTATGGTCTGTAGACAAGGAAAAGGGTCTAGCCACAATTGTGTTAGAAACCAGAGATCTAACAAGTGTAGGAATTCTGCTTTCTGAATGTCCTAGGAAAAAATTAAACACCTGTTTCTCAGGTCTCCTGCAAACAGGATATCAGAATCTTGGTGCAGAAGATACATGTGAGGCATCTTCTAAACCAGGAGCTGAAATTTAAAAAAAAAATTATGATTAAAATACTCCCTATGACTAGAGTGGTGTAAAGGAAGCCACTTATTACAACAATCTATAACCAACGAACAACCCTGCCCCCAGCTGCTTCTCTCCCCTTCATTTCCTCCCTTACTGACTGGAGGGGTGTTAATGGGCTACTTCACCTTGAATGGTCCATTGAAATATATGTTAACTACTTATGCTAAACAGTCTGTTCCACCTTGTGTTTAGTTGTGACACTCTGATTAAGTTTCCCAGACCTGAAGAAGAGCTCTGTGTAAGCTCCAAAGAGCGTGTGTCTCCAACCAACAGAAATTGGTCCAATAAAAGAGATTACCTCACCCACATTGTCGCTCTACTATACAATTAAGTGGTTCCATCTGTGTTAGAACCTGCCAAGAGTATCTTACCAGCAGGGTTAAAATACAGTAGTCCATAGGTACGAATCATAATACCAACTGGATGTAAAGAGCCTCAGGCAGATCTACATTTAAAAAGCAGCAGTGGCACAGCTGCAGTGCTGTAGCGCTTTAGTGAAGATGCTACTATGCTGACAGGGGAGTATCTCCCATCAGCGTAGTTAAGCCACCTCCATGAGAGGTGGTAGCTATGTTGATGGGAGAAGCTCTCCTATCGACACAGCGTTGTCTACACTGGGGGTTAGGTCAGTATAACTGTATCACTTGGGTGTGGATGTTTCACATCCCTGACCAACATAGTTATATTGATGTAAGTGTGTAGTGTAGACCTGGTCATAGTATAGCCTGGTTTTAAGCTTCAGATGAATGAATTTATCTCCCACAGCTAGGGATGAGTCAACACGATTAACTTGCATTTTAGGTGATCTAGGTATTTCAACCTAATACACAGAGCATTGTTAGCGTTTTTTAAAGGGCAGCTGACCTGAGAGAGGTTTTTGCAAAATGTTTGTAAAGCAAACCCTTGATGTCCTTTTACAAGTGGTACAGTAGAACTGCAGTGTGTTTTGTAGGAGTTTATAATGTAAATATCTGGAAATGGGGTCTTTCAGACAAATTTACTTCCCCCATTAGGATTATAAAGCACCTGTTCAGAAAGTGTTATGAAAAGTTACTAGCTGAGGTATGAAATCTATTCACCCTTGCCCATCAAAATGTACTTATGCCTGGGGAGCACTTCTATAATAGGAACAAACCCCTTTCATAACTGGGTAGGCAGGTGATACTACATCCACATTTATCTTCCTGGCAGGAAAAGAAATACTATGAATTGTTTAGGTCCTCTTGGGTTTTGGTATATGAGCAAGATAATCCAATAACCCACCATCAAATAACACTTTTCCCTCTCAAGTTTGTAGGGCAACCTTTAGCTAACAAGATAAGGCAACATGTATGTCTGGTATCTTCCATTCATAAATTTGTCTCTTAAATATCAATTAAATACACCTCTCTGCCAGCGTGCACCAGTAGACCACACCAGATCTTAAAATTAGGGACAAAAAAGTGTCTGATACAAGGTGCTAAATTTCTTTAAAAGGATTTATTTTAACTGATGGCATAACTTACCAAATTTCATTCTGTATTCAAAATACTGTAACTTTGGGAGGTGTGACCAGGTGTCTGGGATAGACCACACTGGTAATGCCACACTCAGGGCAGACTGCAAGAAATAGGGTAGACAATCCCCCAAAACTGATGGTTTAGTCTATACTTAGAGTGACCAAACCAGTAACAAAAGAGCTTCTGCAGAGTACCACACTAGTTAAGTGTGGTACTGAACAGAAGCCAAACACAGTCCCCTTAATGCATTCCAGCCCCTGGCTCCCTGGGGAAACCCAATCTAATATAGTGAGAGGTTACTGAAAACCCATTTCACCATATGTGAGGTTCTTTCTAATCCCAAAGGATCAGACCCCCCTCCCCCCCCAGGTCAGTATGAATCTCAGATCTTAACCAAATATCACCCTGTCAGCCAATCCTTTTAGTTAGTAAACTAACTAAAGTTTTAATCATACAAGAAAAGAAAAGCATTATAAATGGTTAATAGATCATATACATACAGATTGCAAAGTCCTTATTTCAGGTTTGTAGCAGTGATGGAATAGACTGTTGGCTTGTAAAATCTCTCTGGTAACTTCCAAAAGAATGGAAGCTCCTCAATACATAGTTCAAAATGCTCCTTTTAGTTGTAAAGCCACAGTCCAGAGAACCAGAGCAGGAAAGAGGCAACATGGAGATGTCTCAGGTGTGCTTTTATATCCTGTGGCCGTGTGCATGGACGTTTACTGTCCCAAACAAAGCCCACAGCCCCTGTACGTGGAAAGTTACTGGCCCAAGATGGAGTCCAGGGTCTTGGGAGCATGTCACATGCCCTTGCATGTTTTGCTGAATCACAGGGGATGACCATTGGCTCCTTACTGTCTCAGGCATCCTCAGGAAGAGCTACTGGGTGGGATGAGTTTCTTCACTGGCCCATTGTGAGAGCTGAGTGTCCTTGATGGGCCATCAATACATAGCTGTCTAGCCCTGAAGTAAATCCAGGGATACAACACAGGTTTCTGATACAAGTACATAGCCAATATTCATAACTTCAGATACAAAGATGATACGGGATTTAACCAGGATAATCATACTTGCTAGATTGTAACGTTTCCATTGACACCTTACATGATACATTTTGTATAACAGTGGTAATATAAATGGTCCTCTTTAATCACCTAGCATCATAGGAGGTACTATATTCTTCATACATAAAGTTGAATCACTGATAGAAGTGCAAAACTTACCTTTCTACAAGAAGCACCCACAGCAACACACTAAAATGGGAGCTTAGAGACATGCTAATACCTTCCAGTATAAAATAACCACAGAGTCTGCTGCTTAAAGAGCTTTGAAACTCTTATACAACTATTGCACAAGAAATGCCTGGCTACCATACCATTATACTTAATCATATAGATTTGCATGGGCAGAAAGCCAGATTTTTTTTCAAAATGCTGTCCATGATTGCCAAGTTCTTTAGGCAATCCAGTTTTGATTTGATTTTTTTGAAGGTGTGACAGGCCAATCCAAAAGATTTTTCACAATGCTTTCACACTGTCAAAGATAGAATTTAGAAAAACTCACTATCCTATAAACATCCCCCAAATAACTGATGTGGTAGTTTTTGATTCCGTAAAGAAAGAACACCAGTAGTACATAATATAACATTTGTTAAATTTGTTGTTACTGACAACTGTATAGGTAACACCTAAAATTACTTAGCAGCTTAGAAAAAAAATCTGTGTTCAATTTGTTTACTTTGACACTATACAAAAAAATGATGGCAAATGCAGTTTCACTTTCTCCTGTTTCTGTAGGTCTTTTATGCTGTACTAGGTGAGAAAAAATTGTGAGGGGGAAGATTGTGTAATTGTTAGGACAGAACTTGAAGTGTATAGGTGCATACTTGAAACTACTATTAAATTATTTTTTTTAACCGACTAGGATTTCAAGTTGATAATGTCCCGTAAGTCAGGAAACTTGCTTTCTTTCACTATCTATTACATTTTGTGGAGGCATTTGTACAACTAAAATACATATATGTCCATCTAAACAAAACTGATGATAAAGAACAGGTCACATCAAGTCCTAAGATCAGTAGTTGTGTAATCATTTTAAACTTACTATTAATGGCAAAACATCCCCTATAACTCTATGTTAAGTAAAAGATGGAGACCGGGGAAGACAGTGCAGCCTGTTTTTAACCATCTCTACACTGTTTAACCTGGGGGAATTCTGTACCAAAAAAAAAAAAAAAAAAAAATCTGCATAAAGTATTTTAAAATTCTGCATATTTTATTTGTCAAAATAACACAATACAATCACACCAATTTCAATTATTCTGGTAATTTATTGAAACGACAATACAGAAAAAAAGGCACAATATGTAAACTAGATGCTGAGCTGTAATCTAGCCCCATTGTGCCACTCTGACACGGGAAAAAAGCCAGAAAGCACATAGCTCTTCCTGGCTGAGAATTCCCTTGGTATAAAAGAGTCCTGACTCCTGTCCAATGCCAATCCCTACACATGAAACAGGGAGGGGTGGGGAAAGGAGCCCGGTCAGAGCATGCTACACTCGTGCACTTCCCTAGCTGAAGATGACCCACTGTGGACCCACCAGCTGACATATTTTGGAATAACAGCCCCCCTTCCCTGTACTCCCTACCAATGATAAATAATGTATTGATGAGTTTAAATCAAGCATGTGCTTGACCAAGAAGATGGCTGTACCACTCAGGGGGTCAATAAAGTTAAGCTATTAGCAAAAGTGCCTCCACATGATCTCTGCTGTTCTCTGATGGTGCACAGGGAAAAAGAGAACAAGTCCTAAACCATGTAATGCTTTGCACTGTAGATCAGAAATAAAACTTGGAATTGTACCCAAAAACAAATGGGAAGCCAGTCCAATGAGAAAATGACAGAAAAGCAGCTAGGATTAAGGGCTGCCTATAATCTACTTTGCAGCATCAGAGGATTCTGGGCCATGTTCAAGAGTTCATGGTGCCTGCAGCAGATGACTGACATCCTTTTGGAAGAAGAAATGACTCAGGCAGGGATTCAGGTGAACTGCTGAGATGGCTGGAGAATGGGAGTGGGGAGCATTGGAGACAAAATCCCTTTGTCTAATAGTAATGTATCTAGGTTTGACACTTTATTTCTAGTTATTAGTCAACAAATATGTGCAGCCATATGCTCAATATTAAATCATAAACAACTGAAGACCAAGTGAGAGCTGCGGAATCAAACTCACAATTTATATTGCCTACTGACCATCTCCAGAAAAGTCAGTAGTAAACAGTTCATGGAGAACATTTAATAGGAAGATTTTTCAGTCCAAAAATTTAGACCAGTTCTAATCACTAAGATTATGTCTACACTACAAAGAGAAGTGGACCTAGGTTAGGTCAACTTAGAGCCACCACAGTAATTACTGTGGTGCTCATGTCCACAATACCTTCCTTAGGTCAGTGGTGCACATCCTCACCAGGAGTGCTTCCACCAACCTAAGAGGGGCAGTGTTGAGAGCTCTGCTGGCAGCTTCCTGCCAGGAGCTTGGATACCTCACAGGCTTCTGGTGGGCCGCCTAGGGCTTCTCAGCTCCCCGTTCCCCACCAGGAATGGGGTCCAGACACCCAGCTCTCCAGGGGAGCGGGGGCAGCTGGGCTGTAGCTGCCCAGCTTTCTTGTCAGTTTCAAATTGGCCATTTGCACCACTCTGGCACTGTAAGGGAGCCTTAAAACTTTTACACCTGTTTTATACTCCTGGGGGAATTCACTAACAATGGGAACAATTCACTAAGTAGGCAGTGTTAACATTCTGCTCTGCCTGAGGGGGCCAGGGCCAGCCCACACCTACCTCCTCAGAAACACCCTGAAGCCTGGCCCCTCCACACCAGGACCATTGTGATAGCGAGTGACAGAGTCGCTCGCATAGTCCCACTCCCCCTCCTCTACCACCACTTCTCTGGCAGTGATTTACATCTCCCCCGGCTCCTCCGGATGCCCAAATTGACGCACCCATGGAGGGGTGCATGAGCGCTCTTATGGCTTCCCTTTGCTTTGCCTTCAGAAATCATTTTTCTGCAGGGAAGCAAAGGAAGCTGCAAGGGATATGAACTCTGCGTACATGTGCAGTGGCACAGAATCCCCCCAGGAATAAATATCATTCCATAGCAAGGTTTGGGTTTGTGGGGTAGTTAAGAAGGGAAGGTTGTGCAGATGTTGGAGTAAACTGTTAAAAGTGACTATTGTTGTACAATTGTGTCTAAAGAGCAAAAAAGATGGTCATTGACAGCCATGTGAAAACCAGACTTAACCACCCAAGGTTCAGCATCATGATTTATTCAGAATATGCAAGACATTTTTGTTAAGGTTATTAAAACATTTCTGTAATGTCAGTATTTTAAAATGCAGTTTCTACAAAAAACATGTACATTCTATGCATTCTTAGGGATTTTTTTTCCTATACTTTGAAACCAGATATTAGTTAGCACTGGTCAAATTCCATAACTGTCTGATATGTTTATTCCTCATTTCAGAGGAAGTCAACTGTAAACCACGTTACATTTATAACAAGACAACCTGTATTTACACTTTTGTCTGCATCATAGCCACCCTATATACCTACCAGCAGTACAAAAATCAACCTAGTGTATAATATGTTTGTCTGGAAAACTAGTTTAAACTGTGAAAGTATTGCTCAAGTCACCTACAAACCAGTCAGTTAAATACCTTTAGTGCACCAACAGAACTGTAGACATTTCAGTAGGCTTTATACATCTTACTTGGTATTCATAACATGTAATAGAATGCTGTTAGCATATACTGACTGAACTATTAATTAGGCTGGTAAGGAAGCGAAGCAAAGCTCTGCCACTGATTGCAATCTGATGCCTTTCTGGAATGTGAATTCAATTGGAAATCTTCATTTAAATTCAGGTCTTCAGTTAGAATTCTGTGGCAGGACTAGTGATATGACAATGTCTTCTAGTTTTGCTACTTGTACTCACCCCTATTTTTACTCTTGGTGGTTTTAGCCTTTAGGGTTCAAATATACAGAAATGCATACTACGCATTCTTGGAGTTAGAGTGTGAAAGCCACTGAAGTGTCAATATAAGCAGCAAGGCCAGTGCGAGGGAGAGAAGGAAAAAAGTGGAAATTGTTGGACCATGAATTAGATGTTACTGCCTGCATGCCAACAATGCACATTAAAAACAAGCCAAAGTGGCCAAACAAAAATTAATAATCTTATGCCGTAACACTATAAGGATGTTTAAATTCCTCAGCTCCTATTCCTGTCCCTCTTAACCAATGCTTCAAAACCCAATATGTATCTCTAATAGGTCCTTAAGTCTACAGCCTAATGCTTCATCAAATGCACCAAGCAGTATTAAGTATCTAGAATCCCTCCCATATCACTAATTTTCTACCCATGCTTTCACTTACTCAAGATTATACTAAAATAGACTTCTTGTATTTTTTTTTTTAAACTTCTAAGCTGCTCCCCATTTTTGATGAAGACAAACTATGTCTACACTGCCAGCGAGAGGTGTGATTCCCCTGGTTGTGTATACGTACTTGCACTCTCATCCAACTAGTGCAAATATAAATAGCAATGTAGCTGCAGTAACAGGTAGCAGCAGCAGAGATATGGCTGAGCTGAGTGCCTACCCACCTGAAACTAGTGGGTATGTATTGAAGAGAGCTAGAGCGAGTATGTGTACATGAGCAGGGGAAATCACACCCCTCGCTGGCAATGTGGACATAGCCATAATTTGAATCTAATTCCACCCTCATTCCTACCTGCCCTTTAAAAAGTTTTGGGTGAAACTGATCTCTGGAGAGTTGGTAGCTGTGGCCAAAACACAATATTTGGTGTTATAATAATATAAAAAATGCCCACTAACACATTTTCATTGTGGTAAACTGATACACTGATACCAACTTATGTGGAAGGAGACAGTTTAGAAGTTAAATTTAAAGGTGGCCAGGGGTAAGTTAAAGAACATTTTGGGGACCAAGGAGAAGTACAAAAAGACAAAACATGGTTAAAAATGTTAAGCTGCTTTTAGAACTCATCTAAGATTTCAGAATCTAGTAAGTATTACCATGGGAGGAGACATACTTAGGTTCTGCAGTAAAAATGTAACCCAACCACAATTGTATTTACTAAAATCAGGAGTGTATTTGGCCTGGTCTACACTTCCGACTTTATACCGACATAGCTATGTTGGTCGGGGTGTAGAATAACCGTCTCTCATAGCGACACACTTATTCCAACTACACCACCGACATAGACCACAGCTATACGGACAGAAGAGGGCTTCTGTTGGCACAGCTAAAATCGTTCAGGGAGGCGCTTTTCCCACACCAACAGAATTCCTCCTTCTGTCACCTGTGCTGGCATATATATTTGCTGATGTAGGCTTGGTAGTGTACATATAGCCTTAGGCAATTTTGGGAAACAAGCACCGTGAGAGTATATAAGTCAGATCCTAACATGTAACTCCAAAAAATCAGAATTGCCCTCCCTTCATGCTGAAATTCAGACTCCACTTTACACATATAGGAAAGTTTCCAGCTTGGACAATACAGGCCAGTGTACAGGCACATGACAACAATCATAATTGGATAAACCCTGAGCAATGTAATTTGAAGATTTCAAACAATTCTTAGCACTTAATTGTGAGATTGCATTTCAAAGGTTATGTCAGACAAGAGTCTAGATGTTCATTTATTTTGGTTTCCAAAACCTCGGTCTGGCAAACAGGACAACTAACTTTTTTATCCTGACTAACAGCAGAACTACAACTTTCAGAGGACACTGTTGGTTCAGCATTGCTTTTTAGAGGAGGACTAGTTCTAAAAGTGCCATCAGTACTCTCTCTCTTTATAAAGTAGTTTACAAAGGCAGATTTGTCTTCCATTTTTGGCCGTTTCTGTGGTATACCATCACTTTCAAAGCTGCTATTTCCCTGGGATGAAACCCAGGATCTTGGAGTTGTCTCAGCTTGTCCAAAGGAAGTTCGTTTTGGTGTCTCATTAAAAGATGGAAAAACCGACTTAGCGTTTGTAGGACTTTGGTTCAAATTTCCTCCATTAACAGGAGGAATTTTAACAGGCGACCCATCAACATTCCTGTAAGCTTTTGTATTAGCGACAGATATTTTAGGAAACTTGTGGTTCAAAGCAAAGCTGTTTTTATGCTTGGAGCTATCAGTAAAAACTGGATGGGAAATGCTGGTACTGAATATGTTTGGTTCAAATTTTAGTTCATTTTTAGGAACTGATCTTGCAGTTCCAGCTGCTGAATAACGTTGTGGACTGGGTATTTCTCTGCCCTTAATACTGTTGTTGGAACTTTTGTGTCTCTCGGAGGACCAAAGGCCTGCTCCTCCAAGCTGATATCCTTTTCCACTAAAAGGAATTAGGCTTCGTATATCACCTCCATGTATCCTTCCTGCGAAAGAGGAGTGATTAGTAACTTTGTTCTAATCTACTACATTTGCTCAGTATCAAGTCTGTTAACTAAACAACTTGCTGTTTGAACTTCTAAGAAGTTAAAATAGGACTTGAATACTAGCCTGTTATTTCACAGCAGGCTGGAGCTAAGTTCTGTGGTAAGATCCCCCAAATTCTGACACACTCGTGTGGCAGACAAACTTTTGCAGCAGCTTGATTTAAATAAAAAGGAGCTTTTTAATTAATATAAGCAGGAAATATATATGATCAATACAGTACCCTTCCTGTTTTTTATATTCAATTTTATGCTGTCACCATATTTCAGTCTAATATATTGTATATTTTCATATTGATAATGAAGTAATGCATCAATAGTTGTCAAGTGTGGGGCTGGGGAGAAAATGTTGATTTTGGAAGCTGGATAGAGGACAGTTGTACCACTTGGCAGGTGGGAGAGAGGTGGGGGTTGTGGGTTAATCATATTAGCTAAAGGTTTCTGCTAAAGTCATCACCTGTGAAATAGTGAATACTGAAATTTTACACTCATTTTCAGGAATTAGCAACCCCCTGCGATAAATAAGGTGGTTAATTCATATTAATTCTGGCTGGTTACAGATTCAGAAAGATAACATTGCTTAGCAGGCTCTCCTCACAATGATAAGGACAAGAAACTTCTAATAGTATTGTAGAACCTAAGCCTTTGATTTTGCTGTGCAGGGTGAAGATTCTTCTACAAGTTCTGTGGCCCTGAAATACACAGGGCCATGGCTGCATAACAAGTTTTCTGCTTAAAATACCGGGATGAAAGTTAATACTGATGGAATGACGTTTTCATAAGCTGCGTCCCTTTGAATGGCCAGGTGCTGTGATTTTAATTATGATTCGCTAATAGTAAGACAGATCACAGGTAAATCCAGAAATCTGAGTTATTTATTTGGTCCTTCATATTTTTAGAGCAAAAATATTGATGACCACATAGCGCTGCACAGACCTTTAGCTATGCTATAACTTTAATGGAACACCAGCATTAAAAAAGCATGTGAACCAAATCCAACATTACAGAAAATCTTAATATTCAATTTCTCCAGTAAAAAGCAACAGAGGGTCCTGTGGCACCTTTAAGACTAACAGAAGTATTGGGAGCATAAGCTTTCGTGGGTAAGAACCTCACTTCTTCAGATGCTCCTTCAGATACACTTGCATCTGAAGAAGTGAGGTTCTTACCCACGAAAGCTTATGCTCCCAATACTTCTGTTAGTCTTAAAGGTGCCACAGGACCCTCTGTTGCTTTTTACAGATTCAGACTAACACGGCTACCCCTCTGATAATTTCTCCAGTATTTGATCTATTTGCATTTGTTGGAGTACTGTATAGGGCAGGAGTGGGTCTGAAGGGAAGAAAAGTGAAAACAGAGTCACATACCTTTGGTATCAGATGGCTCAGAGTTTGAAAGCTTGGCTAGCTGGGTTTTCTCCTTGCCTTTTTTAGAATAGTTCTCTGGCTCCTTTACTTTTGAGAATGTGCCTCCACAGGTCTGTTGGTGGTCAGACCACCAGAAGTCTCGCGCAGAGGGTGCCCTATTCATTGCACGTTTCACATATCCATAATAAGGTTTTCTACTCTGACATGGGCCATTACATCGCCACCAGTGTTGGCGATATGAATCCACCTCATCATGAAAGTTGTGATAAATCTAAGAGTAAAACAAAAACACAACAGTCATTTCTATTTCATATTAATCATTCAACTCTACGTGTTTGAGATGTGCTAGCATTCTTTAACTACTTACTACTGATACTCATGGGGAAAATCCTCAGAGAGCCAGGAGGAAAACAGCACATGATTTACCTGCTAGCAGAGAGTCTACTGTATGCATAGAAACCACTTTCAAATAAGTATAATTTTTCCCTCCCTCCAAAAATAAAAAAGCCTGATATATGGACAGCACAGTCTTGCATACTAATAACCATTAAATATTAACTAGCACTCTGTGCACTAAGAGATATTAAGCAATGATGGATCAATGCTTGTTTCCCTTTCATGAAGCTTTATTCTGCACCTAGGCTGAGGAATAAATCAACTCCCCTCCTTGCATCGTTAAGTTAGTAACTGGAGTACAGAATCTTCTTGAATTTTAATGTTATCTATTATTATTATTATTCAGCTAAAGGAAAACTGTTGGGTCAAATTTGGCCCAAAATTTAGATACTGTAAAAACAAGGCTTTTATAAAACTTAAGACCAATAGAAATTTTTGCTGGATATTTTGTTTGAATTCATTAAAAAGCCCTATCTGCAACTGCTGTTTGCTCCTAATCAGTGCACTACAGTAAGAATATGTGAAAACCAGGAAGTAAAATATCAAGTTCTGACTATGAACAAAAGAAACTGATGATTTGGTTTTCATTTTCTAAAAAGAAAAAATATGGAGGAGGAAACACCACAATAAAATGTAAATTGGAGTTTTATTCAAAACTTAACATATTTATCAAAGGCATTAGTAATAACATAGATGTGAGCTTTAAAATAAAAAATTTCGGTTAACCCAACAGTCTCTCTTTTATTAAGACTTAAAAACAAACTGGATTTTTAGTTCCCAAATTGTATCCTGAAGTTGAAGTCTTTTTCCTTTAAGAGTTCATAACAACACTAAAAGTTTAAAAACAATTATTCAACCAAAATGGCTCCAGAGATACAGTATTTAAATATATATTTTATTTTATTAAAATAATATATGAGTTACATATTCCCAAACAGGTTTTACTGCACTCTCCTCAACCTGCTTGCTCCCCAGCCCCCCACAACTAGTGCAGCTGGTACAAAGCTCTCTCTACCCAAAGCTGTTCATACCAGCTATGGACTGGCTAACAATAAATGCCAACATATTTATCATACTGTATTTGAAATATCCAGTTACATAGTACCTGAATAGAAAATATAGTTTAAATTTTCTAGATTGTATTTTGTTAAGTAAAAATGACTTACTGTAACATTGGCTCCAGTCAGGCGATTGATACGACGCATGTGTTTGCAAAACTCTGGCCCATGGGATTCACGGTCTTTGTCATTGTTAGTGACAAATAATAGGGCATGAATCATTTCATGTAAGAGTGTCTGAAACAAAAATCATTTAATTGCTAGATGTTTTCTGAAAAACATATGATATATTATTTTAAAATATAGCTAATAGCTCGTTTTGGCTTTACTACTTTCTATGTATCTTGATACTTAGATTGCAAATGCATGGAAATAAAATTTGTATGGGTCATAAGAATACAATAACAACTTTCTGCTAAAAATCATCCTGTCTCCAAACTGCAAAATCCACACATTCTCTCCATATGTCCTAAAGGGCATTCAAAGGGACATTGCTATGAAGAATGACATATTCAAAATCTGATCTCCCCTGAATTAGGCTTTTTAAAAAAAATTATTTCCCCAGGAGAAAAGTGATGCTTGTGAGCCAGCAATGGGATGCAGATTCTGAGCACTTCAGAATAGGAATCTTGTCCAACTTTAATTTCCAACCAGCTCACAACAACAGAACTGGCAAAGAACTGAGGAACAGCATGAAACTTACATGTATGATCAAATCCTTCATCCTAGTTTTTGTGTTACTGGGCTGCTCAGCCAAGAGATTGAATTGAAATAATTTTATTTGGCATTCTGAAGCCAACTTTACATTTTTAACATTAAGGAAGGGGATATTTTAAATCCCTCAAAAATATTTTTCCTATTTTTGGGAGTAAGATGGGTGGATGACTTTGGCCCTTACCCATAAGGATGTCAGTTCAGAAAAATTATGACTGAGATTAAGTATGCAAAATTATGGTAGACAACCACCAGTAAGCAATTAATACAAGTTTCTTATCAAAGCAAAGACTATTTTATAATCTAGATGACATTGTGCATTACGAATTCCAGTGCAAAATTTAAGATAGGATAGACTTCAGTAAGTTTACACATAGATGAAATGTCTTAAAATACCTCTACAAGATCCTTTCTTGGTCTTAGCTTTAAGAGTGGCTCACTAAGGCGGATGGAACACATCCCACCTCTTCCTTCATAGCTGCACACTCCAGCACATCTTAAAAAGAAAAATAAGCAGAAGGTAGACTTCTATTTGTTTTTGTAGCTGGTGGAGCAGAACTAAGAATTAAATACACAAATACTGATCCTCTTAACATTGCCAAGTAAACCAAGAATTTTTAACAACTCTCCAAAGAACACAACATTGCTAAAGTCCAAAAAAGAAAGAATTATCCAGAGTTTAATCAATAATTTTACAGTACAAACTAGGAAATGGCAAAAAAATTTCTTCTAAAATAGTCCTAAAACATATGAATATACAGTATTGCTACTGCTTTCACTTGAGTTTCCCTTTTCTGAAATCTTTCAAAACAAACATTTGGTGAAAACAAAACAGAAGAGCTACATCTTATAGTAAGTGTAATATGCAGACATACACATCTTGAGTTTACCACACACAGACTAACAGTACTTACTGTACAGCCTGTTATAATGCCCCGCCAGGTTTACCTACTCTAGTGGGAAACACGTTTCTGGTGTGTGAAGCCAAGGAGGGATTTTCAGTTTGTAAGTGTCCAGTCAGTAGAGTGTGACACATGATGTCACTGAACAGGTCACGTCCTGAGCAGAGGTAATAGGAATTAACTATTCCAAGTGAGCTGCTAGAGAGACACCAGCACCTGACCTCGCACCTCATCATTATACACCACCTCGTGGGGCGCTGCTGACAGAAGTCTGTCTGAAAGGCCCAGGCACATCCTTTCCACATCTCTCTCTGCTGGCTCAGTGACCTGCCTGTAGGCCCAGGAGGCGCCCTCTGCCTTTGCAGACGTGTGGTGGGTTTCTCCCCACATCGCCCCCGCCAGGAGCAGATCAGTTTCTGAGAGCTTGGCTATACTTGCAAGTTAGAGCGCATTAAATCAGCCCTGGGCGCCCTAACACTGGCAAGGCACTTCGAGCATCTGGACCCCACGGCTGGAGCGCCCCGGTAATCCACCTCCACGAGAAGCATAGAGCTTGCTGCACCCTGGCTGAAACACCCAGGTTTCAATGTGGACGACATGTTGCATTACTGCACTGTGAATGGCCTCCGGAAACATCCCATAATTTCCTTAAGTCAAGTGGCCTCTCTGGCATTGTTTTGAACTGGGCTGCAGGCATGCGTATATCCCCTTTCAAAGCTCTGTTTCTGACAGCCAGCTTGCTTATCTGCTCTGGGACACAAAGCAACCATTACTGTGGAATGCTGCTGCCCCCTGGCCTGGCAGCCTGTGAGAGAGGGGCAAGGGGAGTGATGTCAGGGTTTCCCCCTGCCGCTGTCTGAACTTACAAGACAGCATGCTGACACACTCTGCCCCCAAAACATAGTCGCTCCTCCCACATGCACACAACACACTCCCTGTCACACTCCACCACCCCTCGCCCATTTGAAAAGCACGCTGCAGCCACTTGCACACTGGGATAGCTACCACAATGCACTGCTCTCTGTGGCCTTACAAGAGCTGCTAACGTGGCCCCGCCACTGCGCTTGCAGCTGACAGTGTAAACACAGGGCAGCGCTTTCCCCGCTGCGCTCTCCGAGGGCTGGTTTAACTCCCAGCGGGCTACATCTGCAAGTGTAGCCATAGCCTGATAGTTTGAACCAGTTCCGCAGCGAAGTTCCCGAGGTAGCGATCCAAGGGTCCCCGAGACCCTCCCGCCTGCCGGCAGCGGCGATCGCGCTTTAACCGGAGCCGCGAGTTTCTGGGAGCAGCGCGGCCGCTCGATCCAGCTCCCCGGGGCCGGTCGCTCCTGCTCCCTCCGCCCCCGGCAGCGCGGTCCCGCAGCGCCCGAGCCCGCCGCCGGACCGCTCCCCAGCCGCCCGCAGCCGTTACCGTACAGCGTCATGCGCGGGCTCCACGTCACCGCCACGGCCGCCAGCTTCCCCCAGAACAGCGTCTCGTTGAACTGCACGAAGAGGCCGCGTACGTCGGGGCTCGGGTCCAGCAGCTCCCAGGCCTCGTCCACCACGGAGAGCGGCCGCGGCGGCGCTGCGGAGCCGGTCGGGGACTCGCTACAGGCCGCTGCCGCCGCTGCCTCCTCTTCCTCCCACTGCGCCTGTAACCGCAGCGCCAGCAGGAAGTCTCCGTCCATCGGGGAGCAGCTCCCTGAACTGCCCCGCCGCGCTGGCTCGGCCGCTGCCGCGAAGGAGCGCGGGCGGGAAGTGCACTGTGCAAGCCCTTCAGGCTCCCAACCGGCAACCGTTGACTCGGATTCTGGCGCATGCGCAATACAGCGGGGCACCCTCCTGTTGCCCACCTCTCAGCACATGCGTATTCTACCATTTCCTTTTGCGCGTGCGCCCATAGCGTCCCACACTCAACTTTACAGCCCCCTCAATCAGCGCTTGCGCAGTACAGCTTCTGACGCAGGAATATTACGCCATTCAAAGCGTGTCGCTCCAGGCGCATGCGCAATATGCCGCAGTAGCTGGCGCGCAATCCTGGCGCAGGCGCAGTAGCACCAGTGCCGTATCTGCTGTCACTGTCTTCCGCTCTCGGTGTGTCGGGGCTTGCGGCCTCCCTGCCGGCGGTACCGATGGCGCTGCCGCTGAGTGAGGGCGTGGGCGGGAGCCGGCTGCGGCGGCAGCTGGAGTCGGGGGGCTTCGCGGCGGGCGAGTACGTGAAGCAGCTGTCGCAGCAGTCGGACGGGGACCGGGACCTGCAGGAGCACCGGCAGCGCATCCAGGCGCTGAGCGAGGAGACGGCGCAGAGCCTCAAGCGCAACGTCTACCAGAACTACCGCCAGTTCATCGAGACGGCGCGCGAGATCAGCTACCTGGAGAGCGAGATGTACCAGCTCAGCCACATCCTCACCGAGCAGAAGGGCATCATGGAGGCCGTCACCCAGGCCCTGCTGCTGCAGGCCGACCGCGACGACCCCGCCCTGGGCGCCCGCCGCGCCGCCGCCGACCCCCACAGCAACCCCTTCCTTCCCCTCTCGGCCAAGGAGGCCGCCGCCAGTGAGGAGGGGCGGCAGCGTACGCTCACCACCCTGCTGGAGAAGGTGGAGGGCTGCCGGGACCTGCTCCCCGAGAGCCCCGGCAAGTACCTCGTCTACAACGGGGACCTGGTGGAGTACGACGCCGACCACATGGCGCAGATCCAGCGGGTGCACGCCTTCCTCATGAACGACTGCCTGCTGGTGGCCACCTGGCTGCCCAACCGGCGTGGCGCCTACCGCTACGATGCCCTCTACCCCCTGGAAGGGTTGGCTGTGATCAATGTCAAGGACAATCCGCCCATGAAGGACATGTTCAAGCTGCTCATGTTTCCCGAGAGCCGCATCTTCCAGGCCGAGAATGCCAAGATCAAGAAGGAGTGGCTGGAGGTGCTGGAGGAGACCAAGCGGAACCGCGCCCTCAGTGAGAAGCTGAGGTTGGAGCAGGAGGCCCCGCCACGGGCTGCTCCCCCACCTCCTGAGACCGCCAATCCCTTTGACCAAGAAGATGAAAAGGAACCCCCACCTGAGGAAGAGACAGTAGATTTGTCCCTGGAGTGGATCCAGGAGTTGCCTGAAGACCTAGATGTCTGCATTGCCCAGAGAGATTTTGAGGGGGCAGTGGACCTGTTGGATAAGCTGAATGAGTATTTGGGATACAAGGCCGTGAGCCAGCCAGTGAGGGAGCTTCGAGCCAAGGTAGATGAGCGAGTCAGGCAGCTCACCGATGTGCTGGTGTTTGAGCTATCTCCAGATCGGTCATTACGAGGTGGTCCTAGGGCCACTCGCCGGGCTGTGTCCCAGCTCATTCGCTTGGGCCAGTCCACCAAGGCATGTGAGCTTTTCTTGAAGAACAGGGCAGCTGCGGTACACACAGCCATCCGTCAACTGCGCATTGAGGGTGCTACTCTGCTCTACATCCACAAGCTTTGCCATGTCTTTTTTACCAGCCTGCTAGAGACTGCCAGGGAGTTTGAGACAGACTTTGCTGGCAACAGTGGCTGCTACTCTGCCTTCATTGTGTGGGCCCGCTCGGCTATGAGGATGTTTGTAGATGCCTTTAGCAAGCAAGTATTCGACAGTAAAGAGAGCTTGTCCACTGCTGCTGAGTGTGTGAAGGTAAGTGTGTAAGGAAGGTAGTATGGTCTGGTGAATTGACCGCATTCCTGGAAGAAACCAGTAACTTCTGATTTCTAATCCTTGTTCGCTTACTGATTACCTCTGTGGCTTTGGTCTGAAAGGTGTCCTTCTTTATGATGTTTGAAAGGCTTTTTTGTTGTGGGTTTTTTTTTTTTTCTGCTTGTCTTTTATCCTGTGAATATCAGCAATACCAAGTTTGGTTTTCCTATATTTTGCCCAAAGACTGATTGGAGATTGCAAAGTTTGTCAGCTCGTTCACATCTTAATTAAAGGGATAAGATTTATTTGTTAAAATATGAATGTGCCTTTCTCCAAAGAGTTTATTGGATTGGATTTGAATATGGATTAACAAAAGTTTTTTAAAAAAATACTAAAAATCCATTATTACTTAATTGCCTAGCTTTCAGGCTCTTATGACATGATCCTATTACTGCTCTACTTGTCCGTAGTGTTCTGTGGCAGAAGAGATCTGCATTTCTAATATAAATATATAAAATCAGTTTCTTTTTTTTTAAGACACTTTTAATCTCTGCCTTATTTTTCATATCTATAAAATAGGGCTGTTACTTTTAAGGGTAACATGGTGATTAACTAAATTAGTCTGTAAAACATTTAGGGTATAAGATATCCAGATAAATATTAATACATTTTATTATTGAAGGTAGCGAAGGAGCACTGCAAGCAGCTCAGCGAGATTGGGCTGGACCTCACTTTCATCATTCATGCCCTGTTGGTGAAGGATATCAAAGGAGCTTTGCAGAGCTACAAAGATATCATCATTGAGGCCACCAAGCATCGCAACTCTGAAGAGATGTGGAGAAGGATGAACCTGATGACCCCAGAGGCTCTGGGGAAACTCAGAGAGGAGATGAGGAGCTGTGGGATGAGCAGTTTTGACCAATACACTGGTGATGACTGCTGGGTGAACCTTAGCTACACTGTGGTGGCTTTTACCAAGCAGACTATGGCCTTCTTGGAGGAAGCACTCAAGCTGTATTTTCCAGAGCTGCACATGGTTCTACTGGAAAGCCTAGTGGAGATCATCCTTGTGGCTGTCCAGCATGTCGATTACAGTTTACGGTGTGAACAGGAGCCTGAGAAGAAAGCATTCATCAGGCAGAATGCATCTTTTCTTTATGAAACTGTCCTTCCTGTTGTGGAGAAAAGGTTTGAGGAAGGGGTTGGAAAGCCAGCTAAGCAACTACAGGAGCTGAGAAATGCTTCAAGACTGATGCGTGTAAATCCTGAAAGTACAACTTCTGTAGTATAAATGAAACCTGTGTGTTCTCTTCAAAAGTCTACAGTGTACTTATCAATAATGTTGTCTATGAAGATATATTTTGTAAATCTTTTCCAAATCCCTGAAAGCTGCAAAATTCCACCTGCAACCTTGTTTTAGCTAAAGACTCATGAACCAAATCTGAAGACAAGGAAGGGAAAGAAAAATCAAATAATTAAGGAGAAAAAGCATTGGGGTCATATAATCTTATATTGCATGTCTCCTTTCCCCATTAATGGCCTCCGTTGTGATGTTTTACATTCTGCTTTGGGTCAAATAAAATGTTAGTGAAATATCTACATACCTGTACTACATATAGCAGTAAAATATAATCTCTAATCACATTTTGAATTGTGTGATTTTAAAAAAATTAACATATTCCCAAAGGAGTATAATTGCTAGGTTTACTTGAAGCATTCCATGAGTGTGGTTCTTTGTGAAGCTCATCCACCTTTCAAACATGAGTAAATTCTATGGATTTGCAGAATTCACGCTCTGGTAGTCTTTAAGCAGAGATTTGCTTGACAACAAGACAGGCAATCAGCACTACAGAGAGCGCATAGTCTCTTCAAAAAAAGATTCTCAGATTAAAGATGTTATTAAAAAAGAAAACATTTCCTTACCTAGTTTAGCAAAAGGACATTGTCAACTTAAAAATCCTACCTCCCTGAAGAAATGCTCTATCTACTGTTAGAAAGAACACCTAAGATTATTTATTGCAATTGGGAGAATTTTTTTAATGTTATGTATTTACTTTGGTTTTCTGTTGACTTCAGTGGGAGCAGGAGTGGGTCCCTTACACACAGACACACACAGAGTAGTTTATTGAGCTGTGGGTATAACTATATTTCTATCCCCTATGTCCCTGTAGAAACCATAGCACAGAGGGCTTCTTGTTTCAAAACATAAATGAGACTGCGTTGTGCGCGTTGGAGGAAGGTCATCATTAAAGTACTACTTCATGTTTAGGAGACTACATTCCAGCTTCACTTGTGCAAGGGGATGGATGGTAGAGACAGGAAGAAACGTTTTTCATAAAGAGAATGACGCTTATGTAGTTCTTCTTAAAAACATTTACCACATGGCTGTTACTGCAAATTTGTTAGTGTTGCTTTCTACAGTACAGTAATTCATTATAAAAATTACCTGTTTCAGTCTTTTTACAACCTTCCCCCTCTTCAAACACCAAACCATAGTACATGTACTTGATTACACTGAAAATCTGAAATCCTTTATCCACCCCACAGATATACTATCCTGCCAATGTCCTTTATCCCTGTTGTAGAAGGGACCACAGCCAGAAATAAGATTTTTTGATCTACTTGGTTTCACTACTGAGACTGCCAACTAGAGTGCCCGTTTCATGGGTATTTTATGTAGATGCCCCTTCACTTGGATCTGAACAGTGACTACTATCTCATTCTATATAGGTCTCTGAAAATAATTTGCAATTTACTATAGACTCAAACCATTGCCCAGTCTTCTGATTTTTCTCAGCTTCCTCTTCTTGTAACCTTCCATCTTCTTAATCATGAGAAAATAATATTGTTACAAATAATTTTGTATTAGAATCATAATAGGCTCTTCCTGGGCATAAATGAGAATCATACTTGTGCACTTTTAAACTTGTCTCTTTTAAGTGAAACTTCAGCAACTTTTGGTGATAGGCACCTTATAAAAGCATGTAGTAGCAAAACATTTAACTAGTAAAAGCAAGTGAATAGCTGATTATATAGAGCCAGCCTTTTTTCTACATTTCTATCTCTTTATTTAATGGCTCATTCTCACACTGGTGACTCTTGGACAGCACTGAAGTCTCATGAAAAACAGAGTGCATTTTTACAGTGTAAGAACCAGTTCCATGGTCTAAGTTAGTTGAAAGCAATTGAAGGCCACTAAAATAATTGTATTTCTTTTATGCCAAATTAGGACAATGAGAGTTACTGCTCAGGCAAATATTCCTCTTAAATCCATGTTCTGGGGTTACTTCATTGCATTACCCTGAAAAGCAGAATTCACCAGGGCAGTTTGGTGGGGTTTTTTTTATAGCTGATACGTTCTTTGAAACTCACACCAGTGCATGGTAAATGCATCAGCCTTAATGAGTTTGGGAAACATTTTCATATTGGTTATAAAAGAGAACCAAAGAGCATCCTTTATGGTTATTATTTTTATGTTAAATATTCTGTATCTTTTTTCCCACCCCACTCCTGAAGATAACACTTTCATTTAGGAGTACAGAATAATTGACTTAAAGCTCATTTGAGTTTGTTGCAGTTCAACAGACTAAATATTAAGGCTCTGATTCTTCACTGTATCTGAGGGCTTGCTGTAAGGAGCAGGGTTGCAGCACCATGATTCAGAGCTTCCCAATAATATAGAGTAGGGGGGGTGTCCTCTGCTAATTGATGCTGTTGTTGTTGCTGATGTAACATTCCTTACTGCCAGCAGAGGATTGAGTGTAGTGGACCTCAGCTCTGCCACATCCTCTCCTGCCCCTGATGTGACCCCAGCCTGCCCCTGATATGCTCCCTCTTTATGCCAGAGGTTGGGAAGCACCCAATATAAGAGGCAGAATCTGCCCAGTGGCTTTAGCAGATCAGAAAGTCCAGGCTTTCATTTGATTTTGTTGACCAAATCTTGTATTTGCTTGGCTGCTATAAATTCACACTAATTTTTGCATATGGAGTTTGGGCTGTCTAAACCACTTTAGGTAGCATTGATGTTTTGTACCTTGTGATTCTGTTTAAGTCACGACTGAGAATTTATGTAGGGCAAAATAAATTATGGCTGAGAAAAGTGATGTATAAATTAAATTGAACACACACTTTGTACGCTAATTGAAATAGTTATGATTAAAATAAACATATTTTGAAAGTCCCTTTTTAATAAATAAAATTTCAGATTTGCTTACACTACTGTTAGGTAGCACTTTTCTTTTCCTAAAACAAAATGCAGGTAGGAAGAGTATTGTTCAATTTTTAGTTTAGTATTTGGATTAACTATTCAGGTGATATACTAATTTTGCAATTTTGGTGGTTTGGAGTGGAGTAATCATATTTCTGTTATTAGAATTTTTTCATTTTGAGAGGCCATTGTGTGTAAAATTCGATAATTCCTTTAGCTGCTTTGATAAAATTGTGAATGTCTGCATATAGTCAAGACATTTTTACTCATGGGAGTTGATGTGTTTCAGATACTTTAATGCCGTAACATTTCTGAGTGGAGAGACCATATACTAGACTTTGTATGGATACAAATTCCTAGTCATATGAATAGATGTGTTGTAGTAGGGGAACAGAAATGTTGAACCAGCCTCCTGATCAGAAAAAAGCTATTGAGGACCTTATCCAAAGCTTATTGATGTCGATAGCAAGACTACCAGTGATTTCAGCGGGCCTTGGATCACACTTTTGAGGTAGATGAAAGCGGCAACTAAATAATGTATCAGTTCAGTTTCTTGCATACAGACTAGGCAATTGACATAACAGGATACAGTTTAGAGAAACAATTTCTCAACATCTTAAATGATTGTTTCTTGGAACAGCTAGTTCTAGAATTGAGTAGAGGCTGTTCTCAACATAGTTCTAAGTTATGCACAAGTATGGATTCAAGAAGTAACTGTAGTCGTGTCACTAAATAATAGTGACCACAAAGTAATTACGTTCAACATCCTGTGAGAAGAAAATGTAGGACAGTGACACTAAATGTTGGAAAGGGAGATTTAAAAAAAATGTGGAAGCTGCTCTAATGGGCTCTAAACTCAATATTAAGGAATGTAAAATTGTTATTCTTAACCATTCCATAACAGAGTCATAGAATGCAAACACAATCCTTAAACCAAAAAGGAAGCTGGGAAATAAAACCCAATATGATTAAGTGATAAGTTTCAAGAGGTTATTTCAATAGGCATTTTTCAGAAAATGGTAATCCAACCCCGGTGAAGCCAATAGAAAGCATAAACAATAGGGGGTAACATAGAAATTAGGAAGGCAAAGAGCAAACAAATGAAGATCAAAAAGACACATTTTTAATGTATGTCAGAAGCAGGAACTCTGCCAGAAAATTGGTGAATCCATAGGACTACCAGGGTGGAGAGAGCCATTAAGGCAGATAAAATCTTTACCGAGAAGCTAAATAATTTGTTTGTATCAGTCTTCACTACAGAAGATATTGGAGAGATGCCTACTACCCCAGTGCTACGCTTTAGATGAAATGAATTGTCAGAAGAGGAGAGGAACAAACTGGTAAGATAAAGAGCAACAAGTCACCAGGGCTACCATGGTATACAACCAAGAGTTCTGAAGGAACTTAAGAATGAAGTGGTTGGGCCAGGTGGCGAACAGTACGGTTGCACTGTTTAGGACAGTACAGTAACTCCTCGCTTAACGTTGTAGTTATGTTCCTGAAAAATGCAACTTTAAGTGAAACGATGTTAAACGAATCCAATTTTCCCATAAGATTTAATGTAAATGTGGGGGATTAGGTTCCAAGGAAATTTTTGGGGGGCAGACAAAAGGCATTATATGCTGTACTGTACTGTGGTGGGGAGGTGCCCCTGGCTTACCTCTGGGGCTCAGGGCTGGTGGTGCAGGGTCTGGGAGGGAGGGTGTGGGAGGGCGCTCAGGGTGGGGGTGTGGGATCTGGGAGGGAGTTAGGGTGCGGGAGGGCGCTCAGGGTGGAGTGTGGGGTCTGGGAGGGAGTTAGGGTGCGGGAGGGCGCTCAGGGTGGAGTGTGGGGTCTGGGAGGGAGTTAGGGTGCGGGAGGAGGCTCAGGGCTGGGGCAGGCAGGAGGTGCAGAACACTTACCTGGGGCAGCTCCTGTTTGGTGCAGGGGGTGTGCAGGTGGCTCTGCGCAGCGTGGCACTGCCCCCATCGCCGCAATTCTGGGAGCTCCCTCCCCTCCCCTCCCCCCCTGCAGGCAGGGCCACACGGAATGCAGGGGCTTTAGGGGCTGCAGGGCCCTGGGCTAAGGGGGCCCGGGGCCCTGGCCTGCAGCTCTAAAGTCCCTTTCGGAATGCAGCCCTGCGAGCACGGGCCGGAGGACTCAGGAGGAGCAGGGGCAGCCGCGCAGCCAGCGGCCGGAGAGAAGCGGTGCTTTCCCCTTCAAAGTGCCGCTTCTCTCCAGCCGGCTTTGAAGTGGAAAGATGACAATAGGAGTTTGCATAAGAATCAAAGACAGAAGACAGCCCATTTTGTAATAATCTTTCAGGCCTCCATCCAGCAAAGCACTTAAGTGTGTGCTTAAATTTAAGCACATAAATAATCCTACTGAAGTCTATAGGACTACTTGTGGGCTCAGAGTTAATTGTGTTGAAGTGCTTGGCTGGACTGTGGGTTTAGTTAGTAAATTTCGGTTGCATTCAGCAAAACTCACTGGGAAGAAATGATGCAGAGGTACTTCCAGAACCACTGCTTTTCTGCCTTTTTTAAATGAACTCTTTGCAAGTACCTGATTTGTGTGCAAAACTGCAGCAACTGCATGAGCAAATTAAGAGTACCTTTGTTTGGCACGTCTAGTTTAGTGTGACACACGGTATGTCTACTCTACACTATACTGCTATGCTGGCTTAGTTTACAGCCATAGCTATGCTAGCGTAGTCACATGCTTGTGTCTTCACTTATCGGGAGATCGATGTGTGGTCTTAGACACGCTAAATCAACCACTGATCGCTCTCCCATCGACTCCGGTACTCCACTGAAATTAGAAGCATAAGGTAAGTCAACAGGAGAGTTTCTCCCGTCGACCCAGCATGGTGTAGACACCGCAATAAGTCAACCTAAGCTACGTTATTCACGTAGCTGGAGTTGCGTAATTTAGGTCGACTTAGTCCCGTAGTGTAGACCTGCCCATAGTGTCACCGCAGCCTATGCCAGTGGAAGGGGAAAGGGTTTCTCCATGGGTAGGACCACCACTACCTCCCTGAGTGACAGTAGCGAGGCTAACAGAAGCATTCTTCTGTTGACCTAGCTGCATCTACACTGGGGATCAGGATGGCATAGCCACAGTGCTCAGAAGTGTGGATTGTTCATGTACCTGAGTGGCATAGCTATATTGACCTAAATTTTAAGTGTAGACCAGACCTCACCCCTGTGTCAGCAAAATCTTTCCTCTAGGCTTCATCTATGGTAGGAAAACTAGGACCCATAATTCATCACCAGTGCAACGTCACAGGAAGTAACAATAACAGTGGTGTTTGGAGGGTGAACAGGGTTCAGGCATTTGTATAACCCATCTCTAAAAGGGGCTAGACAACACCATGCGCAAAATGCCCGACGGCTTGTCTAGGAGGAGACATTCAGAAAAGTGAAAATGAAATGAAAGTCATTAGATAAAGTGCATTAAATCCCTATGTGGATGGTGTCATTCAGAAGTAAAGGTGGATTGTGATTCAACAACTGCTAATGGAAAGAAATCTATTTCAGCTGTGCTAATTGAATAAGACTATTTGGTTAGAAGACTGATGTGTCTAAATGATAATGAGGATGTGTGACACCTGATCTTCACTATTCAGCGTATAAATAAGGTCATAAGCCAAAAAAAAAAAAAAAAAGTAGAAGGAACAATGGGGATATGTTTACATTTCTCCACTATCAGAGGGGTAGTTGTATTAGTCTGTATCCACAAAAACAATGAGGAGTCCGGTGGCACCTTAAAGTCTAACAGATTTATGCCCAAATAAATCTGTTAGTCTTTAAAGTGCCACCGGACTCCTCGTTATTTCTCCACTAGTGGCGGCTGTAGACAATGCTCAGGGTGTGACTACATGGGGCTGCTCAGGAAAGTCAAGATGAAATAACTAAAGTTGTGAAGTAAAAGTGCACTAATTAAAGTGCATTAAACCTCTGGACACTCTCATTTAGAAGTAAAGTGGCCTTAGTTTGCTGTAGTTTATTTGCTCATATCTAAATGATGCAAGTGAATAGACAATCAGCTAAGTGCTGCCTAGAATATTCTCACCCAATGGCCACTCCTGCTGTGGCTGTGAACAACCACTCCTTTTTGCTTAAAGTCTGTTATCATTTAAATAACTATTCACTCCAGAATATCCCCATTTACCCCAGGATATCCCTATGTTTCCCTGGCTGTGTTGTTACACAGCCTGAGACAAACTTTAATTCTCCTAAGGTCTTGTCTATGTGATAACATTATATTAATTTAACTAAACTAATTTAGGATCTAAGAGATAGATCTACAAAGGGAATTAGATGTCTAAGTTCAAAATTTAGATCCTCCAAACCCCAGCTCAGGTGCCACCTAACCCTTTAGGAACCTAAATTGCTGCCAGATGGCTTACATAAAGCCTCCTAAGTCCTGATGCCTCCAAGCTTTTCAGCATCTAAACCCTGATGGGATCCTCAAGATGTTCCGTCACCTATCTGTGGGGACTGATCCAGTAGGTGTTCTCAGAGGCCCCCTGGGAGCATACCTATGGGACTGGGCCCTGCATAAAACAGAGAGGCACTGCCTTGTGTCCAGAAGGGTAGTGGTTAGCGCACTTCCCTAGGATGTTGGCCACTCAAGCTTAAGACCCCAGTCTGCCTGATTTAGAGCAGGTATGTGAGCCTAGGCCTCTTATCTCCCAGGTGGAGTGTGCTAACCATTAGACTGTAGAGTCATTCTTTCTGGTCCAATTAATATCTAAGTATTTTATACAACCTGGAACTGCTTCAACAGGAGAGACTCCCTTGTATATCTGCATAAGACTGACATATACAGAACATCCTATATCCCAGGAGTTAGGGCTCTCATCTGGGAGGAGGAAGACCTACAAGTCCCTATGCCAAATCAGGCACGTTTGAACCTGGGTTTCTTGCAGCTTGGGTGAGTGCTGTAACCACTAGGCCATTGTAAGAAAGGACTGAGCTGACTTAGGTGCCTAACTCCAGGGGAGAGTTCATGACTGTGAATCCCAAGCAGAGACAGGTGCCTAAATAACTTGGGGGGGATGGGACACAGGCCCCACCTCTCTCCTCAGCATTTCCTGATGGCTAGTTTAGGTGGCTCCCCACACAGCTTTCTGGCATTGGTGAATCCCATTCTTAGGTGTCTAACTCTCCTAGTGCACTGGATGGAGTGCCTGGAGCCTAACGTGGGGCTAAGGATTCCGCTGGGTGCCTAAACTTGGGCACTGCAATGCTGAGCCTAGGTCCCCTTTGTGAATCTAGCCCTAAATTAATTAAATCAATGAAACCACTGTGTGTGGACGTGCTTACTTTGATTTCAGAGTGCTTTATATTGATTTAGTTTATGTACAATATTCTCATGTAGAGAGAGACTTAGATACAATCATAAAGTTATTGGGCCTCATGTGGCCTTCAGTTACACTGGCGTAAATCTGGAGCTACATCCTGACTATAGTGAAGTAACTCCAGATTTACACCAGTGTCAACTGAGAGTGTTTTTATGTTATCCAGATTTAAAGGCTAGATTGCAAACCTCTAACACTGGTGAGCAGCTACACTCATGAGTGGATTCACCTTGCAGTCAACGGTGCTACCCTTGTGAGTAAAGGGCTTGTGACCTGCCCCTACATTTGATACCATGTATCTCTAATAAATAGTTTCTCCTGGATAGTAACTCAGACTGTCATGGGGAATTCCAGATAAGCAAATTACAGTCAGTCGAGAATATCCTGTATAGTTTTCCTATTTTATTTTTTTACTTTTAAAGCAAACTCCCAGAGAAAATCTTTACAACAGAGCTAAGGTACTGAGGGGCAGATTTTAAAGATATTTAGGCATCTGAAGATACAGATGGACAACTGGTGGGATTTTCAAAAGCATTTAGGTGAATAACTCCCATTGAAATAGATTATTCGTTTAAAATAACATTATTAGTACTCCATCTGATGAACCAACTGGATCATTTGGTAAGCTGGGTGCAAGCAAATCATATGTGTGTTAATAGCGCTAAATGTAAATGTATGCACCTAGGAACGAAGAACATAGGCCATACTTACATGATGGGGGACTCTGGAAAGCGGTGACTCTGAAAAAGATTTGGGGTGTGTGATGGATAATCAGCTGAACATGAGCTGCCAATGTGAACCTTGGATGCATAAAAGGGAATCTCAAATAGGAGTAGAGAGGTTATTTTACCTCTGTATTTGACACTGGTGCAACCATGCTGGAATCCTGTGTCCAGTTCTGGTGTCCACAATTCAAGAAGGCTGTTGAGAAATTGCAGAGGGGACAGAGAAGAGCCACCAGAATGATTAAAGGATTAAAAGACAAGAGTTATATTGATAAACTCAAGGAGCTTAATCTACTTAGCTTAACAAAGAGAAGGTTAAGGAGTGACTTGATTACAGTCTATCAGCACCTACCTAAGGAACAAATATTTAATAATGGGCTCTTCAGTCTAGCAGAGAAAGTTTAGCATGATCCAATGGCTGGAAGTTGAAGCTAGACAAATTCAGACTGGAAATAAGGGGTAATTTTTACCAGTGGGAGTAATTAACCATTGGAGCAATTTGTCAAGAGTCACAGTGAATTCTGCTTCACTGATAATTTTTGAATCAAGATGGGCTGTTTTTCTAACAGAGCTCCTCTAGGAATCATTTTTGGGAAGTTCTGTGGCCTGTGGTATATATGAGGTCAGACTAGATGTTCACAGTGGTCCCGTTGGGATTTAAAGGGTGCTGCACACTCCCTCCTGTATGAGGCCAACTAGCTCTGCTAGCCAGTGCATATGGGACAGATCCATAGGTCTAGTCCCCATCCCCTTTTGGGAGAATTGCTCCCAAGCAAAGAGCAGTTTCTCTGCATCCCATGTACTCCTTTGAGCTCAGGGACCACAGTTCTAAAAATCCATGACTTTGGTCATGTAAGGTGGAAAGGCTCCTTACTCCCCTCCTCCCCACCTCAGTGGTCTTGTAAGGGCTAGGGATAATCTAGCCCACAGTTAGAGTTAAAATCAAACATACGAAAGTCAGGCAGTTAGAATGCTGACCACAAACCCTAAATGTCAGAAAGTCCGGAAATACCCTGTAAGGTAACTGTCCTCAAAACTGACCCAAAACACCATTTCCCTGTCTCACTTCCCAAGCTAGGCCACACATCTATCCTGTCCTACATACTCGCCTGTAAAATACAAACTCACTAACTAGACCTCTATTACTATAATTTACTGTCTGAAAGTCAGGTCCCAAGAAACTTTTCTCTCCACACACAACTCCTCCTTGTTTGATTATTCTAGTTGTATTTATTTGTCACACTACAGTTTTAAATAACACATTAGCCTACTGTAAGTGTTTATCGAAGTAGAGCCATAACCTCTGAATGAATTAAATTAGCTCTCTCTAGAATTTACATTCCTTTCACTTATTCACTTATTTGATCAACATAATGGCTTAGAGGAAGAGTTAATTGGAAAATGACATGCATTTACCCTCTCTACAGAGGAGAAGATGCTTATCAGATATTTTACTTCAGGCCAGTTTCATTAATTCCAATACTTCTGACAATGTTGGAAAAACCAGCAAGAATTTTAAACAAATTATAAATAAAAAAAGGGCTCCTAATTTCTACTCTGTCTCTTTCGTGGCCTCTCTACAATTTTGGCATTATAATATTCATTGTATAAAAGACAGGGATTTAGACACAGTAATGATCTTCACCATTCTGTCAAAAGCATCTGATATTGAAGATCAATTAGTTTTGCTTCATAATCTTTACCTAATGCAGTGGAGACAGAGTTGTTAAATTGATATGGATCATGATAGCCAGAATGGAAGGATGTTTTTAAAGGAATTCTTTCCTCATTCCTGGTGAAATTCACCCTGTGAAGAGAGCCAGGGCAAGGCCTGAAGGCTTAAACGGGATGTAAGTGATGCATAGACATGTGGTAGCTCTCTGCACGCAAATGAATTTCACCTTTCAGTCCTAAAGCAGTGGGATAGAGTGGGAAGGGTGTGTCTGGTTCATCCAAGATTAAGAAATGATAATATATGAAGAAAAAGATTATTACCTTGTATGCCTTTAAAGTGTGATGCAGTAGCTAAGAGAGCTAACACGATCTTTGGCTGCATAAAACGGGGAATATCAAGGAGGAGTGGGGAAGTGGTATTACCTTTGTATACAACCTGAGTGAAACCATTACTGAAATACTATGTTCAGTTCTGGTGTCCTGCTTTTAAAAAAATGTTGACAAACTGGAAAGGGGTTCAGAAAAGAGCTACCGTAATGATGTGAGGGCTGGAGAACTTGCTTTACAGTGAGAGATTGAAGATGCTCATTCTATTTTGTTTATCCAAGAGAAGATTAAGAGGTGACTGGATCATGGCCTAGCAGTACTTATATGGGGAGATTTCTTATAGTAGAGGGCTTATAATGGGGTGTCTACCGCACACCAGGCCTGAGTAGGAAAAAAGGGCCAACTAACCATGTGGCAGGCTGCACCTGGAGGTGAGCCACAGCTGATAAACTCTAATTGATGGTGAAACCCATCTGGGCAGAGGCAGGCTGAGCAAGTATTAATCCAGGAAGCAGAGAGCAAGAGGTGGCTGCAATGCGAAAGTTGGCAGTCACTCTCTGGTCTTAAAGAGGGAAAAGGAGGAAACCCCAGGAAAGAGAGACACCCTGGGATCTAGGCCTTGAGGGAAGAGTTACCCAGAAGGGTGGAGAAGAAAACCTGTGGGAGGAAGAGTAAGAAGCAGCCCAGGGAAAGAGCAGCAGGGTTGGAGGTTGTGCAGACTTTGGCTGCTGATTGTAGGGTCCCCTGGCTGGAACCTGTACTACTGAATGGGCCCAAGTTCCCCTACCAGTCACTGGGGAAGTAGCATAGTCAGGGCAGTGGATTTGAAGACTGCCTGAGATGGTTCGTCCAGTGGGACTTTGATACCCTAGAAGGTGAAAACTATAGTGACCTGGCCAGAAGGCCAAGCCAGAAACAGGGAGTAACCAGAGTCCAGAGAGAGAGCATGGGGTGAGCAACTGAAGGAAGGGGTGTCAGACTGGTTGAGCGCTAATCCCCACATAAGCCCCAAGGAGGTGTCTGACCAGTGAGTAGCACAACCTGTTACAGGGCTCTTTAATCTAGCAAATAAAGACATAACAAGATTGAATGGATGAAAGCTGAAGCTAGACAACTTCAGGCAGGAAATAAAGGGCAATTTTTTTTACAGGGAGGGTAATTAACCAATGGAATTACCTAGGGATGTGTTAGATTCTTTAACTCAACCAGGTGGAGGTTTGATGGAAAAACCACTGGGTGGAATTCTATGCCCTGTGTTACGCAAGAGGTCAGACCAGATGATCATAATAATCTCTTCTGGCCTTAAAATCTATTAGTCTATGAATAGGTAATGGAATAAAAACTATAATCCATCCACACCCTGCTGGAAAGCATACAGTATACTTGCCAATGTGTACTGCTGCCCCCTCTCGGAAGTAATGTCAGATCTGCTGCAATAGTTGTGTATATATAAGATATATCTCCTGCTAATGAAGATAATTGCTTGCTCAAGTAGTAGGAACACATGGTTTGGAACTTAAGGCTCTGGGTAGTACATGTCCCTGTAACGACTTTGGGCTGGCAACTGTGAAATTCAGACTGCTATGACATTGTTACCAGCATTCATAATAATGCTGTAGACATTGATGGGTATTACTGCCTTACATAGATTCCATCTGCTGTATCTGCATGACTTCCGTTGCTCGCATTGAAGTCAATGGCAAAAATCCCATTAACTTCAATGGAAATACGAGTAACTCCTTAATGTCATGTGGTAGTGTGATCTCTGAGATGTGACTGGTACTATGCATGAACGAACTGATATAGGGACAGAGGACGGCATGCAGGGAAACTGTAAACTCCTTTTTTGACTGATCTATTAGCAACAAATAAAATAGCTCTGAAGGTAGAATTTAAGTGACAATTTGCATTTGTCTCCTGTTTTACTATTGGAATAGCAAACTATCAGAAACTCTCTTGTGAGGTTACTTTGTGGCATTTGTTTCTGTCTTTGGCCCCAGGGCAGTCAAGCACTCAGACATATACCTCATCTTCAGCCCATGCTTAATTCCCATTGAAATCAGTGAGACTTAAGCACATGCTTTGCTGAATCAAGGCCTAAGAAAATACTATGAGTTTTATCATTGAGGGCCACATCACCTTTGGAGATTGCTTATGCTCATTTATGGACAAATGGGTTTCTAACACAGTTTGCCTGGTGATTGTGACCAAGGGCCAACTGTGTCAGAACAGTGATTGAAAAATGGTGCTCCAGCTTTTTAGGCCTTGTCTACACTAGATTACCCCTGAAATTTCCCACTGTTGCTAATGCCGGTGCAGCTCCATACCTTAATAGAGACTGTCTCATGGACACGCCCCATCCCATCTGCAATCACATAACTACCCAGTGGCAACTACAGCAATTGCTTACACTGAAAATGAAAGGATTGATGTATTTTTATCTGCACAATGTGTGAGAAGTGTTTTGTCCTTTGTGAAAAAATGTTAATCAGACTGTCCACTATTGAGCTTCAGTTCATCTTCTTCTTCCCAATATTTTTTCTCTTTTAGCTGGAAGGGAGGAAAGCCACCACTGTATGACCAGTAGCTCTCCCTGGACTAGCAGAAAGGGCTTCACAAACCATCAGTGGTTCACAGATGCCGGTTTAGGGACCCTCTGGGCTAATTGAAACTGAAGCACTTGTAAAAAGAACAGGAGTACTTGTGGCACCGAAGAGACTAACAAATTTATTTGAGCATAAGCTTTCGTGGGCTAAAACCCACTTCATCGGATGCATGCAGTGGAAAATACAGTAGGAAGATATATATATACACAGAGAACATGAAACAATGGGTGTTACCATACAGACTATAATGAGAGTGAACAGTTAAGGTGAGCTATTACCAGCAGGACAGAAAAACAACTTTTTGTAGTGGTAATCAAAATGGCCCATTTCCAGCAGTTGACAAGAAGGTGTGAGGAACTGTAGGGGGGGAAAATAAACATGGGGAAATAGTTTTACTTTGTGTAAGGACCCATCCACTCCCAGTCTTTATTCAAGCCTAATTTAATGGTGTCCAATTTGGAAATTAATTCCAATTCAGCAGTCTCTCGTTGGAGTCTGTTTTTGAAGTTTTTTTGTTGTAATATTGCAACTTTTAGGTCTGTAATCAAGTGACCAGCGAGACTGAAGTGTTCTCCAACTGGTTTTTGAATGTTATAATTCTTGACGTCTGATTTGTGTCCATTTATCCTTTTGCGTAGAGACTGTCCGGTTTGGCCAGTGTACATGGCAGAGGGGCATTGCTGGCACATGATGGCATATATCACATTGGTAGATGTGCAGGTGAACGAGCCTCTGATAGTATGGCTGATGTGATTAGGTCCTATGATGGTGTCCCCTGAATAGATATGTGGACAGAGTTGGCAACGGGCTTTGTTGCAAGGATAGGTTCCTGGGTTAGTGATTTTGTTGTGTGGTGTGTGGTTGCTGGTGAGTATTTGCTTCAGGTTTGGGGGCTGTCTGTAAGCAAGGACTGGCCTGTCTCCCAAGATCTGTGAGAGTGAGGGATCGTCCTTCAGGATAGGTTGTAGATCCTTCATGATGCGCTGGAGAAGTTTTAGTTGGGGGCTGAAGGTGACGGCTAGTGGCGTTCTGTTACTTTCTTTGTTGGGCCTGACCTGTAGTAGGTGACTTCTGGGTACCCTTCTGGCTCTGTCAATCTGTTTCTTGACTTCAGCAGGTAGGTATTGTAGTTGTAACAACGCTTGATAGAGATCTTGTAGGTGTTTGTCTCTGTCTAAGGGGTTGGAGCAAATGTGATTGTATTGTAGAGCAGTGGTCCCCAATGCAGTGCCTGTGGGTGCCATGGCGCCCGCCAGGGCATTTATGTGCGCCCGCCTACTGACAAGGGAGCGCTTCCACCGGACGACCCACCGCGGAGGAGCGCGGCCGCCGGACAACCAGCCGCCGAAATGCCGCCGAGAAGCAGCAACACCAAGAAGCGTCGCCGCCAAAATGCCGCTGCTTCTCGGCGGTATTTCGGCGGCGACGCTTCTTGATGACACTGGTTCTCGGCGGCATTTCGGCGGCGACGCTTCTTGATGACGCCGCTTCTCGGCGGCATTTTGGCAGCTGGTCGTCCGGCGACCACCACACTCTTCTGGGAACATGAATATGCTATTGCAACAGAAAGGTTGGGGACCACTGTTGTAAAGCTGGGTTGTAGACAATGGATTGTGTGGTGTGCACTTGTCTAGTCCATGCAGCAGAGGGCAGCCTTGTCTGTCTGAAATCATTAGCAAGCACATAATACATAATGATTACTTTCCAGGCCAGGTCTATGGTAGAAGCTTTTGCTGGTACTGTAATGTCGCTATTTTTTTTAAATTCTAACAGAAGCCCCAGTATAGATGCAGTTATGCTGGCATAAAAGTGCTTTGGCCAGTATAGCTTATTTTGTTCTGGAAACTGGTATATGCTCTCCTAGAAAAAACACTTTTTTGCTGGTATAAGCTGTGTCTACCCGAGGAGGTTTTGTCAGTATGGCCTTATCGGGGGCCAACCTTTTCCAGTATGTACCTGGCCCCAGTCTGAGAAAACAGTCTCTCACTATGTGGTATGAAAAATCTCAAGTTAACAGGGCTTTACTGATCACACTTAGGTACACAGTAAAAGGTAAGTATTGTAACCTTGGCCAGTATAAGTACAAGTATATCTGTAGCTTTACTGACTGCAATGTTACGATCTGATTCTAAGCTGCCAGTGTGTCCGAGTAGAGCACAGTCCTTCCCTGATTATATTAACAGATTTTCTTCAGTGTTTTATAACTGGAAACGGATACCAGTAACTTGATGCTTTCAGTGTAGTGGGATATTCTTTCTACTTACTATGAAATTAAATTAGGACTTGAACAAGAATTACTACTTCTTTTTCTTCTAGTGTCTACTTTTTTTTTTTTAGCATGCTGTGAAAGTTTACCAAGCTATCTCTACAAGAAATCTATGCACACACAATGACATATTAGATTTTGCTGACGCACTCACTTTCTCCTTGATTAATAAGGCAACCTCTGCTATACACATACAACTATGAAACAGGTGCCCTGCTTAATGGGAATTAATTTAATGTTCACATCTGGACTCTGTATACCGTGGCTTCATTCCGATTCTTCCATCCTTTCTCATTCAGTCAGATAACATCTGCTTACTGTTTGGTGGTGGTGGTAGGGTGACCAGATGTCCCGATTTTATAGGGACAGTCTCGATTTTTAGGTCTTTTTCTTATATAGGCTCCTATTACCCCCCACCCTTGTCTCGATTTTTCACATTTGCTGTCTGGTCATCCTAGGTGGTGGTGGTTGTGGGTTGTTTTTTTTTTTTTTTTTTTTTGAGGTTGTGTGTCCTTGGCACTTTTTTTAGCTAGGGCCTGATCCTGCTCTCACTGAAGTCTACGAGAGTTTTCCTATTGACTTCAATGGCCTCAGAATTGGAGTCATATTGATTTAGGTCTTGTCTAAATTTAGAAGTTGCACCAGTTTAGCTAAAAGTGTGATATTAATCAGATTTAGTAACCTGGTGCAGCTTTGTGTGTGGACAGTGTTATATGGATTTAAACCTGGGTGTATTGGTGTAGCTTGCCCCTGTAAAATAATCCTGCTCAGGAAGCAGGCAATCTGTCACCAATTATACTTCATCAGATAAAATAACTCCCCTCCAAAAGGCAGGCTAGATGTAGAGCTGAGTGGGAAACATTTTTCCTGTAGCGAGAAAATATTCAAATTTCAAAAAAGCTTCTTGTCTCAAAATGGGACAAAAATCAAAATCTCAAATTTTTGCAAACTGACAAACAAACAAAAAGTTGGTTCAGGTCAATTATTTTTTTGTATTTGGCTATTCATCCCCCCCCCCTTTTTTTTTTTTTTACTATATAATTAGTTCAAATTTAAAAACAAAAAGTTATTTTGAACTGGGAAATCTCAAAAAATCCTGGCTTGACCATTTCAAAACTTTTTTTGAGTTGAGAAATCCTTCAAAAATCAGTCATTTCCCATAATGCTTTTGATCCATTGACATTTTTTATGGGAAAGCCATGTTACCCCTTTTTGAGCGTTCCTCCTGGAAGCAGAAATTGATAGAGTCTGGTATTTGCTTTGCAATCTTGTTTACTGTATGTACAAAGTCCTGCTTCTCCAAAGGTAGGAGGAACCCAGAACAAAAGGACCAGTTTCTTAGCTTACTTTCCCAAGCTTCGTTAGTCAACATAATATCCCAAAGCTCTCTCTCTAGCTTTTCCCAGGGTCATGCTGTCCTTACAGGCTGTTGCTTAGCTCTCTTTCTCCTCTCACTCTCACTGTTTCCAGCTTGTCTTTTTTACACACCCATCTCCTACATACCTGCTCACAAAACCAGTGGAACCCCTCCTGTCCATGGGGTGCTAGTGTCTGGGTAGATTCTAAGAGTATGTCTACACAGCAAATTAAAACCTGGGGCTGTTTCATTGCTGTGTAGACTTTCAGGCTCAGGCTGGAGCCAGAGCTCTGAGACCCTCCTCCCTCCCAGGGTCCTAGAACCTGGTCTCCAGCCCAAGCCCAGACATCTACATAGCAATGAAACGGCCCCGCAACCGGAGCCCTGCGAGCCTGAGCTGGCTGGCACAGGCCAGCCGCAGGTGTCTAGTTGCCTTGTAGACATACCTATTAGGCCTTGTTTTAGGTGTGGCTCCTTAACTGTCTCACTACTATCTTAAGTTACGGGCCTGTCTATACATTAATTTGAAGGAGGTTTTAGCTCAACCCATAACAAGGTTTCACCCAGCTCATAACAGTTTCCTGAAAAATTCCCTAACTAGGACAACCTAGAAGTTCTCTGCCTGCTTGAAAGGTCTTGTGACAAGGTTTGAATCCACAGCTTTTATTTTGTCCCCATTCACAAGGCAATTTCCAAAGAACCCAGGCTGTGTAAATACATATATATTCTCTTATATTTGTGCTTATCAGTATAGCTGCCATTTGCAAAGTATGTGTCTAGGCTTGCTTCCATGGAAGTTAGCCATCAAACTCCCAGTGTCTTCCATGAAAGAATCAGACCCTAGAAGAATATTGGGTGTTTTCTACAATTCATGCTTCTAATCACGTTAGCAAGGCAGCAGGGCACCTAGGAAATACTTATGTCCTGTCAATATAGTTCCATCGCCGCACTCCTTTGAGTCAGTGTCCACTCCTTACGTCTTGCGGGTCTTAAGTCAGAGGGGAAGGATGCTCCTGTGACTAAGCACAGCACTGAGAGTCAGGAGACTTTATTTTTTTGAAATCTATTCCTTCCTTTTATTAGCGGATGTCTATAAAGAGGCCAAGCGAATCAACACTGGCATATTCCAGCTGCAGACATTTTTAAACCACTGAAGAAAATGGACCTGACATTTGATATTGTCGCTGCAGCAACATTGAACTCTGGGGTTGTTATTAATCAGTTACTGTAAAAAAAAAAAAAGGGATGTGTGTGTGTGTAACTATCAAAATATGCTCCTGGGGAATATGGGAGAAATCAGGAGATCCTGACTCAGGCTTTATGCAGGCAAACGCCCATTGACTTAATTGGGAATGTTGATTAAGGACTGCAAGCTTCGACCCACTATGATCCGGAGTGATGTTACTCCAGTTCATTAGTAGTTAAATTGTGAGGAGTTAAATCAGAATGTAGGATACAGCTACAGACAGTTTATCAGCTCTGACTCCTCTGAGCAGCATGTTTATGGGCAGATAACCTACAAGTTTGTCCTTGTTTGGGCTCTAATTCTTAAATGGGATTCACTAGGTTGTATGTGTAATGGTGGTACATAGATATAAAGCCATTTGGAAATATATAGCATTACACAGAAATCCTTTAGAAATCAGTCATTCATTACATGTAGTTAATGATCAGTTTGTGCTTTGCTAGCCAAGCACGAAGCTAAGAATGATTAAAACTTAAAAAAAAAAAGTCACTGACTATTCAATGGCTATAGTCAAAGGAATATTTTCATATTCTGGTGGTTGTTACTTTTCTGTACGGGCTCCCATAGCAGTTGATGACGGATATTTCAGCCAGTCACACAGATGGCTCCATTGCAACAAATCCACAAACCATGCTCCCACCACCCTATCAATTATTGGACTTTAGTGCATGGAATATGCTTTAGCAGGTCTTTTGATCTTTAAGCACCTTCCATGTTACTTCTATTTGTCTTAGTGTAGCGCAGAGGAAAAGGTATGACTAAATCTTGCTCAGACAGCTCCATTTATTATTGTCATCTAGCCTTTGAGGCACAAGAAGTACAGACGTGTATTTTGTATCAGAGGGGTAGCCGTGTTAGTCTGTATCCACAAAAACAACGAGGAGTCCGGTGGCACCTTAAAGACTAATGGATTTATTTGGGCATAAGCTTTCACGAAAGCTTATGCCCAAATAAATCCGTTAGTCTTTAAGGTGCCACCGGACTCTTAGATGTGTATTTTGTTTAAAGTGTAGTTGTACTCAGAGAAGTTAGGCCTGGATCCTGCAAATATGTGTGTTTACAGTGAAGCATGGCCTTAAGTGTTTGCAGAATTGGCTCTTTAGTGCATAAAGAAATTATATCACCTGATTTGCATAGCTGCATTCAAGTTATGTCTGCTAATTTACTGACAAAAATGCTTTAACTATTATTAAAAAGCAACAGAGGGTCCTGTGGCACCTTTAAGACTAACAGAAGTATTGGGAGCATAAGCTTTCATGGGTAAGAACCTCACTTCTTCAGATGCAAGTAATGGAAATTTCCAAAGGCAGGTATAAATCAGTGTGGAGATAACGAGGTTAGTTCAATCAGGGAGGGTGAGATGCTCTGCTAGCAGTTGAGGTGTGAACACCAAGGGAGGAGAAACTGCTTCTGTAGTTGGATAGCCATTCACAGTCTTTGTTTAATCCTGATCTGATGGTGTCAAATTTGCAAATGAACTGGAGCTCAGCAGTTTCTCTTTGGAGTCTGGTCCTGAAGTTTTTTTGCTGTAAGATGGCTACCTTTACATCTGCTATTGTGTGGCCAGGGAGGTTGAAGTGTTCTCCTACAGGTTTTTGTATATTGCCATTCCTGATAGCTGACTTGTGTCCATTTATCCTCTTGCGTAGTGACTGTCCAGTTTGGCCAATGTACATAGCAGAGGGGCATTGCTGGCACATGATGGCATATATAACATTGGTGGACATGCAGGTGAATGAGCCGGTGATGTTGTAGCTGATCTGGTTAGGTCCTGTGATGGTGTTGCTGGTGTAGATATGTGGGCAGAGTTGGAATCGAGGTTTGTTGCATGGGTTGGTTCCTGAGTTAGAGTTGTTATGGTGCGGTGCGTGGTTGCTGGTGAGAATATGCTTAAGGTTGGCGGGTTGTCTGTGGGCGAGGACTGGCCTGCCTCCCAAGGTCTGTGAAAGTGAGGGATCATTGTCCAGTGAGAGACCATTGTCTCGCCCACAGACAACCCGCCAACCTTAAGCATATTCTCACCAGCAACCACACACCGCACCATAACAACTCTAACTCAGGAACCAACCCATGCAACAATCCTCGATGCCAACTCTGCCCACATATCTACACCAGCAACACCATCACAGGACCTAACCAGATCAGCTACAACATCACCGGCTCATTCACCTGCATGTCCACCAATGTTATATATGCCATCATATGCCAGCAATGCCCCTCTGCTATGTACATTGGCCAAACTGGACAGTCACTACGCAAGAGGATAAATGGACACAAGTCAGCTATCAGGAATGGCAATATACAAAAACCTGTAGGAGAACACTTCAACCTCCCTGGCCACACAATAGCAGATGTAAAGGTAGCCATCTTACAGCAAAAAAACTTCAGGACCAGACTCCAAAGAGAAACTGCTGAGCTCCAGTTCATTTGCAAATTTGACACCATCAGATCAGGATTAAACAAAGACTGAATGGCTAGCCAACTACAGAAGCAGTTTCTCCTCCCTTGGTGTTCACACTTCAACTGCTAGCAGAGCACCTCACCCTCCCTGATTGAACTAACCTTGTTACCTCCATACTGATTTATACCTGCCTCTGGAGATTTCCATTACTTGCATCTGAAGAAGTGAGGTTCTTACCCATGAAAGCTTATGCTCCCAATACTTCTGTTAGTCTTAAAGGTGCCACAGGACCCTCTGTTGCTTTTTACAGATTCAGACTAACACGGCTACCCCTCTGATACTTAACTATTATTAGTGCTGCAGAGCTAATGCAGCTAGGGCAAAGGCAGAGATATTCTAACTGGAATTGGTCTTAGGCTTTATCTACATCAGCAATTCTTCGGCAAAACTTTTAACCCCCCCGAACAACAAGTTTTACCGACGAAAAGCGCCGGTGTGAACAGCGCTTTGTCGGCAGGAATGCTCTCCTGCCGACAAAGCCACTACCACTCATGGGGGGTGGACGTTTTTTGTCTCTCCTGCTCACAAACAGAAGCTACACTGCGTGCCTTTTAGCGGCACGGCTGTGTCGCTAAAAGCCTCATAGTGTAGCCATAGCCTTAGATACAGAAGCACTGTTTCCTATTAGACTAGCTGAAATGCTTTAGACTTCTGTCTTAGGTACTTATATGGCCTTTATTACATAGTATCTGATCACATCACAATCTTTAATATGAGGTAGGAAAATACTATTATCCCCCTTCTACAGGTTGGAAAATGAGCCAAAGAGAGGCTAAGTGACTTGCCCAAGGTCATACAGGAAGTCTGTAGCAGAGCAGAGAAATGAACTGGGTCTCCGAAGGCCTAGACTAGTGCCCTAACCACTGGACCATATTTCCTTTGGACTTCAGTGCCCATAACAATCCAAAATTCAGGTATTTATGTACAACTTGTACACAGGAGGAGACTGCCCAAAGTCACTGGGAACTGAAGGCACTCAACACCTGGGACTGTGTATTGCTTTTGGTTTTTATGCTGAGGTAATAGACAGCAGTTCAGCATCATAAACATTCCATCATTCATGTTCATGTCTTCTGTGTCTAGGGTAACTGGCTGATCAGTGTTCAAGGTGCAAGTCGATCCCTCTGGGCTTTTATACCATTCTCATCACATGGTGTTCATGGCATTATATACAATAAGTCTGCAGTTTTAATTTAGATTGTATTGCAAGTTTTTAATAAAAATTAAGTTATGCATTTGTATTTGGAGTGTTTTTTATAAAGAATATCACACTTCAGGTATCCGAGAAACACGATTTAATCTCTTACGGAATTTCTTTGTCTTTTCCAAGTAAAATTCCTAGAGGCCTCTTTTAAGCCCAGAGAGTGGGTGATTTAGGCCCTGACCCTGCAATGAACTCTGCTCAGGTGGATCTCAGGTCTGCACAGAGCCCCACAGACATCAATGGGGCTCTAAGTGAACACAGGGTACACCCACATGGATCCAATCTGTGGGCCGTAGGCTTACACTAGCCTTTTTTCTCTTAACATTTTCCCGCTATTGCTACCCCCTGGCACTAGCAATGGTGGGAGTGTTGGGATACAGACTGAACCTTCCTGGAGTTCATGGCATGCATGTCTCATGGACAGATCTGGCCCATTAGAAAAAGAGGCTTGAGCTGCAAACTTGGATCCTAACAAGGATGTGGAATTTGGTTTTGGCCCATCTCTGTCCTTGCTACCCTTGCTGAGGCTGTTCCTTGCCCTGTGCAGACTGATAAGAGAGCTGCTTTTCTTCTGTTATACAAACTGTTAAAAAGAAGGAAGAAATCTAGGCATCATCCTCTTTAGCTATGTTAATTAGCAGTAATGAAAACAGTAAAAACAAAAGCAAAATGAAAGCTTGTCATGGAAGCAATTTAGGCAGGCTGCTTTTTAAAAAGCAGGAGTTTACGGAGTCTGAGAAACCACTAAAGAGAACATCAGCCTCCAGAAGGCCCTAGATCTTGAGTTCTGGCTGTCCCCTGAGTCCTATTTCATACCAAATCAGACTAGAAGGTGTAATTAACACAGCTGTGTTCCATACTGTTTTAATAGGCCATATCTTCACTGATGACAGTAGAATGGAACAAACCATGCGGTATTCCTGCAAGCACAGCACAATTAAGTAAAATGAAACAAACAAACCCCCTTTTGAAGCCCTTGCTCAATGCATTTCAAATGAGCCTTTTCTATGAAAAACATCAGCATTTTAAAAAGACAAAAAAACTTTTCCTCCCTCCCTGTAATGAAAACTCCTCTGCTTCTTTCACAATGAAACTTCCATTTACACAAGCTTGTGATAAGAAATTTCTTTCCCTGATACTTAGCTCAATTTTCCATGATGTGGCTTCTCTGCTGATTTGCCACGTGTCCTGGCAGAGGACTCAATTTACTCATGCCTTAAAGTGTCTGGATACTTGCTCAGTTATCATTCTAGCACAGCCAACTGCTTATCCTCTGTTCCTGATGACTGTACTTTTACTAGGGGAAGCAGCTGTAATGCATTTTAATGAATCTATATTTATATTCAACAGATTCTGGGCTTTGGAATCTTCAGATGACTGGCCTGGGAAAACTTCTTTAGTTAGCTGTTGCATTTTTTTTTTATCCTGCATTTTGCATTACATTCTTGCCCACGATTGTCTCTGCTATGGAGAGCTGGTGGGAGGGAAGAGTGGTGGAAAATAATTTGAAAGCAATATTAAATTAGGATTTCCAGCTTTCTAATTGCACAAAACTGAACACCCTTGTCCCACCCTTCCCCAAGGCCCCTTCCCTTCCCTGAGGCCCCCCCATTCCCAAGGCACTGCCCTCGTTCACTCTATCCCACCTCCCTCCGTCGCTTGCTCTCCCCCAACCTCAGGGGTGGCTCCAGGCACCAGCGCAGCAAGCGCGTGCCTGGGGCGGCAAGCCGCGGGGGGCGGCGTGCCGGTCCCCGTGAGGGCGGCAGTCAGGCTGCCTTTGGCGGCATGCCTGCGGGAGGTCCGCGGGTTCGGCGGCAATTCGGTGGCGGGTATGCTGAAGGCGCGGGACTGGCAGATCACCCGCAGAAACGTCTCCGAATCCGCTTGACCAGAGGACCTCCCGCAGGCATGCCGCCGAAGACAGCCTGACTGCTGTGCTTGGGGCGGCAAAAAACATAGAGCCGCCCCTGCCTACCCTCACTCACTTTCACTGGGCTGGGGCAGGGGTTGCGGGCTTCGGGGTGGGGCTGGGGATGAGGGGTTTGGGGTGCAGGAGAGGGCTCAGGGCTGGGACATAGGACTGGGGTGCAGGACGGGGTGTTGGGTGTGGGCTCTGGAAGGGAGTGAGAGTGCATGAGGGCACTCAGGGCTGGGACAGGGGGTTGGAGTGCAGGAGGGGGTTCCGACATGGGGCAGTGGGTTGGGGTGCGGGCTCCGGGTGGCGCTTACCTTAGGCGGCTCCCAGAAGTGGCCTGCATGTCTGGCTCCTAGGTGGAAGTGCGGCCAGGACGCTCTGCGCGCTGCCCAAGGCCACAGGTGCTGCCTCCACAGCTCTCATTGGCCTCAGTTCCCAACCGAGGCCACTGCGCCACTGACTGGACTTTCAGCAACCCGATCAGCAGTGCTGATTGGAGCCGCCATGGTCCCTTTTCGACGGGGCGTTCCAGTTGAAAACCAGACGCCTGGCAACCCTATATTAAATGATTGATTAACAATACTTTGCACTTACACTACACCTTTCATCCCTGGACTTCAGAGCACTCTACAAAGGTGGGAATTAAGATCTCCTCACTCCCAGACTTGTATTCTAGCTCAGTGCTTCCCAAACTTCATTGGTTTATGTACCACTTTCTTAATGGTTGTGAAGTGACTTGATGAAACATCATGCTCACGTACCACTGTCTGGGAACCTCTAGCCAACAGACACATTGCCTCCCATTCATGGGCGGCGGGTATCATAGGCCTCCTCTAGCCCAGGCCGTGGCTGCACCCTGGCTCCCCCTCTCCTGAAGCCAGCGGGGACTCAGCTGAGGCTGGTGGCATGGAGCTGGGGCTCAGTCGGCGGGTGGCTCAGGCCAGGGGGTAGCTCAGGGCTGGCTGGCTGGCAGCCCGGGAGTCGGGGAGGCTAGCCAGTGGCCCGGGGTTGGGCAAGCGCACTGGGGGCCAGAAGGTGGCCCAGGAGTTGGGCTGGTGCTCTGGGGCTGGCACTTGGGGGCCGGTCGGTGGCCCAGGGGTCAGAAAGCTGCCGGGGGGTCGGGTTGGTTTGGCCAGGATGGGGCCCCTCCGGCTGTGGGGGGGTGGGGCTCATGGCTTTGGTGAGTGAAGGGGGGCGGAAGGGGCAGGGCTGTGGTGGAAGGGACTATTTAATAGGGGCTGGGGGTCTAGCCTCCCCAATGGGAGCGTTCATGTGCCGCCCATGCTCCCATTGGATAGTAGGGGCATCAAAATAGCTAATATGGAACTCAAGTGCAGATGCACAATATTTGCAACAAAAGCAGTGACTGTATAATGTGTGGTTAGGTTACATCTAGAACTGAGTGAATAATTGATTTTTCAGATCAATGGACAAACAGAAAAATAATTGTAGCTAATTTTGAGCGAAAAGGGAATTTTTTAATTTTTCTTGACAAAACGTGGACAGTGTAGACATACCCTAAGTCTTTAACTCTTGTCAGCTCATTTTAGAGATAGGCCTAAGTGACAAAGTTAGGCTGTAGATCTGAACTTCTCCAAAATTCTGGTTCTAGTTCAGGAGCTTTTCATCTTCCGATGTGTTCATAAACATGAAATGAAATTCCACCCTTGTGAATAATATAGTCTCTTATGGATGAGGATACTAATTTGAGGTGCCTTAGTTTTTGGTTGCCCAATATAAGATACTTTGGTATCCATGACCCAGCCAGTCCCACTTACTCCCTCTTCCCTTCTCTTCCTGTTGGTAAAAACGCTTCTCCCACCTTGAGCCTGGGAAGCATTCATGGAGCCATCTCTGGAAGGTATGCAAGTCCTCCCAATGTATCCGATTACTCCCCCTTCCCTCCTATTCCTTCTTTTCTTTCCCAGCACCTACCTAATGACCTAACACAGTTAAGGCACCCAAACAGCCTTAACTCTGCCCTTTAGTAACACCATGCAATCATGATTAATATATTTGTGATCCCAGTTTAAATTAAACTGATTTTTTAAAAACATGTTAATTTTGTTTTTTAATTCTCTCATGATGTCACTACAGGGCAGAGTTAAGGTTCAGTGAGTGACTTAACTGTACATTTCCAACTTGTTTGGATTTCATTTAAGTTTAACCTTAACTCTGAATTTCTAAAGTTTATTATATTTGTTCTGGGGATAATTACAACATCCCTGTAACGTATTTTAACATTAAATTACTGATATGTTCTCTCAGTTTTAACTCTATCTTAACAAAGATTTTTGTCTGGGAATTTCTTTTTGATTTAAATATTAAAAATTTCATACATGAACACTAAACAAGAAACCCAAAGAGGCTTGTAACTATATGATGTTTCTAATGAGGTAAGATATGTAGTATCAACTTTAAAGCATTAAAATGAAATGTTTTAGGACCATATTCACTAGTATACTTCAACTGCTTTCTGCCACTGTAGGAGCAGCACAAAGCAGCCAGAGCATAGTGACCATTTAAACTGGATTTACAGTTGCTATGAATCACCAGAACAGCACTGGTGAATCTGGCCCTTAATTCACAATTGTTGTTTGGTTTAGCTATCAAGGACATGGGGGGCTTTTTAAATGTTAAAAAATATATAGGCAAACCTACCAAGTAAACTTCCTGGATAGGAAAGTGTGAGATGTAGCTGTTGTAATGAAAAGGAAATAGATATTCAATTTTTTAAAAAAGTGAATAATATCTATGAGGCCTGGAGGCAAACTGGACAGCAGGGGGTATGAGGCGAGTGAGTGGGGTGTGTAGTAAGATAGGGGAAAAGGAGGAAGAAGGTTCTGTGAGGAGGAGATTCAGTGACAATGTTAAAGTGGGAGAGAGGGAAAGGGAGGGCTGTGTGTAGATTGTCCTATGTGAGGAGATTATGGCTCTGCACCAGGTGTGTTGCCCACTCATTCTGTGCCAAGGCGTCAGTGCTGTCCCTGGCACTCCTGACTGGCTCCATGGTGCATTGGGGAAACTATGCTAGGAGTGCAGGGGCAGTCCTTGAAGTGCAGAGACTGGTCTCTTTCCCTTCCCTTCCCTTGGTTTCCCATTAAGTCCACTTGATCATTTTCAAACTGTTGTTGCAACATGGAGCCCAAACAGAACACCTAGCTCATGCTTCTTGCCCAACAAGAAAGGTTGTTGGAACTCTTGAGAAACCACCACAAGGCATCCAAGGCAGCAGCAGAAAGGCACTAGTGGTTAATCCAGATGTTGCTAATCTCATATTCAAACTGGCATTTGAACATTTCAGAGTTAGCTGTTTTTATGTGTGGACGTGAAGATTTTTATAAGTGTTCATAGGCCCAGTGTGGTGAGGCTGTCCAAGGTGACTGCTGCTGTTACAATGAGTGTGTGTGTGTGTGTGTGTGTGTGTGTGTGTGTGTGTGTGTGTGTGTGTGTGTGTGTGTGTGTGTGTGTGTGACATACACTGCTTGCTCCCTCTCTGTGGCAAACTTTATATTTGTTCTTTTTTGTTTCCTTCATCTAAAAATAGCCAAGTGGACAGAAAGTTCAGGTTTGGTCTCTGCATGTGGAAAGCAAAAATTGGATGAGAGACGGGCAAGAGGGAGGGCTGGTTAGCGAGTCCATAGGGACAGAACATGGAGGAGTGAGAGAGGAACGAAGTTCCTAAATCCAGCCCCATGTGCAGGGCTCAGAGAGAGCTTATAAAAACCTTTAAAGTGACTTTATATAATCAAACTTTCAACATTGGTTAGATCCAAATTCTCAGGACAATGGGTCATATAGAAGCAAGTTCTGTGTGACCCATTGAACAACTGGGAATCTCTCTCTCTCCCAGTGCTAGAAAGTTCTCATCAGGGTTGTGAGATACTGCACCTGAAATCTGCCCCTATCCTGGACTGTCATTTGGGGGAAAGAAGGTGTGACAGGCTGTACCCCGGGGTGCAGTCTGGGAGCCGTTGGAACCGCTGTGCCTTTCTGGGTTCGCCTTTCTCACACTGCTCTGCTGGTGATTCAGCCAGCCTCTTCACGCCCTGTTATCACCCAACCCGACAGCAGGTGGCGCCACACACCCAACTGAATTACCTGAGTGCTTTACCTAAGCCACTCATAGATCCACAACTGAGCACCAGCCAATTTCCCAGCTCCCCAGCCTCACACCCCTACTGGAGTATAAACCCAGAATTATACCATCTTGCACTGCACAGGAGTCTATACAGTGCAACCTCATTAATATAGTTTGCTCCCCCCATGATGTGGGGAAGATATGCAACAAGCCTGTATTAACCAAGCTGAGATTTCCCCATACACTTCACTCAAAACTGGTTAAGATAAAACATAAAACAAGTTTATTAACTACAGAAAGATAGTTTTTAAGTGATTATAAGTGATAGCAAACAGATCAGAGCAGATTACTTATCTAATAAACAAAACACAAGCTAAGCCTAATATATTAGATAGATGGGGCTTGAATTAGCAATATCTCACCCTGACTAATGATACAAGCAGGCTTGCATTTCTTAAGGCACAAGCTGCATCTGCCTTGCAGTTTGGGTTCCCCTCCTACATGCCAAGTCCTTTGTCTTCCAGAGCTTCTTTCAGGTGTTGAGTTGTGGGGAGTGAAGACCAATCATGATGCCACTCCCCATCTTATATAGTCTCTCCATATGGTAATAACCCATAGTTTCAAGCTAAGTTCCTGGCCCAGTTTGTGGAAAAATGAAGTTCAGTGTCGTGGTCTGGTCACATGCCATTGCATGCCTTGCTGATTCATAGCAGCCATTACTCATAGGCTGCTGAAACGTTCCCAGGTGAGGACAAATATTTTCCATGGTCCATTGTCTTTGTTGATGGGCCATTAGCACTGTCTAGCTTCTTCATTGTTGTACCTGAAAGGCTAGCTGTGGGTATTTTCAAATTTACATCTTTCAATAACATATACCTAACAAAACTTTATAACTTCACATACAATGATAACACATACAATCCAACAGGATATTAATGTTCAGCAGATCAAGACTTTTATAAATGTACCTTACAAGGCATACTTTGTACAAGATGCCACATAATTACATCATAATCATATTACTATGGTGAATGTGGGGTGCTGGAGTGTCACAGAATGAAACCTTTTTTCTGGAAAGTCGCTTTAAAAATTGATGGCTGTTGGAAGCTGCTCCATGGTTTGGCATGACAGAAAGGAGCTGGATAGGTGGGCAGAGTGCAGGTGTGGTGGTTAAAGTTGCATGGTAAACTTTAGCTAGTATGTGGCTGTGATTTAACACAGAGATGTCACCACCACATATGTGGTATGTATGTAGATAATCAAAATGGAAACAAGTCATATTCTTGTCCTAATTGCTAGGAACCAAATATATAAATTAATTTTACATAGACTAGCGGAGCTTTCTAGAGAGCAAAAACACTGGCTTTGAGAATGTCCAGATACTACAGTCACTAGTGCTTTAGAAATGCAAATAATGATAATAAAGAATGGGGTGAGAGGGTTCATGGGAAAACGTGGATTGAAATCTAAGCTTGGTCTGTGCTGGGAGAGGCACGATTGCTATGGAGAATTCAGCAGAGATTCTCATGAAGCGAAGAAGCAATAAAATGCAATTCCCCTCCTTCCTGGGGGATCAGTTGAGAGTGGGCTGAGCAAAGGGTGCAGCCTGCTAGGGCATGAAGATAGTTAAAGCACCTGTGTGGGGGTCAGAAAGGATGCTTTTAGCACTCAGATGATCAGGAACATTGTGTGAACTGAGAGCTGGGTGGCGGGGGTTACAGAAACTAGCAGGGGCTCATAATAAGTTGATTAGCAGAGTCTGGTGGTGAGTCACCTCACATGTAGCATATATCACACCTGTTTTCATCTTTAGTTATTCTGAACCTTGCTTCCCCAGAGATTTGCATCCAAATGAACATACCATTCTTCTGTGATTCCCATTTTCTCCAATGACATGCTGCACAGTACCAAATAAATTTTCCCCAATAATTTCTCATCTCAAAAAACCTCTCCAGTTTAGTTGATTTATTTCCGAGTTCACGCTGCCATTTATGGTTTCTCCACACGTTTTCCTGGTAAATATGTGGGATGCAGGAACCCACAGACAGAAATATAATACTAAGATGAGTTGCACGTTATGAAACAACGTTAACAAAATAAAAGGGAAGTTTAATATATTACTGGTGCCCTGCAGCAGCCAGAACTTATGTAGCAAAAGATTATATGGGACTTACTGTAATTACTGTTGTTCTGGTGTTCAGTAAAACCAATGCCATTATTATGGTTTCGAACAAAGTTATTGCTGGTCAGTACTAAGGTGACCAGATGTCCTGATATTATCAGGACCATCCTGATATTAGAGGCTTTGTCTATATATAAAACTATACACCTCCCGCCCCAGGGGAAAAAAGTGTCCCGATTTTTCACATTTGCTATCTGTTCACACTAGTCAGTACTGAGCCCATCACTTTCTGTCCCTACCCAGCCAATTGGCCACCTGGTGTTGCTGCCAATGCCAGCTGCTTCTGCCCTGCTGAGATCCAGCATGAGGAGCAGCCACAGGAGAGGCCACTTGGCTGCCTGATGCCAGGCTTCACAACAGCCTCTAGCTGCCAGCTGAAGGAACTGCAGCTCCTGCCTGCACCCTGGAGGACCTTTTTGGTCCCCATCTTGTGGCCCAGAGAGATTCAGGACTATCCAGGTGGGGTATGGCACTGCATAGGGCTGCCAATATATGCATGACACATGAGATGCATGACACTCGGCAGCCTTGCATTCTTTTAGTATTTGTGGTTCCAGACTAGAGGAAACTGAATTTTTTTAAACGTGAGATTTGTTTTTTCTAGGGCTGTCGATTAATCGCAGTTAACTCAGGCAATTAACTCAAAAAAATTAATCGTGATTAATCGCACTGTTAAACGATAGAATACCAATTGAAATTTATTAATTTTTTTTTATTTCTACGTTTTCAAATACATCAATTTCAATTACAACATAGAATACAAAGTGTACAGTGCTCACTTTATCTTTTATTTTTTATTACAAATATTTGCACTGTAAAAATGATAAACAAAAGAAACAGTATTTTTGAATTCACCGCATACAAGTACTGTAGTGCAATCTCTTGATCATGAAAGTGCAAATTACAAATGTAGTTTTTTTGTTATATAACTGCACTCAAAAACAAAACAATGTAAAACTTTAGAGCCTACAAGTCCACTCAGTCCTACTTCTTGTTCAGCCAATCGTGAAGAGAAACAAGTTTGTTTACATTTACGGGAGATAATGCTGCCCACTTCTTAATTACAAAGTCACCTGAAAGTGAGAACAGGCATTTGCATGGCACTGTTGTAGCTGGTATCGCAAGATATTTACGTGCCAGATGGCTAAAGATTCATATGTCCCTTCATGGTTCAACCACCATTCCAGAGGACATGCTTCCATGTTGATGACGTTCGTTAAAAAAATAATACATTAATTAAATTTGTGATTGAACTCCTTGTGGGGAGAATTGTATGTCTCCTGCTCTATTTTACCCGCATTCTGCCATATATTTCACCTTATAGCAGTCTCAGATGGTGACCAGTGGCGTAGCCAGCTTTTAAGAGGAGCGGGAGCAAAGATAAAAAAGGCACCCCCCTTGGCTCCTCCTCTGGCCACGCCCCCTTGGCTCCTCCTCCGGCCGCACCGACCCTCCCCCTCCATGGCTCCTCCGGCCCTGCCATGCCACCCCCGTGGCCCCCCCTCTCGCTCCTCCGGCTGCGCCCGCCGCCCCCCCATGGCTGCCGGCTGCGCTGCGGGCCGCCAGCCTGCGTCCCCCCTCGCTCCTGCGGCCCGGCCGCGGCTGCCGGGCCGCGCTGCAGGCCGCCAGCCTGGCCCCCCCGCCCTCCCTCGCTCCTCCGGCCCGGCCGCAGCTGCCGGGCCGCGCTGCGGAGCGCCAGCCTGGGCCCCCCCTCGCTCCTCCGGCCCGGCCGCCGCTGCCGGGCCGCGCTGCGGGCCGCCAGCCTGGGCCCCGTCTCACTCCTCCGGCCCTGCCGCGGCTGCCGGGCTGCGAGCCTGTGCCCCCCCTCGCTCCTCTGGCCGCTTTTGGAAAGCTACGCTAGTGATGGTGACCCAGCACATGTTGTTTGTTTTAAGAACACTTTCACTGCAAATTTGACAAAATGCAAAGAAGATACAAATGTGAAATTTCTAAAGATAGCTACAGCACTCGACCCAATATTTAAGAATCTAAAGTGCCTTCCAAAATCTGAGAGGGATGAGATGTGGAGCAGACTTTCAGAAGTCCTAAAAGAGCAATACTGATGCAGAAAATACAGAACTCAAACCACCAAAAAAGAAAATTCTGCTGGTGGCATCTGACTCAGATGATGAAAATGAACATGCGTCGGTCTGCACTACTTTGGATCGCTATCGAGCAGAACCCATCATCAGCATGGACGCATGTCCTCGGGAATGGTGGTTGAAGCATGAAGGGACATATGAATCTCTAGCACATCTGGCATATAAATAGCTTGCAATGCGGCTACAACAGTGCCATGCAAGCGCCTATTCTCACTTTCAGGTGACATTGTAAACAAGAAGCAGGCAGCATTATCTTCTGCAAATATAACAAACTTGTTTGAGCGATTGGCTGAACAAGAAGTAGGACTGAGTGGACTTGTAGACTCTAAAGTTTTATATTGTTTTATTTTTGAATGCAGGGGTTTTTTTCTACACTTTTCTACACATAATTCTACACTTTTAAGTTCAACTTGCATGATAAAAGAGATTGCACTACCGTACTTGTATTAGGTGAATTGAAAAATATTTGTTTTTTGTTTTTTACAGTGCAAATATTTTTAATTAAAAATAAATACAAAGTGAGCACTGTACACTTTGTATTCTGTGTTGTAATTGAAATCAATATATTTGAAAATGTAGAAAACAGAAAACCATTTATTTAAATATTTTTGGATATTATTATTTAACAGTGCGATTTATCGCATGATTAATTTTTTTAAATTGCGCGATTAATCACGATTAATTTTTTTAATCGCTTGACAGCCCTATTTTTTTCATGATGGTTTTCCACATGGAGTTACTGTAGAGTTAAGGTTAAGGTTGTTTGGGTACTAGGTTTGCAATGCTTGTTTTTAGGATAATTACAACATACGTGTGAAACTATTTACCCTTAAGTTACTGCTAATGTATTCTCACCTTAACCTCAGTTTAACATCATGTTTTGTTTGGGAATATTATTATGTAGAAAACGTCTATCTATTACCAGGGCCGGTGCAAGGAAGTTTCGCGCCCTAGGCGAAACTTCCACCTTGCGCCCCCCCACCAGCCCTGCGGCAGCTCCCCGCCCCCCCTCCGCCCTGAGGTGCCCCCCCATGGCAGCTCCCCCCCCTTGCCCTGAGGCGCCCCCCCGCAGCAGCTCCCCCCCCCAGCTCACCTCTGCTTCGCCTCCTCCCTGAGCACGCCGCCCCCGCTCTAATTCTCCTCCCCTCCCAGGCTTGTGGCGCCAAACAGCTGATTGGCGCCACAAGCCTGGGAGGCGGGAGAAGTGGAGCAGCGACGGCATGCTCAGGGAGGGGGCGTAGCAGATTTGAGCTGGGGTGGGGAGCCCTGCGGCAGCTCCCCCCCCACCCTGAGGCACCCCCGCGGCAGCTCCCCACCCCCCCGGCCCGGGGAGCTGTGCGGCACCTCCCCACCCCAGCTCATCTCTGCTACGCCCCCTCCCTGAGCATGCCGTCGCTGCTCCACTTCTCCCGCCTCCCAGGCTTGTGGCGCCAAACATCTGTCTATTACTTGAAATATTTTTCCAACCATAGAACAAGCTTTAGGAAATATATGCCTTGGCAGATGGAGAGGTTTTTTTTATAATATCTTTTCCTGGTTCTTCATTACTTCAAATTCTAATACAAATAAATAGTAACAGTAATAACACTTTGCACTTCTATAGCATCTTTCACTGCAGGATCTAAAAGTGCTGTACAAATACAATTAATCCTCACAATATACCAGTGTGGAAAATAAGGACTGTAAGAGCGCCCCTCTATATCTGTCCCCTAGTCAGCCCCAAGGTAACTCCCTATCCTTTCCTCCCTCTCCTTCCCCAGTCAGCCCCAGATCTCTTGCTCCTTCCTTCCCCTCCCCCACTTAGAGCCCTCCGCATAGGCCTGGTCCAGCTGAGCACAGACACAAAGATCCTGTCCTTTGTAAAAGGAGCTGGGCTGTGTTGGAGATGGGTTTCTCCAAAAAAGCAGTGGCTCCTCTCACAAACATCAGGATCTGGGTGAAAGCTCCCCAAATCAGAATCTTCATTAAAACAGGCGACACTGTATCACGGCATATCAACAGAGTGCTGCATCATTCCCTTGTCTTTCTCATTTTCAGCTCTAAAGCTTCTGTGGGGGAAAAAATAATCTTTTGTTCTACAAGGCCAACATCAAGCTCATATTTCGATGGCTCAGGGAAAATGATAAGCTTGGAAATAACAATGACCTATTTCATGTCTTGATGAAATAATTTCCTCTCTCTGTCATTTTCTCAAAGAATAATATTTGACTAGTGCAAGGGCATAAGATAGGGTGGATGCTTTTCTTCATACCAACTGATAATGGGCCAAATTCAGCAGAGGAGTGCAACTCCGCTGACTTAAGTGGATTTAAGCCTGCTTACAGCACAGACCAGTATTTTTAAAACTAGATTTTAATACATGTGAAGTACTTGTAATTCAATTGCTGTAGCACAGAGGTTTCAATTTCGTGAATCAAATTATTTATATATTCCTGAACAAATCCTACACACTAATGTCCCTCTAGCCCCACTGTAACTGCTATCACTGACAGCCTCTTTGATTTGCTATCGTGATGCAATTATTTAACCAGTACTCCCCCACTGCACAACAGTCAGTTTGATCCTCCCCTTTAACAAAAGGCTACTGTATTCAACAGGGTACATCACAATATAATGCAACCATGCAGCTCTGAATTCACATGGCCCCTGCTCTGAAGCACAGGAACAATACAAGCAATTATGGTTGTCTATCTGGATCCTTAGGTTCAGTAAATAGACCATATTTCTTTGCTGACAGTGTTTAAAAATGTAGCCATGGCATTTTTACTTGCAGTATACAGTATTTTCATTAAGTGCTTTTACATCAATCTTTAATTATTTTCAGCACAAGTAAAATAGCTATTGTCATCTGTTTTTCCTCTGGGAATATATCAACTAGTGTCTCGTTTCCCATATACAGGAGCTTTTCCCTGCCTTTGACTGTTCACCCTCACTGTTGATAACATCTCTTAATAGCACTGGTATGGGACACAACTTTGGGACATTTGTCATGGGAGATAAAACAGGGACATCTAATAGGTGTCACCAGTGCCCTCAGCCAGGTCATTTCTCACCCTGGCATTAAAGATTTCAGCATGTGTTCATTTGCCCACAGCTGGTGCATTGCTATTTGCATCCGCAAATGATGGGAATTCATCTGCTGTCATGAATACAACATGTCATGGTACATTGGCCAAGATGACCAATCTATGCTGCATACCTCATTTCACCAATCCTGCTCATTTTCAAACAGCTCCTGGGATGGCTTATTTTAAGGAACACTGTCAAAACTAAAATCAATTTTGCAATAAAACAACCTTTACCCAAATTATTGAAATCTAATTTTAGTTCTCTGTTTGCTTTCTTTGTGAGTGAATCTACACTTGTCTGTTTAGTTTGTTTCACTATTTCTCCATGGTAGAATGTTTCATTACGTTTTTAATGTTGGAGATGCTTACCCTGTGGTGTTTGGAAGCAGAAACCCAGCATAAGGGGAAAGGGCAGAGAACAGCTTTAAACTCTGAAAGGAAGACTATGGCTGACAACTCTCTCCTCAGGCACATTGGACATTTCTATTAAAAGGATAAATAAAGCTCCACAGTGCAGGAGATAGAGGTTTTTTTGGGGGGGTGGGGGGGGGGAAGCTCGCCTAAGACTCTGGAATGAACTTCCCCTGGAAGCTAAAACCATCGTCTGCTCTAAATGCAAGATGCATTTCTCTGACCTTGTATTCTCTATAGGGCTATCAAGCGATTAAAAAAATTAATCGTGATTAATCATGCGATTAATTGTACTGCTAAACAATAGAAAACCATTTATTTTAAATATTTTTGGATGTTTACAACATTTTTCAAATATATTTATTTCAATTACAACACAGAATACAAAGTGTACAGTGCTCACTTTATATTTATTTTTTATTACAAATATTTGCACTGTAAAAAACAAAAAAATGTATTTTTCAATTCACCTCATACAAGTACTGTAGTGCAATCTCTTTATCATGAAAGTTGAACTTACAAATGTAGAGTTATGCACAAAAAACCCCCTGCATTCAAAAATAAAATAATGTAAAACTTTAGAGCCTACAAGTCTACTCAGTCCTACTTCTTGTTGACCAATCGCTCAGACAAACAAGGTTGGTTACAATTTGTAGGAGATAATGCTGCATGCTTCTTGTTTACAATGTCACCTGAAAGTGAGAACAGGTGTTTGCATGGCATTGTAGCTGGAGTTGCAAGAAATTTATGTGCCAGATGTGCTAAAGATTCATACATCCCTTCATGCTTCAATCACCATTCCCGAGGACATGCTTCCATGCTGATGATAGGTTCTGCTTGATAGCGATCCAAAGCAGTGCGGACTGACGCATGTTCATTTTCATCATCTGAGTCAGATGCCACCAGCAGAAGGCTGATTTTCTTTTTTGGTGGTTTGGGTTCTGTAGTTTCCGCATCAGAGTGTTGCCCTTTTAAGACTTCTAAAAGCATGCTCCACACCTCATCCCTCTCAGATTTTGGAAGGCACTTCAGATTCTTAAACCTTGGGTGGAGTGCTGTAGCTATTTTTAGAAATCTCACATTGGTACCTTCTTTGTGTTTTGTCAAATCTGCTGTGAAAGTGTTCTTAAAACGAACATGTGCTGGGTCATCATCTGAGACTGCTATAATATGAAATATATGCAGAATGCAGGTAAAACAGAGCAGGAGACACAATTCTTTCCCCCGAGGAGTACAGTCACAAATTTAATTGACACATTTTTTTTAACAAGTATAATCAGCATGGAAGCATGTCCTCTGGAATGGTGGCCAGAGCATGAAGGGGCATATGAATGTTTAGCATATCTGGCATGTAAATATCTTGTAACACCAGCTACAAAAGTGGCATGCCAACACCTGTTCTCACTTTCAGGTGACATTGTAAATAAGAAGCAGGCAGCAGTATCTCCCATCAATGTAAATAAACTTGTTTGTCTTAGCGATTGGCAGAATAAGAAGTAGGACTGAGTGGACTTGTAGGCTCTAAAGTTTTACTCTGTTTTGTTTCTGAGTGCAGTTATGTAACCAAAAATAATCTGCATTTGTAAGTTACACTTTCACAATAAAAAGATTGCACTTCAGTACTTGTAGGAGGTGAACTGAAAAATGCTATTTATTTTGTTTATCATTTTTACAGTGCATCTATTTGTAATAAATAATAATAATATAAAGTGAGCACTGTGCACTTTATATTCTGTGTTGTAATTGAAATCAATATTGAAAATTTAGAAAAACATCCAAAAATATTTAATAAATTTCAATTGGTATTCTATTGTTATAAGAGCAATTAATTGTGATTTTTTAATCACAATTAATTTTTGAGTTCATTGCGTGAGTTAACTGCGATTAATCGACAGCCCTAATTCTCTAACATAAACTTATATCACTATGTATATTTAAAAACAAAAAAACTACTCTAACACCACATGGTGCACACAACTTTCCATCCAGTGAAAGAGTGAGAGAAAGAACTAACCACACATGACAGATGTTGCTTAATATACTATTGGAAAGTGCTCAGATGAAGTGGTGATAGGATGGTATAAGAACCTATCTAAAACAGAACACACCTCTGGTTCTGTGATCTCTTCCTCCATACTGCCAAACCTTAGCCTGAAACAGTAGCAAATGGTGCTTTTCTAAAACTTGAGTTAGCTAAAGTGACTTGAAACATCACTGAGCACCTTGTGTAGACACGGATTAACACTTTGAAGATCATGTTGTAACCCCAGGGGGAGCCCGTGATCTGGTGACACTGTTTTAAAGGTGTTAAAACTCAAATATCCCAGTTTATTCCTTTCACAGATGGAAGCATATCAAGTAGTCATTACTCCGTGCTCTTGTATTGTATATGCAAAGTACAAATACAATTAAGAGAACTTCCCCAGTAAAAATATACCTTGTATTAACCCTATTGTTTTTGACATTGCCCTAAATGTAACCAGAGAGACAGAAACACGGATGGAAAAATCAAATAATACTGTTCCTTTTATGTAGCCTTTAGCTGTGTTCAAATAAATTTCTTCTCGTATTATGTCTCATTAATACTGATAAATTAGCTCCGGAAACTTTGTTTCCCTCTGTGAAATAGCCAGAGCTTTGACAAGATTAGACAATTTTACAGAAATTACAGCTGAGCCTTGGGGGTGGAGGGAAGGGGACAGCGTGGAATGAGGAGAAAAAATAGCCAGTGGGAGGGAAGGTGAGGAAGAAGATAGAGAGGTGTCATGTGGGGGTCGGGGGGAGTAGGAGTCAGGAGAAGGCATAGACAGGAGACAGGCTATGGAAAGGGGCCTGGCCTGGGAGACAAGGTCACCCAGAGTAGAGAGATGGAAGCGGGAGGAGAGCAAAGAGCGAGGCAGGAACGGGGGAAGAGGGCAAAGCACTGGAGGCGGGAGGAGGAGGATCACTGTCAAGCGGGAGGAAGGAGCCGGGATGGACGGAACAGCCTGGGGCAGGGCAGGCGGAGAAGGAGCCGCTTCCAGTCAATAGTCGCGGCGCGGATTGTTTCAGCGTTCGAAGGGGAAGCGATTTGGCCAATGAGAAGCGGCCCAGCCACTGCCGGGGCCCCACGTCTCCGCAGAGGGCCTTGCCGCCGCCGGGCTCCTTCTTCTCCAGTGGCCGCCGCGGTGGGCGGGCGAGGGGCGGCGGGGAGCGCTGTAGCGCCGCCTGTCGGGCAGCCCCTAGCGCCGGACTCCTCCCCCTGCCGCCGGCTGCCAGTGCATCATCGTGTCCTGTGGAGGCGGAGAGCCGGGGCTGGAAGCTCCTCAGTGTGCGGCGAGGCGAGTGCAGCGCGCATAGGGCTCCCACTACTGCCGCCACCCCCGTGCTCCGGGAAGGCCGGGATCGCGCCCCTTCAGTCCCACCGCTGGAGCTGGCTGCTGTTCCGCCCCTCCAGCCTCTCGCCGGGGCGAGCTGAGCGGCGGGCAGCCGGGAAGCGGCTCAGGCGGCACCGCGCTGGCTCGGAGGAGCAGGAGCTGCCCCGGGCGCCCCGCACCGGCTGCTGGCGGGAGGATCTGGAGCCAGAGGAGACCGGCGAGGGGGAACTCGGCTCCCCGCCGGAGGAGCTGCGCGGCAGGGGCGGCGGACCCTGAAGGAGCAGGACACCCCGGTACCCAGGCCGGGCGCTGAGCCCCTCGCACCCCAGCCCAGTGGCTCTGATCCCCGCTCCGCAGAGCTCTCCTTCGCCGGTGCCAGGCGGATGCCGCCGCAGCAGGAGGGGGAGGCGGGCTACATCAGCAAGCCGCTGGCTGGCGGCTGCGAGGTGCCCCCGGTGCCCCCGCGCAGGGTCCGCAGCAGCCGGGCGGCGGCGCTGGGAGCGGCCCTGGGCAGCAGATGCCGGGCCGGGGCGGGAGCCGAGCCGCGTCGCAGCATCAAGTGTGTCCTGGTGGGGGACGGGGCTGTGGGCAAGACCAGCCTGGTGGTGAGTTACACCACGAATGGGTACCCCACGGAGTACATCCCCACCGCCTTCGACAACTTCTCCGGTAAGGGGCCGCTGCAGGGGGAGGGAGGTGGGGAGACGAGCGTGGGGGCAGGTGGAAGGGGGGATTTCCTCGGGGACACCCCGCAACACTGGCGACCTGCTTGGGGATCTCCCATCCACCTCCCGGAGATGAACTGTCAGAGGGAAGGGGGAATACCCCTATGCCTTCTCCCCCCCGAGGGAGCTGCATGGATTTCCCTCTTCAGGGAGAAGTGAAATGGCCTGGCACTGGTGAAAGAGGGAATTCTTCCGCCTCCCCCTTCCCCCCCCCCCCCCGCAGGTGGGGAAGGGAGCTGCCATGGGGCAGGCGAAAGGCCCATTCCCCAACGCTCGGGGGCAAACATCACCACCCATCGCCCCTTCTTCTCAGTGATGAATGCATGTTGGCCCATATTGTTAGCATGTAGCTTTTCTAGCTCTCTGCTTGTGCAGTGCCCATATTTTACAGCTGTGTTCAGCCCTGCGCCCGGATAGGACTTTGCTTGTTTTTTTTTTTTTTTTTTAAAGGATTGTACTTTAGATCATGTTGGAAATATCAGTGTGTCACACCCTGCCTCCTTTAGTTGGGTTCTGGGGGCGGGGGGAGGGAGTAAATCCTTCATCTCCTCCCCTCTGTTTGTTCAGAACTGTGTTGGAAGGTGGCTGCAGAGATGGATGGGGCTCTTGAAACTGCATCCTGCCTTCTGAATTCTTTCAATTATATATCTTTGTCACTCTCTGAAAGTTTTAATAAGACTGTAGAGCCACATGAGGGTATTAAATATATGACTCTCTAGTCTCTCTACGCTTAAGTCCTGTGAGGTCTGCTGTGCTGGAGACGATTAGCTTCCTGGCACAAATCTGGGTGTCGAGCTTCAATATTAGGTTTTTTAATTTTCATAAAGTTGATCCAAACGGTCCCTTTCTGGGTGTACTTTATGTATGATTAGTAGCTAGAATTCTAGCTTTAAAGGTAATGTAATCATTCTAAAGGCTGGAAGATTGATTGGATGGCATGACTTCTCGGTATTATTGAAAATCAATACTGTGAAGCCTAGTGACCAAATAATAAATGAAACCTACACTATGGCTAAAAGCATTTTATATTTAAAAACCAAAAAAAAAAAAAAATGAGGCTGGTCTGTTTTATAAAAGATACCACCGTAGCCAGTGTTTGCACATGGTCACATATCAAGCTAGCTTGTTTTTAATGGCAAATTCTATAGTCAAAATTTCCAGTCGTGCAAGAAGAGGAGCTTCCCAATGGAAAACACAAATATTTGCATTGTCTTCCCAGTGATTTAAAACTGGGAAGGTTTTTTTGGGCCAGAGCTTTGAAAACACAAACGTGACAAGAAAACAAATCCTCTGTAACAAGAGAAGTAACCTAATTGTTTGGATCATTCTCTTTTTGTGTCATCAAAGAGTTTTAGTTCAGTGATTTGCTACTTCATCAGCAGCAGTGAAATGAACTGGAAAGCCCTGAAGGGTTTGTATGTGCCTAAATGTTAGTGACAGACTTGGTTCCAGTTCTTCAAGTCATTAAATTAATTGAAGGGAAAACAAATGTTGAGGGAAGGCATGATTCTTTTTTCTTCTCTTTTTTTTTTTTAATGAAAAATGTGTAAAGTCGAACTCATTACACTTTTTTCCTCTCCTAAGCTGTTGTGTCTGTTGATGGCAGACCCGTGAGACTTCAGCTCTGTGACACGGCTGGTCAGGTCAGTGAAGCTTCTTATTTCATTTAAGTGATGGGGGGAAGGGAGAAGTGTCACACAAAATAGTCTTCCTAAAGACTTTATGGATTTAAAAGGATATCCATTGTTTGATCATCTTATTAAATTTCCATCAGAGTATGCATCCGAAGAAGTGGGTTGTAGCCCACGAAAGCTTATGCTCTAATAAATTTGTTAGTCTCTAAGGTGCCACAAGTACTCCTGTTCTTTTTCCATCAGAGTAAGTAATTCTTAACCCACTGTATAAGGTTGGTTGAGGAGTGTCATGTTGTTGGTTCAGACTGCTTCCCTGCTAACTTCACTGTCAGGTTGAATTCCCAGGGACTGTAAGTTCTCCCTCAGATGTGTTGCCCCTGACTTAATTTTATTTTTTTAATTATCTATTATATATATAAAAGTGCTGCTGCTGGGGGAGTGGAGGGAGGATTCTGTATGTTTTGAGCACAGATACGAAGGCATGTGAAGGGTGTGGACAACTATTTTTATTGAGGGGGTCTGGAAATTTTAAAAAAACCCTGTTGAAGATCCATTTCATGAGTAGTTTTGTACCATGATTACATTTGTCAACTCTTAAGATCAGATAAACGAGCTTCATTCTTAACTCAGTGCTTCCAGTATTAAGAACAGTATTAAGAATCAGAGGGGTAGCTGTGTTAGTCTGGATCTGTAAAAAGCAACCGAGAGTCCTGTGGCACCTTTAAGACTAACAGATGTATTGGAGCATAAGCTTTCGTGGGTGAATGCCCACTTCCTCGGATGCATCCAGCCAAATTTGCATCCAGCCAAATAATGCAATACCATCTGTGGGAGCCAAGCATTAGCGAAAGCAGTGTGAGGAGAGTATGATGGCATCAGTAGACAAACCCCATTATCCTAATGAGCAGTGTTGTAGCTGGGCATTATAACAAAGATGTGAACTCAACTCGGTTCAGTACTGGCTTATACCCTGTGCAGTGCCAGCACTGCATTTTGCCTATACTTTTTGCAGTTCTAACCCAGGTTAAAAGAGTACAGAGCAGCTCCCTTTGAACAATAATATGAGATGGGCCAGTAGGGTTGTCCCATAATGTAATACCCTGATGGAGGGCAAGGGGGCAGGGCAACACGCTGTTAGCTTCAGCTGAGATGTGAATTCAGAAGCAGAGCATACCAGATGTAATTGTAACGATATCCTTGGTGATGGGGCCCCATGGAACGGCAAAAGCATTGGTTTCCGGAAGATTTGAAAAGTCCAGTCACTTTTTGCTTTGGTTACTGCTATTAGTTCAGGAGTGTAAAAACTCCTTAGTGAAATAACCAGTGAAACCGCTCTCTTGTGTTTGCCTTTAAAAGGAATGGGTTGGGTGAAAACCAGTAAAATGAAGAAAATCATTCTGAGTATAGGATGCTTAATCAAATAAAATCTTGGTTGTGTGTGTGAGACAGCTTCAAAATGGGATTAGCATTTAAATAGGTAAAAACATACAGAAACATGGAGGGTTTGGTGTCATGAGCCCAAAGATGCAGCTCTGCAGTCCCGGGATCTAGCAGTGAGACAAAGAATGTCTGCAGACTGTACTTGTAATATAAATGACCGTGCATCCTCTCTACAGAAATCTCCCTTAAGAGCTGGTTTTGGCTTTTGAAACCACTGAATCCTGCAAAATTTCATAATGCCTTGCAAGAACATGGGGAGATGTCTTTTTTAATTGGATTCGTTGCTGCACAATACAGAACACTTTGTAAAGACAGGGTTTCTTTTAAGCCAAATGGTGAGAATCCTGCATTGCTGTCTTGCTGCCTGAGAGGTTTAATCTGAGAATCAAGAGAACTAATGAAGCCTGCTTTCTTGACTCTTGTTTTATAACCTGTTGTCAACCTTTGCATTACCACTGAAAGAAATTTATTTAAGTGGAATGGGACTTCGGAGGCTTTTAATGGGCTTTAAACAACTGCATATCCTAGACTCTTCAGAAGCTTTCAAGTAAAATCTTAAATCCCGACAAATTAACATGTAACTTGCAATTCAGCAGTAAAATATTGTTCCTAGAGAGGCATTGTTGACTTTATTTGCTCTTTGCTCTTCTTAATTTAAGGCCCTGTGAGAGCATGGTGAATTTTAATTAAAATGTCATCATGGCTGAACCAAATCCTACCTGTTTAGGCTGTTAGTGTTACTGTGCTTTTATCCTGCTGTCAGCATAAAATCAGGCTATGCATAGTTAATCCTTGCCTCATTTTGCATTCTTCACTTGCAGTTCTTTGAGCTGCTGCGATAAGTGAGAATGCCATGATGGCCAAGTCTTCTGTTACCTTTTAGGTGTCATCTACATCAGTGGTTTTCAACCTTTTTTCATTTGTGGATCCCTAAATAATGTTGAAAGGAGGTGCAGACGCCTTTGGAAATCTTAGACCTAGATCTGTGGACCACAGGTTGAAAACCACTGATCTACATTATGTTAGTTGATTCCTCAAGATAAAAATCAGAGCCTTGCATTGTAGATCTTTATTTTAAAGGCGGGAAAGAGAGAGAGGGAAAAAAAATTTCATTAAGTGTGATGGTAGCAAGAAAAATGAACACAAAATAGTAGGGAAGTCATCTTTTATTTTAATTTCCTGTAGGTTGCTATTGAACCTTCATTTATTTAAGATGATTCTTGCGAGGGAACACTTGCCAGCCGCATTGTCCCAGTGCTCTTGTCTGTATCTCAACATATGGATAGTGTGGTCAGCATTGCGGGGGGAGGGAGGTGCATTTTAAATCTGAGCTGATCCATGACTGAGCTCTGTTAAAGGTGAATTTACACCCTCCCTCTCACCCCCTATTTACTGCGTGTTCATCACCTGTGTACCTTAGCCTGCACTCCACCTCTACAGTCTGGCTCTTCTGTTGAGTTACGGCAGAAGGGCATAAATACAAACACCCAAGGAAGGCTTAAAGCATTCAAAAGAAATCAGCAGTGTTAGAGAATCTTAAATACCTTAAGAAGATATTGTTTGGCCCTGTGCCCATGGAGTCGATGGCAAAATTTCAGTTGACTTCCATGTTGCAGGATGAAGCAGATATTTGGCATATTTATGGCTTCTTCTATGAAAACACCATGTTCTGTTGTACACAAGTTACATTTGTGCCTATGTGAGAAGAACAGTTAAACTTGATCCTTTCTTTATTCATTCAGTAGTTCAAATCTCTATAATGGGAAGTATTTAGGAACTGGTAAGGGTGGTACCTTTATAATTTTTAATGCTATTTTTTATTCAGCAGTAATGTTGCTTTGCTTTGCGCAGGATGAATTTGACAAGCTTAGACCGCTGTGCTACACCAACACAGACATCTTCTTGCTGTGCTTCAGTGTTGTGAGCCCTTCCTCCTTCCAGAACGTGAGTGAAAAGTGGGTTCCTGAAATACGATGCCACTGCCCCAAAGCTCCTATTATTCTGGTTGGGACACAGTCGGACCTCCGAGAGGATGTCAAAGTTCTCATTGAGCTGGACAAGTGCAAAGAAAAGCCTGTTGCAGAAGAGGCCGCAAAGCTCTGTGCTGAGGAAATAAAAGCAGCGTCTTACATCGAGTGCTCAGCTTTGACTCAGAAAAATCTCAAAGAGGTCTTTGACGCGGCCATTGTCGCTGGCATTCAGTACTCGGATACCCAGCACCAACCAAAGAAATCCAAGTGCAGGACTCCAGACAAAATGAAAAACCTCTCCAAATCTTGGTGGAAAAAGTATTGTTGTTTTGTATAGTATTTGCAAGGACCTAAATGTTGCTCTAGTGAAATCAAATAGAAGCTATATTAGCTTAAATCTCACTCTGTATTCTCCAAGTGTGTAGCATAGATCCACAAGTGTGTATATGTTGCTATTAGAAATCTCAATTTCCCTTTCTCTTTTGAGGGAGATGGAAGAACACGTAGGTAGGAAGTTCCTGTTAAATCAGGTTAAGGAATTTCAGCTTTCGCCTGTCTGATGTCAGAGTTTCCGGACTAGTCTCACGTTAAGGAATACATTTGTGACGTTAGAAATTGTACAAAGGCTTTGACTTTCTGTATCATAATGTATATAAAAGAGGGAGGAACAAAACCGAGGCCTTTGCGGATAGGGCTATTTAGAAGAAACAAAGGACTATGGAAATATAGAGCTCTATATAGATGGACAATTTTAAAAAACTAACATTGTGCCTCCAAAATGACATTTTAGCTTTAAAAATATACTCCCTCTTTCCCCCATCTCCTTCCCTCAACCACTTCAGGGGGGACTTTAACAATGTGGAACAAGAGGTGGAGTCTTCCCCCAAATGCTGCTGCTTGAAAGGTCATGCATATACCTCCAGCCAGGGCCGGCTTTAGGCCGATTCCCTCGAATCGGGCCCCGCACCTAAGAGGGCCCCGCGCTCTGGGTCTTCGGTGGCACTTCGGCGGCGGGCCCCGCACTTCCTAAAGCCGACCCTGCCTCCAGCACGTTGTTACACTGCCTAACACGTTAAGTAACTGACGTAATTACATCTTATTTGTAGCCTCCTGACTTGGAAATCCTTTTTTCCCTCTTTCTCTCTCTTTCACATGCAGTAATGTGCACGCCCAATGAACATTACAAAGTCCTACTTTGTTACATTTTGAATAGTTGTGGGTGCCTTTGTATTTATACAGACACCATGACAGTTCATTTAGATCAATTGAAAGAATGTAAATGCTGTTTTTTAAAAGGGATGCAACAAATGTCCATATAGCACCACACAAAATGTATCTGTTTTAAGCCTACAAATATGAACTTCAGAATGTTCCTCGTTGAGAGATTTTCATGCTGTCAGTTAAATGAAAGGCCTATAAAAAAGGCAGATTACGTGCCATAACCAAACACCAGAAAAGTGATACTTCTGTGTCCTGTTTCTGATGCTGTTTTGAACAAAGTTCATATTTGTTTCCAAAGGAAGCAGTTGTTGGTGGCTTAAACTTGTCTTAGATTATAGTCGCAAAATTGTGTTGAAACAACCAGTGAAATTTAACTGATTCTTTCCCAGATACCTTCAACAAATTAAAGTGAAGTGTGTTTAAAATGTCATTTAGTGGTTTGTCTATTCAAATATGCATCAAATGTGACACAATTTTTGGTCTAACAAAACCTGCTGAATTTCAGTCTGCTTTGTTTTAGGGTATCAGTGGGTTAATTTGTAAGATGTGGTTAACTCCGATGCTGGTGTCTGCACAGTGAGTGAAAAGCCTTAGTTTGTATTGTCTGACTTTTTTTTATGGCCCCAGCTTGCTTTGTTCTATATACTCCAAGCTCAGTTATGTTCTGGCTTTATTTTTCCTTTGGCAGCAGCCTTAAAGCGAGCCTTTGTTCAGAGTCTTCAATTAAATTGGAATTTTAACTGTTCACAATTTCTTTCTCATCATAACAAAATGGATGTCTGATTATAAGAAAATTATGGAAGCCATTTGAATTGATAAAGTTGGCCACAATTTACCTCCTGGCCTACTTAAAGAAAATGACATTATGTAAATGCATTCTGGGATATATTGGCTTAAGTGCCGGAAGCAAAATTTTCCTCTGTTAAAGCAAAATGAATGCATAACATTCCATAGCTGAACTTCAAAAATGCAATAAAAACCTTTTACTAAAGTCCATGCGATCTATTCAATAAAAATATGTTGGCTTCTGCATTGGGGCAGCCTGGAAAATCAGTTTCCATAACACAAAATTGGGAGGATATATTTTAACTTAGTTGCATGCGGTCCATAATGTTTAATGGTTGTGAAATTAACAGCTGAGTCTTGATATTCCTCAATGTAATGCTCTGACATGATTTCAAATATATGGAGTCATACTGACAATTTGAAGATGATGAAGCTAGATTTTTCTTGTGTATTTTGCTTTTCTGTAAAATGGACACAATTGGTTTAAAATGTGGATTTTAGAAAAGGAGGTGAAAGTGAACAGCACCCATGGCAAAAATAACTGAATTTGTTCCATAAGATTTTGATGCTCCGTATTGTACCATACCAAAAGCAGACAGTTATATTTTTATAAGTAGCCTGTTTCATAGTGTCTGGAGTAGCATAACCTTTAAATGTAGCCAGCTGTGACTGTTTCTGAAATTGTGATGTATATAAGACTTGTTATAGCCCTTTACTAGGTGTATGTGTAATAAAGTCTAATAATTTCATGGATACTGCTATACATGGGGCTACACAGGGTCTAGATTTAGAAATGTTACTTTTAAAATCACCAGTATTTTACAAGTGCAAGTGAGGGGAGATATCTCCATGTAGTCTATAATCTCATGTGCCTTATGAAATTCTCTTCTGTTTTCTAAGTGTAGGCTATACGGCAAAACATGTTTCATGTGAGAATGATATAAATGAGGTATTTGAAAATAAATTCTGATCAGTGTATTTGTCTGCCTGTTTTACCAATAGTTTTATGCTGAAAGCCTCTCCGCTTCATAGCATTATGTCTTACATAACATTCAGCCAGTACAAGGCTACTTTAATGTCCCGGGGACATATATCCTAGACTAATGTCAAGTACATTGCTGGTGCTTAACAAATAATAAGCAAGATTTTTTAAAAATTAATTGAATTTAGAGATGGGACTGAGCAGGAACAGTGGATCCCTACCTCCCCGTTCTTCCTGCACCCAGTTCAAAACTCTGGAAGTTTTGGATGTTTGCTGTGAGCCACTGGTCTCAGATTATCTCTATAAGGAGCCTGACTGGAACACTGAATCCCAATATATCTATACTTTTACTTTTGATCCCTTTGCTACAGCTCAGGCTTCTCCCACCATGAATAACGATCCCACACATCTAGAAGAACAGAGCATAGACTGTATTCACTTTCTCATTTCACTTGTTTGTATACAGCTGATCAGCTGTAAGCTATTTTGGTAGTCTGTAACTAGTACTCTTTTCTTAACAATACTTAACCTTCATATGCTTTTAGGATCCTGTGCCTACTCAAATATGTTTTATCCCCTTTGTTTCCCCACCTGTCAAGAAAACAGAGTTGAAGTTCCTTGGCCAAGGCTGCAACAGGAGTCAGTAGAAGCTCTGTGTTTGCCATTTAATATTTGTGTTGAGGACCAATTAAAACTAGACCGTCCCTGACAGGTGTTTGTCTAACCTGTTCTTAAAAACCTCCAATGATGGGGATTCTATAGCTCCTTTGGAAGTCTATTCCAGAGCTTAACTACCCTTCTATTTTCTAATATCTAACCTAAATCTCCCTTTCTGCAGATTAAGCCCATTACTTCTTGTCCTACTTCAGTGGACATAGAGAACAATTGATAACTGTCCTTTTTATAACAGCCCTTAACATATTTGAAGACTTAGCAGGTCCTTCTTGAGTTTTCTTTTCTCAAGATTAAAGAGACAGAGGTTTGGTTTTTTTAACCTTTTATCACAGGTCAGGTTTTTAAAACTTTTTATCATTTTTGTTGCTCCTGTTCAACAATGCTACTGCCTAGCCAGTTATTCCCCATTTTGTAGTTGTGCATTTGATTTTTCCTTCATGAGTGTAATACTTTGCACTTGTCTTTATTGAATTTCTTCTTGGTTTTTAGACCAGTTCTCCAATTTGTTACGGTCATTTTGAATTCTAATCCTGTCCTCTAAAGTGCTAGCAACCCCTCTAAGATTGGTGTCATCTGCAAATTTTATGAACATATTCTCCACTCTATTATCCAAGTCATTAACGAAAATATTGAATAATACCAGACTCATGACGGACCCCTGTGGGACCCCTTTTCCCCTTAGATTTTCTTCCCATGGGACCTTACCTACCACTTCTCTGAGTTTATTAAAGTCTTTTTTTATTTGGAAGTTCATTGTCCTTACTCCGAGGCACTCACTTTGATCACTTTCACCCAAATTGCCTTCAATCTTCAGATTCGCTGCCAGTTCCTCCCTGTTGGTCAGAATTCAGTCTAAAATGGCTGCCCCACAGTTACTTCCTGAACAAGCCATACCCCTCTCTACCAATATTCCAGTCATGATACCCACTAAGTCTCAATGCAAATTAAGTAATAATTTAGCTTATGTATTAAAACTTCCAATTTATCCTTATCTCCCTCCCCCCCCCCCCCCCATGCTCCTTGCATTCATGTATGGACATTAAGGTGTTGAGCCGATTCCCCACTGTTTTCCCTCTTGTTGGTCCTACAACCCTATTGCAATTTTTAATGTCCCGCCAACATCTAGACCTGGGTTATTATAATCTTTTCTTATATTTACCTATTGGCTTTTGTCATCTGCCCCCTTTGAACCTAATTTAAAGCCCTCCTCATTAGGTTGGTGGGTTGGTGTGCAAAGATGCTTTTCCCCTTGGTCAGATGGCCCCCATTTCTTTCTAGCAGTCCTCCTTCCTGGAACAGTATCTCATGGTCGAGGAAGCCAAAGCTCTCCTGTCCAACCCATATGCACAGCTATTGTGTTACAGAAAGGAAGAAATATGCAGTGAGAATGGGAGTGTCAGAAGTGCTGAGTATTGTGTTTCTCCCGCCCCACCATGAGTAATGCCAACACTCACTGCTTTTGAAAATCCCACTTATGATTTAGGCCCCTGTAGCTTTTTACCTTCTCTGCTCTTATCAGAGTCACCCTGACCACTATTAGTTATTGCTTCATCTAAACTATTGGAATATTGACGTCCTAAGCTAGAGATCCTCATTCAGTTTACAAACCAGCATTACCCTACAAACTTACAGACCATTCACACCTTGTCACCATGTGAATGAAATTTTAAGCAGCCCAAGTAGTCCCACTGAAGTCAATGGTGGTGTACGGTTCTGGCCAATATCAGTAAGGGTATAATAGTCTGTATTATACTACTGATCATGTGCTGCAAGTTAAGATACAACTCAGACTTCCTCCCTTTTTCTCTGTAACCCCCTCTCTTAGGCTACGTCTACACTGGCCCTTTTGTCAGTAAAACTTTTGTCGGTCATGGGTGTGAACCCTCCTCCCCCAACCGACAAAAATTTTACTGATGAAAAGCGCCGGTGTGGACAGTGCTTTGTCGGCAGGAGATGCTCTCCCGTTGACAAAGCTACTGCCTCTCGCTGGGGGTGGTTTTATTTTGCCGGCAGGAGAGCTCTCCTGCTGGCAAAGAGTGTCTACACTGGAAACCTTACACCCGCACAGCTGTAGCAGCACAAGTCTTAGAGGGTTTTTATCTATGCAACTATTGCAAACCATCTAATTATACATACAGTGGGAAGCAGAGAGACAAATGATTAATAAGCTATTTTTCCCACAGCCAGAGTTTCTGCTGTTGAAAATAAAATATGTATATTCTCTCCTTCCTGTTCCTTTTATGAATATGATAGCAAATGAAGAATGCTAGAAGGAGTATTTACGTTAGCAATCTGCACAATGAAAATACAGGACAGTAGTCTGAACTGCCAGCAGGATTCATTTCTAGCAAGTACCTGCTGCTTAAGCGCATCTGCCACTGCCTATGCCTTTGAGGAATGGGTTTCACTTAGTTTGCACACGTAATCAGAAACATATAAGTCTTTGAAATGAGATCAGGCCCTAGGTTGATGCTATGTTGTAATGTTGCCGCTGTGGAGGAAACCATTGTGCTATTTGCATACTGATTTTCAGAAAAAGCTTGCCTTATCCAAATACTCAGGATCTAACTACTTCTCCAAATTCCTTTGCACATGTAAATATTAATTGGATAAAAACAACTTCAGATTTTCAGACCAGTGGTTTGTACATCATGTAGCTATATAAGCTGCTTTTTTATATACCCAGACATCTGGACAACACCAAGCGTGGATTAAGTAGATCTGACTGTACTTTGCACAATGGTAACTTTGTACACGTGCATTCTGTTATGATCAAAAGGCCCCTTCAGCTGCCCTGCCTGAGATATTGGGTGAGGTGGCAGCTGAGACTGATAAGAACACATTGAAGTAAGTCCATTGTAAATAAGGTTTTCCAGTAATGCTAAAATCTGTCATTTTGTGATGGGTGGAAGTTCCTGGGGGGGGGGATGTTTTTTCATTATATCAAACCCAAGTGCTTAAAAAAAAAAAAGTTGTGACCTATCCTCCTGAGGGAGAAAATATACTTTTACCTATTTTTTTAGTGTGTTTATGTAGAGCATTGGACAGCACTTTAGGCTTACTTTAAAGCTGATTGGAGTCAATGGCGGAGCTTTAGCATTGATTTCAGTGTGCTTTTGGATCAGGCATAGTCAGTTCTGCCCCAAGCCTGGGCCTACATGTAACTTCACATATGCAAGTCGTCCTGTTGCACTCAATGGGACAACTCATGTGCATAAACGTTTGCATGAATGAGGCAGCACTCAATTTCTTCTGTTTGTGCTGGAAATGAGGAGGAAAAAAACAACCAGGAACATGTAATTGTAAAGTGAGGAAAATTTGGCAAGTGTAGGCCTAGAAAGTACTCACATAATAATAAATAAAAAATATTGACTAGACTTCAGGTTAATAGCAACTCCTTATAAACCAATATGGTCAATTTAAATATAGCAGCCAGTGAAAAGAATGTAGGCCTAATAGGATTACGGTTGTTCATTACACATTTAGTTCAGTCCTCACTGCTGGTATAAACTGAGCAAAAAACAGTTGTGTGATTTGAATGGATTTTACCATCTGATATGGACAGGGCCGGCTCCAGGGTTTGGGCTGCCCCAAGCAGCCCAAAAAAGAAAAGAAAAAAAAGCCGCGATCGCAATCGCGATCTGCGGCAGCAATTCGGCGGGAGGTCCTTCGCTCCGAGCGGGAGTGAGGGACCGTCCGCCGAATTGCCGCCGAATAGCTGGACATGCCGCCCCTCTCCGGAGTGGCCGCCCCAAGCACCTGCTTGCCAAGCTGGTGCCTGGAGCCGGCCCTGAATATGGAGCAGCTTTCAGTGCTGATGATTTATTTCTCCAATGTATTTTAATGGGAGAAATAAAGCAATGTTGTATATAAAAAAGGCACGAACCCCCCACTTGGATTTCCTTAGTTGTTTTATTCATCAGAGAAATGGTTTCCAAGGAGTGGGAGCGGCAGCCTTCCCTGCTTGCAGAAGACAACACAACTATCACTCTCAGCTAGCAAACTGCCCTTCTTCATAGACCTACTCCTGCTCAGTTAAACACAGATGCAGTTAGGAACAGTAGTTGCTTGTTCCCTGGCACTTCTAACCAAAATAAACACAGCAGACACATTGGACCTGATTCTGTTGTCACTTATTTCAGATAAATGAGTAAATCCATTGTAGTCAGTGCAGTTTTATCTGTATAAACTAGTGTAAAGTGAGATCACAACTGGATCCATAGATTCCTGTTTAGCTTGTGTGGGCATGTGTATGTTACCTTTAGTTGCCTGGTTAACCCGCCCCCCCCCCCCCCCCGTCCCCTACTATCTCAAGGAAATATCTTACAATGGATACAAAACAGGATGATACAGCTTTTCCCCCTGTAGCCTCATTCCTAGGGAGGCATATTGGCCCTGTTCCTCAAATTTCTTACGCTCTATGGGGTGATCTGCAGCCAATCCACCCCCCGCCCTGACATCCCTCGCAGATCGTAACTTGCAAATTTTGTACATAAATGTTAATTTAAACAAAAGAGCTGATTTAAGTAGCTACCTCATCCATGCATATTATCTCAAAATCCTTTGGTATCGCTTATCTGAGGAAGGCTCTGGCTCAGCAAGCATAGTCCCAACCTACACTTCTCAGCATAAATACTTCTGCACAATAATTTTTAAAATTTACATTCCCATAGCAAACAACCCAATATATCTGCTTAAAGTCTCCAGACCGTTGTCTGTATACTATCTTCAATTTTTTACCCTTCTTTCACTAATAGTCATTGTAGATGCTATTTGTAACAATGGCAGGTAAAACATTTTCAGACAGCAACAGAGAGTCCTGTGGCACCTTTAAGACTAACAGATGTATTGGAGCGTAAGCTTTCATGGGTGAATACCCACTTCATCAGACGCATGTACGTCAGTTCCACAGGACTCTCTGTTGCTTTTTACAGATCCAGACTAACATGGCTACCCCTCTGATACTTGATTTTCAGACAGAAAAGTGATTTTTAAGTTGAACTTGTCTGTTTAAAGCTAGTAATGGAGTGAGTCCTGGGTATATATGCAAGGTTGCCTCTGTTTAGCTTTGGTTCTGAGGGGTATCTACATTCTGACAATTCAGAAGAGGTTAAATTTACATAAAATGACTCAATTTCACAGTTTAACTGCAATTCTTATGGTAGTCCGTCTCTCCTCTAAAGGCACTCCGATAGCATCTCTCTTACATGGTGGCTGAAACAAATGAACTTAAATGTTCCCAGGTCATCTTTTAATGCCAAAGGCTGCTCTCTCCCCCTCAGTGATACTGGTTATTTTTGAATTTGAAATGGCATTTTGCCCCAGTTGTCCAGCTTTTGGGATTTTGAAGCTCCCTGCATCCCTTTCTTGTGCCTTTGAGTTTTGACGGCCTTTCCGTATTTTAAATTCCAAGCCCAGCACACTGTGCTATTCCTCATCTCCGAAAACTGGTTTCTTTTTGTCAATCCGCAACAATCAATCTGAATGGGTTAACAAACAAGAAAAAGACCAATCTGGGTGTATATTGCTGAGCAATGATATCAATTGGCTTATGATAGCAGAGGGGTGAGGTCACTGGCCTTGTTATGGTTGCACAAAGCTGTGATAAGAAGGCACCAAATGCCTATGCATTTAGCAGTTGTTGACATCTTGGGGAGGGAGTACTGTATCTTCTCCAATTCAGATAGAACCCTGGCCATTTTCAAAGGACTTTGAAGTACCTCCTGACAATCTCCTTTAGAAGATAAGAGATTACAAAGAGAGGAAGGAGTAGGTCTTCCTGAAAATGGTTACAGCAGCACACATGATTATCTAGTCTGGGTAATCATCGGTCTCAGTCAGCGCTGAGGCCCACAAGTGGGTCAATGACCCAAAACGAGGGATTAATGCAGAAAATGTAAAGTAATGTGGAACTCACTTATTTTTGCTTAATTAGCATTTGTATATAATATCAGCTTCCTGATTCTGCATTTGTGAATTTATCTAACAACACTGAGAACTGTGGAAAGGAGGCAAGATGGCCCAGGACTAGAAGTGAGGCGAGCTGGGTTCTAGTCCCAGCTTTGCCCCTACCTTTATGTGTGTCTTCAGGCAAGACAAGTATTTGCTCCATGTCTTAGGCCTGGTCTATGCTAGAAATTTAGATCAACGAAGCTATGACATTCAGGGGTGTGCAACATTCAAATCCCAAGTGCCGTCGCTATGCCAGTCTCACCCTCTGCTGTGGATGTGGCTAGGACAATGGAAACATAGCTACCCTGCTCGGAGAGGTGGTGTTCCTACAGCAACGGAAAACTCACTTCCCTCACTGTAGGATGTGTCTACACTTCAGGGTTACAGTGGCATAGTCCCAGTACCACAGCTAAGCCACTTTAGTCCCTGTAATGTAGACAAGCCCTCAGTTCCCTCCTTTATAGAAGAGGGAATACGATAATTCCTTATTTCAGGGAGTGCTATGAGGTTAAATCTTTCAGATTTTCCTCAAGATTTTCAGTGACTTGTGATTTTGGGTGCCTCAGTTTTTGGATAGATGACTTGAGCTATCTTACAGGGGTTTGGTTTTCAGAACATGCTGAGCACTCATCCTCTGAAAACCAGGTGTCTCCAGTTGGGTTTCCACAATCACTAGGCACTTCTGAATAACTTGGCTATAATATTTTAATGTGCTTTAGGATTCTCAGGTGGAAGGTGCTATAGAAGTGCGAAGTACTATGACATTATCAAAAGTGCCTTAAAAATGGCCTCTAAGTCATTGTTTAAAAGGTATTTTAAGCCTGCTCTGGAAATGATGAAAGTGTGTTTTGCACAAAATGCATCATTTGCACAGAAATTCAGCACAGATTTTCTTACATCATATCCCATAATAGACCAAATTCTGCTGTCAGTGACACCTTTGAAAATACATTGATTTCAATGGGATCACATGAGGCAGAATTTGGCCCACTATTTTAAAAAATTATAGATCCAATTTTGTACACCTTGGAATCCAAATGGGCAATCTATGCTCATGATGCTTTTGGTAGCAGTGATATCAAAATGATCTGAGATTCCTCAGAATAATGTGATGGCTTAAATAAGAGGCATTTGACAATTAAGATGATGGAAAAATGCCTTGATAATTGTACAAACATAAGCAAACACTCATTGCTTTGGATCAAATCCACATCTTTAAAGTTCTTCACTGTACGGATTAGTTGAAATAGTCACTAAAATCCCTTTTAAATGTTATAAAGCAGTTAGAATTAGGATCCACCGAAGGCGAGTTTTGCTGGGAAATCTCTCTAGTGTAGACCAGGTCTTCCTTACCAGAAAACAACCCCACAGATCTGCAACAGTTCAAAGAGAATGACAGCATAACAGCAACTCTCTTATGACCATATACAAAAATGTACTGTACAATCACTAGCTTTAAAGTTCACAAGGCTTGGAATTTGACATATGCTTTCATAGCAGCATAGTTTTACTTGTGCATATTGTTAGTGGATCAAATCCCACACTCCTTAGTCAAAATGCCCACTGAAGCCAATGAATGCACAGTTACTATCCCACCCTAATAAATAAGATAAATTATGTCATACAGTTAAAAAAACTGGCTAAACACTGTAGTCCTTGCTGAATCAAAGCTCCTATTCACTTTATAAGAATGAGATTCCATTGACTTCTAAGGAAGTCTTTCCCCAAGTCAGGACAGTGGGGTTTGGCCCCTGGTTGCTAGTCAGGTTCCTGTTCATTTTTATCCAACACTTTGTACTCCGGATTCCTCCCTGTGGCACTTCTGCTTCTGATTAATTAGCAATCAGGCTGGGAGCCAAGATAACACAATCTGGTGCTTACAAATCGCTTTGTCACATTGGTAGCACCAGACAGCAGGTTTTCAGGATATCGGGTCCTCAGAATCCCCCTGGTAGAGAGGCTTGGTTAGGTTTTTTTTTTCTTTTTGGTTGGTGTTATTATTCCCCAAAATGGTGTCACAGGATTATATTTTCCCAGGGTGCTGCATTCTGATTGAAATTTCTGCTTCAAAGAATATTCAGTTGACTCACTCAAGACTTTGCAGTCAATCTGCATTGACTTTCAAAACTAACACTTGAAAAGGTGAGTGGAAAATGTATTATAAAATAACAGCGTAGATAGCGCTCATTGAGAAAAGCAGATAATCTCTCTTGTTTGTTCTACCACATGTTAACGGCACAGCATCTGTGACGTTCACTCAGTAAAGCTGGTACTGGATTTGTCTTCTGTCCAATAGAAAATCCCCTTTAATCTTGTGAAATGCTATCGCTGTAATAAGAAGTATATCATAGCTCTAAGCACTTTATTCATTCCACCTCTATTGTCTCAAATCAGATGTGGTGCCAATTTGCAAATATTAAGCAAGATTAAGGCATTAGGCTTGTGTGAGAGGGATAAGAGCAAGGTAGTAGGAAGGGAAGGAGAGGATATGGGTCTTATTAAATAAATGTGCTTCCAAACACTTATTATTCACTCTTGTTTGGTTTTGGTTTTTCTCCCCCCTCCCTTGGAACAGTTTGCATGGGCAATTTGATGCTTCTCCTCCCCCCCCCCATCCATCTAATTGCAGCTAATAAAGATTAGTTAGTGTTTGGTCATTCTTGGCCACATGCTGCCTCCTTAGCTAAGTAAAAACCTCCTTTATTAGTGATCCTGTGATTGTGCTTGGAAATGGGATTGTTCTGTCAGTGGCCAGTTGGATTACAAAGGCCCTGATGTCATTTGCCATTTGTTTGCTCTTCTAAACAAACAGCAGGGGTTGCTCATTTAAACAATCAGGTGAGTTTAGGAGACACTGATGAACAGCAATGAAAAACAAGGATTCTGGCCTGGAACCAGATCACTTGGCTAATATAAGCGCACTGAAATAGTAGATGTGACCTGGCATACTCCATAAGGATTTTATTGTGCGCTAGAGAGGGACAGCTTTTGCTAATTTGGGGTCAAAATTTGCTGTCAGTTACACTGATGTAAATTGAGTTACTCTGAATTTACACCATCGTAACTGAATTTGGCAGAATTTGGCTCATTATCTATTAAGCGTCCAACTGGTTTCAAGGGTCGAACAAAATGTCTCATGAGCAGAACTGTCTTTGCTTTTTGCTTTAACACTTCTACTACGTTTTCCATACAGCAAAAGCAATAGTGTTCTTTCAATATGAATGGCTGACTAAGGGGGGAAGCAAAATGAACAAAGGTAAAGATATAAGAAGCTGTCTCCTTATTGAGACAGTACCTCCTCTGTTACTTTCTGCATCAGCTCTGACTCTCAAAAATGGCAGTTACCTCTGCAGAAAAAAGGCCTGGACATTGAAAGGTGCAGTAAAAAATAAACAATAATAACTGTGTCATAGTTACATATCCGACAGATACTTTCCATATTCTACACCCATCAGTTATCAGGGTGGAGTTTTTATGTTGCAAGGGGTAGTTCATATTTGTAATCTATATGAAAGAGAGTATTGTCTCAATGTTATCTTCATCTAATCTGTGGTGAAGCAAGCTGGGGAAGCTTCTGGGACATTTGTTTAAAGAGGAAGTGCAAAGCAAAACTGAAAAGAGAATTGAGCCCAGATTTCATTGATGAATATGCTCACAAACAAGGCTTGGTGTGTTTTGGGGGCTGCAAGGCATTCAACACACACACATTTTAACTAACCTTTTCGATTTATTTACCCTCAGAATGTGATACCACAACTACCAGAGATCTCATTGCAGTCTGTAATACAGTAAAAAGCAACAGAGGGTCCTGTGGCACCTTTAAGACTAACAGAAGTATTGGGAGCATAAGCTTTCGTGGGTAAGAACCTCACTTCTGTAATACAGTGGTTGTCATTACAAAGCAGGGGCGGCTCTATGTTTTTTGCCTCCCCAAGCACGCTGCGTTGGTGTCTGGAGCCGCCCCCGTTACAAAGTCAACATTTATATACCATACCTATGATCGTTGTTTATTATTCTAAAAATAGGGGTAAAATCCGATATCTCAGATATCACTGTGTGTTAAATGTTTGCCAGTTCTGACTTTTTAATGACCATCACTATATCAGTGCTGCCTCATAATGATACATGCTGGAATATGTTTGGTGAGCCAGGAAATGCCAAGAGGGTTTCAGAGGGGATATACATACATACATACAATTTTAACATTTATACATGTGTTTGCATGTATATATGTGGGTGTGTTGGTGTTTATGTTCTGAATGCTTGCCAGAACTTAGTTAATGGGAACATCTACACATGAATCTGAGCTTAGTTTCCTTTTTTGCTTTGCCACTATCCTTTAATAGAACTAGTGACTTGAGATATGACAGGTGCTTTAAACACCATTGCTACTAGCAGTTTAGCATAGTCTCCCTAACATGTGAATGGGCAGGGACTGATTCCTGAAAACCATTCTATCCAAACCATGCAATAGACTAAGCTTTCCAGGGAAGACAAAGCCTACATAGTTTATGGCAGGGGCGGGCAAACTTTTTGGCTTGGGGGCCGTATCTGGTTTCGTAAATTGTATGGAGGGCCAGTTAGGGGAGGGGGTCGTTGCCTGACCCCCACCTCCTATCTGCCCCCCAGGACTCCTGCCCCATCCACCCCCCCTGTTCCCTGACGGTCCCCCCGGGACACCTGCCCCATCTACACCCCCCACTCCCTGTCCCCTGACTGCCCCCGAAACCCCTGCCCCTGACTGCCCCTTGCCGCCCCATCCAACCCCCCCTCTCCTTCCTGACTGCCCCCCCGGGACCCTGCCCCCATTCAACCCCCTGTTCACCCCCCGACTGCCCAGGGCCGGCTCTAGGCACCAGCAAACCAAGCACGTGCTTGGGGCAGCACAATTCCAAGGGTGGCATTCCGGGGGCCGCAGTTGTGCTCTCGTTTTTTTTTTTTTTTTTTTTTTTTTTTTTGCTTGAGGCGGCAAAAAACCTAGAGCCAGCCCTGCGAACGCCCCGCCCCCTATCCACACCCCCACCCCCTGACCACCCCCCCTGAACTCCCCTGCCCTCTATCCAACCCCCCCTGCTCCCTGCCCCCTTACTGCGCTGCCTGGAGCACCGGTGGCTGGTGGTGATACAGCCGCGCCGCCCGGCTGGAGCCGGGCCACACTGCCACTGCCGCCACCACGCAGCACAGAGCTTTGTGTCAGGCCGGGCTCTGCAGCTGTGCTGCCCCAGGAGCTCACAGCCCCGCCGCCCAGAGCATTGCACCAGCAGCAGAGCAAGTGAGCTGAGGCTGCGTGGGAGGGGGGACAACAGGGGAGGGGCTGGGGGTAGCCTCCCGGGCCAGGAGTTTGGGGGCCGGGCAGGATGGTCCCGCGGGCCGGAGGTCACCCGCGGGCTGTAGTTTGCCCACCTCTGGTTTATGGTATGGTTTTGGTTTCAGAAAACAAAATCCCCATTACAGCCTGGTTAGAGAAATAATGCTCGTCTCCTGTTAGACAATTGTGTATGTACAGGACCTTAAGCATGTAAAAAATAATACCACAGGAATATTCTATGTCCTGGCTGAATTCTACTCTTTTCCGATTCTCTTTAGCTTCTTTCAAAAGATTAGATCTACTATACAGATAGCTATCAATAATAAATAATGTTTAGCACATAGAGGGACTTACAAGACATTCTCCGGAAAGTTATCTGTATTAAGATAACAATCAGAAAAGCACGTAGTAGTTACAGTCTATTCCAGAATTTCAGATGAATGAATAAAGCTGTAGTGGAGCACTCCGGGTCTGTATTTACATTTTTGGCCAATGTCACTTTGAATACTGCTGGCTCATAAGGATTCAGGGTATTTGTTACGTATTTATATTTCACCTGCCTTTTGCATTTTGATTGTCTGGCTTGTTGGTGTTCAGACTCAAGATGTGGAAAATTTGCTAGTTTCACAGTAGATTATGATTTAACTTTCTCAGGATTGGTTTGGACAGTTTTGTGCCAGCTGAATTTCACCTAAGCTTTTGGGTCTGAACAAACCTAAAAAAGTAAAACTCCATATTGAGGGACAGGCAGCGTAAAGTCAATTAATTTCCAAAAGAAGATTTGCATAATCTGGATTAGATGCAGGCAGTGACACAATACTGGCTAGAAATACATTTATAGAGAGGCTTGCAGTCCATTTCTCTATTACCATGTTGTAGGAAGATACTCCATTACCTCAGCGCAGAAGGAATTTTACAGCATTCCCAATCTGCCACCTGAGAGTGTCATTTTTGATGGCGTATAGACATCTCTATTCCATTCCTCCTTAATTCTGCACCGAGAAATGTCATAAATGTCCTGAAAATAATTTGGAGCTAATGTAAATGAGTCTGCTTCTTAGTTCAAAGTGTCAGTGTGCAGGGGATTTGAACATTCACCATACTGCACTCCTGCCAGGCTCCACAAAGAAAATGTACTAGAGATGCCAATAATCCCTGTGCTAGTCTCACATACATCATATGGTTTTGCAAAAAGACCCATCCCCTCTAGACTTCACTGTGTGCCAGGATCAGTGAAGCACTCTGATTCACCAACAAGCCCTCTTCATAAATTCTGTCTTCTGGAATTGGACAAAGGTGACCCATCACCTCCTTGGAAAACCACTCTAGCTTTTCCTCCTGTTGGAAAGAAAAAAACCCTTCCTATTGTGACCAGATAGAAAATGTAGAATAAATGCAATGTACCTTCCAGAAGAACAAATTAGCAGCCTGGTCCTGCTAAATTCAGCGTATCCTCAACTCCTGTAGCACTGAGGGTGTTTAGCTCCAGCTGACTCCCCACCTGACAGGCTTGGGTCCTAAAAAGCTTATGATATTGCCTCACCTGGGAACCTAGAGGCCATATAAATCCATTCACTACAGACTCATCATGCACCTACTCACTCTCACAACCCTCTCTCCTTTACTCCTCTTCTCTGCCTCCTTTCTTCTATTCTTACTTAACATGTTTGTTTTGAGATGTGAATTGTGTCGGGATGGGCCCCAGCCAAAGCTCTAGATCTTAAAAACACCCCTTAACTTGAAAGAGTTTGGATTCAGATCCAAACATTGAAGCTTGGGACCATTTCTAGAGTTTTGCCATATCTGTGCTCTTTTTCAAAGTTACTGTTGTTTTCATGTAACACGTGGGTTCCACATTTCATTAGTGAGGGTTTTCTTTTCTTTTCTTGTTGTTGTTTTTGACTATTTTTCAAATAAAATATTTCTTAAAATCCCATTGCAGTCAGGTGTTTAACCTGCGCTGCTCTTTTGTTTTACTCTCTTACCAGGGACCAAATTTAGCCAGCCATTACACCTGTGCAACCACAGTGGAGTCCTGCTCTGGGATATAGTCTATGCCATTCTCATATCTGTAAAATATAACCCTTTCCCTGGTATCCACCAAATAACAAAAATCAATTGCAAAAATTCTTGCCCCCATGGAACACAATAGCAAAAGAATGGCCCACTTAGCACCAGTGTTTTCCACTCACCTGTTACTATAGTTTCCTGAAAGGAAGTTTATATTGAAGCCTAATCTTCAATCTAACCTTGAAGCTGAATTCATCAAAAAGGTACATCATGAGAGTCCTCTATATTCTCTTTTAGTGATACGCAGCATTACTGTGATAAGATCCTGCTTAATTCAAATTCATTCTATTGAGTGAGACAATAGAAGTGTTTTTTCAAGCTTTACCTAGACGAACGTACTTCGCCAGACAGGGAAGAGTTGGGAGAAAGTTTTACATCTAAACTACATTAGAAAGGACACACTGCCCTTCTGCTATTCTGCATCACAGTTCTGAGGGTTGTCAGGGCCCTAACTCTCCCCTACTGATGTCATACTTATTGTTAGTAAGCATGCACTGACCAGCCCCTCTTTGAGGTAGGTAGATGTTATATCCATTCTACTAAGCTGTGAATGGCTGAAGTGTCAGACTTAGAAATGTATCCCCAGCTAGAGTCCGAAATCCCAGTTCCTTGTGCTAACAACAGGAGGCAGCATGGCCTAGTGGGTAGAGCACTGGACAGGGACTTGGACACCTTGTTCTATTTCCAGTTCTGCTGCTGGCCATCTTCGGGCAGGTTACTGCACCTGGTTGAGGCTCAGTTTACATGTCTGTACCATGGGGATAACGAGACCTTTGTAATGTGCTTTGAGCGCTAGGGATGAAAATTGGTCCTATTATCATTACAACAGCTAGACTAGTCAGGTGTGTCAGGAAGAGATGCTGCGTATCAGGTAGGGGGCTCTCTGAGTCAGTACTCAATTGCCCAGCATGGCTAGTGGGCACTGGACTGCGGGAGTTGGTAATTACATGCTACCTGCCTACATTGACTATACTGTTGCAGTAGGACACGCTATTATTCTATCACTTTTCTGTCTTCACAACACTATTGCTGTTGTATAGTGTTGCTATGTGTTGTGAAACACCTACTCGGTCCCACCATAGAGGCGGGTGAAGTGATTCTTATACCCAGGAACGAGCACTTGGGGATCCTTTTGGATGAAAGCTGGTGGGGCTATGTTATTTTTTATTAGAGTTTTAAGACAGAAAGTGAAGAGCCCTCCAGCCAATTGAATCCACTGTGCAAGGTTATGTAATGTCATACAGAACTCAAACCACCAAGGATCAGCTTGGGCATGGGTTCTCTTCTGTTAGTAAAGATTGGCCCAGGGTTTGCTAAGCTGCTCTGATGCTATTCACACAGCTCCCCCTGCTCCAGCCCCTTCTCTCGCTGCTACATCCTTCCCGCGACACTCAGCTCCCTCCCCAGTTCCAGACAGACCTCGCCTCACCCCAGAATGGGAGGACCCTCTTCCTTACCTTTTGTTGTCTATGGGGACTGACGAGAGACTGTTCCTTGTTTTGTTTCATTCTCCTGGGGCTGGTTGCTCCCTATGACAACTCCTCTGGCTCTTCAGTGATGCCAGGTGGCTGACCCCCTCATCTCCTCTTTGGCTTTTAGTGCTTTTTATCTAATTGTGTTTATATACCACAGTGCCGGGTGCCTTAGACAACACCATAGATACAATGTGAATGCCCATTATAGGCACCAATTCCTCAAGTCAATAAAAGGTCTCTGGTGGTAGCAGGAATATTCTGCCTCATTCCATTCCCCACAGGTCAGTGGAAGAAGGGAAAAGCCTATTCTTGGGCCCTGATGACAACTACAAACCTCAGCCCAATATTAAGGTAAACAATATAGTTTCCTAGCAACCATCTGTTATACCCCATAATTCCTTGTGCAGAGTGGTTAGGAAACCCAGGAATCTCTGCCTGTGAGCCAACATGTGAATGGGTGGCTGTGAACACGGAAGTGGCTCCTTTTCCCTGCCACCCTATGAGAGGTGATTGTTTCTGACTTCCTCCCAACCACCCTGAAGACCCTTTATGGACCTAGGGAAATAGTGACCCATATGGGCACCTTCCTAAAGACCCTACTGCAGAAAATGGCTACCTGGAGATGTTGGGAAGGTGGCTGAGGAAGCCACCCAGCCACAACATGATGGAGACAACAGGCCACCAGTTCTCCTTATGGACAACATAAAGAGGTGATGAGGGTGTCCCTGTGATCTGGGGACATCTGCAGGGGAAGTGATGTCAGTGTATGGAGGTAAAAGGGCCTCTTCTTGAGGTTTGTGCCTTGTAGAATTTACACCTCCAAGCTAACCTGCTAGCTTCTGCCACCCCCTGTGAATTGACCTGAGGAGGTTCAGTTTGCAAACCACCGGCAAGCCTCAGACTGCAGGGTCCTAACAGCTCTGCCTCAAACTCCTCCTCTCTGCCCACCTTTATTTCCCTATTTCCTCCTTCAACTTTCAACAGGCCTCCTTCGTCCTTCTGTCTCTCTCCATTGTCCTCCATCAGGTTGACACACTGAAAGGCCAGCTGCAATTTCAGATGGGTAGCTTGCCTCACATGGGAGAGAAAGGCTATAGAGAGGGATGATACAGGGAACCTGGTGGAAATCACAGAGCAGGAGAGAAATGAGAGGGTATCTGGAATGAGGGAAAGGGCGCAGTGCCAGGACAGTGTTCAGGGAGCACAGCTGAAGCGAACAAACCTTAAAGTATCCTGATGACTGTAGCTGAGTTTTGGCTCAGCAGCCATCCACATTTTTAAAGGTTTTAAAAAGTGGGGTGAATTAACAGTCTGAGAGCCAGGAAGTTCTTTATTCACAGAGCAGGTGTTGCGTGAGCAGCAGCAGCGCAAGCCACTTAACCCTACCCATACAATGTACTTTGGCCCTGAACCAGAGGGATGATGGCTAGGGCGAGGTGGGATGGCAGCAGTGTCCCCATTCCCAGTCAATTCATTAGCCTCTGCTGAGACTGCTAACAAAGAATGGCACTTTGTGGTGGGGGTTTCTGCAATGTGGCCACTGACCCATTGGGAGCTGGACTGAGGCTGCCATCTCAATTCCCATAGGTCACTGAACAGCCCTGGATGGTAAGAACAGTCAGTTACCACTGACTGGCGTTTTGTTCTGACCAGCGATCTAGAGGTGAAAGGCTTCCTCTTCCATTCTTTACAAAACCCCTGATCTAGCTATTTTCCCTCCCATGTTTTTCATGCGTTATCTGAATCTCTGAACTAACTGAGGTTTTGCCTATCATGAGTCAAAACTTGCTCACAGTTTCTGAAACTGGGCTCCCGAACTGCAGTAATCTTTCAGGTTTTTCACTTTAGTGCATTTGTAACGGGGTGAGATCCCAGGGAAATGGGTGTGGTAAATGAACCTGAAGAGACAGAAAATGATGCCTTTTGCAGCAGGTTGGCCACGCTGGGAATCAGGAGCAGAAATGCTAAATGCAATGCTGAAAACCCGCACCAAACAACCCCTGTTTCACAGTTAGTGCTTGGTGTGAAGTGCCTCTGTTTGTACTTTCTGAACTGTCAAGAATGCTGTGCTGAGCAAAAATGGGGGCAGCATATCAGGGTTGGAAGGGACCTCAGGAGGTCATCTAGTCTAATTCCCTGTTTATAGGGGGACCAATCCCCAGACAGATTTTTGCCCTGATTCCTAAATGGCCCCCTCAAGGATTGAACTCACAACCCTGGGTTTAGCAGGCCAACGCTCAAACCACAGAGCTATCCCTTCCCTTGCTTTTAAGATGTAGAGAAAGAGCCTCTTCCAGGACATTTGGCTTCCATTGCCCAAGTATCCACTTCCTCCTCCTGCTGAATCAGGCAGCTGCTGTTGGAGTGGAGTGAGAGTGCAAGGGCTGATCCCCTTGGGGAGACATTAATACTGGGAAGGTCAAAAGAGTCTAAGAGGATGTTTTGTGAGAGGCGAGCAATGATGGGGCTCAGGTCCTCCTCCTGTTGAAGGGAGAAGGCAGTTGGCACCATCCAGCCATATTGCCCAGATTTGAGAGGAAGATGTTGGTATTTAGTGCAATCCTGATTTCTCAAACTCCAGAACTTCTGGGTAACTGAAGTTTGTTCCACAGGGTTACAGAGAATCGTGTCGATACCAGCCAGCATTGCTCCCTCATTGCACTCTGGATTCCCCAAGCCTGCTCTCCTCTACTGCCTGATGGCTTTGTAATCCTGCATGTTTTAAGGATGAAGCCAGCAGGCCTAGAGATTAGGGCCCTAGTCTAGGGCCTAGGAGATTGGTGTTCAAGTCCTGAAACAGCCACAGATTTCCTGGGGGCAAATAACAGTATTTCTGGGCCTCAGTTCCTCCTCTGTAAAATAAGGATAAAAGCACTTCCCTACCTCCCTGGGGTGTGGTGAGGACAAATACATTAGTGAGTGTGAGGTGCTCAGATACTACAGTGAGGAGGGCCATATAACTACATAGATAGATAGACCATGATCCTTTCAAAGCTGCTGAGCCCACAGCAATGTGAAGAGAGAATTTGCCAGCTGCCATCCTCTAAAGAGGGGAGTACTGGCTCTGTAGGCTTTGAAATCTGGGCCCAGTGGACCCTGAAAGCAGATTGTCAAGTCTGCTGGGCCCTCTCCTCCAGTTTTCTGAAGGTTTTGGGTGCTCCATATGACCATGGAAAAATCCAGATTTCACTGTATAAGATTTTAAATCTCAGGCTGTTTTTGTTTAAAGAGCAGTGTACTTTTCTGTCAACCTTAGGAGATCTTCTTTTGTCCTCCACAGAGATCCCCCCAACTTTCCCTTCAAAGACCCCCATCACAATGACACTTGAGGGGTGCGTAGAGCTCCCTTCCAGTAACACACTGGAGACACACCCTCGAGATTCCTCTCTGCAACTTAGGCACAACCGAAAAAGAGACCAGGTTTTACACTGAGCACAGCGCATGGGTGAGGCCTTTGGGAGTTTAGTCAGTGTTGGGTGAATATTCAGACAGTGGAGACATGACTTATAAAGCCCATAGTTTAGGTTCTCTCTGTTGAGTCTCAGTGCCTTGCCTTAAGGGCTGTGCAATAGCCTGAGTCATAACACGTGCCAAGCTACCACCACTGCTCTTACTTTGGCCAAAGGGATAACTGCAGAGACTTGGGTGTGGTCTCTTCCCATGCTGCAATGGGATCCCGTCTCCGAAGAGCTGATCATGTCGCCTGTACAGTTTTCCCAACCCTGGGATCATAATAGATTTTCAAATAAAATAACAGATAGATACGCCTAGTCCTTATGATGTTCTCAAAATGCAAAACACAGCAAGACAAGAAAGAACTGAAGTCGGAGTCTCCATGGGAGAAAGCACACTGTGTATGGCCCATCTGACAGTCTGCACTGAGTCAAACTCTGCCTATCTCTGCAGACAGTGGTGTCCCTTAGTGATTTAAAGGGGTAGTAGGCAGAAAACAACAGTGTGATGGTTACATTGCTCAACACACCCCAGGAAGCAAAAGACCAGATCTCAAGGCCTTTCATTGTGCCAGCACTAACTGCAGAGTCACAGGAGGTTTTTGTTATTAAAGAAAATAAATTTGGATAAGTTGGGCACATAGTCTCCTGTGGGCTGTTGAGGCTGATTGATTGGACCACAACTGATACCGAGTGAGTACAGACTGTGTGGGCTAACTGACCTCTTGCCTCTTTTATGTTCGTGTTTCTCATTTTCCCTGCTCCTTTTGTTTTCTTTAATATAAGAGGAGACTAAAACAAAGGTGAACTCTGTGAACTGCAAACAATGGAAGCTCAGGGCTTCCTGAATCAAGACGTCCAGGGACAGCACAATGTGCACTTTGTGCTGGCTGGTTCAGTTTCTCCTGAGCAAAGTTACTCATCTGACGTCTTAGTTGTTGCACAGCATGAAAGAGAACGAAAAGTTTGCATTTCCAGCATTTTGAGAAGAATGGCTGTGTGATGGGAAAATAGAAAGGAAGTCCTGGATAGTAAACTGTAGAGGACAGAGCAACAGAGGGGAATTTAATTACTGTCAATAGGAAAGAGAAAAGAAAGAAGATAAGGCCACTTAGGACCATATTTTGCCCTCAGATGCCTGCGTGAGGCTCCCCTTGATGTTATGGGTGGAAAAAAACCCTCACAGTGAAACCAGCAGGGAGATTCACACTTCTATGACAGGTTTCAGAGTAGCAGCCCTGTTAGTCTGTATCCACAAAAAGAACAGGAGTACTTGTGGCACCTTAGAGACTAACAAATTTATTAGAGCATAAGCTTTCGTGGGCTACAGCCCACTTCTTCGGATGCATATAGAATGGAACATATATTGAGGAGATATATATACACACATACAGAGAGCATGAAAAGGTGGGAGTTGTCTTACCAACTCTGAGAGGCCAATTAAGTAAGAGAAAAAAAACTTTTGAAGTGATAATCAAGATAGCCCAGTACAGACAGTTTGATAAGAAGTGTGAGAATACTTACAAGGAGAGATAGATTCAATGTTTGTAATGGCTCAGCCATTCCCAGTCCTTATTCAATCCTAAATTGATTGTATCTAGTTTGCATATCAATTCCAGCTCAGCAGTCTCTCCTTGGAGTCTGTTTTTGAAGCTTTTCTGTTGTAAAATAGCCACCCGCAGGTCTGTCATTGAATGACCAGACAGGTTAAAGTGTTCTCCCACTGGTTTTTGAGTATTATGATTCCTGATGTCAGATTTGTGTCCATTAATTCTTTTGCGTAGAGACTGTCCGGTTTGGCCAATGTACATGGCAGAGGGGCATTGCTGGCACATGATGGCATATATCACATTGGTAGATGTGCAGGTGAATGAGCCCCTGATGGTATGGCTGATGTGATTAGGTCCTATGATGATGTCACTTGAATAGATATGTGGACAGAGTTGGCATCGGGCTTTGTTGCAAGGATGGGTTCCTGGGTCAGTGATGTGTGGTTGCTGGTGAGTATTTGCTTCAGGTTGGGGGGTTGTCTGTAAGCGAGGACAGGTCTGTCTCCCAAGAACTGTGAGAGTGAGGGATCATCTTTCAGGATAGGTTGTAGATCTTTGATGATGCGCTGGAGAGGTTTTAGTTGGGGGCTGAAGGTGACAGCTAGTGGTGTTCTGTTATTTTCTTTGTTGGGCCTGTCTTGTAGGAGGTGACTTCTGGGTACTCGTCTGGCTCTGTCAATCTGTTTTTTCACTTCAGCAGGTGGGTATTGTAGTTTTAAGAATGCTTGATACTGACTTTGTAGGTGCTTGTCTCTGTCTGAGGGATTGGAGCAAATGCGGTTATATCTTAGAGCTTGGCTGTGTACACCATCTGCTAAAAAAACTCCCTGACAAAGCACAGGAACAAATCTGTACAGACACATGCCTAGAACCCCGACCAGGGGTATTCTATTTGCTACCCAAGATCCATAAAACTGGAAATCCTGGATGCCCCATCATCTCAGGCAATGGCACCCTAACATCAGGATTGTCTGGTTATGTGGACTCTCTCCTCAGGCCCTACGCTACCAGCACTCCCAGCTATCTTCGAGACACCACTGACTTCCTGAGGAAACTACAATCCATCGGTGATCTTCCAGAAAACACCATCCTGGCCACTATGGATGTAGAAGCCCTCTACACCAATATTCCACACAAAGATGGACTACAAGCTATCAGGAACAGTATCCCCGATACTGTCACAGCTAACCTGGTGGCTGGACTTTGTCCTCACCCACACCTATTTCACATTTGGGGACAATATATACCTTCAAGTCAGCGGCACTGCTATGGGTACCCGCATGGCACCACACTATGCCAACATTTTTATGGCTGACTTAGAACAACGCTTCCTTAGCTCTCATCCCCTAACGCCCCTACTCTACTTGCGCTACATTGATGACATCTTCATCATCTGGACCCATGGAAAAGAAGCCCTTGAGGAATTCCACCATGATTTCAATAATTTCCATCCCACCATCAACCTCAGCCTAGATCAATCCACACAAGCGGTCCATTTCCTGGACACTACTGTGCTAATAAGCGATGGTCACATAAATACCACCCTATACCGGAAACCTACTGACCGCTATACTTACCTACATGCCTCCAGCTTCCATCCAGGACATACCACACGATCCATTGTCTACAGCCAAGCTCTAAGATATAACCGCATTTGCTCCAATCCCTCAGACAGAGACAAGCACCTACAAGGTCAGTATCAAGCATTCTTAAAACTACAATACCCACCTGCTGAAGTGAAAAAACAGATTGACAGAGCCAGACGAGTACCCAGAAGTCACCTCCTACAAGACAGGCCCAACAAAGAAAATAACAGAACACCACTAGCTGTCACCTTCAGCCCCCAACTAAAACCTCTCCAGCGCATCATCAAAGATCTACAACCTATCCTGAAAGATGATCCCTCACTCTCACAGTTCTTGGGAGACAGACCTGTCCTCGCTTACAGACAACCCCCCAACCTGAAGCAAATACTCACCAGCAACCACACATCACTGAACAAAAACACTGACCCAGGAACCTATCCTTGCAACAAAGCCCGATGCCAACTCTGTCCACATATCTATTCAAGTGACATCATCATAGGACCTAATCACATCAGCCATACCATCAGGGGCTCATTCACCTGCACATCTACCAATGTGATATATGCCATCATGTGCCAGCAATGCCCCTCTGCCATGTACATTGGCCAAACCGGACAGTCTCTACGCAAAAGAATTAATGGACACAAATCTGACATCAGGAATCATAATACTCAAAAACCAGTGGGAGAACACTTTAACCTGTCTGGTCATTCAATGACAGACCTGTGGGTGGCTATTTTACAACAGAAAAGCTTCAAAAACAGACTCCAAGGAGAGACTGCTGAGCTGGAATTGATATGCAAACTAGATACAATCAATTTAGGATTGAATAAGGACTGGGAATGGCTGAGCCATTACAAACATTGAATCTATCTCTCCTTGTAAGTATTCTCACACTTCTTATCAAACTGTCTGTACTGGGCTATCTTGATTATCACTTCAAAAGTTTTTTTTCTCTTACTTAATTGGCCTCTCAGAGTTGGTAAGACAACTCCCACCTTTTCATGCTCTCTGTATGTGTGTATATATATCTCCTCAATATATGTTCCATTCTATATGCATCCGAAGAAGTGGGCTGTAGCCCACGAAAGCTTATGCTCTAATAAATTTGTTAGTCTCTAAGGTGCCACAAGTACTCCTGTTCTTTTTACACTTCTATGAGAAGCTGAGGAGGATCAAGTGAGCTGGTAAAGGAGGATCCTGGAGCACAGCCCCAGTGTATTACTGAGCAAACCCTAGGCACAAGGAGGGAGTGCGAGGCCTTGTCTACACTAGAAAGGGTCTACTGCTATAGCTGTATCAGTAGAGCTGCACTGGCAAACCCTCCTCATGGAGACGCAGTTATACCAACAAAAGAGTTCTTTTGACCATATAGCTTATACCAGCATAACAGCATCTACACTGGGGTTTTTTGCTGGACTACCTATAGCAGATAGGGGGGTGGGTTTTTTCCCCACTCCTAACCAACATAGCTATCTCAGCAAAACTTTTAAGTGTAGACCAGGCCTTATTGTTGAACTACCTACATCAGCAAAGTAGCACTTCATCTCCATTGCTGCTGACCTGGGCTCTGACTTAGGGAAGGCGACTCCTTTCCCTTCTCAGAAGCAGAACCTGTCTTGGGGGCTTGTCTACCCTTCAGTTTTGCACTTTCACTACGACAGCATAATTGAAGTGGCAAACCCCCTACCCCCAAAGCAGATACAGTTATATGGGTCTACAAGTACTTATAGCGATATAGCTTATTTTGGTTCAGGAACTGAAATAAACTGTACTGCTATAAGGCACTTTTACACTGGTATAACTGGATCTACATTCAGGCTTTTAGGGGCATAATTATGTCAGCAAAAATCACTCCCTTTATATGGGTAAAACTTGAAGCATAGACCAGTCCTTAGGGGCTGTGCAAACTGATCTGTCACAGGTGGTGTCCCTGTGGCCAGAGGAAGAGGAAGATGCTGGAAGGGGCGAGTGTGACAGAATCTGCTAGGGAGAGGTAGTACCTCATGGTGAAGGTGGTAGGAGAGGGGACTGCAGATCCCTGCTCTAACCGCAATATCTCACACCTGAAAACCAAGGCGTCAGTGTAGTGGCTAGAAGGACAGACAGAATTGTGAGGTGGGAGAATTGAACTTTATTGGACAAGGCTCACAAGCAGGCAAGGAGGGAAGGAGTGTATCCAGGAGTTAGTGTACAGGAAGCAATTGAAATAAGCAGAAAAGCATTGGAAAAGAGGAATGAATAATAAGAATGTTGCTCAGTACGTTTCTAATCTGAATACAAGAGCAAGAAGCAAGACAATGGAAATCTGGGTAACTGAGAAGTATTGAATATTAACCCCTGGGAATAACTGTAACATCATTAGTGTAACTGTGAGTTGGGGGAGATTGAATAACGTACCGAAATCTAGAAATCAGAGAGAATGAAAGGGGCGAAGTGGACTGTGCTGTGTGTAATAGATGGTTAGGAGACAGTAAGAATGGGTGGGGCAGAGCCACTCTGCATCAAGAAGAAAGCTAATAAAATGAAGCAAGGCATCAGGAATTCGCTATGGCCTGCCTGATCAAGAAGGTAACAGGAATGGACAGAACCGTGTAAAGTACAAACATGAGAGGTATAAAAATAGCTACTGGAGTCGGTAGGCACTATCCGCTGCCTTACAGAACTCTGACCCATGACACAAAGCTCAGTCTCTTACCATCACTCTATGTGCCACAGCCTTTATCGCAGAAAATGTATTTGTACAGGGAGGTTTTAGCTACCTTGATAAGAACTGAGGCATGCGCACCATAAAGAAAAACTCTGGACTTAGCTGAGGGTAGCTTCTTCATGTACATTATGTCAAGGAGAGAATATAGTGCCTTTCCCCACATTGTCTCCTTGACTTCTGCCATTGCAGGGGTTCTCATGTGGGTGGATATCTCCTGGAGGTCATGGGGTGTGTGGAGGGGTTGCATTTCTATAGCATCATCACCTCCACCTCCTTGCAATCCAGCAGATGCCCCTCTGCTTAATCTCCCTGGGGTTCTGGCTCTGCAGGGTTTGGGGGTGGGGCTGGGGTCGGAGTGGAAGAAACAGCTCCCCCTGGCACTCTCCCCTTGATAAGCAATGGCTGTCTGTGCCTAAGTGAATGCTGCTTGAAGCAGCATCAGCTCATACTCTGTGATTGGCCCTTGTAGAAAGCTTTAGTTTCCCCTTGCATTAGTGCCATCTGCTCAGTGGCAGCCTGAGTCTGACAGAAGTGAGCCATAGGAGAAGGGGCCAGAGGAGCTGTGCTGGGCCATTTTCAGGAATGGGGGTTCCCTTGTCGGTAGATCCCAAGAATCTTCAGGGACAGGAGCCACTCCCCTGCTCCCAAGTCTCTTCTCCCCCAGCCCCCTTCCAGAGGATAATTTACAGGGAACTCTGGAGTATGCTGCCCCCCCTGTTTTCCTCCCTTGGGTACTCATAGCATGTCTTCACGCAAGAGTCCCCTCTCCAAGCCATAATGTCCACTGCCATGAGTGGGAACACCATGTGTGCTAGGAGTATAGAACACACAGTAGAAATCTACTCAGGACTCAGAGGGGGGCATTTTGTCCTCTGAATAGCACAGAAGATGTGACTGAAGGTAGAGGCAGCAACAGTCACCATAAATGTCACTGGGTATGTAAGTAGCCTGAAAGTGAGACAAAAAATGGAAAGTAAATGAAGGATGGTGAATTTCAGCTGAACAAATGTTGGAACACAGGGGCAATCAAAGGTTATGAAACAGCAGAAGGCATGTGACGCCCATGAACAGGTTCATTCTATAAAGCTAGTAACTCTGACATCTCCCTTGGGTGATGATCATCCACTGAGATTCCCTGATGATGTAATGCTTATAACTTGGCATCTTGCTGAAGACGCTTGGTGTGGGGGTGGGGGGTCTTCAGCGCTCTGGCTGCACAGCTGTTCTTAGAACTCTGGCATGAGCCCCACTAGCCGGAGTCTATCGACCCAGCCTGAAGGCTCCAAACACTAGAGATAGACACACCCACACCTTCTGGGGCTCAGGGACAGAGATGTACATGCAACGCACACTGAGCAGCAGATTACACAAACACAACCAGCCGGGCCATAGAATAGAAAAGGGAAAGAATTCAAAGATGACTACGTGTGTGCTCAGCAGATGACCCTTGTATGCCATCTACAATCAAGAGTAAGGAAGGGGTGTATGTGGGTGAAGCATGGTATAAAACATCTGGCAATAGACTAGAGGAGACCTGGAAAGATTACAAAATGCAGAGCAAGCTTTTTAAAGTGTGCTAAGAAAAGTCAAGGTGGAGAATCAAAGGAAGATTGCCCAAGAGGTTAAGACTGACAGAATTAAGCCCCCCTCTCCCCCCTCCCCGATGTACATAACTACCTGGAAAAAGGCCGTGGATAAAATTTTCCAGAGCATCGAAGTGCATAAGTCACTTCTGAAAATGGGACTTATGAGCCTAAGTCTCATTGAAAGTCAATTGGATTCAGGACCCTAAGTACCTAGCTTATTCTGAAATGGAGACTTGGATGCTTTTGAAAAGATTCCCGTTTCTACACTAAGGAATTGAATCATTGGTAACTGAGCCAATTGGACTGCACACTGGTAGACACCGAGGTAAGCATTGCCCCCAAAAATCTGCCTAGCAGGAAAAAGACAAAGCCAATACAATTTTAGGACGTTTAACTAGAAGCACTGAATATAGGTCAGAGGAAACCATACTGGCAGCGCACAAAGGCTGGCTGAGGATACATTTGGAATACATGCATAGTTTTGGTATTATAAAAAGATGCAAGTGAAGTGGATACAATACAGCAGACTACAATTAGAATTCTACAGGATAATCTTACTGGCAGATCCTTTTATTCCAGGCAATGTACCTCATTAACCCCTTGGTCCAATGACCTCAGATTGGAACCACTAACCCTACCCTGGGCCCTGATGAGGGGTAGCAATTTCCAAGACATTCTGAGTATGCAAGTGGATTTTAGAGCAATGTGATGACATGGAAGTCACCCCAGCATGCTTCCTTCCTGTCTAGCGTGGCACTGCAGGTAAGCCCTGCCTCAGTTTCCCTTTCAGGAAGCCAGTAACTCCACTTCAGGCCCTCTTAACTCAATAATAACCTCCCAGAGGCAGGTTTGTTATAAAAACTCATACAAAATAGTCCATAAAAGTTCCAAATAAACACACAGTTCTTCTGGCTTTGGGGTTCCTCTGAAGCCTGCCCTCTGAGCTCTGTTCCCAGTTCCGTCAGTCTGTCCTTATGGTAGGAGCCGCTGGCCTTCTCTTGGAGCTGAGGTAATTCAGGCAATTTATTTATTTATTATTATTTTTATTTTATTTTATTTATTTTATTATTTATTATTATCCCTCTTCTTAAACTAGGAGTCCCAAGGTTAGAGGAGGCTGTGGAAAGCAAGAAGGATATATATGAGTTGAGAGGAGGAACAAGGGGAAGTGAAGACAAAGGGGAGACTTAAAGATTTAGTTCTGTTTCAGAAAGGCATACACATGTGGATGGCTAATTGTAACCAAACTTGTGCACCTTGAGATTCACTTGTTACTATTATTGCTTTAGAAAGAAGTTAGGCAAGAATTCAGAGGAAATCAGTGTCTCACCACTGGTTTCTGGTACAGTATAAATGGTATATGGTGGTGTTTATTGGCGGCAATGGAACCAGATATACTTCTTGGTTTCTTTTCTACGGTAACGTCTTCACTACCCGCCGTATTGGCGGGTAGCAATCGATTTATCCGGGATCGATATATTGCGTCTCATTAAGACGCGATATATCGATCCCCGAACGCGCTCACCGTCGACTCCGGAACGCCACAGTCGATGGGGGAGCTGCGGCCGTCGATCCCGCGCCGTGTGGACCCCAGGTAATTCGATCCAAGATACTTCGACTTCAGCTACGCTATTTGCGTAGCTGAAGTTGTGTATCTTGGATCGATCCCCCCCCCCCCCCCCAGTGTAGACCAGCCCTACTTCAGTCTTTTTTTTTTCTCCTAAGAGAAACCCCAGAACAGTATGAATTTATTTCTTAAGAGGTTGTTATTCTTCATGTGAAACCTTAATGACTTAGAAAAGTTCAAAACCAGACATTTATCAAGTGGAGTATTAAGATCAGTTTGAAACTCTGCTTAAATGCTGCCTGCATTATCTTGTCAGTGAAGCGTCTTTAAACCCCATTTCCACATCAAAGCTTCACACTGCAGTACATATTTTTATGATTACCTACAGTGGCAGCTGACAACAACTATTTCCACAGGGCGAGCACCTTGTCCACCCAGAAAGACATGTTTTTAACACCAGCTGAAAAACATGCTTTGAAAGAGCAGTGTGATTGAGTGGGCAAGGGCACTGAACCGGGAGCCCTGAGTTCGGCTCGTGACTCTGCCGCTAACCTGCTGTGTGGCAAATCGCTTCACCTCTCTGTGCCTGTTTTCCCTCCCATCCTTCATCTCATAGACTCATAGACTCATAGACTTTAAGGTCAGAAGGGACCATTATGATCATCTAGTCTGACCTCCTGCATGATGCAGGCCACAAAATCTGACCCACCCACTCCTGGAATAATTCTCTCCCTTGACTCAACTGTTGAAGTCCCCAAATCATGATTTAAAGACTTTAAGTCGCAGAGAATCCTCCAGCAAGCGACCCCTGCCCCATGCTGCGGAGGAAGGCGAAAAACCTCCAGGGCCTCTGCCAATCTACCCTGGAGGAAAATTCCTTCCCGACCCCAAATATGGCGATCAGCAGAACCCCGAGCATTTGGGCAAGATTCTCCAGCCAGACCCACATTGACCATTGATACTAATTACCAGCGATGGCACGTTATTGACTTATTGACTAAAATCACGTTATCCCATCAAACCATCCCCTCCATAAACTTATCAAGCTTAATCTTAAAGCCAGAGAGGTCTTTCGCCCCCACCGTTTCCCTCGGAAGGCTGTCTTCTCTGGTTCGACTGCAAACCCTTGGGGGCTCTTGCTCTGTGTTTGTACAGTGTCTAGCACAAAGGGGACCTGATCTCAGTTGGGACCGTGATATAATAATAGCTGGGTATTACTGACCATGTCAAATTAGACCATGCTTTCAAAATAGTGAAAAAAAGGAATGGCACCGCTTCCTTTCCACGCTGTTTCCTACACTCCTATTAGCTCCCCATCCCCCCTCTGTTCTGGCCAAATACATCCCTGCAGACTCTGCTGCTGTTGCCATTCCTATGGCACTCCTTAGTGCTGAGACGCTGCTTCTCCCCCAGCCACTCTGCTCCCTCCCTTCCCTTCTGCTGCTGCTGCGTGAGGTGGAGGAGGGGAGCGGGAGCCAACAGTCTCTCAAACCCCCAGGTGTGGGGAGACCAGGGGGAGTTTTTTCGCCCCCTCATCCCCATCCATAAAGCCCCAGGAGAGGGGCAGTAAGGAGAAGAAGAGTTGCAGAGTCAGCGGGGAGCGGGAGGACAGAGGGCATCCCAAGCACTCCAGGTTGGGTGGCAGATGAGAGTGCTGCCCACTCCATGTTCTGAGAGGGGGAAAAGCCCCTCATCACATGGAGCAGCTCTGATTGGCTGCCTGTCCTCAAAAAGTGAAGCGGGGAAGGGCAGCCAATTGGAAGGGTTTTCTCCACAGACTGACAGGTTTGCCCCGTAGAGCCATAGGAGGATCTGAAAACTGCAGCCCACAGGGAAGACCCACAGAGTTGGCAGCTGGTGTCCCTGTGGTTGGACCCACACATAGAAGATTGTGCAATATTTGGTTATTGTCCTACCCCATTATATTTATTTTTGCTCACCTCCGCCATGCCACTTTCTGGTTCCTACCAAATCAGAGATGTGTTTGAACCAAGGCCTACGTCTCAACACCTCCAAAGCATTCGAGTTGTTGTGACAGAGTGCTGAGAGACGGAGCTTGGAGCCAGCACTCTGGGTCTCTGGACACTGTTAGCGCCAATTGCGTTCCCTGGAGAAGGCCTAATTGGTCGGGGTGTGCCTGATTACCTGGCCAGACTGGGGTTAGGAAGTCAATGAGCTAATTAGCCCATTAACGGGCAAGTGGTTTAAAAAGAACAGAGGAAGGAAATGCTTGAGGAGGAAGGAGGCAGAGAGAGAAGGCTAGGAAACCTGACAAGGAGTGTTCCTTGAGTAGAGATACCTCAACCCCACCCTGCCTGGGAGAATGGGCCAGAAAGCTAGAAAACAGTGCAAAGGTGTGGATGTGCTAATATGTATTGTGGGAGGGATTGAGACACTATAAAGTACATGCTGGTGTTCTCAAGTAAGAAGATCTCCGAGCGGCCTGTTCATGGAAGAGGCAGGGTACGGTAGGCATGCCCTGTCACAGTTGTTCAGATCCAGATTTGCTATCAAACGTTGTGGCTTGGTACCTGCTCCATGCAAGATACCGTGAGAAACGCTATTCTTGTGGTATTTCCTGCCTGCCTGGGAGCAAGCAGTACTAGAAATCTCAGGAAAAAGCTTATTCTTATTCCATGTAGTTTTGCAGATCCAAGAGGCTCAGATAGGTCATGCAAATATTTTGCATTCTGGATGCTTATCTGAACCAAACCAACCTCTGAAACTTTTGAGGCTCTCTCATTGCTCCTTAAAAATGCCTGGAAGCTATATGGGTGCATGGAGAAAATAAAATATTTTTGTTCTCATTGTGCTCACTCAAATGCTCTCCCTCCCCCCTCATAATAATGATTTGGAATGATGTGTTGTTTACTTGATCACACAACATGAGCATTTGCTTTCAGAACAACATGGAGCCTGGAGTATTGGTGATTTCAGACAGGCTGTCAGAATGGAGCTTTTCATTTTACTTACTTCTTTGAGATTCAAATTGACAACTTTCAAAACCCCTGGCTTATGGATAGAATATGCCTTGGCACTGGCAGACACATCTTTAATATCCAGCAGGTTTTTTGGTTAAACCGTTCTCCTTGATCTGGACAGCCTCAATTCAACCTTGATCTGATACCAAACGAAACTGTCCTGGGCTCTGATGCCTGCACAGTTGAGTCAGGAAATCATCTGAAACCCTGTATTTCCTTTCCGACAACCCCATCACTGGTAATCTCCGTGACTCTTATTTGTGAGTGGGTGGGTAGGCGGGGGATTATACCTAGATACATGAATGAGGGATTATTCATTTATAAAGTCAAATTGACATCCACCTTCCAAACATGCTTACAGCACATAAAAAGAGTCGGCGTCAACTCCTATCCTTAGAGATTTACATGAAGCTGCTCTCAGTTACAATTCTCCTCTTGGATGTGAGTTCCCATTGAAATTAAGAGAAACCACATGTGTCTGAGAGCAGGGACTGGTCATGATCCAATGATTGGAAATTAAAACTAGACAAATTCAGACTGGAAATAAGGCACACATTTTTAACAGTGAGAATAATTAACCACTAGACCAATTTACCCAGAGTTGTGGAAGATTCTCTGTCACTGACAATTTTTAAATCAAGATGGGATGTTTTTCTAAAAGCTCTGCTCTAGGAATGATTCTGGGGAAGTTCTTTGGTTGTGCTATACAGGAGGTCAGACTAGATGATCACATTGCTCTCTTCTGGCAATGAATCTAAGAGGGAGACCCAAATGGGGCAAATTCTTCCCTGATGTACATTCTGTGTAACCCCAATGAGATGTAAGTAAGGGCAGAACTTGGTTTATAGGTTCACATTCAGAGTTGAGTCTATACTGGTGTAATTTACACTTTCTTTTGGCCCTCTCAGTATGTTAAATCATACCAGCTCAGACTCAGTCAGATTCCCTTAAGATAGCACCAATATGTAACTTACAGCCTTTTACACATCACCTCTAAATTTGTCTCACTACAGGATAGATGGTTGGAGGAGAATCAGGGGACTGTCAGAGGTACTGGAGCAGGAAAGGCTATCATGAGCTGGGTAGACATTAAGGGGGGTTAAGAATTAACTGTCCAAATACTCTGCTGGTATAAATTGGCACAGCAGCATTGATTTCAATGGAGCTGTGCTGATTTACTGCAGTGAAGAATTTGACGCAACGTCTTTTATATGACTGTAACAAGCAGTGAGAGAACCTCTCTTGGGGGATCGTGCTGTTTGTTTTGGTCCTTTTGACCTGTTCAGTTGTTTATACATTTTGTACAAAGCCCAGAGCACTGGATGGTTCTTTGTACACATAAACAAATATACAAATAAATAAGTCTGAATCTAAGAGAGTTGAAGTTGGTGTAACTTACATGTTGAGAGAGCAGCAAGAGGAAGAGGTATGTTACACCAATTTTGCCTTCCTTAGACCTGCCTCTGAATTTGGCCCAGTATTACTAAATAACTTCCCTGGATACCATGTGGATTTATAATGTTTGCAGAAAATAGTCTGTATGAAACCCGAGCCGAGCGACTGAAATTTGCCCAGCTTGCAGAGCTCTCATTAAATATTAACAATATAAAAGGCCTGTTCTCTCACTGATGGTGCACTGTTGTAACTCCGATTAATGTTAATGGGAGCTAGCTGTGTATTTTAACCTTGATATGTACAACCCAAACAACGGTTCTAATTGAATCAGTGGAATAAAGAAGTGATGGATTTAAATTGGGACGCACCAGTCTCTGCCTCAGAGGTAGAAGAAGGAGGAGCCTGGTACTTCTCGAGATGAGAGGTCAGACTGAGTCAGACATGGGTCCAACTTGGCCAGCGTCCACTCATAAAACATTACTCTCATTTATAGAGTGCTTCCCAGGCACAGATCTCAAAACTTCAGCATCATTATGTGAGGCAGAACCTTGTAATGGAAGGAACTTTTCACAGAGGTGAAATGTGTGTGACAGTGTGACAATGAGTGTGTGAATTAGAAAGTGTGCGGGTGAAAATGAATGTGAGTGTGTGTGCATGCCAGAGAAAGAGGAACCAAATTCCTTGAATCCACCCATGAAATGAAGAGATCCATGAACATTTATCTTGAAGTTTGTGCACGGTTAGTTTTTGCTAGGTAACTGTAGAAATATTGGGCAGGTGAGTCCCTGAAATGTTTTCAGTCATATTCATTACTTCATCTCTATGAAATTCTTTCTATGCAGGAGGCCAAGCTCAGTGATTGTGATGATCCTTCCTGGCCATGTGTCTATAGTACTGAACAGAGTTTGGGTTCTTAATTTTTTTACTCAGAAAACAGATGGACCAGAGCACGTCTGAGAAGGCCTAGCACCTTCTTAGCACAGAGGTATTTTAGGCATAAATCTGTTTAAAAAGCTCACTAGACTCCAGACTCCAAATTCTTCCAATAAAACAAGCTTGACTCTGGTTTCCCTTGCTGTGCAAACAGTCACATACAGAAAAAGGAGGAACTATCAGCAAGGAGATCCAAAGATAATTGCAACATACCAGTCACAGTAGAATCACAACAAAGCCAACTGTTGTTTGACACCGAAATTTACTGAAATGAGATAGAGTCAAAGCCTTCATGTCAGAAGAAATGCCAAGTTGCCCTGACCTGTAACACATTCAGCAATGTGAAAACTACCAGAGTCAGCCTACAGCCGGAGTGTCCATGGCCGGCATGATCAAAAGAAATGAATGAGGCAAGAAAAGCAGTCACTGGATAAAGCCAGTTCTTCTGAACTGAAGGTCAGTTTTCATTTTTGCACAACTTTGTTTTAGTATCAGCAGAGCATGAGGCAATCTGACTGTAAATCTTGGTTTCTATAACCACTACAAAAAAACAAACAAAACCCTTGTAAAATGCAATTCTTCTCCACTAAACAGGTTTTGAATAGTATGTGACCGAGGGCAGGGCAGAATTTTAAAACAGCTCTGGATCACTGTGAGTCATGACTAAAAATCCACATTCTTACATTTAAAATGATTATTATCATTCATATTAAGATAACAACACCTAGCTCTTATTGTTATCTTAATATCTAGCTCTGATATAGCCCTTTTCATCCACCAATCTCAAAGTGCTCTATAAAGGAGATCTGTATCATTAGCACCATTCTACAGATGGGGAAACTGAGGCACAGAGAGGTGAAATGACTTGCTCATGGTCAACCAACAGGTCAGAAACGGAATTGGGACCAGCACACAGCTCTCCACAGCTTGAATACTGCCTGCCGTTCTGGTTACCCCATCTCAAAAAAATTATATTAGAATTGGAAAAAGTACAGGGAAAGGCAACAAAGATGATTAGGGGTATGGAACAGCTTCCGAATGAAGACAGATTAAAAAGACCAGGACTGTTCAACTTAGAAAAGAGATCACTAAGGGGCAATATGATAGACGTCTATAAAATCATGAATGGTGTGGAGAAAGTGAACAGGAAAGTGCTATTTTCCCCTTCACATAGCACAAGAACCAGGGGTTGCCCAATGACATTGATAGGCAGCAGCCAGGTTTGAAACAAATATAAAGAACTTCTTTTCCATACAGTGCACAGTCAACCTATGGAACTTGTTGCCAGGGGATGTTGTGAAGGCCAAAAGTATAACTCGGTGAAAACAAAAAGTTCATGGAGGATAGGTCCATCAATGGCTATTAGCCAAGATGGTCAGAGATGCAACCCGTGCTTGGGGTGTCCCTAAACCGCTGATGGACATCTCCCGGAGAGGCATTAGGGAGGTCTATGGAACTATTCTTTCATCTATCTAGTTCTGTCTACACAGGGGGCTAGGTTGGCATAGCTCTGTCTCCTCATGGTTGTGGATTTTTCACACCTCTGAGAAACATAGCTATGGCAGTGTAAGTTTTTAGTGAAGACCAACCCTGAGATTCCTCTCATGCAGGTATTATTCAGGAGTCACTCCTCTGAAAACTGCAGGACTGGGCTGGGTGTAACTCTGGGTAGACTTTGCCCCAGTATGCTGGATGTTTTACTGACTCTACCAAGTACTTACTCAGCTGTAGGGGATTGGCAGCTGTTGATATGGGGCAGATTATAAAAGGAATAAATGGGAGTCCAATGCTCATCTCTCATTGGCTTCCAATCGAAGTTGGATGCCTAAATGGCCTTTGCTACTTTGAAAGTCTCTCCTCCATAATAAATTATACTTAAAGCTGGATGAATAATGCGAAAAAGTATTCATCAAATAATTTAAGGGAGGAAAAACTCCCACATTTGTCATATAAACTGGTCAAGGTATATTATCTGACCAGCACTAATTAGAATGCACTTTTGTAAAAAGGAGACATCCAAACATCCAGCACTATATGTCACTTCTCCCTTTCTGCGAATACAGCAATAGCACTTGCAGTACAGACTATAATGCTCTGTGTTTGAAAGAGACAATAACTGAGGCTGTTTGATAACTGCAAAAAGATCCTTCTGATGTGTTGTTTTTAACTGCTGTCAGATAGGTGGAATACTTAGTGGTCACTGAAACACCCCCCAGGACAGCAATCAGAGAGGAATATGCGTACATTCTGCCTGCACACACACACATATACTGCACAGAGGGTCTTGTTGACTCATTTGACTTCAGGGGCCATGAAACCCACTTTCCTTAACCTACTGACAGCTGGTTAATGCAAATGATTCTTGAAGGGGATGACGTGCAGTTTTGGGAGGCCTCTTTCAATGCTCTGATGTCTTGGAGCCAATGGGCTCCAATTACAGGCCTAAGGGAAGGAGTCTGGAAGTGCTCCTGTCTGTGTCAGTGCTCTCTTTCTTTGCCCCAATGGAAGCTTTTGTCTGACTTTATGCAGATCACCTCCTCTGAGGAACCCCCCCCCCCCAAAGGAGCGTTAACCCTTAATTACAAAGTGTGATTGCCATGAAACAACACATGCTGTACTGATACCCCTCCAGGCCATGATGTGATGCCTATCCTTTCTAGCAAGGCCTCCTTTCAGACTCCAGCCATCCTGTAATTGACAGAATTGCAGGGAGCATTGTTTGAAAGCAATTTACAGAATTATATCCATTTTGCATGAACAGTGCCTGATCTCTGGATGCTGGGATTGCTAAAGCGATACTAGATTCTCCTTATAGTTCCTTCCCCAGCATCCCTCCCCAAAATATGTTCTCACCTGCATAGGGTAGATCTGAAACTGACCTGTCATCTTTACCCAGAACTGGATTTGAAAAAAATTCTACTACCATGCACAGCATGGACTCAGAATTAAAACTGGGGTTCTGACCTTTTCAGTTACACAGCTCAGGATGCAGATGCTCAGTGGGGTAATGTACCACTCAGTAAGGGTGGCCCAAAGTTTGCAGTGCTGTATACTTAGCACTTTTACAACACTGTGGCAAGTTACACCATAAAATAATGTAATGGCTTTAAATCATTAATCCGCCTTGTTTCTGGACTAAATCCAGAAATATTGATGGAGGCCAGACTGAGTTCAGATCAAACCAGAGGACACTGTGGTTACATTTATAATTTTTCAGAGGATCTCTCAACTGCAGCCACAAATCTGCTTTTATTTGGCTTGATCGTGATCCAAAATTACCTCAGAGGTCAGTGGTGCATACCTTGTGGATTACTGAAAACTACTGAGTGACCTTACGCAGTGCATAATCATCATTCCAGGAAAGGAGCATGGTTGTAATGTATTCTTCTGTAATAAGTGCTCCACATACATTTTTTCTTTTACCACTTAAAGAAAGGATACGCGTTATGTTCTTTATATTGCTGAATGCTACTACTGCTACTTAGAATTTATTGTGCCGTATATAGTGCCTTTTATCCAATGATCTAAATGCACTTTGCAAACATGAATGAAGTCTCACAACACCTCTGTGAGGTAGATCAGTATTACTGTCACCCGTTTTAATGAACAAAGACCCTCAGAGAGCTTAAATGGCTTGTTCAAGTTCACAGCACACTGACATTCAGAGAAAGGATGGTCTTGTGCTTAAGGCACTAGTTTATGATGCAGAAGATCTGCCTTCAGTTCCTATCTCTGCCACAAGCTACTCATGTGACTTAGGCAAGTTGTTTGCTTTTGCTAGCCCTGATTCAAAGTTCACTGCAGTCAGTTATAAGATTTTAATGGATTTTGGATCAGGCCCTCTGTGCCTCAATTCCCCATCTGTAAAATGGGGGGATAATAATACTTCCCTACATCTGAGGGGTGCTGGGAGGATCTGTCTGTTGTTTGTGTGGTGGTGAGGCCATTTAAATACTTAAACAGATTTATCTGCATGTAAGTCAAGGATTCCAGCTGTGCCATTGTCTCCTGCTCTGACTGCTCTCCCTTCCTCTATAGGGAATGAAGCTCCAGTTTTTCTTTGGTTAAATGTCATCTACACACATTAACACACAATCAGACAAAACTAACACCGTCCACAAAGGGATTACTCATGGATTGTGCTTGTTTGATTTAGGGCAGTAGGGGAGAAACACAGCTGCTGGGGATGTAAAGTTTGGCATGGCACTGAATGCCTATAAAATTCAAGCCTGGATGTAAGATTTAAGACAAGGAGCCAGACTCCATTGAAGTCAATGGTACTAGGCCAATTTATATCAGTTGCGGAGCTCGCCTGGCCTGTTTATTTTTGTCCCCAACATGGGGATAATGAGAAGGGCAGGGGTGGAAATGCTCAAAACGATTTGCAGGGTTGTTCTAGCTCTGTTAGAGGAATCAGAGGGATTATCCTCAGTTATTTAATTCAGCCAGTTCAGCATTCTGAATATCTCTGGGGTGCAGGGGCACTGCCATCTCCAATAGATTTTATTTCTTAACATCTGAAATCTATCGACGGAGTCAGAATACACATAGGCCATATCCTGCTCTCTAAATGAACCATAGCTAAGTGTAGCATCACAAGAAAAAAAAACCAACACTTCGCACAGTGCAAACATTCACTGATGTGGTTTCATTTCTGAAAACTTTTCAGGCAATCTCCTCCCCCCCCTCTCCCCCACACACACATACACACACACACCGAGATCTGCCCAGCAGGTCCCATCTGTGTGTGTGGTTCTCCTAGAGATCTCGCCATGTAAGGGCTGTGTAAGATCACAGTTAAGATCCTCAGTGCTTTTAAATACAAAGTGCCAGAAGGGGTATCATGGCCAGCAGGCATTTGATATTCTGTGATTAGTCAGCCTGAGTAAACAGGTTTTGTTTGGGCTGTAGCTTTGGTTCCTAATTCCAATTGCAATTTATCAGAATTAATTGAAATGGAACAATAGGATAAAACAACTTGGTTTAATATTGAAACAGGGGATTACAGGTTAATGCACATTCAAGTATAGCTCCCGGTTCCTCAGAAGTCTTTGCCTTGAAATATAATTTCACAGATTCAGATCTGTTTCTTTGAATTAAAAGCCAAACAAAGGAAGTATAACATTGGCTATAGAGAAGCTGTGGGTAGGCAGGCCATTCATCCTGTTTTAAGCCAGACAGTCCTACTTTTCTCAAGTTTGTCCCCCGTCCAGTACTGAGACAAAACCAGATGTGATTTTGTCTGGTATCAGATGGAGGATACCATTTGAAAAGCATGCTGCCCTGCCCCCACTGGTGTAACCTTGCCCACACTGTGCATGTAGGGTTGCCAACTTACTAATTTCTTAAAACTGGATACCCCTGATCTGCCCCCTCCCCCTTAGGCTCTACCCTCTGCTCCCCAAAGATCCTGCCCTCCACTCACTCCTCTACCCCCCACCCCCCGGCCCCTGTGCCCAACCTGGGGACTGCTGCACTCTCCCCACCCCACCAGTTACCTGCTTTCTTTATAAGTCACTCACTCAAGTCACACAACAAGTCTGTGGAGGAGCTGGGAATAAAACCCAGGAGTCCTGACTTCCAGCCCCACCCTGCTCTAACCATAAAACACTATTCTCCTCTCTGAGCCAGGAATAGAGCTCAGGAGTTCTGACTCCCAGCGCCCCCACCCCTCTAACCACTGCTCCCCACACCCCTCCCAGAGCCAGGGAGAGAACCCAGGAGTCCTGACTCCCAGATCCCCGCACCAGTTCCTCCAGACCCCCAACACTGAGACAAGGGATGGTCCCAAGCATGTCCAGGCATCCCCTGACTGTCCGGGTCTGTGGAACTGGGAGCAGGGCCTGGTCGCTTCCATCTGGGAACTTGTCCCATTGTTTGTAGCCATCCTCCTCCCCTGGCAGCCACGACCCACTTGCCCTGGCTGGCTCCAGAAAATTTACATGGAAATAATGGTTCTGGGGTCTCCTCGCTTCTCCCGAAGGGTTTAATAAGCCTCCGCTCCTGGTGGTTTCTCTGCACCCCATGATGAGGGGCTCTTGGGGCCCTAGCTCCTGGGCTACCTTGGCTGCAGGTGGGGTGGGCTGGCTGTAAAGTGCCAGAGTCTGCCAACTTCTGACACCTGGAGCGAGTGGGCACCCGAGTTCCCAGGAAGTGGCGCCTGGGGGTGTATGGGCTCCTACCTGGGCGGTGACCACGCTGTGCGCGGAGCCGGGATTGGCAGCCCAGCCCAGCCCTTCAGGGGAAGCGGCCCTGCACAACGTCCGGAGCCTAGGTCCCTCTGCAGCCAGGGGGGAGGGGCGAGTGGAGCGGGGCCAGGGGCCAGGGCCGGTGCTACCATTTAGGCAAACTAGGCAGTTGCCTAGGGCGCCAAGATTTGGGGGCGCCAAAAAGTGGTGCCCCCAATTTTTTTTTTACATCGTTCCTACGCCCCCTCCACGAGCGCGCCGTTGCTGCTCCACTTCTCCCGCCTCCCAGGCTTGCAGCGCCAATCAGCTGTTTGGCACCGCAAGGCTGGGAGGGGAGGAGAATTAGAGCGGGGGCGGCGTTCTCGGGGAGGAGGCGGAGCAGAGGTGAGCTGGGGTGGGGAGCTGCCGCATGGCTCCCTGGGAGGGGGGAGCTGCCGTGGGGGGGAGGGTGCCTCAGGTCAGAGGGGGGGAAGCTGCCACGGGGGGGCGCCTCAGGGCGGAGGGGGGGGCGGGGAGCTGCCACAGGGCTGGGGAGGGGGGGCGCAAGGTGGAACTTTTGCCTAGGGCGCAAAACTTCCTTGCACCGGCCCTGCCAGGGGCTACTCTCTGAACGGCCCCTCTCCCAACATCCATGCCCTGCTGGTAACAGGCTGCCCCCTTCTTTCCCACGGCCTCTCCGGCGTGCTCGGAGCTTGCCCTCCCCACACCTGCTCTGCTCACAGCACTGGTGCGAACCTACGGGCACTCCCCTTCCTCCCAGCCGCGGGCTGTTTCCCTCCTCAACCGGAGCCACCTTCCTGGGCTGCAAGAGGTTCCCTGTAGCTGCCACTGAGGATGTCTGTTAACAGCAAGCAGCTGCTGGTCTTCCTGCCTTGGCAGGCAGGCTGATCACGGTTACTTTGGTAACCGGACTTTTAGTGTCCTGTCACCAGGTCCCCTTTTTGACCGGACTTTCTGGTCGAAAACTGGACATCTGGCAACCCTACGTGCGTGCAAAGTCACGCTGAAGGGGGTAGGGTGCTCTTCAACATGATGTCCCCTGTGCAGCATGACTTTGCATGCACTGCGGGACGACATCACACAGGTTGGGGGTGGGCCCACGCCATTTCCAGAAGTTCTGGAATTTTCAGTATTCTGGGGATGCGTGAGTAGCCACCCTGCTGTGGGTTACAGAGAAGACACAGGGCTAGCAAGACTGATTGGCCTTAGGTGCTGTGCAAGCTTGCCTACTTAGTTCTGCTTGTGCCAGACTGTCCTGGGCCTTTCCTAGCTACAGAGGCACAATGGTCTTGCAGTGATATTCAGACTGTGGCTCTCCAGCCAGAAGTGGCTCTTCAATGTGCCTCCTGAGGCTCTTTGCAGCACCTGACATTAAAACACTGTGTGATTTAATTCTTAACTAATCTACGTTATTAACCAATCAGGATGCTTTTACTATGTTATTAACCAATTAAGTTATCAACTTGCACTAACTTATTAACTTATTTGCTGTGAGTATCAATGGTGTAGTGAACAGGACACTAACATAAGTCTTAAAAGACCATGGTTCTATTTCTGGCTCTGCTACTATTGTGCTCTGTGAATGGGTATGTCTACACTGGAGATGGAAGGTGTAATTTCCAGCTTGAGTAGACATACCCATGCTAGTTCTGGCACGGTACACCTCCAGCTCCAGTGTACACATACCCTAAGTGTGTGTACAGTGCCTACCACAAAGGGTTCTGCTGTAATAAAGATTGCCAAAATGCCAGACTTACGGAACTGTGTTATGTTGTGCAGTATTTTTTTGATGTGACAGATGTCCAGCAGGGATCAGAGCTGAGTACAAAACTCATTTTGACTTGAATCTCATTCAGTATTTGTACCCATGGCACCAGAAGTTGAGCTATTAACCCACTCCATCACCTTCCATCAAATATTAACTCACTCCACCAGAGAGCACAATCAGCTAATGCCCTTTCTTTCCTGCAATTCATGTTCTGATAAAGGCAAATACAGTACACACATGCTGCTGCTGCTGGCATAGAAAGAGAGAAACCCCACCAACATTAGCTACGAGAATTTTAAGAACTTTGATTCACAGCTCAAGAATTATGTCTGGCTTGGGACTGTGAGACTGTGTAAAGAAAAATGTGATTGTTCCATGCTTTTTGCAGTCAATCTGTATATTAAATCTATCTTCCTCTTGGGAATGAAAGCAATATTGCCAACCCCAACCATTTACAAATTATGAGTGAGGCCACCAAAAACCATGAGATTGCTTTAAAAGCCATAAGACTTAAAAAATCACATATATTTGGGTCTTTTGATTTGTCTTCTGGTGTTGGACTCGGAGCATTTAGGGTTCATGTTTTCAAGCTCTTCTTTGCAACCAGGAGGGCAAGAAACTTGCTTTTATTCAAATGAAAGCCGAGATTCTCAGGTAACAACCTGATTCCAGCAGCTGGGGGTTTAAGAAAAACACAAAATATCACAAGACTTGCCCACTGAAGTCAGATTAGATGCGGGATGCAGATTAGATGCAGAAAAAATGCAGGATGAGATCTGTTTGCCTTCAGGAATCCACATGCAGCTCTCATTGAAACCAATAGGAGCTACACAATCAAGCGCGTGCCTGGGACGGCAAGCCGTGGGGGGCGGCCTGCCGGTTGCCGTGAGGGCGGCAGTCAGGTTGCCTTCGGAGGCATGCCTGCGGGAGGTCCGCCGGTCCCGCGGCTTCGGGAGCAATTCAGCGGCGGGTACGCCGAAGGTGCGGGACCGCCGGACCTCCCGCAGGCATGCCACCGAATCTGTGTTACCAGCAGACCTCCCGCAGGCATGCTGCCGAAGGCAGCCTCACTGCCGTGCTTGGGGCGGCATAATACATAGAGCCGCCTCTGTCCCCAGGGCAGTTTTCAGCCCAAAGTGTTTGCAAATAGATGCCATCCGCTAGAACTAGACCATGTGCTGCTGTGGCTGATCGGAGGTGAGGATTTTCTGATAGTCTGTTCATGGCAGGTGACAACTAATACCCCAATTCACATCCTTCTTACATGCCCCTGGGAGGATGTGGTGCTACATTTCAAAGAGAGACAACAGACATCAGAAAGAAATCTGGATTTTTATGATATAAACACAATAAATGGGGAACATAAAGATCCCAAATATATAAACCAACAGACTTTAAGCTGTGCAAATGTCAGGATACCTATCTCAAAAAGCTGGAAATTTTAGCCCCTTTCATCAGTATTATGCCACACTTCTGCCTCTTTGGCTTACCAGTAACCTCTAACCTTTCTAATCACCCATTTGCAAGGATGTTTCCCAGCATGTTTTCGTCTGGTAGCTGGCTCTTTAAACCTGGCAGGAACAATTTGCAGAAGCAACAAAAAAAAAACCATTTTGAGACTGACTGATGAAGGCATAAGTACCACCATCCTTTCAAGATATGGTGAGTATTTTGAGTACTGTTATGTTTCTTCCTTATTCTCTCTCCTGAGAAGGGGGACATCATATAACTGCCCCTAGTCTATGATATGATGGAAAGCTCTACAAATACAATAAGCACTAAGGGCCAAATTCAATCCTGGTGTGACATCAGTGGATTGACAGTAGGAATGAATTTGGCCCAAGGCATCCTATTGCATAGTACAATACCATTGTGCAAAAAAAAAAAAAAAAAAGACTGCAACAAAGTGGAGAGACAGCATTATTACCTGGATGAATCGCCAACTGTCTCCCAGTTTACTGGGAGCCCTGAAGTATTAAGATAAAGAATTAACAAGTTTATTGGTTATTTGTAGCATTGCTGTTGGTGTCTGTAAAATTGACTCAGTTTGCAGTGTCCTGTCTCAACACACACTGGTCCTGGGTAAAAGGGCTGAGTGAATGGTTCGGTCAAGATTTGATAGCCTGCTATTGCTTTAGTTTGGCAAAATTAAGGAATGATATCAGTAGCTTAGAATATTGACCCAATATGTCTGACTTGCAGCATGCCATATACGTGCCTGGGGCTTTACAGAAAAAGATGAAAGCAGGGCCCCTGCTCCAAATTGCTTCAGTCTAGGGCAGCGGTTCTCAAATTTTAGCAACCCGAGGACCCCCATTTTGATTTAGAATTTTTCGTGGACCCCCAAGTCCCCCATTCAGCCCCAGGCCTCACCCTGCCCCACCTCTTCCCACCCCTGCTCCACCCCTGCTCCTCCTTTTCCCCACCTCTTTCCGCCCCCTCCCCTGAACACGCCCCATGCCTGCTCCTTCCCCTCCCTCCCAGCACCTCCTGCACGCCAGGGAACACCTGTTCCACGGTGTGCAGGAGGTGCTGGGAGGGAGGGAGGAATTGAGGGAGGGAGGGAGAGGAGTTGATCTGTGAGTACCCTCGTGGACCCCCAAGGGTCCGCGGACCCCAGCTTGAGAAACGCTGGTCTAGGGTAAGCTGAGAACAATGGAGATGACAAACCGGGAAAGGGAGAAGAGGTGGATGAAGACAATAAGATTGGGACGTGTCATGCTGTATACTGAAAGCTGAGGGGGATGCACAGTTTAGCCCTTTGGGCATAAGTGATATGGAATAGCCAAAATCAGCCACAGAGGCAAATTTCTTACATATGAACTCTGAGATGAGCTTGGAGGCTGCCCATCGCAGATGGGGAGGAAGATGCTACATATTAGTAGATACTACATGTTAGAAAATATCATCAAAGAAAGAAGGCTCAGGTGGCTGGAACACGTACTCTGGGATGGAAGACATGCTAAGCAAGCACTGAACTGAGTGCCTGGGGGAGGAAAGAGAAAGCGAGGGAGGTGTGAAAGTAGAATGAGTTATATTGTAGAAGTAGAATGAATTAAAGAAATGCTGTATGTTCCTTTAAGCAGGAATGAGGAATGTTGAGATAAAGTTGTCAGGAAGAGGAACATTAAGGTATTGAACAATGGGTCCACTTAAACTGATGGTGGGACATTAACAGGAGATTGGTGAGAGTTAATAATGACATGAGATATGTGTCTAGCCCCAGGTAAATTTATCAGTTCTAATCCCTTTGTAATCTTGTTAATTTCATGCCCTTTTATCTGTATAAATAAGGTGGTTTGAGCCTTGTATGGCACTCACATTTTCTGGGTGTATTAGCAGAGCGCTTTTGCTAATAAACAGAGTGGTCTGACAGATTGTGAGTCCTGAGTCTGACTTTGACAGAGGCCAAGGAAGAAATTGGCAGAAAACAGTGACAGAGGAGATTGGATGTGTTGGCAGCACCCGGGAAGAAGTCCCACAACTAGCAAGTGACTATAATCAGTGGAGGAAGTGAACTGCCGGATGGGTCAGCAGCACAGGATGAACTAAGGTTCAAGGAAGTTAGGTTCTTTTGGAAATCCCATTCTTAACAGACTGATGCTGTAGAGTGCTTTCTGTTAGGGACAGGTTTTGGCTGGACTTATGCCAGTGCCCAATGTGTGGGAGAGGGTGTGTAACAAAAGCTCTCCACACCTCCTTGGGCTCCTGCGCAGGAATGGCCACCATCCCAGTCCTTGGGTTCCCTCAGCACAGTGACTAGAGATGTGGTCTGCACTGACTGGTGCACTAAGTCCCTGTGGGGTGGGAGGACTAGTGCTGTTTCAAAGCAGGGAATAAGCTGGGCCATCTCACAGTGACTCCACAAGCTGGTACTTGTTCATGGTAATTGCAATCTTGTACTCCAGAATCTAAACCGTAATAAAAAAATGTATCTAGTCATTGAGATTGCCCAAAAAACCCTTCAAAACGTGAATTAAATGTTAACCCATGAATTGATGCCTGCCCGAATTTGCAAACAATATCTCTGAGAGGTGCAAACCACCCTCACTCTCCTCAATGGTGTGTTAACTCTGAACCCCAACGATGACTATTTGAACGTCAGTGCCAACTAGCTCACTGCTGATCAAAGGACATGAGGAAGAAGAGGGATGATCATCTGATAAGGCTCTGTACAATCTACTGTGAATGGTGTGTTCGGTGACCCCCTAGGGAGTGGAGCTTCAACTGTGGGTGGAGCTTGGAAGATCACCATTACTTCCCCCCCCCCCCCCCCACAGTGTTTTGACTTTTTCACTGGCATTGCAAAGGTGTAGCTTTGGCTCCTTTAATGCTCCCAGAGCTATTCTAACCGCTACAGTCCAGTGCCTCCAAGAAAAGGCCTTAGATTATCCCATAGTATTAGAAACCTGTGTTCTACTTGTTTTAGAGAACAATATTTTTGTGCTGTATCCAATCAGGATCAAACTTATTTATACCTTTATTATAAATGTCATACACTTATTTATAAAATGTTACTTCTAATGTTTTACTATCACTGTGCTCTGAACTCGTGAACAATTAGCCAAAAGAACGCATTTTTAGCCCTACTTTTCAGTAGCGTTATGAGGTTTAAATTGAAATGCTTTGAGCTTCTTGGATGACAGATGCTGTTGAGGGGCAATGTGTTGTAATTATTAGATATTTAACAGACAAGTGACAGCCATGCAGCAATCTGATGAATGGGCACTGATTTAATTTGGTACTTTCTTGATAATAAACATTAAAAATGAACAGAGATTGCAGCATGTGAACCTATCTAATACAATAAATTGTGACATCAAATGCATAAGCACTACTGACCCTTGCTCATTAAAATATTTCTTAGAATGCTTACAGCCCCTTTGGTGGGCCATGCTTTTATCCTCTTATGTTAGGAATGCAGCTCTTGACTCAATCATCCTGAATAAGGATTTAAAACCCACAACTTCCATTCTACAGAAGATTAAACCCTGATGCAAATGTCATCACATTGAAAAGCTTGGTAATATTTGATATGGCTTATATGGTGACCACACAGTATATCTATAACTAGGGCAATCAATGCAAAGTTATTTGACTGCTAGCTAGTTTCTACAGGAATGAACAGTTTTCTTTCTCAGGCAAATTGTTTAGTGATATTTTTAGGGCATCATATGCACTGTCTGGCTTATTTATTATTCAGGTCTCAGGGCTGTAGGATGAATCACTATGTCTCCTAATAAGAAAAAAAGTGACAGCTGTGTGTAATGTGCTTGCCAAATGTGATATATTCCATGCTTGTTGCTGGTCCTCTGGGAGGCTAAGTGCCTAGTACCTAGGGTTACCATCCATCCGGATTTCCCCGGACATGTCCCGGTTTTTCAGTGTTAAATGGCCATCCGGGGGGATTTCTAATCAAGAAGAAATGTCCGGGATTTCCCCTCCTGCGGAGTGCGGCGCGGCTGATTGGACGCCTGGCCTGATTGAAAGCTGCTCCCAGCCACTAGGGCCTCTAGCAGCCAGAGTCCCTCCCCCTCCCCCGCTCCCTCCTCCCCCACAGAGCAGCCGGCAGTGTTAGAGTCCAAGTGGAGCCTGCAGCTCTCACTCGGCCGGGTGAGCAGAGGCTGCAGGGGCAGGGCAGGCAGGGGCATAGAGGCTGCAGGGGCAGGGCAGGCGGGGGTACAGAGGCTGCAGGGCGAGGAGGAGCAGGGCAGGCGGGGGGTGCAGAGGCTGCAGGGCAGGGCAGGCAGGGGGCGCAGAGGCTGCAGGGCGAGTGGGGAGCAGGGGGCGCAGAGGCTGCAGGGCGAGGAGGAGCAGGGCAGGCAGGGGGTGCAGAGGCTGCAGGGGCAGGGCAGGCAGGGGGTGCAGAGGCTGCAGGGTGAGTGGGGAGCAGGGGGCACAGAGGCTGCAGGGGCGGGGGGTGCAGAGGCTGCAGGGGCAGGGCAGGCAGGGGGCGCAGAGGCTGCAGGGCGAGTGGGGAGCAGGGGGCACAGAGGCTGCAGGGGCGGGGGGGCGAGTGGGGAGCAGGGAAGCACTTAGCAACCCCCAACCAAGATCAGAGCGGGAGGGAGGAGGGGGCAGAGTTGGGGCAGGGACTTTGGGGAAGGGGTTGGAATGGGGGCGGAGAAGGGGCGGAGTTGGGGCAGGGCCGGGGACGGGACGGGGGCCCCGTGGAGTGTCCCCTTTTTTAAATGTTTGAATATGGTAACCCTACTAGTACCCCTAGCAGCTCTTAGGTGATCTTTTAGCTCAGGTGGTAGAGGATTGTGCTTAGCTACTGAAGAGCCTCAGTTCGATTCCTGCTGAGAACCTATGGGAGGAGGTGATTGTGCCTGGTTTACAGGCCAAGTATTATTTCCTTTGTCAATAATAAAATTATCCTTAAAATAGCTTCTGATGTATTTTCATTAACTGCAAATGATCAGTGGTTAAGGCCCCACAGAGGACTGGGTTGTCACAGCACTTACTTGGCTGTGGGGAGGGGTCCGAAGACGTAATACCCCCCGGTGCTCTCCCTGCTCAGCTCTGCTCAGAGTGTGACTTCAGCTGTAGTGGGGAGAGCAGTGGCCGCTTACCCACCGCTCCCTGCTGCAAGCAAGTGAGAGGAGGCTAGGATGTGGGAGGAGCCCTGGCTCTGCCCCACTGCTCACTGGCCTGAGTAGTAAGTTGTGCCCTGAAAAGGGATGAGGTGATTTATTTCTGCCCCAGAGCCTGGTGGGAGCAGGGGAGAAATTACGATTCTCCAAGTCTGGTCTGCTCCTGCGGCGGTGTAGCTGTGTGCCACCCTGGATGCAGGTCAGACTGTAACCCTGCAACCTATCTCACAGGGCCTATGAGGACCCCATTATGTTGAGTTTCATGGGCATTTCTTTTAGGGATGTGATTGCCCCAGGAAGGCCACAGAGACTCATTCTACCTCCTCTTCCTATCATGCATTTGATAAAGTGAGTGGAGAGGTCACCTGTCACGGGGGCTTCAGATGATTTATAGGTTTCAGAGTAGCAGCCGTGTTAGTCTGTATCCACAAAAAGAACAGGAGTATTTGTGGCACCTTAGAGACTAACAAATTTATTAGAGCATAAGCTTTCGTGGGCTACATCCCACTTCTTCGGATGCATATAGAGTGAAACATATTGAGGAGATATATATACACACATACAGAGAGCATGAACAGGTGGGAGTTGTCTTACCGACTCTGAGAGGCCAATTAAGTAAGAGAAAAAAACTTTTGAAGTGATAATCAAGATAGCTCAGTACAGACAGTTTGATAAGAAGTGTGAGAATACTTACAAGGGGAGATAGATTCAATGTTTGTAATGGCTCAGCCATTCCCAGTCCTTATATGAATCATGGGTTTATAGAATCTTCACCAGATGGGAGCTCACCTATGGGATTTGTAATGGGGAGGGACGTATCTTCTTAGGAGCCGTTGACAGATAGTGAGTATTTCCTGGATTCAGCCTACAGAGTGATTGCACCTGCCCACCCTGGGACCCTACTTTTGATAGCGACAGAGCCCAGGAACAGGATTTTAAATACATTTTGAGCACACCTCTGCATTTCTTGTATTCTAGCACTGTGGGCAGCCCTGCAAGCACTCGCTGGAGCACAGACTGATAGACACGTACATGCCTACCCACCTCTCATGCATTTCTATTACATGACGAGACACAGATTCATAGATTTTAAGGCCAAATGGGATCATTACGATCATATAGACTAAGCTCCTGTATAGCACAGGTCATAGAATTCCTCCCAGTGTTTCCTGCATCAGGTCCAATAACCTAGGGTTGAATTAGAGGATATCTTTTAGAAAGGGATCCAATCTTAATTTAAAGACATCAAGTGGTAGAAAATCCACCTCATCCTTTGGTGATCTGTTCCAATAGTTAATCCCCCTCCCTGTTAAATGTATGCACCCTTATTTCCAATGTGAACGTTGCTGATTTCTGATTTCAGCCACTGGATCTTGCTTATACTCCAAAGCCCATTATAATATGGTACTGATTAAAGATCACATGAGAGAACTGCAGCTTTTCCTGGAGAAACCTGTGCTCCTAGTCACTCAAATGGCAAGTATGAGCAATACCCCTAGGCTGCCTCTCTCTATAGCTGTGGGATGCTTAAACTGCTAAGAAATCTGTCAAATTTACTGTTCTCATTTATGCAGGATCTTAGCAGATCTGCTCCTGTTCTCAAGCCAATACCAAAAACTTCCTGTTCTTTAATGGGTGCTAGATAAGACTCCCTAAGAAAAAATGAAATTGTTAAGGTCATTGGTAACTTGACCAGCTTGACGGACATTTTTTCAGTTACATGTTGGCAGCAGAGTGAATATTTTAGTGGTCAGGTGGCAGACTACGTCTTCCTACTATATACGCACAGAACTGTACCCATTCCTTTCCGCTCCCCTCAGAGGCTATTTTAAACAAAACTCTCTTGGGGTGTGCATGGGAGCTGTCACATTTCTAATATGGCTCTGATCTATATATTGATCCTAAGTCTTTTGCTTATGCAGTCTCTGTTTCACATTTTAGCTCCGGGCTCTACATCCTCATTAGAAATGTTGTCCCACGAGATAGGAGATGCACCAGCTGATCACTGAGCAGTAAATAAAAGCCAGCCACCAATGTCTGTAATTCATTAAAAGAAAAGCAAGACCCTTCTGTGAAAAGCTCCGTGTTTTCCACACAGAGTTCTTAAACTCCAGATCCTGTGTGCTGGCCATAATGCTTACCAAAAAAGAACAGTACTGCCAGATGCTTGTTTGTAGCAATACATTCATGTTGAAGAACCAGCAGTAACAACTCATTCCAAGAGCTGCTCCTTTCACATGAATTGTCTAAACTATTTTTTCTGAGGAGCCATCATGGCCAATGTGTGGACTGTCTAGAAGAAAATATTAAAACACTTGAATAACAATAGTTTTCCTTTGTATAGCACTGTCTATCCTGTATGGTCCCAAAACACTTTTTAAAAAATGTTGCAAACTGTGTCTACCAGACTCACTTCACCCACCTTTGTAGTACAGCCAGTGCTGACATGGTCTATGGTAGTTGTTTAGTAATACATAGCAATGGTGTAACTTGAGGGAAGTATAGTCCAGTGGCTACCCTACAACCTAGATGACCAGGGTTCAAGTCCTAGTTCTGTTACAAGCTTTTTGTGTGACCTTGGGCAAGTCACTAGTCTCTCTGTGTTTCAGTTCCCCATCTGTAAAATGGGGATAATGGTACTTCCCTACCTCACAGAGGTGTTGTGAGGCTAAAAATTGTGACCTGTGCAGACACTATGGTGATAGGGCCAGATGAGTACCACAGACAATCAGTCTAAGATCAAAAGTGAAGAATACCTCTCAAATGAGAATTTGGCCAGATTACTATGGATATCACCTTGGGGTTCTGCTGTAGGTTTTCCTTCCAGCTACTGCCCAGGTCCAATCTCCTTAGCTTGTAAGATCTGATAAGATCACAGCCCAAAGTGTTATAGTGACAAACTGTGTAATAGTTGCCCATCTCTCTCTTCTTAGCATGGTCACCCTCAGGGTTTCAGAACTTGACTGCACAGTCACACTCAGCTTTTTAGATGGCAATGGGACTCACAGTTGCACAATATTACTGAAGCAAGTAGCGCAATATGATTTGAAAAGAGGATTAGACATGTATATGAATAGCAATAGTCTCTACAATTGTGTTAGCAAGGGTCCAGTTTATGAGTGCTATCAATCTTCATGCTTTAGGGAGTAAGTCAATCTCTAGTTGCGATAAAAAAGAAATTTTGCTCCATCCCATCAGAGCTATTTCTCAGGTGCATTATTGGAATGTTTGCCTTTCATTGGCACATTCCACTACAGTCACTGTTGAAAAGGGATACGGCACTGTATTGGACCATTGGCGTGTCCTGGCATGGCAATTCCTATGTGCCGTAGCCTCTTCATATCCCAAATGTTAGGCTGTTTCTATGAAGTGTTGTAGCTGTGTTGGTCCCAGGATATGTGAGAGACAAAATGAGCGAGGTAATATCTTTTTATTAGACCAAATTCTGTTGGTGAGAGACAAAACTTTCAAGCTCTGCAGAGCTCTTCTTCAGGTCAGGATGTTCTTCCGGGTGTTTCTAAGCATAGTTTTAAAATATGCATTGAAATCAAAACTATAGTATTGACTGGTTCTTCTTACAATTAAAAAAAGACAGTAAGCTCTTTGGGGCAGGGACCTTCTTTTTGTTCTGTGTTTGTCCAGAACCTAGAACAATGGGAGGTTTGTCCATGACTGCGGATCCTACAAATAATAACGTCAATAAATGTTGAGAACAAAAGAAGCATCAAACCATACCAGGTTTTTTATATGACATGGGATGCTTTTTAATTTAGAAACAAAGTATTGTTCCCCAGCTGTGACTGTCTACGCATAGTTGCAGCCAACAGCATCTTCTAATAGCAGGGACGGATAAATCCACATTATGGCAGCGCATTTTAAAGGGAATGTTGGTAATCTTGAATGGACTCCATGCTCAGTTGTGCAGACGTTGTTCTTCTTAAGGAGTGAAGCCAGATTCAAATGACGTTTTGGACCTGCTCGAAAGGGCTGCGTTCTATAAATCCCTCGCTGAGAGGGAGGAATGATAAGAACAGTACTAAGGATTCATTTTACTTTGGGCTGATGGACTTCAAGCTTCCCTGAATTCCAGTGATGGATCAACCCCAAAATAATACTTCTACAGCATCTGCCACCTGAGGATCTCAAAAGCAATTGATCAACATTAACAAATGCAATCCCTATCAGGGTATATGTCCTTGTTTTATAGCTGCGGAAACTGAGTCATGCATAAAGTGATTTCCCAGGGTCACACAGAAAGTCTTTGGCAGAGCCAGGGACCAAATCCAAATTGTCTGATTAACTGGCTGTTCCTGGACCAATCATCCTTCTTTTCATATAGTCTTGAAATTGGGATGGAAATCTTGTCTTAAAAGGTATTCTCTACTTCCTGGTTCTCCACAGTCTAGACGTACCACAAGAAGAGCTGGAAGCACAAAGTGTGGAGGCAAGTGGTTAAAAAAAAATAACAATATCAAACGTTTCTCTCTGGTTAAGTTTTGAGCAAAGATTCAGGCCATCTCTTGTTTAGCCTGTTCAGTTTGCCCAGGGATCCTTCTGAATGAATTCCAACAGGAATGCCACCATTCAAGCCATGATTGGTCAGTCAGTCTCCTTAAAAACAGGCAGAATACACAGCTGGTCACATCCTACCGGGTTGGAAGTGCCTTGTAGTCTCATGTAAGCACTGGAATGTACAGGCTGGCCTAGTCTCAGCAATTTCAGAGGGGTGGTTAAATCATGGCCCAGTCTCTCCACCTCGGGTTGGTTGGTGGCCTCCTCATTGTAAAGATGAATCTGGATTAAGCAGCTATGGCAAACTTTACATCTCAGCTCTATTGCAGAGCAGGACAGACAGCACCATCAGATTAACCATGATTGGCACAGTGGGAAGTCAGTTGCTGGAAGGCTAGTGATATAACCTTATTTGCTACCAATTTCACTGCATCCAATTAAACTATAAATGATCCTGGAAAAATAATGGAAACACTCAGATCATTATGTAAATCAGGCTGTGCAGCTGGTTAGCTGCCAAAGAGCTCCTGTGAATCTGCATTGCCTGAAACAGCAGTGATAAGACAGTAGTACAGATTTCACATTTTTCCTCTTGCTTCTTGCCTCACATAGTAACAAAGGGGCCCACAATCCTCAAAGATATTTAGGTGCTTACCTCCTGTTCAAATCAATAGGAATTAAGAGCCTAAATATCAGTGAGGATCTGGGCCAAAATGAGCATCAGGAGTCACCAATGGCTTAGCCTTTTGGGAGGTTAGGGCCATCTCTCCTTGTAGGCTTTACAACAGAAGGGGATTTTTAAGGAGGGCTTTTAAAAAGGGAGCAAAGCTTCAGTCATCTTTTCTGTGCACGTTAACACATCAGTAACTCAGGTGTAGTGTCTCAGATGAGATGTAGCATCTCAGATATAGATGTAGAGGGATTGATTGGATTTTAACTCCCTGCATAGGGGGCAGGGGTGGCAGAGCCTTCCCATAAGCCCCACTCCCTCTGTGGACCCATCCCTGCTCCTCCTCTTCCCCCTGAGGCCCCGCCCCCCCAGCCAAGCCGGCAGCTGGAGCACGGCTGCAGAGCCCAGGTCCCTCCACCTGCCTAGGGTGGGGAGGCCTGAGAGTAGCCCCTGGCCCATGTCCCTTCCCCCTGCCCCCTGCCCAGGGCAGGCAGAGGGTCCAAGGCTCCCCACAGCTGTGCAGGTGGGCTCTAGGTCTGGGCAGGGCCTCAGTGGGGGGGTGAGGAGAGGAGGGGCAGGAGCAGAACCTGTGGCAAAAAGTGGCCAGGCCAGGCCCGTCCACTTTCAGAAAGTGGGAGGGTCATGGCCCCCTGTTCCACCTTGTTCTGGTGCCCCTGTATGGGGACTATTTTTGCTATAGTTTAAGTCAGATATGGTGTGCCCAGACCCTGTGGTGATGGAGCTGCCTGAGAGCAATTAGTCCAAAGTTAAAGCTGAAAGCTTTCTTCCCTGTAATTTATGATAGGCTTACCTACACCAATAAAAAAGCAGAGGGAAGGGGATGTTGTGAATTTCACTGCTGTTCCAATTGCTTTCTTTCCAAAGGTGTTCTTTCCTCCCCCCAAAAAACATCCATCTCACCATGTGTCCCTAAAATTAAAGGTGCCTGGGAAGCAGTGTGATAGGTCACAACTGAAAAGGACCCCATTGTTCTAGGCACTGTACGAATACATTTAGAGCCAGCCTCTGCCCCTGAAGACCTTACAGTTTACATAGACAAGGCAGGTAACTGCTGGGGGAAAGATGAGAGTGTTATTTCAGTTTTACAGATTGGGGAACAGAGACACAGAACTGGTCTGCACTGAAATCTTACATGGGCATTGGAAAATCCACACCTCTGAGAGACGTAGCTATGCAGACCTAACCCCCAGAATAGACAGTGCTAGGTCAATGGAGGAATTCTTCCATTGACTTAGCTACTGCCTCTCCGGGAGGTGGATTCACTACTGCTTGTTGCTGTAGTGACTGTCTACACTGAACTGTTACAGCTGCAGTGGTGCCACTGTAGTGTTTTAAGCGTAGACATAGCCACAGCGTGATTGAGTGATTTGCCCAAGGTCACACAGGAAGTTGGTGGCAAAACCAGGAACTGAACCCAGTTATGTTCAGCTCCAGTCAGTGCCTTAGCCACCAATTCATGCATTCCTCTCCAATTAAAACTGAACTAATCAAGAATTTGACCAGGAAAAAAAGAACATCAATTGCCAGTGATGCCAACAGCTGGCCAGTGGACACAAGGGTGGGGGACAGAAAATGTATGAGAAATCCCACATGGGAAAACAGCTGTGTGAAATAATCAGGGACCCCCTGAAAACAATAGAAATCTGGTTTGGTTTTGGGTTTCCTTGCCAAGTAGCATGGGTTCCTTGAACCCCCCACAGAACAACACTGAGTTTCAAGGTGAAACGTGGTGGCTTTGGCTGAGTTTTACTGAGCATTTGGCTTTCTGGAACCTGAAACTCAAAGCCTAACTCAGGAGGTAAAGGCATGTGGACTGCAAGTGAAACAGTATTTGCATGGTTCTGGTGCACAATATCTCAAGAAGTAAATCAAGATCTACAATTATAAAGGAGTGACATGACAAAAAGAAAATTCAAAAGAATCTTCTCTGTCTTGATTCCTGTCTTTAGGATTCTTTTCTGTCTTTTCTGATTCTTCTTTCTTTGACACTAGTGTAGATCAGGAATCACTCCATTGAAGTCAATAGTTACATAAAACCAGTGTAAAATAGAAAACAGTCCAGCCCTTATTTTTCATTAAAAATCAACAAGGTGGAATTCAGCATTAACTTTCTGGTTGCAAATCAAATTGATCCCTAATGTCCTGCTGGATAATGCAGTTGTGTTGTAATGCAGAGAGTTTGCAGCATGTCATAACACTTGTGTTATTGAGCAGCTGGTGGCCTGAGGGCTGGATCCGGCCTGCAAGACGATTCTGTCCAACTCCTTAATGATTTTCAGCTGCTTGCATCCCCGTGGGCTCCCTGCACCCCTGCTCCTCATAGTGAGGGGTTGACATTGTTTTCTGCAACAACAAGCCCCAAAAGTCCCCAAAGAAGCTCAAAATGTTGAAAAGGCAAGCCCAAGCCCATCATAACCCCCCGCCACTTAGGACATGACTTACAGGCAGTCAGGGCCGGCTCCAGGCACCAGCAAACCAAGCAGGTGCTTGGGGCGGCACATTTTCAGGGGCGGCATTCCAGCCAGCCTTTTTTTTTTTTTTTGGTGCTTGGGCGGCAAAAGCCTAGAGCCGGCCCTGGCAGCAGCAGCGTGTCCTGCACCGGGGGTGCCCTGGGGTCGCTGCAGTTCACGTCGGGGAGCAGCGCCCGCACCTTATGGCCGGGCGGGCTATGAGCGCGGGACACTTGGGCGGGGGGCTGCCCCTCGGGGAACACGGAGCCGCCTGCAGGTGCCGCAGGGCGGCCGCCCCCCAGCGCCGCAGCTGGGGCTGGGCGAAGCAGCCAGAGCCGCCCAGGGACTGTGGCAGGGTGGCCAGAAGCAGCAGCAGGAGCGGGGCCATAGAGGGCGGGGTGCTGCTGTGCGGGGCCTGCATCCCGCTCTCCAGGGCTCCGCTCCCTCTGGGGCTGTCCTGCCCCGGCTCCTCAGCCCCATGCCGGGGCGGTCCCCCGGCTCTGTCCTCTCTGGTCCCGGCCGGTCCTGGAGGCGGGAGCCCCGTCTGGAGGGACCCTGGGCCAAGGCGCGGCCCGGGAGCCCCGCTGCTTACCCCGACCCTGCCAGCGCTGGATCGGTTGGAGGCGAGGGGGGGAGCGAGCGGAGTCAGCGCTGGTGGGGGGAAGCCCAGCGCTGGGGCGGCAGGGGGTACGGGTGGGGGGGGGGAGAGCCCAGAGTTGGGGCGGCAGAGGGTGAGGGTGGGGGGGCAGAGCCCAGGGCTGGGGTTGGGGGCAGCCAAAAATTTTTTTGCTTGGGGCGTCAAAAAACCTAGAGCTGTCCAGACTTCATCTGCTCTGCACCATCATCCATCCGGCTGCATTCTGAGAGGGGTCACTAGGGTGGCGTGGACCTGCCCCGGCTGGCATGATTTTGCAGACACTGTGCATGCGAGGTCATGCTGGCAGGGGTGGGGTTGTGCACGTTGCAAAATGGCATCTTCCATGCAGCGGAACCTCTGTATATGGCCCATGGAGGTGCCCCAAAACTAGCATCTGGCCCACAGCATTGAAAAGTTTGGACTACCCTGAGTTATCCATTTGTGTGATCCACTCATAATGCAATATTGTCACACTGGGACACCCCAAAATCTGTGTCTCTCTGATTGCCCAACCCTTGCAGGACAGACTCATTGAAACCAAGAGTGTCCCAATAATTTCGAAATAAAAAAACCTCACAAAGCCCCATGAGTAGATCAGAATGTGGGTTTCAGTGAATCCTGCCCTCTCTGACATGTTGCCAAAAGCTTAGCAAAAAAGGTGCAAATTAGTACCCAACTGTCATTGTGAGCTGCCAGTTGTTTTCATTAGGTTGGCTAATCCCCACCTACCGCTGATATTATTTTCAGGCCCTTTTCCCACTGGGATGTGAAACCTTCTTGGCAACTCTCTTGAGGGACATGCTCAAATACAGTTCTTGGTGGAAAGGTGCTAACTGAAACAGCTTCACATCTCAGTGTGGTTAGGGCATAGCATATTACCCTTCCCTGCAGTTTAGTGATCATTTGGAATTATACCAGGCACAATCAGGTCTTAGCCACACTGGTCCAAGGAGCCCTCGTCCTTCTCCCGGTGGGAGGTCAGACAGCCTCAAAAGAAAGTGAGAAGTCCCGCTAGCTGTGGCAGCTGAATTCCATCACTGCTGCAGCTTCCTCTCAGGCTGTTGTTAATCAGTGCCACTCCATTATTGGTTGCCAGGGTTTTTGCTCAGCAGGGATGTGTGAGCTGTGTCTCCTTTAGAAGCAGAGAACTTCACGCCTGCAAATGCTCCTTGAATCTTGCCAGCCCCAGGATAACAAGGGCCTTGAAGTTACTCCAACATGTTTCCAGTATTGTAGAAGGCAGGACCACCAGCCATCTGCTGAACTCTAGCTAGTTGACTCAGAACAGAGCTTCCTTCCAATAAAAGCTTTCTAATGACCCTGACTATGCTAGAAAGTCAGAAATTCTTCAAGATCTACATGATTTTGTAACTGGATTTGTTTTTATTATTAAAAAGCAACAGAGGGTCCTGTGGCACCTTTAAGACTAACAGAAGTATTGGGAGCATAAGCTTTCGTGGGTAAGAACCTCAAGAAGTGAGGTTCTTACCCACAAAAGCTTATGTTCCCAATACTTCTGTTAGTCTTAAAGGTGCCACAGGACCCTCTGTTGCTTTTTACAGATTCAGACTAACACGGCTACCCCTCTGATACTTGACAGAATTATTATTGTTCAGATTGTGGTAGAGTCCACAATGCGCTAGGCACTTTCTAAACACAGAGGAAGAAACATGTCCTGAATTTTCAGCAGTGACCAGTGCTTCTGAGTACCTCCATTTTGGGGTGCCTGACTTGAGATATCTTAAAGGAGTTTGATTTTCAGAGGCCAGGTGCTCAGCTCAGTTGGGAAGTCAGGCCTTTTTAAGGTGTCTCAAGTTGGCCACCTAAAAACTGAGTCACCTTAAATTACTAGTCACTTTTGGAAATTCATGCCATGCTCACATCTAAAAAGACAAAGATGGATGAGGAGTGGAGGAATGGCTACAACAACATACAAACAAGCTAATCAGGAGGATGAGGGGGTCATGTCACGTTGCAGGTGTTTATTCAGTTTTTTTAAAGTTCACCTAGGTGTCCCCTCATAATCCAACCCTATTGTCTTCTTCCCATATTGATTCCCAGGTTCAATTCCAGAGTCCTTACACACATCCCCTCCCAACTGGAACCCTGTAATCATAGACATGTAGGGCTGGAAGGGACCTTGAGAGGTCATCCAGTCCATCCCCAGGCCCACTGAGGCAAGATTAAGTAAACCTAGACCATCTATGACAGGTGTTCATCTAACCTGTCCTTAAAAACCTCCAGTGATGGGGATTGCACAACCACCCCTGGTAACTTATTCCAGTGTTTAGCTATCCTTATAGTTACAAAGTTGTTCCTAATATTTAACCTGAATCTTCCTTGCTGCCAATTCAGCCCGTTACTTCTTGTCCTACCCTATATGGACATGGAGAACAATTGATCACTGTTCTCTTTGTTGCAACCTTTTACATGTTTGAAGACAGGTTATCCGGTCCCTCCTCAGCCTTTTCTTCTCTAGACTAAATATGCCCAGTTCTTTCAACCTTTCCTCATCGGTCATGCTTTCCAAACCTCTTATAATAATTTATCTTTATTTTTAAAGGGAACCTGTAAAGTAAAACAAAAATACCATAACTAAAACAGAAAAGTCTCCTTATTGGAGTTACTAACAACACTTAGGCTATGTCTCCACTACAGCTTATGTCGGCAGAACTTATGTCGCTCAGGGATGTGAATAAGCCACCCCCCCGAGCGACATAAGTTACACCGACATAAGTGCCAGTGTGGACAGCGCTATGTCGGCGGGAGAACTTCTCCTGCAGATATAGCTTCTGCCTCTCGCGGAGATGGTTTTATTATACTGGCGGGAGAGCTCTCTTCACCAGACGTGCTGCAGTGGCTCAGCTGCAGCTCTGTATGTGTAAACATACCCTAAGATTGTTAATACTGAAATAACTTAAGACATCTCATGTACTATCTGCCACTTTTGCTGTTTGTTTGCTTTTTCCATTTCAATCTACTTGGAAGGAGAAACCATACTGGTCAGTTTCACTTGTATTTTTAGATGATTTCATTTCTTTTGGGTCTCTTGCACACACATTATATTGCTAGGTTTGATTTCCACCACTGAAGAGGGATGTTCCAAAAAAAGCACAACGGTTTTCACATGGTTTTGTAGCCTCCCTGGCATCTTTTTTAATAAGATCTGAATTAGTGACCAAAATTAAGTGGACAATTTTTTTTTAATCTTAGAAAAATAAGGAAAAGGAACAGAAATTAGAACCACATTTTTGCCTTATCTTCCTCTTGTAAATAGATGACTTGTGTGTCCCCACTCAAATCTTTGGAGATCTGGTACCATTCTTCCATATTTCCATTTTTCTTTTGAAGGGGCAGTCAGGTGGTTGTTGTATTTAAAAATACATAATTTCTTAATTGTGCCGCAAAAAAATCTTGGTGTGTTGAAATGTAACAAGAAAATTAGGAAGGCTAAGAATGAATTTGAAGAGCAAATAGCCAAAGATGTACCCTCACCTCCTAAATTCAATAAATTGTTTAAATATATCAGAACCAGGATGCCTGCAAGAGAATGAGTGAGTACATTGGATTACCATGGAGTAAAAGGAGCCATTAAAGAGAATATCAACATTGCAGAGGAGCTAAAAGATTTCTTTATGTCAGTCTTCTCCACAGAGGATGTTGGAGAGTCTTACTCTTTTCAGGTAATAAAAATGAGGCGCCATGAAAGACTGAGGTGTCAAAAGAGGAGGTACTGAAACAGATTAAAAAGCAATAAGTCACCAGACCCAGATGTTACACACCCAAAGAGTTCTGAAGGAGTGTAAGAATGAAGTGGCTGAGCTGCCACCAAAAACAAGCAATGGCTCATTAAAACCAGTCACTATATTACACTACAAACTTAGGTCGTTATAATGCCGTTGCTCAGGGGTGTGGAAAGTCCCAACCCCTAAGTGATGCTGTTATAGTGACTGAACTCCCGGTGTAGACAGCACTGTGTTGACAGGAGGGCTCCTCTGACTGACATAGCTACCACCTCTCATGGAGGTGGACTACTTATGCCGATGGGAGAACCTCTCCTGTTGGCGAAGGTAGTGTCTTCAGTAAGCGCTACAGCGGTGCAGTTGCTGCAGCGTTGTAAGTGTAGACAAGCCCTGAGATGACTGGAGGGTAGTAGATGATGTGCCTAATGTTTTAAAAAGGCTCTAGGGGGGATTCTGGGAAGTTTAGACCTGTACACCCTACTTCAGTACCAATTAAACTGGTTGAAATTGTAATTAAATATCGAATTATGAAACACCTAGATAAAGATGATTGTTACAATTGTTATGGGTTGGGCTTGTTATTATGGGTCAGATGTAAATGTTGCCTTTCAGTCAGGATACATGTAAACAAGCCATTGTAATCAGGTGACAGAAACAGTTAAGTGGCCTCCACTCCCAAACGTAGGACCATATATCTGGCCAAAACAAAGGCACATCCCAAGTCACTCAGGGTCAGGGTGGGTGGATAAGTGGTAGAGGCAGAACAGAAAGACAGGCAGACACAGCATAAAAGCATGGTGTGTGACCCTAGAAGTCAGAAGAGAGGTTTTGGATCAGGGTGCTGGCTGAAAGAGGTTTGGACCTGTCAGCAAGGACACTGCCAGGCTGTCAGCTGGAGCCCAGCCGGGGATCCTGGGAAGCTGTGGAGTGTCTGCGGTTCCCCACAGCTGCCCACATGACTCTTACCATGGCTGTGCTTTGGCCCCCCAAGCCAGAGCTGGGTTGTGGTAAGAGCTGCGTGGGCAGCTGTGGGGAGCCACAGACACTCCACCTGCCCTGGGTGTGGGACCCATGTGGCAGGGATACGGGCCAGGGCTGCTCTCAGCCCCCGCACCCCAGGCAGGTGGAGGGTTCCTGGCTCCCGGGCAGCTCCAGCTTCTAGCTTGGCTGGGGGCGAGGCTTCAGGGGGAAGAGGAAGGGCAGGGGCGGGGCCACAGACGGGCTGGGGCCCCTGGCACCTCACTTTTGGGAAGGCTCCACCTCCCCTGCTCTGAACTCTGGGTGGTCACTGATCAAGGATAACAAGTCTGAATGGGGTGTGGTGGAGGGAGAGAGGAGTGGTGTTTTAAAGAGATATTTGTTTGTTGGACTTTCACAGGACAAGGTGAGAGACTGGGGCAAAGCACATTGCCAGCATACTCTGAAGTGGTTGTTTTGCTCATGGTCATGTTTTCAAATCATGCTTGTGGTGTTTTCCCACATTAATGCTGGGTTCATTTCCCCTTTTATTAACTTTTTCTTTTCCATACACAGACTCAGTGCTTGCAAGAGGTGCTCAAGTGTGGTGGTTTAGTTTTTCCAGCTTACTGGGTGGGGGCTTGAGCTGGTTCTGTGTTGTATTGTCCAAAGGAAGCCCTAGATATTGAACCCAGCCCTTGTTGCTGTCAACTCCATCTGGCAGAAGGGTTACACGTTCTTTGTAAATAAACAACATTGCATCAAAGAAACACGTGGCTCCATCACCAATTTATCCTCCTAACTGGTGCAACCTACTAGACCCCGAGGTTTCGGCTAGCCACTCGGGTGTAAAGGGGTAACAATATTATAGTGGCAAACCAGCAGGGTCTGTAAAGGAAAATCATGTCTCTAACCTACTTTATTCTTTGAGCAGGTCATCAAATAGTGGATTGTAGCAGGGTGGTCACCCACTCTTGCCCTGAAGGGCTTGAAATCAGCCCTGGGAGAGGGCTGAGACTGCGAGAGGGCTGCTGCTAGGAAAGCAGCAAGCCTCGGCTGATTGGGGAAACAACCACAGCTGCGGCCACGCCCCAATCAGGCCACAGCTGGCCTGTATAAAAAGGCTGTGAGCCAGGAGTTCAGAAAGGCTCTTTCCAGTCTTGGAGGGAGCCAGGGCCTGACTGTCTGCAGAAAGGGTACTGGGAGTGAAGCAGGGCTGGGGAAAGGCCAGAGGAGCAGGGGAGCTCCCCAGGCTGCAGGGCCTGGTCCTAGGCCCACAGAGGTACTGGGTGGTAGAGGAAGGCAGCTGGTCCAACCGCCCCGTGCCTATGATGAGTGGGTTTTACGCTGTGGTCCGCCCCAGGGAGCAAGGGCTTGATGATGACTGGCAGTAGCCCAGACTGAGGCAAGGTGGGGATTAGAGGGTTGGGAGTTCCCCAGAGAGGGGAGACCCAGAGGCAGAGTGTGGGGGTATTGCCAGGGGGCAGCACCCCAGATAAAAGGGCACCAGGGTCTGGGAGGGACACGAGGCCACGGACAGCGAGACACTGGCTGGCAAAGGGCACTCTGTGCTGGAAAGAACTAATTCCTGGATGACCAGCAGGAGGCGCCGCAAGGGTGAGTGGTCGTGCTGCTACATGGACAAAGAAGATTAAAGATATAATTTATTTGAACTCAAGAGGCTATTAAGGAATCTAAGTAGCTGTGAGTTGAGAGGTAAAGTACTTCCATGGATTGGAAACTTGATTACAGGTAAACAAAGCATAGCTCAGTCCTTAGTTGTGGATGAGCTGCCCCACCTATACACCCTTATAATCCTGTAGCTAGTCATGGCTCAAAGTAGTTCTCAGCACAATTAGAGCAGCCTTGGGGAAGACTCAGATTTATACATTTCAGAGTCCTAGCGAAACCTTGCCCCTCAGAAGCCAGAAACCCTCCTTCTCCTGAGCACAGCACCCCTTTCCTCTCGACCCCTTACAAACTTTAGAAATTGGCCAGCTCCCAGGTGACATCCAGCTAAGGAACAGCTGCTTCCCAAAGGGTCCCTTGTTGCTAGAGGTTTCTATTTAGTTAGTGTTCTCTGGCAACTCCAAGACATGAGGGATGAATTTTGACCACGATGAGTTTGTCGTTTGTTGCCTCTTGAAATCCAAGAGAAAATGAGAAGAAAAATAAATCAACCCACCCAATGTCTCAACGCATCAGACCAGCCAAAGATGCAGCCTGGATTTATTTTTCAAACTCAGACTATGAGGTTGTTTAAGTAGAGACGCTTTGTCATCATCTTCTTGGAAAAAATGATGATCAGTGTTTCCACGTCAAAAAGAGGCATGCAATTGGAGTGAGTTGAAAAGGGCAAGAAAAATAAGAAAAATGCTTCCACTGGCATTTTCTCTGTGTCTCATATGGTGGATACATTTTTTCACCAGACTGCAACAGCATTGCCATGTGGTCAGTGTTACTGATGCCTCCATACACAGAACTCTGCAAAGAATGGACAGAGTGATCATCTTAACAGAACGGGGAGAGGAAGCAAACCAAGTGTGGAGGTGCGGGGGAGAGATGAAGAAGCAGCACATGGGACTTGAATGGCAAATGTGGCTGGAGCGCCTCCTTTTTTGTCCCTTACTCCAAGATGAGCCTAAGCAAAACCCAATTCCGAATACCGCTGAATACTAGGTGTGTTTTGAAATCTGAACCCAGATCCAAATTTTCAAAAGGGCCTCTCTTTAACAATGGGCTCAACCAAAATCCCAGCACTCTCCCACTCGGGGGCATCTGAAATCCAGGTGTGAGTTCTGTGGCTTGAGCTCATCTCTGTGAAATCAGTTATTTAATTTAACAAGAATGCTGGTTCTTGCCCCCTCTTTTTTCCTGTTGTACACAGACTGGCTGGGGGCAGGTGAGACAAAGTTCCCAGTGTGAATCACCAAAGAAAGGCAAGAGCAAAAATTCACTCTAAGAGAAGAAACTTTCTGATGGAGACAATAATAATAAAGCAGTGCAGAACCCCATATTTATTTCCAGACATGCTATAAGATATCAATTTCTTGTCAGTGATTACTAATGTCTGCTTAAAAGCAAAGTAGCCACAGATACAAAACTGTAATAAAATAACACTGGTAGATGCTACAGCAGCCTGACGCTGAAATAAAATCTGCCTTCAGCCCTAATCCCCATGATCCCCTAAGCAATAAATCCTCTGCACCCCCAAACACCTTAGGTAATCCTTCCTGCCCTCTAAGTCACCTGTGATTCCCTAAACAATCCACCCTCTTTGCTGCCCCAAAGCCCGTGACTCCCCATGTAATGTTGATGTTGACTCTAATGTTCATTTCTGGCAACCCAGAGCAAATATATATACAGCAAACCCAATCAACACAAAACTGTGTCATTATTTGTGGAGAATCTCTTTAAGGGATCCGGAGGTCAAACTAAAAGCAGCTGTCAACCTTCAGTCAATTCCAAATTAATAATACAATGAGAGAAGGGCCTCTAAAGGTTTTTTAATGTGTTTATATCTAGCCTTGATAAACACAGTCAAGAGAGGGAAGATGGAAGAGACAGGAAGCTTAGAAGGGTTACTTTTCCCTAAAAAACAACTTGTGAAAACATATGCCCAGCTTGTGACTTCCCAGATGTTCTGTTTAACAGAGCACTTAACTTGTTTATATTTTGCCTAACACTGGAATCGTGACAGATTATTTTTGTTGCAAGGTCTTTGCAACATTTTGTAGGTGGTCTTGTAAAGGAAAGCAGATTTTTAACCCCACCCCACCTTCTTCTCCTTTGCCCTTATTGTTTACATGGTGATGCTGAGTACCAGTTGCTTCAGACTGCTAACAGAGAGCGAGACTTTGGGCCAGATTCTGATCTCACTCACGTTAATTTTGCACCAGAGTAACTACACTGACTTCACTGGTGATTTATAGCAATGTAAGCAAGAGAAAAATCAAGCACTTTACATCAATCTACTCTAGGGAGTGTGGCCATATGTACATATACATAAGGAATACGTGATAGTGTGGTATAATGGTTTTGTCAGGGTGAGTTTGGGATGGGCACATTACTTACAAGTAGAAAACCATGAATGCGACACACAGGTCATCCCAAATGAATGCTGATAAAACCTGGCTTATACCATGCATTCCGATTACGCCACTCATGTTGCAGAAAAATTATTTGAGGAATGTTTGAGAGAGTTTTGGCTTCTGTTGGAATTGGAATTACTTTTTATTTTTTTTCTGTAAAGCCAAGTGCCATCATTACCATGAGTCCATCTTTGAAGAGCTCGAGAAGAGCCATAACACTTTTTAAAGTGACCTAAAATAGCTTCTTGTCAAGTATCAGAGGGGTAGCCGTGTTAGTCTGAATCTGTAAAAAGCAACAGGGGGTCCTGTGGCACCTTTAAGACTAACAGAAGTATTGGGAGCATAAGCTTTCGTGGGTAAGAACCTCACTTCTTCAGATGCAAGAAGCAAATAGCTTCTTGTTACATTAATACTTATATATACATGCACACAAATGGCATAGTGGCATGATCTTGTGAACTCTTACTCTTATTAGCAATCCAATGGGATTACCCACAAAGCACAGACTGCTTGTGTGAGTGAGGGTTTGCAAGACTGGGCCTATATGTTTACTGTGTACAGTATACTGCAGATTACTATTGGCTGGAATATCCTTTCTGTCTTTCTGACATTGGTTGGGGATACAGTATTAGATATATAGTTCTCCCATTTATTTTACCATTAAAGTTAGAGCCATATGAAGAAATATCACTTAAGATCTTGCCAGACTTCACCAGCTAAGTAGTTTTGTAAATATTTGGATCTCTAAGGAAAACCTAGGTGCTACAGGAAGTGGCATTGATTGTAACTGAAGTACCTCTTGCAGTTTTGATTGGGTGTGACATTCATCACTTCCTGTCCTGAAATACTATGTATAGTAGTGGTATATTGTAAAAAGGCTGTGGTAGTCCAACCCAGAAGGACGGGTGAAGTGATGCCAGCATGTCTTGTGGGGAAGATTTTCAAAGGCACAAACAGCAGTAAAGGTCAACAGGAGTTAGGTGCCTGCCTCACTGCCATTAATGCCTTTGAAAATCTTCCCTACGTTTGTCTGTTCAACAGAGATGTTAAGAGAGGGATAATTAGGTAATATGTGTAAGGCACTTTGAGATCCTTAGATTACATTTATTCATTCATCTCATTTCTTTTGATCAAAAACAAAATGCTTATCTATTGTTCTGGGAGTATCTGAATGAAAGATGCTGTGGAAGTGCACAATATTATTTATTAATCCTATTATATTGTGCTCCTAATGTTAGATTCCTGGGACAAGGTACGCACAGAAATATAAAAGGCAGTTTACACAAAGATCACAATTAAATGCCTGAGTACAAAATTGTATTTGGCTTTGATAAAAATTTAATAGATGGTATTACATATGATTTATTTACATACTACCTTTAATACCACAGCACTGAATGTGAAAGTACTATGTATTCAGCTTGTTGTGTTGCTGTGCATATTATTTGTGAAGTCTATTTGATATCTTTCTTGCTTTTGGTGGATCTTTTTTTGTTGATGATTGGTCTTTTTTCCTTTTTTTTTTTTTTCCTCATTGATTTCTTTTTTTCTCAGTGATGCCTAGAGCTGATAGCCCATGTGTGGGAAAAGCTTTGACTTTCAACACAAGAACTCATCCTGGAGGGAATGATGACTAACGTGCCATATGGTGCAGATAAAACATCTGTGAATCTCTTACGCCGCAATTCTGCTTCACGGATCCAACATGCATTTTACACGCATGCTAAAGAGAAATGAATATGACATGAGTGTTTTTCAGTAACCTTGACTTATGAGGCACTAAATTAATTTGCTAGAGGAGAGGCTGTAAAAAAATAAAAAAATGCTACATTACGCTAATGCAATTTCCCTAATGGAATTGTATTGCCCCAATACACTTCATTTCCTGTTAAATTGCAGTATCTGTTTTCTTTTGCCACCACATAGCCCTGAGAATAAATCTCATGGTGAACAGCGATGTCTCATCTTACAACTCGTAGATAGGTTAATTAAATGCTGTGTGGTACTGGCACTTGGTCAGTGCAGTTTAAAGCTGGAGACCGACAGATCCTGTAGGTGCATTACTGGCTTTGTCTTTAACCCCAAAGCAAAATGCATATGGTATTTCTGGACTTAGGGCCAGATCCTGCAAATATTTTCACCCCCGAATAATGCTACTCGCATGAGTAAAGCTATTCACATGCAGAGGCACTTGCAGGCTCTGTTCCAAATACACTTTTTGGAAAGTCTCTGTACTCCGGAGAGTACATTTCTAGTGTTTGGCATTTCTAGTGTGTGTCAGGCATCTGAAATGCCATCAAGACATTTTGTGCTGCTGACATTCCCTGTACTGTGACCAGTGCACCTTCTCCGATCAAATCTTGGAATTGCTTTTGCCTGCCCTGGTTCCGCTGAACTGCTTCAGCATTCTTATGGATAGAAACTTGAGCTGTAGCAGCTGCATCCTTTTAGTAAATCCTCTCAACCCACTCTTGCAATGCTCCAGCCCACACATCAGCAACTGAGTGGGCAAGAGTCTGCGCTCTGTGCCGCAGGCAACATGGTGCACCTGGTCACTAGCAGATGGAGAAGGATGATTTAGCGGACTGGAACTCGAGAGACTTGAATTTGATTCATTGCTCTGCCACAGACTTCCTGTGTGCCGTTGGGAAAGTCACTTGGGGCTTGTTGATAGGGCGAGTGAATGTGTGGCTAATGTGCACCAGCTTGCTGTGCAACACGCTAATCCACGTGGGGTGTCCTCGTGGGGTGTAGTGCACTGCAAGATAGTATGCTGGCGATCCGTACCCTGGCTTGCTGCGCACTAACTCGCTGTGTAGACAAGTCCTTAGTTACTCCAGTCTTCTGTTCCCAACATTTGTAAAATGGGGACCGTTCTTCCCTCCCACTCAGAGTTGGTGAGGTTAAATACACTAAAGATTGTGAGGCGCTTAGATACCGTGATGATTGGGAATATCAGAGTATGTACAGAGGCCTGAGAGCAGCTGAAGTGATGCTTTGGTGAAAAGTTGAGAACAACTTCATTTCTTGTGGATTGGACGCAGTGTCGCTCATCTCAGTAGGTTCCTGAGCAGTATGCCCAGGTTTGGTTGGGGAGAAGAGAAGTGGCCTGAGTAGGCATTTTGGGGCAGGGACTGTCTTTTATTTTTATTTTTTTCTTTGAAGTCCTTAGATATGATGATGATGGTTGCTATAGAAAACCCCAAGAGAAAGAGATGTGCAGATCCTCAGACAGGTCAGAACCAACTGCAAACAATCACTGGACTAAACCACTGGGATTAGAAATCAGAAACCATTGTCTTGGACATATAATGTTAATATTATCACATTTAATAATCATGTTATACAATATACCGTACAGACTGATATGAGCAAGACAGATGCTGCCCTCTATGCCCCTGCTGCTGCTGCTCTGTATCTATTCTGGATGGTGGGTGTTGGGCTGTTCAGGGAATTGTGGGTATAACAATTTCTTCATGCCACCAAAAGTGCAGAGGTGTCCTTAACCAGGTGTGATCCTTGCATTAGACATTGAATAATTGATCCTTGTACCATTCATATGTGATCTGTGCACTCTTGGGCTAGCTAGAGGACGGTGATCTCGCTGTGTCCCTGCATCGTTTCAAAGCTACTAAGTCTAGCAGAGGCACATGTCACAGACTCTCTTTCTCGGAGCTTGTGCATGTGGTGGTTTACACCCAGCAGCAAAGAGCAAGCTGGACTGTGAGGAGTCTATAGCATGGATGTAGCTTGTTTATTTTGTTCATAGAACCATATGCTTCAGAGAGGGAGCCTTCTTCTTGGAACTGGTATCAAAAACTCAACTGCACTGAAACAATACAGTAAAAGAAGCCAATCACCACCACCTGGGGACCATGCTGTGAACATGGAACGGCATGAGATGTCGTTTCAGAAAAAGAATCCCCGCATTATTTGGCATAAAAATTGGCACACGGTAATCCTCGCACTTTTGTTAAACAGACAGTGAATATGGCAGCAAAGGAGTTGTTGCTGCTGCTGGGTGAATCAGTACCGATGAGATCTCTTGCCCAGCTCCTAAAGAGAATTTGGTCTGAACTTCAGGTGGAGTTATAGAAGAGCACCAGTGGCCGAAGTGCCCTAAAAGTGTGTGGGGGGGGGGCACAGGAGCCTGAACCGGGCCCTGCTGCACCCTTTCCCCGTGAGGCCCCACCACCTGCTCACTCCTCTCCACCTCCTCCCCTCCATCGCTCAGCCTTATGGCCTGTAAAAAGTGTGTGTGTGGGGGGGGACACAGCCCCTGCCCCCCCCTGCTCCGGCACCCCTATAGCAGAGCCAAATGTGAATGTGGCCCGTAAGGAATGCAGGCAGCTCTCACTTCTTACCATACCCCTGATTCTTCCCTTATCCATATGTCTGTTTTTATTTGTGTATTTAACACTTTTCAAACGGAATGAATGAGGGCATTCCAAATGGTGGTTAAGCAGTGTGAAGGGGCACACCCTCTCTCACTCTGCTAGAGAGGAGGTAACACACTCTGGGCTCAGCCAGCACTAATCAGGTGTACTTGTAAGGCTTGCTCTGCCTGGACGGGGATCTTAAAAAAGGAAAGCCTGCCACAGGAAGGGGTAGGGTTACCAGACAGCAAATGTGAAAAATCGGGACGGGGTGGGGGGTAATAGGAGCCTATACAAGAAAAAGACCCAAAAAGCAGGACTGTCCCTATAAAATCGGGACATCTGGTCACCCTAGGAAGGGGTGGTGTTCAGGGAGAGGACTGCTGTACCTCCGAGACTGCTGACCATAGAGAGCCAGTCACAGACCTCACCGCCCCTGAGACTGCCTGAGAGACAGACCACTTTTTTTTTAAACTCTGATTCTCCCCTCCCCTGTCTGTGCTACAAATGGGGGAAGGACATTGGGAACAACTCAGATTGTGATCTGATGGGGACCTGGGAGCCCCCAACCCACCACAAGCAAATTTAGGAGAAAACACCCATGTGAAGACTGTGAGAGCAACTCATATGGTACAGTATGTGTACAGTATGTGTACTCAGCCAAGTCTAAGGCTCGATGCTACAAACACTTATGCATGTGACTAACGTTTCCTCTGGGAGTAATCCCCCTGAACTCAAAGGGACTATTCTGGTGAGTAACATTTAGTCTATAAGCATCAGTAGGATTGGGCCCCTAGTTCTGAACCTGATGATCACTCAAATAAATTTGTTAGTCTCTAAGGTGCCACAAGTACTCCTGTTCTACTCACACATGTATCTTTCAAGGGTACTCCTATTTGGGTGAAATTCATCCCTGTGCAGAGGGCCAGCAGAAGGCCTGTGACCAACAAAATCTCTCTTAAGCTCTCAAAATAGTGCTTCAGTGGGGGACATGAGTGGTACAGGCCTTGCTTCACACTGTCATAAATACCCTTAGTCATTTCAGATCATGGTATTGGAGCTTGTGAATAAACATCCAAGTACACTTTTCATATAGTGGGTATCAGGATTTTTGATTATTATCTGTATGACTGTGGCGCCTCAGGGCCGTAGTTATAGACCAGACCCCATTTTGCTGGGCGCTGTACAAACACAGAACACAACAATGGTTCCCTCTTCTCTAACTGGGATGTGCTGTGTTTGTTAATGAACGTAGTGCTTGTACAAGGTGTCAGACTGGCAGCCTAGAGTCTGAGGCCCTCCATTTCTTTCCAGGCAGGTAGCAGAAGCAATAGCAGTGACAGTGTTTTCATCCCACTCCACACATGTATCTCAACCTGGACTAGAGCTGTCACTTCTAGCAGCAAGAGGATGGGTAAGTCTCAATGCCCATTTAGTCCTTTTCCTTTCTGCTGAATCAGCCAACAATAGTGTCAGTTATGAGAGTGGTTTTTGTACGTTGTGGACAGCTGCCCACTAGGAACTGGACTAAGACCACAGATGCATTTCTCAGGGTATGTCTCAGCAGCGAGAAGCCCAGCGTGGGTCGACAGATTCGGGCTAGTGGGGTTCATGCTAGCTTTTAAAAGTGTTTCTCAAATGCGGCCACTGTGGCCGCATGTGGCCACCAGGGGCTTTTCTTGCTGCCACAGCCTTCTGGGTAGTGAGTGGGGGAGGGGCCAAGCAGTGGCTCCTCCTCTGGGGCTGCCAGCAAGGGCTGGTCCCTGCCCCCTTCTGGAGCCACAAACAGTGTAGGAACAGGCAACCAATGTGAGTTCCCCCACCTTCCCGTGGGCGGTGGGGCTTGGGCTTTAGGCTTCAGCCCTGGGGTGCTGGGCGGCAGGCTCTGGCTGTGCGGCAGCAGGCTCTGTCTCCCAGCCGCAGGGCTTAGGGCTCCGGCCCCAGGGATTTGGTCCCGGGCTCACTCCCAGCTCGTCGTCCTTGTCCCCTGATGCATCCTTCAGCCCCCAGCCATGCAGCGGGACCCCAGGCTCTGGCCCTGGGCTCACCCCTCCCCCATTCCCCCCACTCCTGCAGCCTCCTCCAGCCCCCCCATCCAAGGCTTAATTTGTCCCCCAGCTTGCCAGGGCTGAGTAAGTCTGCTGTGAAAAGTGATATTAACAAATATACAAATATCACTTTTCACAGTAGCAGACTTACTAGCTAGCAAGTATAAAAAAAAATCAACCAAAAAAGACAAGAACGTACAAAGCACCTTATTTGGGTTTCTATTCTGTTTCGGTCCAGTAAAGAATAGAGACAACTGTACATTATTTTTATTGAGTCTGCAAAAAAGCCCTACATAAATTGTAATGATCTGGATATTTGTATGTGCATATTTATTTGTTTTTCCTAAAGGTAATTAAGTATTTTAGGAAAAATTGTCAGAGCGGCCACCAGCAAGGGTTGGTGGCTGCGCTGTGAGGCCACCAAAAAAATTGTTGGGAGAACCCCATAGACAGTGCTGTGGGGGGAGGGATAGCTCAGTGGTTTGAGCATTGGCCTATTAAACCAAGGGTTGTGAGCTCAATCCTTAAGAGGGCCATTTAGGGATCTGGTGCAAAAATCTGTCTGGGGATTGGTCCTGCTTTGAGCAGAGGGTTGGACTAGATGAATTCCTGAGGTCCCTTCCAACCCTGATATTCTATAAAGTTGCAGCTCTGACTGGAGCTTGGGCTCTGAAGCTTCAAGATGGGGTGGGCTTGTCAAACTGAGCTGGGAAGCTTGCTCCAAAATGCTGCACTTTATTTATTTGTATTACCATAGCACCTAGGAGCCCCAGTCATGGCCTAGGACCCTATTGTGTAGGTGCTCTGCAAACACAGAACAAAAAGTCTGTGCTCCAACAAGCTTATGATCCTAGTATAAGAAAACATATTGAGATAGACAGACAGATGGGAGAGTGCAAGGAAACCAGGAGACAATATTAGTCAGCACACGAGCGACCTAACCACTGTCGAGATTTTTGTAGGCATCATGGGTAAGGAGAGTTTTAAGGAAGGATTTGAAGGAGGATAATGAGGTAGCTTTGTGGATGTTTATGGGGAGCTCGTCCCAGTTTCTTGAGCTGTCCGGTAATTCTTGAACTGGCACGTTTAACTTATTCCATTGCACATGCAGTGATATTTTCAACTTTCCATAGGAAAGAGGTGGGGTCTTAAGTCAAGTGCGTTGGTGGTGAAGTGTCAATGTACATTTTTGTGTTTTCTGGACTGGAAATACAAAGTGCCCTTCCAGTGATTGAATTGCCAGAACATTTAGAGAAAGAAAAGAGCTGCCTTTTAAACATGGAAATCTGATAAAACCAAGCTCTGTGTCCTCCTGGCTTAGTAACGTAAATGTTTCCTTCAGCTTTTTCTTTTATTGGCTCCATCCATGGTGGTCTTTCAGGATCCTATCAGACACCTCTGTGCTCACTGCATTCGTAGCAAGCGTGGTTTCGACAGACAGTCGCCTATAGCTTACAAAAGCAGATTTGCCAAACCACATATAATAAATCCAAATGCATTTTTAATCAATCATGGGCAGGCGCAATGGTTTATTATCCTGCATGCTTCTTCCTGTTGGAGAAGAAAAGGTATTTTACAATTTTGCTCAGAGAAAATTGAATGATGAGGCTGTGTGGTGCCCCCTGCCTACCCCTCCACCAGAGGTGAAAGTAAGTCGGTCTGGTCCGGTGTACCAGCAAGAGCCCATACGCCGTGCCGGACCCAACCGGCTTCCCCAGGCTGGCGATTTAAAGGGCCCGGGGCTCCCTGCAGTGGCCAGAGCCCAGGGCCCTTTAAATCACCGCCGGAGCCCTGCCGCGCTATCCCGGGGCTCAGGCAGCGGGACTCATGCAGCACTTTAAAGGGCTGGGGCTCCCCGCAGCGGCAGGAGCCACTGGCCCTTTAAATCCCCACGGGAGCCCAGCTGGGCTCGGGTGGCGATTTAAAGGGCCAAGGGCTCCCCGCTGCCAGAGCCCTGGGCCCTTTAAATCGCCGCCCAAGCCTGGCTGCCGGAGCCCCGGGGTAGCAGCGGCAGGGCTCCATCGGCAATTTAAAGGGCCCGGAGCTCCACTGCGGTAGTGGCGGCCAGAGCCCTGGGCCCTTTAAATTGCCCCGGGGCTCCCAGCCACCTCTGCAGCTGGTAGCTCAGGTGGTGATTTAAAGGCCCCGGGGCTCCCAGCCACAGCCGGAGCCCCGCCTCTTTTGGTTGAGGCCCCGCCTTTTCCAGTTGAGGCCACGTCCCTGCCCAGGACTCCGGCGTACTGGTAAGTCCTTTAATTTACTTTCACTCCTGCCCTCCACCCACCTGTTCTGTCACAATGAGCTATGCACTGCGAGGCAGTCAGGCATTAGAAGTGGCTGCCATAGAATGTGTATTTGCTTTTCTCCATGACCCACAAAGTGCAGTGGGGCAATAAGTGGGGCTGACTGGAAAACAACAATTCTGTTTTGCAAAAATTTGCAAGGTTTTGAAGTTTGTTTTCATTCCAATGGAGAAGGAAAATGAGGCCTTTTGAAAGCTGTTGTGAAAAAACACAAGAGAGACAGAGACCCCAGAATAACCAGTAGTTGGGACAGTCTTCTCGGATGTGAAGACCCCAGCTCAAGTACCTGAACTGAATCAGCCAGAACAGGGACTTGGCCCTCAGGCTTCTACTCACCAGGTTATAGAGTTAATCTTTGTTTCTGGCTCAATGAATATTTATACAGAGTGGAGCAGCTCCAACAGGAGAGATTGGCAGTGTCTGAATCCAGCATTCTCGCCTTTCAGTTGGACTCTATTAAGCAAGTGGCCAGAGTTCACCTTGGAGCTCATAGTTGAGCTCATAGTTTTTGTGTCCCAGCCACTTGGAGTGTCACAGGAGCAGTGGGGCTAACCCTTGGGTCTAGAGCAGGGTGGGAATTTCTTGATGGAAGGCTTTTTCATCAGAAAATGCTAATTAAACTGTTTGTGGGAAAAGAATGGTTGCGACAAATTTCCCACTTAAACAAAAAATTGAAAAAATATTTTCCAAATTATCAAAAGACACCCCCTCCCCCCCGCGCAACTTTCAGCATTTTCTAAACAAAGAAATTCTAATTTTTTGGAGTTGATACAACTTTGTTTTGAAATGTAAGTTATAGTAAAAAATAAAAAAATTCTTTACATCACTTTACTGTTTTACAATGAAGCCTGTCATAGCGGTGTCTAAACTCCACTTCTCTGGCTGGCCTGAAATCCATTCCAGACATAATCAAGGGATCTTCAGAAGGCTGATAAATGCCTTACCAAAGGGTTAACCTTTATAGTAGGCCCTTCTTATATAAAGTAACTCTTGGAAAGGTCTGAGCAGGTTATGATCTACCACGTCTATCCTAATGCCTATAGGACCTGCGCCGATGCTCATTGGGAGTCTTTCTGTCAACTTCATTAATTTCACTGGATTTTGAATCAGATTAATGACAGAAGAACCATTTTATCTTCTACTGAAATGCAGCTACCTCTGGGGTGGAAGTTGATAGTTGTGCAGCATTAACATGAGCTGTTGAAAAACTGTTGAGGACAGGTGTTTAAGAAAGCGTACTATATTCAAAGGGGGTTTGGGTAGGCAGATTGTAGCTTCTTACATTGGTATCTGGCAGGAGACTGGGACTAGGATGTTTGAGCACCAGACTGGTGAGTAGCATCATTTTCCATCTCTTCCAAAAAGCTGCATGTCCAGCAGCGCCCCGCTGGGATATTGATTCCAAACTGAGTCAGACAGAAGTGCTTCCTACACATCCGCAGGACTCCCAACAGCACATTGTTTTCTTTAGAGGTCACTTATCCAAGCACCAACCAACCCTGACACTGCTTATCTCACAACAGCACACTACTCTAGGGATGTAGACAACAATGTAATTGTTTTTCCAGTGCTAAATATATGCACCCCTCTCTGAGGTTGTTCATTAATAAAAATAAACAGATGACGCTGTAATCGGTGTGTATTTGCTGCTAACTCACCTTGTCTGTCCCATGCTCTCTTTATATAACTCTGCCTGCTTCTACCCTGTATTACTGCAAATTGCTGGTAGTTTGTTAGAAGAGAGAATGGGGAAGAAGGTGGGAAAGGAGGCAAGATGAAGCATGTGCTCAGAGAAGAAAGAAGGCTAATTTGGTGTTATGGGTTAGGAGCCAATACTGGATAAATAAACTTCCCTGAGTAGAGTATGCTTGTCAGTATTGCTTTATTATTCCAGCTGAAAGTGAATGATAGAACATATGACCAGAGTTATCTTACTAGCACCAGAAAAACATGCAGATTCATAGATCAGAAAGGACCATTCGGTCCATCTAGTCTGATCGCCTGTATAACACAGGCCATAGAATATCACCAGGTGGTTCCTCCATCAAACCCATAATATATGGAGATATACCTATCTCACAGAACTGGAAGGGACCCCAAAAAGTCATTGAGTCCAGCCCCCTACCTTCACTAGCAGGACCAAGTACTGATTTTTTGCCCCAGATCCCTAAGTGATCCCCTCAAGGATTGAACTCATAACCCTGGGTTTAGTAGGCCAATGCTCAAACCACTGAACCATCCCTTCCACATAACCTGTGACTGACCCAGAGCATGGCTTTTGGAAAGGGATCCACATGCATTAGAGCCAGATGCTAACAGAAAATCTTTTTCTGTAGTGATGTGGGGTTAAGGGACACAGGGAAGAAGAAAACCTCTAGTTGGGCTGAGACTAAAGTTAGAGCAGAGAGGCCAAGTTAATCAGATCTAGGGCCCAGGACCGGCAATCAAAAAACCTGCCGTTTTCTATTCCTGGCTTTGTGACCATGAGCAAGTCTCTTCACCTCTGTGTGCCTCTGTTTTCCCAATTATAAAATAGAGATAATCAAGGTTTTGTTTATTATCCCCATTTTACAGGGTGGGAGACTGAGACACAGTTGTGGCCTGTTTACACTACAGGACTGTCGTGCATTTGTAAGCTGCTGACCTCCACATGTTGTTCAGAGCCTATGGATAACACAGCTCCTTAGCATGTGTTTGTTCTTTGTTTAGCCCCTATGTAACACTAGGGCTGGATGGCCTTTTCCTGCTGTGCTCTAGGGAGCAGGTACTTGGTGCTAGGGGTCTGACGAGGCTCTCAAGAACTAATTTTTTAAAATAATTTTTATCAGTGAACTGGAAGAAAATTTAAAATCACTGCTGATAAAATGTGTGAGTGACAAAATACTGGCAGAGTGGTAAATAATGGTGAGGACAGGGCAGTCATACAGAGTGATCTGGATCACTTGGTAAGCTGAAACCATTCAAAAAAACCAAGTTTGAACAGAGCCAAATGCAAGGTCCTATACCTAGAAACAAGGCATGCAGGCCACAGCTACGGAATGGGGAACTGCGTCCAGGAAAGCAGTGACTCTGACAAGGATTTAGGGGGCACACTGGGCAAGCCTCTCAACATGAGCTCCCACTGCGGTGCTGTGGTGAACAGGGTTAAAAAAGCCATCATTAGACATATGAGCAAGAGTAGTGAATAGGGTAGGGAGGTGACACAGCATCAGTGAGACTGAGATTGGAATATTGCAGCCAGTTTTGGAGGCCACAATTTAAAAAGATGTTCAAAAATTGGAGATGATGCATCAAAGAGCCACAAAATGTTCTGAGGGCGGGAGAAAAATGCCTTCTTGTGAGCTACTGAAAGAGCTCAACCTGTTTAGCTTATCAAAAGGGAAGGTCAAAAGGTGACTTCTTTGAAGTGTCTAAGTACCTTCATGGAGAGAAAATATAGGGTATTAAAGGGCTCTTTAATCTTTCAGAGAAAGGCCTAACAAGACCCAGTGGCTGGAAGGTGAAAACAGACAAATTCATATTAGAAATAAGGCACAAATATTTAACAGTGCGGATGATTCACCTTTGGAACAAACTACCAAAGGAAGTGGTGGACTCTCCATCTCTTGATGTCTTCTAATGAAGACTAGATGCCTTTCTGGTATGTGCTTTGATCAAAACCTAGCTATTGTGATATACTGAGGTCTGGGATATGCAGGGGGTCAGATTAGATGCTCTAATGGTCCCTTCTCGCCTTAAAGTCTACTAATTTATGAAAAACTGAGTGTGGCATTGGGAGAAGCCTCTGATGCATTACTGTGTAGTTGGCTTGATTCCCAGACTCAACAGTCATTGAGTGGGGATATCCAGGGGAAGCAAATCAAACATCCAAAGAGGCTGACAAGGGGCAGGACATCAGCTTTGCAGGGGAGGGGTGGGTGTGGCAGTGATATCACAAAGGCCTTTTGCAGGACCTCGGCCTATTGGGCAAAGTGAATAACTTATTCAGTGAGGAGGCGGTGACCTCACAGAGAGACCCTGACAGCCAGGCAGGACAGAGGTGCAGGGCAGGCAGCCTTAGAGACCCCTGTGGCTTTGCTGCAGCAAGTCTCCTCGAGGTTTCTCCTTGAGGATCGAGTGAGAATTAGGATTCACATACATGAACATGAGGATGAACCTCTTCGGAGTTGTCTCCTTTCCTACCACTGATTTTGTCATCCTTGTTTAGAAGGTAAGAGCCTCTGAGAGGTTTGGAACCTGTTCAGTCTGATCCACCTGGTGCCGACTGAATTCTAGGCACAGAAATCACTAGGTTAAGGTGGCAGAATTTGATTTCCTGCCAAGGACTTTGTCCCTTCGAATCACTGGGGACATTGGGGTTTGTCCTTTTTGGTTTCCCTTTTCCTCTTTCCCTCCCTCCTTTCTCTTCTTCTCTTGCTTCTTTTTTCTGCTTCCATCCCTCCACCAAAGAGGTGCGTGTGTGTCGGGGGGAGGGGAGGGGGGAGGTGTTGCTGTCATTGTGGGAGGCTCTCACAAAGAGGTGGGGCTGGAATAGTGCTCTGAGAGTGATCCCCTCCCGTGGTGACCTGGACCATCCTTCGGGACATCTGGTGAGACCCCTCAGCCTCCCATCAGTCAGAGTTTCCATGCTGATTGGCTGAGCAGGGGGCTATTGACAGGGAGGACTCAAGTCCTTTTGTTCTCTTTCAACACCTTGCATGTAAGTCATAACCAATCAGGTATTCGATTAATATTACTGCTTTTCTCCAATAATTGTCTCTGAGCAGTTGATGATTCTAATGTTCTACTTTTTCTAAAATACTTGCTGAATTATGACTAGGAACAATTGTTGGTCTGTAGCTCCTTTGAGAGCACTTTATTCTGAACAGTCAGGGTATCTAAAAAGGCTGGCCGGGGACAGGACATCAGCCTTGCAGGGGAGGGGTGGATGTGGCAGTGACATCACAAAGGCCTTTTGCAGGACCTCAGCCTATTGGTCAAAGGTGTTTGGGAGGCGGTGATCTCACAGAGAGACCCTGACATCAGCCAGGAGGCAGGACAGAGGTGCAGGGCAGGGGTAACCTCAGAGACCCCCGGTGCTTTGCTGCAGCAAGTCTCCTTCTCGAGGTTTCTCCTTGAGGATCGAGTGAGAATTAGGATTCACATACATGAACATGAGGATGAACCTCTTCGGAGTTGTCTCCTTTCCTACTACTCATTTTGCTAAAAAACGAACATCCCTGTTTAGAAGGTAAGAGCTTCTGAGAGGTTTGGAACCTGTTCAGTCTGATCCACCTGGTGCCGACTGAATTCTAGGCACAGAAATCACTAGGTTAAGGTGGCAGAATTTGATTTCCTACCAAGGACTTTGTCCCTTCGAATCACTGGGGACATTGGGGTTTGTCCTTTTTGGTTTCCCTTTTCCTCTTTCCCTCCCTCCTTTCTCTTCTTCTCTTGCTTCTTTTTTCTGCTTCCATCCCTCCTCCAAAGAGGTGCGTTTGTGTCGGGGGGGGGGGAGGTGTTGCTGTCATTGTGGGAGGCTCTCACAAAGAGGTGGGGCTGGAATAGTGCTCTGAGAGTGATCCCCTTCCGTGGTGACCTGGACCATCCTTCGGGACATCTGGTGAGACCCCTCAGCCTCCCATCAGTCAGAGTTTCCATGCTGATTGGCCGAGCAGGGGGCTATTGACAGGGAGGACTCAAGTCCTTTTGTTCTCTTTCAACACCTTGCATGTAAGTCATAACCAATCAGGTATTCGATTAATATTACTGCTTTTCTCCAATAATTGTCTCTGAGGAGTTGATGATTCTAATGTTCTACTTTTTCTAAAATACTTGCTGAATTATGACTAGGAACAATTGTTGGTCTGTAGCTCCTTTGAGAGCATTTTATTCTGAACAGTCAGGGTATCTAAAAAGGCTGGCCGGGGACAGGACATCAGCCTTGCAGGGGAGGGGTGGATGTGGCAGTGACATCACAAAGGCCTTTTGCAGGACCTCAGCCTATTGGTCAAAGGTGTTTGGGAGGCGGTGATCTCACAGAGAGACCCTGACATCAGCCAGGAAGCAGGACAGAGGTGCAGGGCAGGGGCAACCTCAGAGACCCCCGGTGCTTTGCTGCAGCAAGTCTCCTTCTCGAGGTTTCTCCTTGAGGATCGAATGAGAATTAGGATTCATGTACTTGAGCGTGAGGAGGAACCTCTACGGAGTTTTCTCCTTTCCTAGTACTCATTTTGCTAAAAAACAAACATCCCTGTTTAGAAGGTAAGAGCCTCTGAGAGGTTTGGAACCTGTTCAGTCTGATCCACCTGGTGCCAACTGAATTCTAGGCACAGAAAACACTAGGTTAAGGTGGTTTCAGAGTAGCAGCCGTGTTAGTCTGTATCCGCAAAAATAACAGGAGTACTTGTGGCACCTTAGAGACTAACAAATTTATTAGCGAGGGCCCCTCCCACTGTGTAGCCACCAATGGGAATGGAAGAATACAGGCACCGAAACCGGAAAGAGAAATCTGACAAAGAAGCTGCCAAGGAACAGCTGTCATAGGAAGACGGAGGGAATGGAGACAAGAGCTCCTCCTTCAATGAGGTGGGGGGTCTTTGGCACTGGAGGTCACTAGAGAGGAAGACAAGAGTCCATCCCAGGGATCCAGTTGCCATTAATTCCCCCAGATTCCTGGGGGCATCCAAGTCAGGTTCTTGTTCTCTTGAGACAGGAGGATGTCACAGCCAAGGTGATGCGCCAGCTCCACACTATCTGATCCTTTCACCAGGTGTCTGAGGCTGTGCATGGGCTGTGCCTTTTAGGACACCTCTGATGGGGTGTATAATTCCACACTCGGCCAGAAGGGGTTAGACAGCAGTCCTGGGCCACTGGGATCCTACCTCACCTCCGCTGCAGAAACTGTTCAAGCTGGAGGAGTTTAAAAGACAGCCTGTCATGGGGTGTATGTACCCCCACACTAGCCCAGCAACCAAAGGGTTAATACAGGCACTGCCAGCCGCTGCTGATTGGCAGGCTAACAGCAGCTGGAGGATAAAAGGGCTGGGAAGCAGATGGGCAGGGTGGCTAAAGAGGAGTGAGCAGGCAGGAGAAAGGAGCAGGAGCCAGCAGACTACTAGAGAGCCGCCCCAGGACAACACCCCAGAAAGGGGCAAACAGGCCAACAGACTGAAGAGCCTACAGAGGCCTGAGGGAAGGTAGGAAGGAGCTCAGGGCACTGTCAGAGTCAGCAAACCCCTGACTCTCCTTGTCTAGGTTGAGGGCCCCGAGTTGGAATCCGGTGGAGGGGCAGGCTGGGTTCCCCTACCAACCCCCTGATGGATCATTCAAGGCTGTAAAAAGGGCAAGGGCAGTTGATTATAAAATCCGCCATCCAGGGAAGAGAAAAGAGACACAGAGTGCACCACATGAACCTACTGAAGGCTTGGAAGGACCAAGAGGGCCTCCTCATAATGCCTTTTTCACCAGAACCTGAACTCGGCCCACAAACGCCCTTAATCCATGATTCTGGCCTGATCAGAAACAGCAAATACAACAGCTAATCGAAGACCTCCCCTTGGTGTTCTTAGCATTGTCAGAACAAACCCACTTAGCTTACCATCAAGTGGATACCATCCTGGGGGAAAAGGTCCCTGAGAATCTATGACCTATTCGGCTGTCTGTGATTTTTCCTTGCCTTCAAAGCTGGGCAGCAGGAGAGTGGTGGTCACTGGCCAGGCGGCCAGCTCGGAAGTCAGCGCCAGCAGCAACGCAGAAGGAAGGGTGGCATGGTATTGTACTAACACCCTTCCTTCCACAGTGTTGCAGGCGGCGGCACTGCCTTTTGAGTTGGGTGGCAGCAGAGAGGCGGCCACTGGCAGGTCACCCAGTTTGAAAGTCAGTGCAACCACCAGCAACAGCACAGAAGGAAGGGTGGAATGATACGGTATTGCCATCCTTTCTTCTACACTGTTGCTGGCTGAGCCGGGCATTCTGCCAGTGGCCGCTACTCTCCTGCCATCCTGCTTCGAAGTCAGTGCCGCTGCCAGCTGCAGCGCAGAAGGAAGTTTAGCGTGGTATCGTATTGGCACCCGCATGACAGCTGGCGGCAGCTCTACTTTCCAAGCTGGGTGGCCGGAAAGGCAGCGCCACCACCTTCACCACCAGTGCAGAAGGAAGGGTGGCATGGTATGGTATTGCCCCACTTCCTTCTGCACCGCTGTTGGCAGTGGCACTGCTTTCCAAGCTAGGTGGCAGAGAGCAGCTGCCACTCTCCAGCCACTCAGCTCCGAAGGCAAGGAAAAATCACGGACATTTTTTCATATTTCCAAAATCCGCCCGGATGGAGATCAGAGGACTAAAGAAGAGGTCATAGCCGGAAAACCCGAACGTATGGTGACCCTATTCGCGACTCTCCTGCACTAGTCTTGCCCCACCCCCTTTTGGGTCAGGATCCCCAGTTTGAGAAAGCTGCACTAGGGGATTCCTCTATAACCCTGAGGTCCAACATGGCCCATATTTCTTGGTGGGCCATTTTGAGGGAATGTCTTGGCCTCAGATATTCTGGGGAAGGGGAAGGGAAGCAGATGGGCTGTACAGAAACTAGCCAGAGCAGACACAGAATGCAGAGGTGTGTAAGCTTCTTTTAATTCAACAGAGATTCTCAAAGACCATAGGCGCCGACTCTGTGGTTGTTCCGGGGCTGGAGCACCCACCAGGAAAAAATGGTTGGTGCTTAGCACCCATCAGCAGCCCCCCTATCAATTCTCCTCCTTCCCCCACGCCTCCTGCCCGCCGGCGGGCCCCGACGATCAGCGCCTCCACCTCCCTCCCCGTGCCTCCCACCCGCCGCAATCAGCTGTTTCCCGGTGTGCTCGGGGGAGGGGGTGGAGTGGGGGCGGAGCCTGAAGCAGAGCCAGGGGGTTTGAGCACCCCCTGGCACTTTGGAAAGTTGGTGCCTGTGTCAAAGACACCCACGTACATGTGCATGTTTCAGTGCAACTCTCTGTCAGAGCTGCCTTTTGTTCTTGCATGCTGGGGTCTTCAGCAAACAGACAAGTGATTTGTTTTAGTTAAGGGTCCCCACTAATCTTCCCCAGAAAACTTCCTTGAGAAACAACTGTCTCGTTCCCAGAAACACAAATCCTCAATAAGGGAGAAAGTTAATATTGTCCATCAATGTTTCCCTAAGTCAATGTTTTTGTAATGTAATTTGTAAGATGGACTTTTCTCTGTCTCTCTGATACTTATATGGGCCCCTATCGTAGTGTGACTGCTTAGCGCTCTTTAATATGTTTAGTGTTTAATTATTGTAGTTAATGTTTCTTAATTTCATGTTGTGTTATAACAGTATGAGAATGCTGTAGTTATGCAAAAATGTTTGCAAGTCCAGGAATTGTAGTTGTAATTGAAAAAAGACAAACATAAACATCTGGAAATACTAAACGAAGGTTCCAGCACAAACCTTATCCCTGCCTGCCCCCTTATTGCCACTTATCCTTTCTCTAGGGTGCCACCTGAAGGAACCAGGTCTTCCCTGTTGAATATGTGAATGATACTGGGATGATCTTTTGTTGTGCAGTATAACCAGCACCCATACAACATGGATTTGGGGAATTCCAGACCTATCTTTTAAAGGTGTGTACAGTAGGTGATTGTGGGTCTGTGGCCTGAATGTTCAAGGATGGACATAGAAAAAGCTACTTTGTGGCTTGCATATATCTCTCGTCAATAGTGAGAAAGGAGTGACGTTCAAGTAGGTAGCCAGTCTATTGTGGGGTGGTGGATGGTCTTGTGTGATATGTGACATGGTTTCTGTCCTGTCCGGTGAAGGTGGGAATATCAGTTTTGTTTCCAATTTCTGTTTGCCCTCTGAGGGAAGGGAAGAGGAAATATTGAGCCAGATTCTCTGTTGACTTTAACAGTCACGAAGCAGAGAATTTGGCCCATTATGTTCTTGATAAAAACAAATACAAATCTCATGTAGTATGTTCTGCACAGAGTTCAAGTCACCATTGCAAAGGGCACCATGACTCACCCTGGTAGTCTCTCATGTGGCTATAGGCCTTGTTGGAATAATTTTCCCACCACCTCATAAAATAGTCTGAGAATTCTTCAGTGTTCGAACAATACACTACTTTCCCTCTCCTTTATTCTGTTGCGCACGAGAGTCCCCCTGTGTTTAACTCTGAATATGATCAGATGTTTTTTCATTGTGGCATACATCAGCCAGGTCAGCTTGGTGTGATTTTTCTTTTTTCTACCCAACGGACACATCTTGCCAGATTGGTGCCTTAGGGTCTACACTGGGGGGGGGGGGGGGGGGGGGGGATCGATCTAAGTTACGCAACTTCAGCTACGTGAACAATGTAGCTGAAGTTGACATACTTAGATCGACTTATCGTGGTGTCTTCACCGCGGTGAGTCGACTGCTGCCACTCCCCCATTGACTCCGCCTGTGCCTCTCACGGCGGTGGAGTACAGGAGTCGACAGGAGAGCGCTCGGGGATCGGTTTATCACGTCTAGACTAGACACGATAAATCGACCCCCGCTGGATCGATCGCTGCCCGCCGATCCAGCGGGTAGTGTAGACATACCCTAAGGCACTGTATAGACAAGAGGAGTGTGAATTTTAGTGTGCACTAACATACTGCCCTGTAACTGGCCCAAATGGATCCTGCTGGCATTTGCTAAAAGTTCCCTAACGAAGTCCCATTGCAAACAGTACTATAATAACACACACAAGTGAACTGTTAGTGCCTGTCAGCAGGGTCCACACAGGCCAGTTAGTGTGCAACATGCTAGTGAGCAATAGAATTTACACACCATGTAGACAAGCCCTCAGTGTAGCCAGCTAATCAAATGTAGGGCTTTATAGTCAGGATGATGCACAGAGAATTAACACCCTGTACCTTTTTGCTTTTTATTTTAACAATAATAGTATGAAGAAATTACATTACATGGTGGGGTCCAGAGAACCGTATTTACTAAATATACACACCATGCAAGGCCTCATTACATATACACCCTGCCATTCTGGCTGGTTTCTAAAACATAAAACATAGTGAGCACCACTTGAGGGCTCTCAAACTATTTAAAGGGACAGTACCCAATTGCACTACACTACAAACTCCTTCCCCTTTAATATAAAAGAATATTTAACAAAAGTTACAAATGCATTGCTGTCATTAAATATATACAACATGCGACAAAATAAGGGTGAGGAGTGGATTACAACTTCTCTCAAGATAACTAGGGGGTCTAACAAATTTGCGGCCGTGAAAATTTCATGGACTGTGAAATATGGTCTCCCGGGGATATGGTCTCTGGCCACCCAACTCTGAAGGCAGAGCAGAGAGTGGCGGCGGCTGCTGCCCGGGTGCCCAACTCTGAAGGCAGCACTGCCCGCCAGCACCAGCAGAGAAGTAAGGGTGGCAATACCGCAGCCCCCTAATACACTTGCAAACCCTTTTGGGTCCAGGCCCCTACTTTGAGAAACGCTGCATCTAGAATAATGTCTCTGTCTGTTGTAGCTATATCAGCAACATCTTACTGCTCTGTTGCGGTAGGGTCACTTGTAGTGGAAACAGGGAACATGCAGCTCACTGATACTGTATTGTAGGGTTGGTATTTTCAATAGGTATCACTGGTATAGAAATCCTGCAGAACTTGTAAACCAGATTTTGAGCACATGCTTTCGCCATGACATGTTCAATGCCACTCCATCCAATAAGACAGAGGACAAGTCATCTGTGATGTAATCACTCCGGGTTGTCATGAATTATCTTGCTAGTCTCTTACTGAAAGTTTTCCTCCCATTTGCAAACTGCACAGCTGGCTGAGACTATTTATGGCTATTGGATTACGCTGTTTCTTAAGAATGTCTCTTTGTAGATTAAGCTTTAACAAGTTCAGGTCAGTCCTTAAACTACATCCCATAAACAACATCACTGATGTCTGATGGGCAGAAGAATTTGTGGGTGTGAGCTAACAGTATATGTAGAAAACAGTACTTGTCAGGGTTCCCTCCCCACTCTGTACTCTGGGGTACAGATGTGGGGACCCGCATGAAAGACCCCCTAAACTTATTTCTACCAGCTTAGGTTAAAACTTTCCCAAGGCACAAATCCTTTCCTTGTCCTTGGATGGTATTGCTGCCACCACCAAGTGATTTAGATAAAAATCCAGGAAAAAGGGCCACTTGGAGTCCCTGTTTCCCCAAAATATTCCTCCAAGCCCCTTCACCCCCTTTCTTGGGGAGGCTTGAGAATAATATCCTCACCAATTGGTACAATGTGAGCACAGCGCAACCCCCCTGGGTTTTTAGGACACTGAAAATCAATCAGGTTCTTAAAAGAAGAATTTTATTTAGGAAAAAAAAAGAATCACACCTGCAAAATCAGGATGGAAGGTAACTTTACAGGGTAAATAAAAAGATTTAAAACACAGAGGATTCCCCTCTAGGCTTAGCTTCAAAGTTACAAAAAACAGGAATAAAACTCCCTCTTAGCATAGGGAAAATTCACAAGCTAAAACAAAAGATAATCTAACGCATTTCCTTGCCTTTACTTACAATTTTTTTAATCTTAGATGCTTATTTCAGGTAGGTTTTTAGGAGATGTTTTTTCCTGCCTGGTCCCTCTCTCGTGCAGAGAGAGAACAAACAAAGAGAGCACAAACAAAACCACCACCCCCGGATTTGAAAGTATCTTCTTTTCTTATTGGTCCTTTTGGTCAGGTGCCAAGCAGGTTATTTGAGCTTCTTAACCCCTTACAGGTGAAGGAGGGATTTTACGCTACCCTTAGCTATATGTTTATGACAATACTCCTTAACTTTGCCATAACTGCTTCTTTTCCTTCTTGAGATAAATGTCTCGAATGCAAGCTGTCTCGAATGAAACCCTCAAGTTTGGGAGCAAGCTTTACAATTCACACCTGCACCCTAATTTCATGTGTGAACCCCAGTAAAATCCACTTCACCTCTGCCTCGGTAGCTTGGGACGCGTGGTATCCGGATCCAGGCCTGAATTTTGCAGCTCAGTCAGGTCTCCCTGTCCTGCCCCTCCCCATGGGAAGCCCACACAGGCATATTCAAGTGAAGTACAACTGTTTGGGAGGAATGTTTTGCCTTACATTTTCCAAAGTGGTGTTCAGGGATTTATGCACGTTCAGAGATAGGAACACAAGTAATGGGATTTGGTACAGAACTCCCCATGCACTGCTATAAAATTTTTAGTCCTAATCTGACCATTAACTCATGCTTAATTAATTATTATGGAACACCAATGAGAACAGAGCTCCATGTGAATTAAATACCAAATGCATTCATCATGCTGGTTTATGCACTGTGCTTGCTCATTCATTTAGTATTCATGTGGGCGACAAATTTCTTCCAGGATTATGCTAATACATTTAGCACCTGTGAAGTGGTCCATAAAAGGGGTCCATTCACAGAAGTTAGAGATAGAATGACCCACTAAGTCTTGTCCCTTCCCCCCTTCCCCCCCAACACTACTGCAGGAGTGCTCCTTATTCTCTAGGGCAGTGGTCTCCAACCTTTTTATGCCCAAGATCACTTTTTGAATTTAAGGGCAACCCAGAATCTACCCTGCCCCTTCCCTGAGGCCCCGTCCCTTCCCCAAAGCCCCACCCCGCTCACACCATCCTCCCCTCTCTCTGTTGCTTGCTCTCCCACACCCTCACTCACTTTCACCAGGCTGGGTAGGGGGTTGGGGTTCAGGAGGGGGTGCGGGCTCTGGGCTGAGCCTGGGGCAGGGGGTTGGGGTGCAGGAGGGATGAGGGGTACAAGCTCTGGGAGGGAGTTTGGGTGCAGGAGGAGGCCCCGGGCTGGGGCAGAGTGTTGCGGTGCAGGAGGGGGTGTGGGGTGCTGGCTCTGGGAAGGGGCTCCGGACTGGGGCAGAGTGTTGGGGTGCAGGAGGGGGTGCGGGGTGATAGGTGAGATAGGGCTCTCACCATGTCTATATCCCAATATTTTTTTTAACTCAAGGCAATGTTGAAATGTTACACACTGGAAACGTCCTCCTTCCTTTAGAGCGTGCTTCACTGTGAGAGAGCCATGCACTAGTGTGACTTGCTGAAAACGAGCTAACAGCTTGAAGATGTTTTTCAAGGAGAGTAGTGGTCACTGTCTCAGCTGGTAATGTGTGGGGAGCTGAAAGCAAACAGACAGCTGGGGAGGGACCCACCACAGAGACCTCTCAGCAACCACACTGCAATGTGAGGAAGTGTTAGGTGGGAAATGTGAAGCATTAGGCAGTCTAACTACAAAATCTGTGCTTCACAGGCATGTCTGAGCTTTCCAGGACAGAACCGAAATCTTCTCCCCTTAAACAACCTCCATGGTCAAAGGGCCGGAAAGAGAGGTTCCATGAGAAGTCTGTGCAAAAAAAATCTGCAGGGAAATCTGGGTCTCTCCCTGTAGGTATCAGGACTTCTGCATGAATATACAGCTCTTCTGTTCTGCTCTCTTTCTTTCTTAGGGTTTTTTACTGCTGCCCATCTGAGCACCTTGTAAAATTGGTAGCAGTTTCAAAGTCCTCAGGGCACTTCATGGGGTCTCTGGCACTTCCCCCTTTTTCAGGATCAAACTGCTTAGGGTAGGTTGTGGGTTTTTTTGGTAGGGGTTTATGGGCTGAAAGGGGGTGTCACCCCTTGGCACAGTGTTGCTAACTGATGATTTTATTACAGGACTCACAATATTTTGTGTTTTTTCTTAAAGCCCCTAGCTCTTGGAGTCATGTGGTTACATGAGACTCTCAAGGCTCGTTTAAATAAAGGGAAATGTCTAGCTCTTGCAGTTGTGGAGAAAAGCTTGAGAACGTGATCCCTAAAGGCTCAAAACCCAGAAGGTAGAAAGAACCCAACACTTGCTGCTTGTTAACATTTCATGCTTTTTTAGCCAATCTTATGATTTGTGGATGTGGGTTTCAAACCCTTGGGATTGGCAATAGTGCAGACAGCCCAGTTCCCTCAGGAGAGGGGAACATTGTGTTCTCTGCCCTGGGGCTGTGCATCACTAACCCCTTATCTAAGAGGAACAGAAGCTCCACAGAGGAAGTTCAGACTGCCACCAGCACCATTTATTCTTCTGCTGGGTGCAGAGGGAACATGCCACTGAAAGTAATTGCTCCCTGGCTTCACCCCCTGCTCCAATATTTCCCTCCCCGTCAAACCGAGCCACAGCAGAGGTGAATTTAGCTTCTTGGTCTCTGAATGTCACCAGCACTGAAGTGCTGATCCGCTCATCCCCTCCCCCATGCAGCCCTGGGTTTACACAGCTAACTGTTAGCATCTGTTAGAAGTGAACATTCATACCAGCATATGAAAACCAAGGTAGGATCCTGTAGAATTCAGGTTTTCAGCAAGAAACTACTTTCTTTCTGGATCAGATTATACACTTCCTTGAGCCCTAAGAACATACAGATGTCCCAGTGCCAGACAGCTTGCCGCTCACTGGGTTAGAGGAAATTGCCCACTTCTTTCAGTTATTTATTACAGGAGATGAGATCCAGTGTTTCCACTCACTCCTTGTGTTCACGCACATTTGATTCACACGCAGCATAAACAGAGAAGCTTGCTCATTGTGCTAGCCGAGGCTACATAAACTAGCAGCTTCCCCCGCTGAAAACAGGTGCATAACACTCTAAATGTTCAGGCAGAAGCTGGCACTCTTCCTGGTGCTTTGATATTATAGCATTGACACTTGTATGTGATGACAAATATATAGCCCTTTAAACTGCAGATCTCAAAGTGTTCTATGAAGTACAGTGAGTGTCATTATCACCACTTTACAGATGGGCAAACAGGCATAGTGGTGAAATGACTCACCCAAGGATGCACAGTAGGTCAATGGAAGAAAAAGAACCAGATTTCAAAACTCTTCTGTCCATTGTTTTGCCCCGTTACTGATGCCACATTTTAAATTTGGTTTCATTCCCAATGAGAACACCACCTGAAAATTTCAAAATTCTCTCTGAAAGAAAAGTCAGAATATTTTTTGTTTTGGCTTGTCCAAATATTTTGATTTTTTACAAATATTATACAACATTAAACATTGAAATGAAAAGTCATTTCCAAATGAAAAATCAAAATGTTTTGCTCTGACAGTGTTAAAACAGGACATTTCAACGCTGTCAGAACTTTTTCCCAGGCTTTTCTTGGAAATGAAATTCTGGCTAAATTTGCAAAGCATTTCCATTTTGCCGGAACTGCATGCTCCAATGGAAAATGATTGTGTCAAAGTTTTTCAGATCGGCACTGATAGTATATTTCTTTTGAAATGAATTTAGTTTCCTGTGTTTATTCACGGAGTGGATACAGCCTGGGCAGCTGCAGTGCAATCTCCCACCACATTTCCTCCCCATATGCCATGCGTCAACCATGGCCTGGAGGGATCACCTCTAGCAGTGAAAGGGTCGTTTAGTTTCCTTAGAGAAAGTTCTGACCCAAACTACACACTCTTGAACTTCAGGCAAGTTTGGATCTGGCCTATTACATCTGGGTTTCCATGCCTGGTCAGCCCGGGGCCTCTGCTCACATTGCCAACAGGGGCTAATTCGTGCCAGTGAATAATTCTCGGACCAATACTTTTTGTAGTTACACATGCTAAATGTCCTGATTTCATTTAGGACCTCAGCCAATTGCTGCAAGGATCACGAAGGGGATTTTTTCCTCTTCTCTACACATCATTGTGCAATGAGCTGGCTGCATTATAGGTTTTTCTGATGCAGCCGTTAGTTGGTTCAGTTGGAGGCAGGACACTAGACGTAAGGGAACAATGGTCTGATGCTGTGTGGCAAATGCTATACTCTTGTAGGAGGTGATTTAGTCCATATCTATTTCAGACAAACAGCTACATCCAGAGAACATTCCAATGTCACACGTAAGCACTCAAAAGCTGAGAACTGACAAAGTTAGGGTTGTGAATGCAGCCTTGACTCTTCCCTTTTGTATGTACTAATTACAGTACAGTCCCAATCGTGACAATTCCCTTGCTCACATGCGACTCCCGTGCACACACAAAAATCTCTGGCTCTAGTTCGGTGGTGCTTTAAACTCAAGCTGCCTGGCCCGTCAGGGGGTGTGGGCTGAAGCTCGAGTGCTGCTGATGCATGAAGTAGTAATGCACTGGGGACTGAGCCGCTCTGGGCTGCTAATCCAATCACTCTGTGCTGTTTGAGTGTTTCGCCCTGTGGTCACTCTCAGGGTATGTCTACACTACGAAATTAGGTCGAATTTATAGAAGTCAGTTTTTTAGAAATCGTTTTTATACAGTCGATTGTGTGTGTCCCCACACAAAATGCTCTAAGTGCATTAAGTCGGCGGACTGCGTCCACAGTACCAAGGCTAGCGTCGACTTCTGGAGCGTTGCACTGTGGGTAGCTGTGGGTAGCGATCCCACAGTTCTCGCAGTCTCTGCCGCCCATTGGAATTCTGGGTTGAGATCCCAATGCCTGATGGGGCAAAAACAGTGTCGCGGGTGGTTTTGGGTACATGTTGTCAGGCCCCCCTCTCCCTCCCTCCTTTCCTCCCTCCCTCCGTGAAATCAATGTCAGACAATCATTTCGTGCCTTTTTCCCTGGGTTACCTGTGCAGACGCCATACCACGGCAAGCATGGAGCCCGCTCAGCTCACTGTCACGATACGTCTTCTGGGTGCTGGCAGATGTGGGACTGCATTGCTACACAGCAGCAGCTCATTGCCTTTTGGCAGCAGATGGTGCATTACGACTGGTAGCCATCGTCGTCGTACTCCTGGGTGCTCTTTTAGCCGACCTCGGTGAGGTCGGTCAGGGGTGCCTGGGCAGATACGGGAGTGACTCAGCCAGGTCATTCCCCAGTCGTACTGCACCGTCTTCTGGCGAGCACCCAGGAGATGACGATGGCTAGCAGTCATACTGCACTGTCTGCTGCCAGCCTAAGATGTATAAGATAGATGGAGTGGATCAAAACAAGAAATAGACCAGATTTGTTTTGTATTCATTTGCTCCCTCCCTCTGTGAAATCAATGGCCTGCTAAACCCAGGGTTTTGAGTTCAGTCCTTGAGGGGGCCATTCTGTGTGACAGTTGTTTGTGTTTCTCCTTGATGCAAAGCCACCCCCTTTGTTGATTTTAATTCCCTGTAAGCCATGTTGTCAGTCACCCCTCCCTCCGTCAGAGCAACGGCAGACAATTGTTTCGCGCCTTTTTTCAGCGCAGATGCTATAGCACTGGGAACATGGAGCCCGCTCAGATCACTGCGGCAATTATGAGCACTGTAAACACCACGCGCATTATCCTGCAGTATATGCAGAACCAGAACCTGCAAAAGCGAAACCAGGCGAGGAGGCGACGGCAGCGCGGTGATGAGAGTGATGAGGACATAGACGTGGACATAGACTTCTCACAAAGTACGGGCCCCGGCAATGTGCACATCATGGTGTTAATGGGGCAGGTTCATGCTGTGGAACGCCGATTCTGGGCCCGGGAAACAAGCACAGACTGGTGGGACCGCATAGTGTTGCAGGTCTGGGACGATTTACAGTGGCTGCGAAACTTTCACATGCATAAGGGCACTTTCATGGAACTTTGTGACTTGCTTTCCCCTGCCCTGAAGCACCAGAATACCAAGATGAGAGCAGCCCTCACAGTTGAGAAGCGAGTGGTGATAGCCCTGTGGAAGCTTGCAACGCCAGACAGCTACCGGTCAGTCGGGAATCAATTTGGAGTGGGCAAATCTACTGTGGGGGCTGCTGTGATCCAAGTAGCCAACGCAATCAAAGAGCTGCTGATATCAAGGGTAGTGACTCTGGGAAATGTGCAGGCCATAGTGGATGGCTTTGCTGCAATGGGATTCCCTAACTGTGGTGGGGTGATAGACGGAACCCATATCCCTATCTTGGCACCGGAGCACCAAGCCAGTGAGTACATAAACCGAAAGGGGTACTTTTCAATGCTGCTGCAAGCCCTGGTGGATCACAAGGGACGTTTCACCAACATCAACGTGGGATGGCCAGGAAAGGTACATGATGCTTGCGTCTTCAGGAACTCTGGTCTGTTTCAAAAGCTGCAGGAAGGGACTTTCTTCCCAGACCAGAAAATAACCGTTGGGGATGTTGAAATGCCTATCGTTATCCTTGGGGACCCAGCCTACCCCTTAATGCCATGGTTCATGAAGCCATACAAAGGCAGCCTGGACAGGAGTCAGGAGCTGTTTAACTATAGGCTGAGCAAGTGCAGAATGGTGGTAGAATGTGCATTTTGATGTTTAAAAGCGCGCTGGCGCAGTTTACTGACTCGGATAGACCTCAGCGAAACCAATATTCCCATTGTTATTACTGCTTGCTGTGTGCTTCATAATATCTGTGAGAGTAAGGGGGAGACGTTTATGGCAGAATGGGAGGTTGAGGCAAATCGCCTGGCCGCTGATTACGTGCAGCCAGATACCAGGGCGGTTAGAAGAGTACAGGAGGGTGCGGTGCACATCAGAGAAGCTTTGAAAACCAGTTTCATGACTGCCCAGGCTACGGTGAGAAAGTTCTGTTTGTTTTTTCTTGATGACATCCCCCCCCCCTTGGTTCACTCTACTTCCCTGTAAGCTAACCACCCTCCCCTCCCCCCTTCGATCACCGCTTGCAGAGGCAATAAAGTCATTGTTGCTTCACATTCATGCATTCTTTATTAATTCATCACACAAATAGAGGGATAACTGCCAAGGTAGCCCGGGAGGGGTGGGGGAGCAGGGAAGGACAAGGCCACACTGCACTTTAAAACTTAAAAACTTTAAAACTTTAAAACTTATTGAATGCCAGCCTTCTGTTGCTTGGGCAATCCTCTGGGGTGGAGTGGTTGGGTGGCCGGAGGCCCCCCCACCATGTTTTTGGGCGTCTGGGTGAGGAGGCTATGGAACTTGGGGAGGAGGGCGGTTGGTTACACAGGGGCTGTAGCGGCAGTCTATGCTCCTGCTGCCTTTCCTGCAGCTCAACCATATGCTGGAGCATATAAGTTTGATGCTCCAGCAGCCTGAGCATTGACTCCTGCCTTCTGTCAGCAAGCTGACGCCACCTATCATCTTCAGCCCACCACTTACTCTCTTCAGCCCGCCACCTCTCCTCGCGTTCATATTGTGCTTTCCGGCACTCTGACATTGTCTGCCTCCACGCATTCTGCTGTGCTCTGTCAATGTGGGAGGACAGCATGAGCTCAGAGAACATTTCATCCCGAGTGCGTTTTTTTCGCCTTCTAATCTTCGCTAGCCTCTGGGAAGGAGAAACATATGCAGCTGGTGGAGGAAAAAAAAGGGAGAGTGGTAGTTAAAAGGACACATTTTATAGAACAATGGGTACACTCTTTCACGGTAAACCTTGCTGTTAACATTACATAGCACATGTGCTTTCATTACAACGTCTCATTTTGATGGCTTCGCCCTTCCCCCCACCGCATAGCTAACAGTGGGGAACATTTCTGTTCAGCCACAGGCAAACAGCCTTGCAGGAACGGGCACCTCTGAATGTCTGCTTAATAAAACCACCCTATTTCAACCAGGTGACCATGAATGATATCACTCTCCTGAGGATAACACAGAGAGCTAAAGAATGGATGTTGTTTGAATGCCAGCAAACACCGGGACCATATGCTGTAATGCTTTGTTCTGCAATGATTCCCGACTATGTGCTACTGGCCTGGCGTGGTAAAGTGTCCTACCATGGAGAACGGAATAAGGCTGCCCTCCCCAGAAACCTTTTGCAAAGGCTTTGGGAGTACATCCCCGAGAGCTTTATGGAGATGTCCCTGGAGGATTTTCGCTCCACCCCCATACTTTTCCAGTAGCTGTACTGGCCGCGAATGCCAGGGCAAATTAATCATTAAACACGCTTGCTTTTAAACCATGTCTAATATTTACAAAGCTACACTCCCCAGAGGTCCCTTCTCTGCCTTCAGGGTCCAGGAGCTCGCCTTGGGTGGGTTCGGGGGTTACTGGCTCCAGGTCCAGGGTGAGAAACAGATCCTGGCTGTTGGGGAAACCGGTTTCTCCGCTTCTTTGCTGTGAGCTATCTTCAACCTCCTCCTCCTCATCTTCCTCGTCCCCAAAACCCGCTTCCGTGTTGCGTCCTACTCCATTGACAGAGTCAAAGCACAGGGTTAGGGTACTGGTGGCTGCACCCCCTAGAATGGCATGCAGCTCATCATAGAAGCGGCATGTTTGGGGCTGTGACCCGGAGTGGCCGTTTGCCTCTCTGTTTTTTTGGTAGGCTTGCCTGAGCTCCTTAATTTTCACACGCCACTGAAGGACATAGCCTCTGTCCTTCATGCCCTTGGAAATTTTTTCAAATGTTTTGGCATTTCGTTTACTGGAACGGAGTTCAGCTAGCACGGATTCGTCTCTCCATACAGCGATCAGATCCCGTACCTCCCGTTCGGTCCATGCTGGAGCTCTTTTGCAATTCTGGGACTCCATGGTTACCTCTGCTGATGAGCTCTGCATGGTCAGCTCGCAACGCTGGCCAAACAGGAAATGAAATTCAAAAGTTTGCGGGACTTTTCCTGTCTACCTGGCCAATGCATCTGAGTTGAGAGCGCTGTCCAGAGCGGTCACAATGGAGCACTCTGGGATAGCTCCCGGAGGCCAATACCGTCGAATTGCGTCCACACTACCCCAAATTCGACCCGGCAAGGCCAATTTCAGTGCTAATCCCCTCGTTGGAGGTGGAGTAAAGAAATCAATTTTAAGAGCCCTTTAAGTCGAAAAAAAGGGCTTCGTCGTGTGGACGGGTGTAGGGTTAAATCGAGGTAATGCTGCTAAATTCGACCTAAAATCATAGTGTAAACCAGGCTTCACTTAAGCGAGGCTAACTCAAGAGGAGTTAACTCGAGTGCAGGTGACTCGAGCTAACACTGCAGTGAAGACAAGCCCATAGAAGAACAGTGGAAATTGTTCTGGCATATTTGGGCCACATTATGCAGCTAAGGTAGGTTTGTAGTTAACTATCTCATCTCCCCTACAGCACCCTAAAGAGACTGTTTCGTTGGTTGAAAAAGAAATGTACAGCACAGTGGTGCTGACTACGTTATTAAAATACATACCTGGAACAGGATGGCTTGCCCCTGACAGGCTAGAGGCCTGGGGCCTGCCAGCCCTAGCACACTTGAGCAGGGATTAGTTGATTCCCCTACAGTGAGTGTCAGGAAGCTCTGGAGAAGGGCTTCCCAGGCAGATCAGAGTGGATTTTAGAGGCTTCTTGGAGATATTAGGCTCCAACGTAATAGTATAGGCCTTGGAGTGACCTAATAAGGGGCTATATGGATGGACTGGAGGAGACTGTATTTTGAACTGTTTTGTTAATAAAACCAGATCCCAAGGTGGGGCGATATTGCATGGAAAGCCTGTGTGTGGTGTTCATTTAAGAAGCCCCTTTAAGGGTGAAAACTGAGGCAGGAGCTGTTTGCTGGCCATGGAGGGGTGCATTGTATTGGCCAGTCCCATGGCAGTACGTTAGAGAGGAGTGGCTAGGTTTTCAAAAGCATGAATGACAGTTAAATGCCCAATTCCTACTGAAAGTCAATGAGAGTTAAGTGCTTAACTGCCATTCGGACCCTTGAAAACCTATCCGGAGATAACTTATCGTATCAAAAAACTGAAGACCCCGCCCCTGCAAGCTGCTCAGTGCCAGGCAGACCATGGAGCCTGCACAGAGCCACACAGACTTCAAAGTATTTCAATAATAATTTTATTTGACTAACAATTGACTTCAAGGGGGCTCGCTGCAGGGTTTCCCACATGGAGCAGCTTGCACGACTGAGACCTCAGTCAATAAAGACATTCTGCTCTGTTAAAAGAATGAAATTGTTGTAAGGCTGCATGGTGGAAAAGAGAGCCCAGTTAGGATTTGATTTTGCTGACATTTGTGATCTATATGTTCTCTGTTGCCTGGCTTCTTCCCTGTGAAATTGTTACTTTATCACAAAAGTTCTTTTTCCGCATTGCAAAAAAAAAAAACTGGCAAAGACTTCAGTTTATTTTGTTTCATGCTATGGGTTTATTTAAAATGTATTAGATTTCCTTTTCAGAAAAAGAAATGCAACAACTGATAACGAGTGCATATGGATTCTTTCAGTTTAATGTTTTGTTTACATCGAGCAGTAGTTTGCCTGCGAAGTGTGTGTTTTAAATTACTCTGCTTTATTTTAAGCCAAATATTAACCCAGATTTGTGTGAGACAGGAGGAACTTTTTCCGGACCATATGGTGAGGATCAAATTTCATGCCCACACTGGTGGTAAAGCTTTTGGCAAATATATCCTCCCTCCTCCCCCCATACCCTTCATTGTCATTTCATTTAGCAATCTTTAATAATAGACACTGAATTTTCAGTAACTGACAACAGAATGAATGATCAGTGTTGTAAAAATGAGTCACTTTTGTCAAACACAGATAAAGGTGAGATCATCACCCCCTCTCTAGCCCCTTCACATCATGTAAAAAGGCCAGATCAGCATCAAGGGGCCTTGAAAGCCCTATATCTGGCTGGGGAAGGATTCCCCCAGCATAAGCACTGTGGGGGTAGTTGTAAGCCTGCTTTCTGAGGTCCCCCTCTTACAAGTCCTGGTGTAGGGTGACCAGATGTCCCGATTTTATAGGGACAGTCCTGGTTTTGGGGTCTTTTTCTTACATAGGCACCTATTACCCCCCACCTCCTGTCCCGATTTTTCACATTTGCTGTCTGGTCACCCTATCCTGGTGTAGGGGGTATTTTGAGGGTAGGGATGGGGATGGGAGGGGCATCATGCAGTTCTGCAGAGATTCTGGGATGGCTGCTGTCCTTTAACCCTGAGGGATGCCTAAAAATGGGGGCCTCTCCAGCCCCTGGAGTAACTCAGGATCAGGAGGGCACAAAGATGGCTTACAACCACCTTAGCAGCCCCTCCCACTGGGCTGCAAGTTCTGCATAGAATCTCACTGAATGTTCCTTCATCACATATGTCTCTGCACCTTCTTGTGTTTGAATTGTTCTCCTGTTTATATATTTGTCTGGGATAGGGCTGATCCTGCAAACATTTGCCCACATGAGTGAAGTTATTCGCATCAATAAGTGTCTGAAGGATTGAGGTCTTACTTAACTTGTAAATTCACTGAAGCAGGAACTGTCCTGAAATATCATTTATATATACATTACCCTCTACATAATGTTAATTGTTACCATGGTCCCACTGTTGTTGTTAATTAGGGTGACCAGGGTGTCCCTGATTTTACAGAGACAGTCCTGATATTTGGAGTTTTAGGGGGTTGAGGCTAGCCTAAACTTAAACTGAATCTGAATGTTACTTGCTCAGTTCACCTCTAACTCCTTTTAGTCACTGCTGGCTTGTACTGCCAATCCTGTAAAGCATAAACCCTCTCTGTGCAGAGCGCCCATTAAAGTCAATTGAGTTCCATACATGGAAGGCTTGCAGGACTGGGCCCTGTATGTGCCTGTGTATATAGCAACTAATTGCACCATAGTGTTTGATAAAATATAGAATCCTTTGGCATAATTCTGGTCCCTCAGCATTTCACACATGGGGCCAAATTCTTCTCTCAGTCACTTCAATGTAAATTCAGTTTAATGTCATTCACGTCAGTAAAACAGTGATAGGAATCCCCGCATGAAAAATAACAGCAGATATGACATTGTACAGCAAAAGCTTGTTACAATAGAAACCAATAAGAGTGTATGTTGTAATAATGAAGTCACCTAAAAGATAAGGAGCACAGAGGAATTTTATGTTTTCTTGATTGCAAAATCGGGCACTAGAAGAAAAATACTAATCCGAGGGTCAGCTTCATTTTTATAAACTCTTAATAATACTGTACAACGTGCACAATACTTTAAATAACGTAGCCATGGGTTTGGATGTCGTGGAATGGAGAAACACGTACATTAGGGACAGAATTTAGGAGGTACAAAAAGGCAAGGGAAATAACATAGTATGACAAAGTTCCTCCTCTATCTTGGTGGGTCCTGCGCTTATTGGTGGATTTTCTTGCCTCAGAGATTCACCATGTGGGTTGGGGAACAGCCCAGAGACCTTCCCCTCTGGAAGAACCTACAGTCCAGGTCAATTGGGAGGTTTGGGGGGAACCCGGGCCCGCCCTCTACTCCGGGTTCCAGCCCAGGGCCCTGTGGACTGCAGCTGTCTCTAGTGCCTCCTGTAACAGCTGCATGACAGCTACAACTCCCTGGGCTACTTCCCCATGGCCTCCTCCAAACACCTTCCTTATTCTCACCACAGGACCTTCCTCCTGGTGTCTGATAACGCTTGTGCTCCTCAGTCCTCCAGCAGCACACCCTCTCACTCTCAGCTCCTTGCACCTCTTGCTCCCAGCTCCTCACACTCGCACCACAAACTGAAGTGAGCTCCTTTTAAAACCTAGGTGCCCTGATTGGCCTGCCTTAATTGATTCTAGCAGCTTCTTCTTAATTGGCTCCAGGTGTCCTAATTAGCCTGCCTGCCTTAACTGGTTCTAGCAGGTTCCTGATTACTCTAGTGCAGCCCCTGCTCTGGTCACTCAGGGAACAGAAAACTACTCATCCAGTGACCAGTATATTTGCCCTCTACCAGACTCCTGTACCCCACTGGTCTGGGTCTGTCACAATAGGCTTTGAGATTGAGGAATATCACTTACTAGTCTCTCAACAGACTTATGGATAGTGAACAGCTCTGTGCTCACCATATTTGATTGCTGTGTTTTTGCCTCTTTTTGAAAAACAAAACTAGCTCCCTTGCCCATTGGCGCCAGTCAGGTAATTACGGGTGAATTGGGAGTTTTTGTTGCTATATAATAATTCCTTGGCTGCAGTGATCCCTTCATGCAGAAGGAGATCTTCAGAAATATTCCAAAGAGAAATACTTCAGATGTTAGGATTAAAGTGACCCCTATAATTCCTTCACATACATTTTCCCCCTGCTGTGTAGGGCAGCACAGATGCATTAGGGAAACTACTTTTGCCCCATAGGGCCAGATTTTCAAGTGCTCAAAACGCCCAGTGGGGGCCTGATTTTCAAGAAAGTTCCGTTCCCATTTAGGCAATTAAATAAGGGCCAGATTATTCTCTATAGCGCTCAGCATCCAGTCACTCACAGACAGATTATCAGAAAGGCACAGGAACCAACATGCTCTTTTGAAAATCAGGCCATTGATTTTGGTGCCAAAATGGGAGCTGAGATCTTTTGAAAATTCAGCCCATAGTTTCTAACAGATGAGTCAGAAAGGAGGAAATTTAAAGAGCTAGAAATGGAGGCCAATGTACTTTCATTGGAGGGGAGAGCTGTTTAATAGTTCAGCAAGTGTAACCAGTCAAGGGGCCATATAGCCCAAAAAGTAATAGCTCCACCCCATTGCTAGCGGTTACGGTGAAAGGTTCCTTTCCCAAATATTTAGGGCTATTTAGATGGAGGCTACTCCTGAACTGCCAGAGAATGTTTTAAATCCCAGGCTGGGTCCCACACTACTCAGACCCCTCAACTCACGGGTGGAGTCTATGGGAATATGTAGGAGTTACTTCAGCCCTAAAACTGGATTAATTCCCCTTGGGCAGTATTGTGTAGTGAGCGGGGAGACTGATGAGGAGAGAATGCAGAATGCAGGAGCTGGGGCGCTCATGTGTAAGGGAGGTTTGTTTCAGGTGCAGCACTGCTGTGTGGATGTGACTTAAGATCCTGTACTCAGTATTTATTATTAAATGTCCATCTGTCAAATTATCATGCCTCCTTTTGAAGTCACACATTCTAGAAGAAGGAGGTTGAAACCGCAGACATCTCTGTACAATTTTTTTTTGTATATCACTCTCCAAAGCCTATTCAAGCAGAAATAGATTTGCATTACAAAGGATGAGATGTCTTTGTTCTTAGACCTGAACTCCCTTCCTTTATAATGATGGTCAAATAAAAACACTGGCCCAAATTCAGTATTTGTTTGTTACAATAGGGAGGAATTTGCCCCACTGGGTATCACTTTACATTCTGTACCTATTCGGTTGAAAAGTCATTTAGTTGCAGAGACAAAACTGGCCAATAGTCATCTTGGACCTGATTCTCCTCGTACTAACAGAGCTATAAATCAAGAGTAGTTCAACTTAAGCTAATGGAGTTGCACTAGTGTCAAACTGGTGTGAGATAAGGATCAGGGCCGTGTCCTGAAGGTTCTGCTGTTTGAACCAAACTCCAATATTTTGAGCTAGGAACCTGAGTAGTTACATGCTTTCCCAGTGCTCAGAATCCAATGAATTGTAACAAGCCCCCTGCCTCCTAAAGAGAAATTTTCAATTGATCAGAAGCTTTCTAAACCTTCTAATGACCTCTCTGGAGGTCTGAGTCCATCTAGATCAGGGATTTCTAACACTCATTTAGTTTTCCCAGATTTGAATTCATTCTTTAAGAGCACAGCATACAGATGAGGTACTCTGCTTTTTATCAATTGGGGTTCCTATTAAAAAAAATTCTCTCTTTCCCCTCCCTCCTCCTATTACACACACCCAGAATTAAAGGCCTCCCAGCAAGGGGAACACAAAGGTATAAGCATCTGCACTGATGCCACCAATTGAGTTAGCAATTAAAGCTCTCCTACCCAAAAAAAGAGCTTCTGGTGACTATTATGGCCTGTGGACCTGGTTTAAATGACAGCAGCAGCTGACACACAAAGACTCCATTCATTTCCCGACAGGTCCTTGGTACTTGCAGTACATGCTGTGCCTTCAGCTTAGTGCAATGTGGAACGTATAAATCACATGGAGGCCTTGTCTCCATCCATTCACCCCCACTCACAATCACACAACAGGGCAATCCTGAGCGGCCTGATTTGCCGTGTTTACACTGGGGTTGCTTTGAATATGGCTCTTGCATATGTTATGGCTGTGCTTCAGTGTCTGCCATGCCCCAGAAGTCCGCTTGGATCCTCTTCTGCATTGGCTTTTTCTGTATTGGTTTTTCCTTCTACACTTATTCTTGGATGGCTATTGCTACAGCTGCTATCTCATAGGATTCTAACCTCCTCACTGACCTCCAGGTACTAACAATGACGCTGTGTGATATAAAGATTGCCTATGTGAACACCTTCTCTGACAGACCCTCTCATTTCCTGTGCAGCTCAGATTCTGGTGTTGCATCTGTGCATCTCCATTTGCAGCACACAACTCATGCAGCTGATGACAGGACCGCAGTTAGGGCAGGCAAACTCACTTTGTCAAACTTATTCTCATATTGTGGGTTTGAAAGTTTGATTCAATGTAACTGGGCTTGATTTCTGCCTAGGAGAGGGAAAAAAAGCAGAGAGAGATTGCCGCAGAGTGGTTCTTGTCCCAGCCAACCGTTCTACTCATTCATCATGATAGAACAATGTAAACTAAGGGATCTCTTCTTTCCTGTGTGTGTGTGTTTGTAATTCACATCAACATCAGTCTGAGTGTTGCATGCGCACTGCGGGGCGAAAAGGACTCTGTGTAGATGATACATCTTCCCCTGAAAAACTCGAGGAGAGATTATCGTATTCCCTGTATGGGAGATAGAGAGGAGCTGTAGAATCTACTGCAAACTCAAAATTCAGGCCTGGTTCACTAGCAAGTTTGCAAAACTCTTGATGAACTCGGGCTGGTTTAAGGTTTTTGATGGAAATAAGATTAAACTTGGAAGTTTTGGCTGAGAATCATTTTGGGTTTTGTGGGTTGTAGTGTAGAGGGAACAGGCTAATATCCCTTTAAATAGTTTGAGCCCTCTAGTGGTGCTCACTGTGTGCTATGTTGTAGGTTGACAACCTTTCAGAAGTGGTGTGTTGAGTCTTCATTTATTCACTCTGATTTAAGGTTTTGCATGCAGTAATACATTTTAACGTTTTTAGAAGGTCTCTTTCTATAAATCTATAATATATAACTAAACTGTTGTATGTAAAGTAAATAAGGTTTTTAAAATGTTTAAGAAGCTTCATTTAAAATTAAATTAAAATGCAGAGCCCCCCGGACTGGTGGCCAGGACCCAGGCAGTGTGAGTGCCACTGAAAATCAGCTCGTGTGTCGCCTTTGGCACGTGTGCCATAGGTTGCCTACCCCTGTTGTAGAAGCTGCCAGAATGCAGTCAGAGCAGCAGTATGTAGGTAACTAGGGTATGCATATTTGTGTTTATTTGTTAAACATGGTTATTTGGGACCCAGTTGTGCCTGTGTGGTTTCTTCATATTCATTTGTGTAAAGAACAAGTGACATAACAGGGGTTCATCGAACATGAACCTCAAAGGGAAACTTGATCAGGAGCAAATACATGGAAAGCCAAACTAGGAAAATGGTTTGCAGGAATCCCTGTGAACGCCAGCTTCCACATCTGACAGAAGCCAGAGTTAAAGGGGGTGTCTGGTTTGTTCTGTTATTTAGTTAAAAAAAAAATGGTGAAAACGAGAGACAGTGCACCAGTGCAGTGAAGGCACAAGAGTCTGACAGACTAACCAGCCCTCATAGCTGTTGTCAACCCCCTTTAGAAACATGTTTCTATGTTTCAATCTCTTAGGTTGGTCTGGTGTCTTTATTGGAGGGCAAGTCCTCGGATTGGTATCTCGGAACCCATTATGATCATTTCTGTTCAGTCCTGTCTAGTCGTTATTAGAGCCACTGAGTGATAAATCCAGGCTTCCCCATCAGCCCCAAGCAATAGGCAGCAAGTTGTTGTGCTGCCCTCAAAACAGACTAGGAAGCAAATTGTATCTCATTGTGACAATCTGACTGTTGGTTCCCTTTCTCCCCCCGCACACCGTTCCCTGTGCTTGGAGCGGGGTAATTCCCAGGTGCTCTGACTGGCCCATCATTCCCCTTCCACTCCCACCCGGTGTGTGCAAAGGATAGCATAGCAGCCCCATGGAGACTACGTGCTGTACTGCACAGCCACCCATCCTATGAGTAGCCTGTGCAGGGGACAAGTGGGTGCCTATGTGCCTTTCCCCCCAAAACGGCTGCACGACTCAGGCCATGACGTGACCCCAAACGTCTGAGCACGTGAGTGGGGGAAGGAGGATCAGGGTTTAGCTGAATTTACTGTCTGTTAAAAAGAAGTGGTCAGGCAGGATCAATTAATGGGTGCCCCGTTATCACTGCTGCTAAGTTGAGTCATCAGTCACTTCAGCTGCTCTTCTTCCTTTCAGAACTATGAGAGTTTCTAGTACTTCTGGGAGCTCCCTCCAGTGTAAGAGCAGGTGGATGAAAGGTGTGGAAATTCTCCCCTCCCATACACATCAAAGACCCAGCACCTTAGGAGTTAAATCAGATCCACCCCCCCAGGACAGAGGTCAGGATTTTCTGTAATAAAGACTTCCCCACCATCGCACCCACAGTGGTCTATCCGATAGCTAGTGCCGGCCTTGTTTCTGGTCTGCCTAATTACAGATATGCTGCTTAGTGTCCCAGGTCACACGGGCCCTGCTGCATTGCACAGTCACACAATTTATGTGTAAATGTCAGGTTTCAGAAGATCAGGGCTGCCACGGTGGTGTGGAGGAAGAGAGAAAAGAGGAAAGAAAAGGGGAGGGAATAAAAAACAAGCAAGCAGCCAGAATGTTACAATACAGTGGATATGGGACAATAGCAGCTGCATATGGAATAGGTCAATAACACGCCATATGTTAGCCCTGCTCAGCTCTGTGTCTTAATCCCCATTTTTAATATTGTAATTGGTACTGATTGCTAATCCACTTCACAGAGAAATGGTTTGTGCTCTGCCACTTAATGCATTTTTATTTTTAGGTTTAGGGTGGGTTTTCTTATAAGATGAGGGCTGCATTCACTGGGAATGGTTAGCTTTCTGACAGCTCCGCAAATGAATACACAAACAGTCGAGGAAAGGCATGAAATTCATCTTGTCTTGTAAAAGGCTAAATCCATGAAGCTTGGTTTAGGGCATTCATTCTACAAAGCAACAGGGACACTGGGAATGAGAATACAAAGTGCTTTGTTTGTTTCCTTTGTCTGATTTAAATGATGAAAGGTTCTTGCTCCACATACTATTTCGTCTCTCTGCAAAATTGAGGGTATTGATGGACCGTGAAATCTCCCAGTGATCAAAACATGAGTTCTCCCACTCAGCAACTCCTTATTCTCCCAACACACATTCTAGCTTTCTCATATAAGCCTGCAAAATAAACAAGGGTCACATGTATAGTTAGATAAGTTCATGCTTCATTCTGCACGGCATGGAATATTTCACAGCAGAGATAGTGTTTCTGCTTTCTAATTATAAATAGGTGGTGATATTAAATTGTACTCATCCTGATAGCATATCTATCTGTACAGAAGATTTTATGGGGCCCTATGTCAAATTGTCCTGTAATGACTAAAGAGCATGAGTACCAACTTCAGGGCAGACTGTTAAGAAGCAGGGCACAAACCCCAAGTTGGCTGAGAGTTTTATACTTAGTTTTCACCAACCATTTATTAAGTGTAAACTCCTCAGGCACTATAACAGCCTAATCACGGAGTCACAGGCAGTCCCTTTGGGTACTCCATTCTATCTTGTCACCCAGATAATCTTGCCTTTCTGACAGATGGACCCTTACACCAAAAATCACAACATTATTCAGGTTATTCCCTGTCCCAAAGGACCTGTCACTTATTGCAGGTCAATTGCATTATATAGTCTTACACCAAAGACAATGCTTGTAGCCAATCTTGTAATAAACTATCTAATTATTTATTAACTAAGAAAAATAAATGAGAGTTATTTACAAAGTTAAAGCAGGTAAACATATATACACATAAATGAGTTACAATCTTAAGTTTCAAAGGGCTGGTCTACGCTGGGGGGGATCGATCTAAGATACGCAACTTCAGCTACGCTATTCACGTAGCTGAAGTCGAAGTATCTTAGTTCGACTTACCTGGCCGTCCATTCGGCGGCAAGTCAACCGCCGCGGCTCCCCCATCGACTCCGCTTACTCTTCCTGCCGAGGTGGAGTACGGGTGTTGATTCGGGGATCGATTTATTGCGTCTAGATGAGACGCAATAAATCGATCCCCAATAGATTGATTACTACCCGCCGATGTGGCGGGTAGTGTAGACGTGGCCAAACAGTAATAGAAGCTTCTATAATAAGCAAGCTCTATATGTCCTTTAGGGCAAACCCAGACTAAGTACTGGGGATCTTTTGCTTATGCTTAGTAATCCTTGCCCCTCAGAGTCCTAGCAGCATGACGATAGTTTCTTCTTGTCAGGGACTTTTATTCCCTTTCCTGCTTTGCTGAGCTCCCAGTTCATCTGATGGGAGGAATTCACTTGCAGTTCTCCTCTTCATGGGGGGGGGGGGGTAAGAAGGGGGAAGCAATCAGCAAAATCTTTTGCCCTCTTTGATGTTCCACAATAGTTCGTCTGGTTTTGATAGGCCTTCTCTGTGGGGCAGGACATCATACCTTTCTTTGTAGGCCAGGATTTCACACTAACTAATGTTTTTCCTGTCAGGTGATTTCCACAGCTACAGAGGGTTATCATGCAAATGCTCAAATGTTATCTTACAATATGGGATATAGATGGTATAAGTGAGATTAATGCATGCAGCAATTTACAAGCATTCAATAAAGTCTAAACACTAAGCACATTTTTATAACTCTAATGCCTATTTTAACAATAACAACACACAGGAGAACCAGACTGGTTCCAGCTATGTATTTGTCAGTGTTTACTTGAGGTATGGAGACCTTGACATAAGCTGGCACCCTATGTGAAAGAACCTATTCAGTGCCACAGCCAGATCCCAATCCAACTATCGCAGGACCCCTGAACATCCACATACCCACATCTCTCCAAATCCAGCTGCTGAGTGAGTGTAGTTTGTGAGGCTGTCTGAGCCTTAGCCACTGCAATTGCAACAAGCAAAGCAGGGAAGGGAGCTGATCTGCAGAACAAGATCTCTGGTTTGGCAGCAGTTCCAGAATCTGAGAGATTCAGGAGGTGGGGTGGGGGTGACAACATGGTGGAGAGGCTAAGTATATGGACAAAGTGTCCATATATGGACAAAGAGCTGTTGACTGTTTGGCGATGGGATGGGGTCCTTGGATGCACAAGACTCTCTGCACCTGCACCAGTAGCACATGCCTAAGGCTGTCACCCAGTCTTACAGCATAGATACCTGCCAAACTCCAGCACTGTGTAACTGGTGCCGTAGGACTAAATGTGCTGTTATGACACCACACCTGGCTTTGGTGGTTCTATTCCATTTTTCTCTTTTATTGCTAGCCAGCACTGCAAGTCCACTGTCTGGCTCCTGCTCAGCTGGAAGCAGGATCAGTCACTTTCCTATCTCATCCCTTCTTTCCACTATGTCCAAGAGTTCTGCATAACCTTTCCTTCTATTCCCTTCAAGACCTTTTTACTTTAGCACCTGTAACGCTCTTCTCCGATTCCCACAGCACCCGCTCTTCCCGTAAGCTCTCTGATTTACCCTCTTTCATTTCTGTAGCTGGTCCAATGTTCCTTCCAGCTTTTCTAGTGTTCCGAATAGCTTTGAGTTAAACTTCTGTACTGCTTTAGGGTTTCCCAGCTCGTTGTACCCCAGAATGAGCCATGTATCTCTTGATGGAGTGGGGGAAGTCCCACTGTAAGAAATCCCCAACTATTTGTAGGCCTGGGGCCAGCCAACAGGAGGTCTGCTGGGCCTCTTCATGCCTTCCTGGAAGGTAAGACGGAGAGAGAGAGAGAGTTAATTTAATCAAACTGTACCAAACCTTTGAGGAATGATTCGGGAACAGGTTTGAGGTTATTGGTTCATTCCATATATCACTACTGAAGCTGGTTCTGCTGGAGGGTCCAAAGAATACTCTGTCAGGCTGGAACATTCCTTGGAGAAATATAATGAAAGGGAAGAAAAATTGGCAGCTCTTCATACGTGTGGAATTCTAAGTCAGACCATCATCTATTCTAAGTCAGAATTCCACCAATGGATAATTAGTGGGTGATGGCTTAGAATTTGATGAGCCGCCACTTAGAATCACAGTCCGTCTGCTTCTGGGACAGCTGTGCAATGATTTTCAAAAATACACATGTATTTGTGTCTCTTAAAATAGAAAATATAAAACATGTTTTATTTTAGTGAGTTGGGCCTGAACCATAACCCGGGATCCAAATTTCAGAACTTTGGAAAAGGCAGAACCAAACCACTCAGATCAGCATGGATGCTCCTGAACTTGGCAGTTTACAATTTGGATCCAAGTTTAGAAGTTGCTAAAATGTGAGGTGCACAGATTTGGCCCAGGACAGAGACACGTTTGAGCTGCAAGCTCAAGTCTGTGGTTTAGATCTAAGGTTTCGTTTTGGCCCAGCTCTCCATATTTTTTTAATCTTATGAGTTTTGATTAAATGACTAGATACAATTTTAAAGATATTATCATTGGTTAACGGATAGTATAGAAAAAGCAAGGAAGCTGGTAAGTGATCTTTAAGGCTGCATACGTGCCTCCATCTCCTCACCGAATGCTTGCCATTATGTGTAACTGTAGGAGCCCCACTCATGGACCAGGACCCCATTGTGCTAGGCACCATACACACACACAGAACACAAAGACAGTCCCCGCCCCAAAGAGCTTACATTCTAGGTATACGATGAGAGACAACACTGAGACGGTTAGGAATAGGGTAATAAGAAGCAGTTACAGTGCCCCAGTTTCTTAGCTGTATATATAATGTACTCAGATTTCTAAAACATGTTTTAGACACACCAGTTATTACTTGCTGTCTTCAGAACAGTGACTGATGCTGGTGTTTCCCTCAAAGAGAGCAGCCACTGGACTGATATTTTCCGGCAGGTGTTTTGGTCTGATGATACAAGTTAAGACACAGCTCAGTAGCAGAATGCTAGAGCAAGTGGACATTATTCATGTTGGTTGATAAGTTCTACAGTTCATTAGTGAAGTCCTGGCCCCACTGAGGTCAGTGAGGTTTTTTCCAGTGACTTCAGTGGAGCCAGGATTTCACCTCATAGGCCCACAGAGTTCATACACATTGCATTGATTCATCTGTCTGTATTAGAACACTGCAGTAGCGAAGATATAGTCAGAGTTAAGTGATTTTAGTTTCAGTCACTTAGAATTTTCTCCAGCAAATTACCTTCTGAGGTATACATTTCATGTGGTTGGTCTCAGTCCAGAAACAAAGTTTGATAAAATCATTGTCATTTTCTAAATTATCTAAACACATAAGCATTTGTGCCCGTGTGCTTTGATGATGGGGGTCCATTACAAATGCCACCGAGAAAGGAGAGCTTATCACCTGTAATGAAAGAACCTCTTACAGTTTATAAGCCTGGTGGGTGGGTGGAATAGTCAGTGTTGCTATAAGAACATTTACTATCAGTTTCCTAAGCTCACGTTATTAAAATCTCAACCTTATCTAGCCATTAACATAGGTTCTTAAAGTAGTCAGGACTGTATCATAGCTACTTGGTGCTTATCTTGTGTATATGGGAGCCGTCACAAAGGACTAAGAGAGAACGTTGTATGCAGCAGTTATAACTCTGGCCTTTTAAACATTTAATTGAAACCTTATGTGATTGTTCATTCTGATCCCTTTATTTTTAAATGAAGGCTAGATGGATAAGTGACTAAAGAGTAAGAGTTACCATCAAGGCCAGTAAGACTTACTAGGTCTAGGTGAGGTTTTACACAACAGACCACTTCTGGGTTGCTTCTGGCTCGAGCGGTATAAACATTTTGTTCACCTATAGGGCCTTCTATCTGAGGATGTCAGTGTTTTATAAACATCAATTAATTAATTTGACATCCTGGTGAGGTTGATAACTAACTTTCTTAGAGAAAGAAATTGAGGCACAGTGAGCGTGACTTTCACTTCTAAGCCCATCTTTTTCTCCACCCACTAAGCCGTGCTTCCCCTCCTGCTATCTGACTATATCACCCCCACCTGTGAATCCTTCTGCTGGCTCCTCCTCCTCCACCACATCGAGGCCAAGCTTCTTGTCACTATTTTCAAACCCCCTGTGTAACTCTGCTGCCTCCTTTCTTTTCATCCTCATCTCCCTGTGCATGACCCCCGCCTGCTTCACTCCACGCACTATGCCAGCCGCATCTGCCTATCAGTACCGCTGTGCCTCCTTCCGCTCTGGCCCCTTCGCATGGAATGCCCTCCCTGAGCAAATCTGCAAGGCACATCCTCTTTCTGCCTTCAAATCCCACCGAAAGGGCCTGCTTCTGCCATCACGGTTGTGGGGAAATGATCTAAATGACTAGTGAGAGGAGCAACTGGGAACAATTTCTTTATCCTATTGTAAAACTGCAGCAGCAGCGCAACCTTTGTTAACTTAACCCTATATACCATGACATGGCCAATCACCACTTGTCCCCTCTGCTAATCGGCTGTGTCCCTTCCTGCTGCCCTTAGCCTGTCTTTAGACTGGGATCAGCTGGGGGAAGGAACCATCCTTTCATTTCTGTTTGGGAAGCACATTGTGGGTGCTACCAGAAACAAACAAGGACACTAAAGTTGGACTCCTGCTTGCTGACCTACTCTGGGGAACAGGCAACAGCCATCCCACATGCCAGCAAGTCAATGTTGTCCTCTTACACTTACAAGCTTCCCTGGCTGAGCTCTGGAGACTTCTGCAGACGTTCACGGGCAAGGCATAGCCCTCAGCCTGCCAAAGCCTTAATGTGGAACACACAAACAATCACCCATCCAGGAACCTTAATGCTGTGGGATTCATTCCTTTAGTGGAAATAGCTGTTTTTATAACCTCCGCTTCATGGTGCTTCGTTTCTGAGGTAAATATTTTTCAGTAATAAAAGTGAGGAGACGCCCAAGGGGTCTGGAGCACAGATAGCTTCAGACTAGAATGAGTGGGGCCCTCTGAAATGAGGGACATTTGAGAGGTGTGGATTAGGCTAGGGAGGGGGGAATGATGGGGGAGCACATGGGAGCAGGAGAACTGCATCAGAGTAGCACAAAGCATTATACAGAACCAGGCAGGTGGCAGCCACTCAGGGAACTTCCCCAACCCCCTCCCCCTGGAGAACAGGGGCCCTGTGTTACAGGATGCTGTGCGCTCCTGTTAATCCTACCTCTGCCTTTCACATCATGAAACTGTACACGATTTCAGTACAATTTGGCACAGCTGGAATCAGCGTGAGGAAGGCTGCACTGCAGCTGGCGGCACTTTCGGGGCCGGGAGGAGGGGCGGGGGGAGCTGGGCGGGGAGGGGAGTCTTTCACCACTGTTTGTCTATTTTAAGCTTTTCAAGCCTAAGATATCCCCCTCTGCCTTTAAACAAATACAAAATAGCCATCAAAGGCAGGGATCTATTCCTCTTTAATAAGTAAATAGGAAGGGGAAAATGGGCTCCACAAATGGCTTAGAGCTATTTTCAAGGAACATGGTGTTTATATTGGGTCAACTCGTAATGTCCTCACAAAGGCAGAACTGTTGCCTTTAGTGGAAAGGGTTGTCTGAGCGAGGCATTTCTCTGGGACTGAGCCCCGTAATGTTTGTGAGGCCGGCACTCCCGATAGAAAGTCTCAGCCCCCCGGTGAGGCAGGGAAGGGTGGTTCTCTCTAGGTTTCAGGTGGTAACCCTGAACCACAGAGAAGGTAGAGAAGTATGCTGCAGCGACAGGGACAGAAGTCTGATCTCCTGACTGGCAGGATTGTGCCCTAATCACAGGGCCATCTTTCCGCCCCTTCAGCAGCTCCCTGTCTCAGGTTATGCTGAATGCACAAAGGAGTTTGGCATTAGAGGACTATTGCTGAAATGCCTGAGATCAGGTGTGGGTAAAATGGGAGAAATGTTTGGGTTCTAATGACAACACTCAGCTGAACCAAACCTCCTCGCCATGCCTCAGGGATGGGTTCCTGCAGCGCCAGGCTATTCTACATCAGCAGTGCTAGGCAACAATACTGGTGCTGTGATGTTACGTCGCATTTGTCTGCCAGAGCTGGTACTCACAAAAGCTGGTGCTTGGTTTCACAGGATGCAGCACAGTCAGTCCTGGTGGGCTGATTCTGGAGGGTGAGTCTCTACCTGCACAATTTACCCAGCCCATGTGATGTACAACGCTTAGAGCCCATCAAGCCTCGTATGACTGGGGGGAGTTGGAGCAATGGGCATCAGCATGGTAAGGAGGCCCTTTCAAAGACAGCATTAACATCATAATCCTATAGCAAATATAGCTAATAACCATACTGAAGGAAAACATCTGACACAGAAGGAAGGTGGAGGGGTGACAGCTACTGCAGCCGTTACCCCCCCCCCCCAATATTGTTAGCAGCTCCTTCGGTGGGATACACACCCCTTCATTGCCACGGTGTCTCACTGTTGTCTTAAAGGTCCCTTTCAGCTGTGGTGGGCACTAGCTGAAGATGCCATTTCCAGAAGGGACCACTCCAGCTGGCTGTTCCAATAGGCCACCTGGCTGAGGGAGGCGACCCTCTTAACACAAAGGCCTCTTTAATGTGTCCGGGGGTGACGTTAAGACACAGTGACATAACAGTTGGAAGCAGTGCCTGGAAGACACAGAAGCAGAGCTGTGTTTTGCTGGAGCTGTGGAGTGTGGCTGTTATGTGTGTGTATGCTTTACTGCTGCTTTGCTCTTTAATCTGTCTTTGTTCAAAGTAATAACATGACTCCATACTCATTGTAAATAAGACTAGAGTAGGGAAAGATTTCTTGAACCTTGTCCATTTGTTTCACTCTGAATGAGGAGTTAACCCGCTCCAGAAATCCAAACTCTGTAGTCCCAGCAGTTCTCTGAGAATATACATAAAACTGGGGGAATACTTAGTGTGAACCATATGCTATTTCCTAGGCAACCTGCTACTAAGCTCTGTCAAAGGTTTGCCGTGAAATCCCCAAAACACCTGCCTGATTTCAGGTTTCATATCAAACTTTAAACTCAACCCACTTCACTTATCATGTGAATGAACCTGGGCCCAATTTTAAGCAAAACTGGGGAGAATTGTGATTTCAAGTTCAATACATGTGAAACTTGCCCTATTGCCTGTTTACAGCACAACACTGGGTTTCATCTGAATTTTGCTTGAAGTTTTTTGGTTTAGTTTGAATATAAAATTCCAAGTGGAAAATCAGAAGGTCGTAAGACTCAGAACCCATGTGACCCAGAACTCAAACAAAAGAAAACGCCCTTTTGAAGCCCTGTGAACTGAAGTGACCAAGTTCTGCCCAGCTATACATATCCAAATATGGGGCAGAGGGAGTATCATGATGTGAAGCTCAATTAGTAGTGTTCTCCCTAGCATTAATCTACTAGGGAAGACATGGACCATTCACAGATACTAACGCTCATTGAAATTTCTCAGACAAAATGTTTTTTCATCAAAAAATGTCCTTTTTAAAAAATGAAGAATTTCTCAAAAAACCCTTTTTTTTTAAATATTAAATTTTTTGTGAAAGATTTATCAATTTTTTAAAATCAGAATGTTTACCAAAACTGTTCAGCAGGCTATTGAAACTTTCCGTTTACAAAACACCTGATTTTCTGTAAACAATTTTTTTTTATAACGATTTAAATGTTAACCTTTTAATTTTTGTTTAAATGGGTCATTTTGAACCCTGCACATTGGAAACTTCACAATGTATTTTTTTTTGAGGGAGTGAAATTCTTCAAAAATATTGACCAGCAATTATTTGATTTAGATTCTTTACCTAATGAGATACTGTATGAAATTGCTCACAACTGGATTAATCTATGGGGTTGTAATAGCTGGGAAATCAGCATCTCCATTTTTTCCCCTCATGCTACCAGCTGTATCGTGCTTTTGTGTAATCTTGGCAGAGAGCCAGCAAGTTGTCAGTTAAGCACATTAGATCATTATCCAGCATCATAACCATATCACGGTGCCATGCGATGCTCTTAAAGTGATAAAATGCTGGCTCCCTGGGGAATTTCAGTGCAATGTTTGTGGTGGCACTTGTTAAAATTAAAGGTCTATCAATAATTCCCACCAAAAACTTCATTTTGGAGGGAAACACGTTACAATTTAGCAATTAAAACTCACTCTGGGTTGAAAGTCGGGGTGCAGAGGGGAAAGGTCTGAATGTTTATAATTATTGATTTTTTTGTTTTTTAAATTGAAATACATTGATTTGGCCATTTTTAAGAAAGAGAAAGGCAAACAACTAACCTTGGAAGTTTTCTAGAGTTTATTAAGAGTTTTTAAAAGGTTATTTTTTTGCAATACATTTGTCCATAATGTGGATTATTTGCTTTCTTTATTTAAAAAAAAATCACAAATGATCAACATAGTGAAACTTAAGCATCTTCTACCCATGTAGAAGCAAAATGTGCAATATGTTTTTTTCACTAAGCACTTGTTGTTAAAACTTAAAAGTAATATGCTAAAAAAATCCCTTATCTGTGTTACTATTAACACCTTATTGTGTCTTATTCTGAGACCTAGTTGTGCAAATACACGCTTAACTTAAGCACAAGAGAAGTGTTTATAGGGTTTGTATTGTGCACAGGTAACAAATTCTAGAATCATAGAAATGTAGGACTGGAAGGGACCTCAATAGGTCATCTAATCCAGTCCCCTGCACTTAAGGCACAACTAAGGGCAGGTCTTCACTACCCGCCGGATCGGCGGGTAGAGATCGATCTATCAGGGATTGATTTATCGTGTCTCGTCTAGACGCAGATAAATCGATCCCCGAACGCGCTCCCCGTTGACTCCGGAACTCCAATTCGCGAGAGGCGAACTCGGAGTTGACGGGGGAATGGCAGCGGTCGACTCGCCGCCGTCCTCACGGCCAAGTAAGTTGACCTAAGATATGCCGACTTCAGCTACGCTATTCGTAGTGTAAACCAGGGCTTAGTAATAGTTAAACCCTTCCTGTCAGGTCTTTGTCTAACCAGTTCTTAAAAATCTGTCAGTTTATATTATAAATATGAACTTTGTCATTTACTCTGCTCACTTTTTGCACTCACTGAGCTTGGATAGTGATAATACACTATCCCATATCACTGTAATTGCTTGTCAGTTTCACTTTATGGGTCTTATGCACTAGATTAATAGATTCTAACATAAGAACATAAGAATGGCCATACTGGGTCAGATCAAAGGTCTATCTAGCCCAGTATCCTGTCTACCGACAGTGGCCAATGCCAGGTGCCCTAGAGGGAATGCACAGAACAGGTAATCATCAAGTGATCCATTCCCTGTTGCCCATTCCCAGCTTCTGGCAAACAGAGGCTAGGGACACTGTCCCTGCCCATCCTGGGTAATAGCCATTGATGGACCTATCCTCCATGAACTTATCTAGTTCTTTTTTGAACCCTGTTATAGTCCTGGCCTTCACAACATTCTCTGGCAAGGAGTTCCACCAGTTGATTGTGCGTTGTGTGAAAAAATACTCCCTTTTGTTTGTTTTAAACCTGCTGCCTATTAATTTCATTTGGTGGCCCCTAGTTCTTGTGTTATGAGAAGGAGTAAATAACACTTCCTTATTTACTTTCTCCACACCAGTCATGATTTTATAGACCTCTATCATATCCCCCCTTAGTCGTCTCTTTTCCAAATCTAAATCCAGAAGGGACCATTGTGTTCATCTAATCTGACCTTTAGCATAACACAGGTCATAGGCCTTCCTTGAATTCCTGTTTGAACTAGAGCTTATATTTTAGAAAACATTCAATCTTGATTAAAAAGTTTCCAGTGACAAAAATTCACCACAAACCTTGCTGTTCCAGTGGCTAATTAGCATCACAGTTAAAAATGTGTGCCTTATTTCTAGTCTGAATTTGTCTAGTTTCAACTTCCAGCCTTTGGATCTTGTTATATGTTTGTCTGCTAGACTGAAGAGCCCATTATCAAATTTCTGTTCTCCATGTAAGTACTTAGAGACTGTGATCAAGTCACCCCTTAAACCTCTTTGATAAGATAAATAGACTCAAGGAGCTCAATCACTAAAAATATGTTTCCAATCCTTTAATCATTCTAGAGGGTCTTCTCTGAACCCTCTTCAGTTTATCAACGTCCTTCTTGAATTGCAGACACCAAAACTGGACACAGTATTCTAGTAGGGGTCACACCAGTGCCAAATACAGAATTAATATAACCTCCCTACTTGACTCGAGATTGCCCTGTTTATACATCCGAAGATCACGTTATCACTATCAGTATTATTAATTTCTATTACTGTAGTGCCTAGAAGCCCTAGTCATGGACCAGGAACCCATTGTGCTAGGTACCGTACAGTCACAGTGTTGCACTGGGAACTTATCTTCAGCTGATTATCCACCATGACCGCCAAGTTCTTTTCAGAATCACTGTTTCTTAGGATACAGTCCCCCATCCCATAAGTATGGGCTAAATTCTTTGTTCCTAGGGGTATGACTTTACATTTGGGTGTATTGAAATGCATATTGATTGCTTGCACCTAGCTTAACAAATGATCCAGATCACTCTGTATCAGTGACCTGTCCTCTTCATTATTTACCACTCCTGTAATCTTTGTCACATCTGTAAATGTTATTAGTGATGATTTTACGTTTTTTCCTGTGTTATTGATAAAAATGTTAAATAGCATAGGGCCAAGAACCAATCCCTGTGGGACCCCTCTAGGAATACACCTACTACTTGATGGTTCCCCATTTACATTTTGAGACCTATCAATTATCCAGTTTTTAATCCATTTAATATGTGCCATGTTGATATTGTATAATTCTAGTTTCTTAATCAAAATGTTTTGTGGCACTGAGTCTAATGCCTTATTAATAGGGCTCCTTTTGACCTGGGAGCCTTGGACTTAGGGTTGCCAGGCGTCCAGTTTTCAACTGGAACACCTGGTCAAAAAGGGACCCTCGCGGCTCCGGGCCGTTAAAAGTCCAGTCGGTGGTGCAGCGGGGCTAAGACAGGCTTCCTGCCTGCCCTGGCTCTGCGCAGCTCCTGGAAGCAGCCAGCATGTCCTTGCAGCCCCTAGGTGCAGGGCCAGCCAGGGAGGCGCCGTGTGCTGCCCCTGCCCCCAGCACCAGCTCCGCAGCTCCCATTGGCCAGGAACCGTGGCCAATGGAAGCTGCAGGGCCGCGCCTGTGGGTGTGGGCAGCGCGTTTTGTGCAGAGCCACCTGGCCGCGCCTCCGCCTAAGGGCCGGATATGCCAACTGCTTCCGGGAGCAGCGCGGAGCCAGAGCAGGCAGGGAGCCTGCCTTTAGCCCCACTGTGCTGCCGACCAGAGCCTCCTGAGATAAGCAGCGCCCAGCCGGAGTCTGCACCCTGAACCCCCTCCTACACCCCAACCCTCTTGCCCCAGGTCAGAACCCTCCTACACACCCTAACTCCCTCCCAGATTTTTTTTGGGGGGGAAGGAGCTTGTTGGCAATACCAAAACATTTGAAAGAAAAAACTTCAGGTCAAAATGAAACTTTTTAAATTTTTCAGCAAATCAAAAAGTCGAAGAATAATTTGGGTTGCAGTAGTAATTTTTTTTCAAACCAAAATGAAATGTTTTATTTCAGTTTTGAACATTTTTTAACATTTTTATACAATTAGAGGAAATTTCAAATAAAAAAATCAAAATGTGTGGTTTGAAAATGTCAAAACAAACCATTTACCCTTTTTTTCCAGACTATTTTGTGGGGTTTTGACTGAAACAATTCAGTGAAATTGATACAAATTTGCAAAATGATTGTGGTACTGGATCTACATGTTTCTTTTGAAAAAAAAAAAACATTTCATTGTAAAAACTTCGCCCCATTCTCGTGGCTTGCAAATAACGATGGATGGCCCACTTTGGATAAAATAAAAACCCATTTGACTGTGGGACAAACTTGATGCAAACCTGAACTGGATCTTTTTGAGAGCGAATTCAGAAAAAAATCTCCCTGTGCTGGGTTTTGAGTCTCTTCTTTCTCCTCCGCCTGCATGTGCAGCCAGTCATGTTACAACCCATCAGCGCTGACAAGATTCACACATTCTGTGCACTTAGGGCTGGCCCCTGAGAGGTGCTGAGCACTCACAGCTCCCACTGGAGCTGGAGGCCCCTGCCGCTCAGCACCTCTCAGGATCTGGCCTGTTCAGAGGTGAGCTTTCCCTGCCACTAAGGCTCATCTCAACAGCTGAGTCATAAACACTTGAAAAAGAGGTTTATAACAGACATGACAGAGTAGCATTAACTGTAACAGAGTAAAAGGTAACACCATAACACCAGCTACACAAACAGCATTCATGATTCATGAAATCAGCCCTTAAACCTCAGAAGAAACAAAGCAAATACATATTTTAAACTGATATATGAGGCCCTTATTCTTTCATCTTAATACAACTACAATCATGTTTTATTCATTGAAAATACAGATTTTTTTTGTCCTCTCCCTTTCCACTCTCCCTCTTCCCCCAGCCCTCCTTCCCCTTACAGCAGCTATTACTAGGATCTGGCTTTACAATTTAGTACATCCCTCCGGATGGTGTCTCCCCCCCCTGCCCCGCCGTACTTCATTTCTTAGCCAGCTGCTTTGTTTTATTGGGTCCCTGAGTGTGAGCACTGCAGTCAGGCAATTGGGTTCACCAAAGGGTGTTTTATCTTTTATAGTCCAAACCACTGAGCAGCAATGGGGGTGCGGAAGGAAAACAACATTTGAACTGCACATGGTTTTGGTTTTTTGCTGTTGAGGAATGGTTCTGGGGGGCAGCAATCCCAGGTAAAGAGAAATAACCTATCCCACAGAGCAGGAATGCCCTAGGCGTTTTGCTGGCCAGGGCGGAAACCATTTTTGGCAACCCCCATCTCAGAGTGGGCAAGTGGGGGGAGGGGAAAAGGCCAAGCGTCACAGTGATATGGTGGCTCCTGGAAGCTGGTGGCCAAGGGACCGGCCTTCTCGTCTATCCCTAGAACTGGCCCTGCCAGAGAGATAAGGATGTTAGTTTTCTAACACACCAGGGCCCTGAGTCTGTTCTCTCTTCCACCTGTATAAATGAAGAGTAACGCCACTGAAGTCAGAGGAGTTGCACAGGTATAAAACCACTGTAAGTGTGAGATAATTCAGGTGTGCAGCTTGTTTGGGTTGAGACTGGGGTAAGCAAATGAAATCAAATAAAATAAGAACCAAACTGAACCTTTAGCCTTAACTAGAACCAAACCAAACCAATCTTTAGAAATGTATTCGTAAGAAAATCCTGGTTACAGCAGTAATACTTCATACTTCTGTAGGGCCTGACACCGGAGGATCTCAAAGCACTTGTCAAAGAGCATTATCATTCCCCATTTAACTATGGTAGGAAAATGGAGGTACAGGGAGGCTATGTTAGGGTTACCATACGTCCGGATTTCCCTGGATATGTCCTGCTTTTTGGTACTCAAATCCCCATCCGGGGGGAACTGCCAAAAAGCCGGACATGTCCGGGGAAATAGGGAGGCAGCATAAGCCAGGGTCCGCCCGGCCCCAGCACGACCCGCAGGGTCCGCAGCGCAGCCCAGCCGCCCGGCTACATTGTAGCGAGCTCGGGCGGGGGAAGGGGGGGCGCAGCTGCAGAAGGCGGCGAAGGGGCCGCTGCTGCCCCCGGAGGCTGGACGGACCGCGTGCCCCAGCCGAGCCCGCAGGACCACGGGGAGGCCGGGCCCAGCCAGCGGCTCGGGCTTCCCTCGCGGGCGGGGACTCCCCGGCCACTGGGGGACCCTTCCTGCGGCCCCATCACCCCGCGTGGCAGGAAGGAGGCTGCGGCGCGGGGCGGAGAGTGCGGCGTGTGCTGGGGCTGCAGGGACCCGCGCTGCCCCGGTCACCGCTGAGCGTCTGAAGCCCCCGCCAGGCAGAGGCTGCCGGGGGAGCGGGGGAGCAGGGCAGGCGGGGGGGTGCAGAGGCTGCAGGGCGAGGAGGAGCAGGGCAGGCAGGGGCATAGAGGCTGCAGGGGCAGGGGGGCCAGGGGCAGGGCAGACGGGGGGCGCAGAGGCTGCAGGGGCGGGGGGGTGCAGGGGCTGCAGGGCAAGTGGGGAGCAGGGGGCACAGAGGCTGCAGGGGCGGAGGGGTGCAGGGGCTGCAGGGCGAGGAGGAGCAGGACAGGCAGGGGCATAGAGGCTGCAGGGGCAGGGCAGGCGGGGGGGTGCAGAGGCTGCAGGGCAAGGAGGAGCAGGGCAGGCAGGGGCATAGAGGCTGCAGGGGCAGGGCAGGCGGGGGGCGCAGAGGCTGCAGGGGCGGGGGGGTGCAGGGGCTGCAGGGCTAGTGGGGAGCAGGGGGCACAGAGGCTGAAGGGGCGGGGGGGTGTAGGGGCTGCAGGGCGAGGAGGAGCAGGGCAGGCAGGGGCATAGAGGCTGCAGGGGCAGGGGGGCGCAGGGGAGGGCTGGCGGGGGGGTGCAGAGGCTGCAGGGCGAGGAGGAGCAGGGCAGGCAGGGGCATAGAGGCTGCAGGGGCAGGGGGCGCAGGGGCAGGGCAGGCGGGGGGCGCAGAGGTTGCAGGGGCGGGGGGGTGCAGGGGCTGCAGGGCGAGTGGGGAGCAGGGGGCACAGAGGCTGCAGGAGCGGGGGGGTGCAGGGGCTGCAGGGCAAGTGGGGAGCAGGGGGCACAGAGGCTGCAGGGGCGGAGGGGTGCAGGGGCTGCAGGGCGAGGAGGAGCAGGACAGGCAGGGGCATAGAGGCTGCAGGGGCAGGGCAGGCGGGGGGGTGCAGAGGCTGCAGGGCAAGGAGGAGCAGGGCAGGCAGGGGCATAGAGGCTGCAGGGGCAGGGCAGGCGGGGGGCGCAGAGGCTGCAGGGGCGGGGGGGTGCAGGGGCTGCAGGGCTAGTGGGGAGCAGGGGGCACAGAGGCTGAAGGGGCGGGGGGGTGTAGGGGCTGCAGGGCGAGGAGGAGCAGGGCAGGCAGGGGCATAGAGGCTGCAGGGGCAGGGGGGCGCAGGGGAGGGCTGGCGGGGGGGTGCAGAGGCTGCAGGGCGAGGAGGAGCAGTGCAGGCAGGGGCATAGAGGCTGCAGGGGCAGGGGGCGCAGGGGCAGGGCAGGCGGGGGGCGCAGAGGTTGCAGGGGCGGGGGGGTGCAGGGGCTGCAGGGCGAGTGGGGAGCAGGGGGCACAGAGGCTGCAGGAGCGGGGGGGTGCAGGGGCTGCAGGGCAAGTGGGGAGCAGGGGGCACAGAGGCTGCAGGGGCGGAGGGGTGCAGGGGCTGCAGGGCGAGGAGGAGCAGGACAGGCAGGGGCATAGAGGCTGCAGGGGCAGGGCAGGCGGGGGGGTGCAGAGGCTGCAGGGCAAGGAGGAGCAGGGCAGGCAGGGGCATAGAGGCTGCAGGGGCAGGGCAGGCGGGGGGCGCAGAGGCTGCAGGGGCGGGGGGGTGCAGGGGCTGCAGGGCTAGTGGGGAGCAGGGGGCACAGAGGCTGAAGGGGCGGGGGGGTGTAGGGGCTGCAGGGCGAGGAGGAGCAGGGCAGGCAGGGGCATAGAGGCTGCAGGGGCAGGGGGGCGCAGGGGAGGGCTGGCGGGGGGGGTGCAGAGGCTGCAGGGCGAGGAGGAGCAGGGCAGGCAGGGGCATAGAGGCTGCAGGGGCAGGGGGCGCAGGGGCAGGGCAGGCGGGGGGCGCAGAGGTTGCTGGGGCGGGGGGGTGCAGGGGCTGCAGGGCGAGTGGGGAGCAGGGGGCACAGAGGCTGCAGGAGCGGGGGGGTGCAGGGGCTGCAGGGCAAGTGGGGAGCAGGGAAGCACTCAGCAACCCCCAACCAAGATCAGAGCGGGAGGGAGGAGGGGGAATGCGGGGTGCTCAGAGGAGGGGGCAGAGTTGGGGCAGGGACTTTGGGGAAGGGGTTGGAATGGGGGCGGGGAAGGGGTGGGGTTGGGGCGGGGCCGGGGGTGGGGCCGGGGCCCCGTGGAGTGTCCTCTTTTTTAAATGTTTGAATATGGTAACCCTAGGCTATGTGACTTGCCTAAAACCCCACAGCAAGCAAGGGGCAGACAGCAATGGAACACCAGTATCCGGAGTCCTAGTCCCCTACACTAACCAGTTGATACACTTTTTCTCCAACAATTGGTATTTAATGGACATCTGAGTTACTGTCACATGGAGGCCAGGAAACTCCTGGAGTGTCCATTCTCAGAATTACATTCACGTTCTTCCAGCAGGACAGGTGGCTTGCTACTCCCTTAGAAGTGGCCAGGAGTTTTGTTCCCCCCAACCAACCCAAGTAGATTCCCCCTGAGATTCACATGGATTTTGGGGCCGAGTCCAAGGAAGCCACATCCATCTTCTGAGCAGAGGCCCTGTGCTTCCACAGTGGCTCACAGAACCTTCTCAGGCCCTTACTCTCAAATGCCAGGGAATCCATGCTGTGGTGGAAGAGGTGGGTAAGTGTTGACAAGGTCAGCATTAGGGTTCTTGGTGAAGGCCCATGGCCCTGTGTGCACAAGGTGGGGAGTTGCATACTGCGAGGAGTGGTCATCCCCTCACCTCCACCCGCTCCCACAGCATGGGTCCTGATCCCAAAGCCTGTGGAGCTCCACTGAAATCAGGTAGGGTGACCAGATAGCAAGTGTGAAAAATCGGGACAGGGGGTGAGGTGGGGGGGAGGGCTATATAAGACAAAGCCCCGAATATTGGGACTGTCCCTATAACATCGGGACATCTGGTCACCCTAGAATCAGGGGAGGGAGCGGTGATGTGGAGGCAGCATTCTGGCTGTCTGCAGCCTCAGCAGGCAATTCCCTGGTGTTTTACAAGCTGCCGTGGCCATGCTCCACCCCCTATTGGCCCTGATCCAAAGCCCACTGAAATCACCAGGAGGCTTTCTCATTTGTTTCCAAGGGCTCTGCCGCAGACTGCTCATCTGCTCTCTGTAAATACTTGAGTGATCAAGTTTAACCTACCGAATGTTTGTGGAAAGTGAACTTCCAAGTACACATATGCAAGTATCCCTGGCAAAAATATGAATATGTTGCAAGGGTAAGAATTTGTGCTAGGAGTGATTGTTCAGTCATCCAGTCAGGGAACAGAAATAATACTATGTGAATTATCTGTCCAATCATAACTAAGCAACGATGTCAAGCCTGAATATTGCCAACAAAGGGCATTGTTTGTAGTGGTGACACGACTCAATAGGCAGCCCTGTGGTAGTGAGATCATCAGAGTGATGGAGCAGAGGATTTTAGCCAGTCAGATTTCCTCATGAGCAATGACCGTTAGAGTTTTGGGTTCCTTAAACACACAATGCAGTTTAGAGTGTGGAACACCAAACTGTTCTGAAGTAGTGGGAATCACTGCGCCATTGATTGTCTGCTGATGGGCTCTGTGTGAGAGCTGCAAGCTACTTCTTTCCCAACAGAAACAAACAGGCTCTGTAACACTTCTGCCATCATTACATTATTGAGTATTATATTTCTGACAAAGGCGAGCACTTAGCTTTAGGGGGTTCCACTTGGCTTGCTGCCCAGTCTGATTAATCTCAGGGAAGATACTGACTGGCTGCCTAAAAGAAAACAACTTTAATGGCATAAAAAATAATGACACCCACATAATGAGGAAATGGTGCTGATTTTAGAATGGTGTCGTCCGTAAGGAGTACACCAGCTGGATCATGTCCAATAATGACTTCTTAGGACTTCTACCAACTCCTCCTCGCTTAAACAGTTTCACAGTATTAAATGTTTTCTTTTAATTTCCCTGCTCACTGTGAGTGCTCAGTCTCTCTGATTCTGTAAAAAAAAAAAAAAAGTAGGGAACATAAGAGAGATATCAGACATTTCTCATGCATTCAGATCACTTCATTAAACTCACAACCTGCTGCAAGGCACAGCCAAAACCAGCAACATGGAATGTTAACTCTGCCAACAAAAGAGGGACACTTTCCGATGGGACTCACACCACCATTTCATTTACAACTACTCTCCTCCATTGCATTTTAACGAGGCTGGAGAAGCAAAATGAGGTAATTGACTCAGATGAGAACAATCTTCCTAATATCGGGAGAGTGGAGGAGTGAGGAAGATAAATGGGATATCAATGTTTGGGGCCAGTTTGATCATCTCAGCCTGTTCTGTCCTTGTCCTCTGTTGAACATTAAACATAACCGGGATTCCTAGTCAGTATTGCTTAATTGTTATGGGAGTTTCATTAAGTCCAGCTTCTGCCCAGTGAGAATGAGTCAGCTACAGCAAAGAGATGCTTAGGCCAAATATTTTCAAGCTTGGAGGCCTAAAGGTAGGCAACGAAGGGGCCTAGTTTTCAGATGTTTTCCCCAGGTTTGGGGAATTGGTTCAAATCCAAGGTTTACATTCACAGCTATTTTGTGGTTTCAGTTGAGACTTGGGGTAAAATGTTCATAGGTGCCTAAATGACTTAGGAGCCTACATGTCTGAAACTGGGCACCCAAATTTAATGATGCCTTTTGACCACTAAACAGTTCCTCAGTTCTCCATCTATAAAATGGGGAAAATGTTAATGTTTATGAAGCACGCAGATACCATAGTGAAGAGCACCATAGAAAAGCCCATAAGGAAATTTAATAATTCTGTCCTCAGAGCAGGGTTTGATTAGTGTGCAGTAGATAAATCCTGGGGCCACACATTGAAAAATGAGAAGAAAAAAATGTTGAATAGTTGCTCGTTATAAGCACTGTCCATCCTCTGCATTGAATGAAGCACGGGACCTGTGGAAAAAAGGGTATGTGATCATTTAATTAAAGAATGTATCATAATGCATTATGCATAAGGGGGCCAAATAAAGGCTGCACAGGCAACCTTAATTCTGGCATTTCCTAACTTTTGAGTACTTGACTTTGCAACCGTAATATTTTTAATGTATTTTTTTAGTATGTATAATTAAAATATATACTGCAGTAATTCCTAAAGGCCTCCGTTGTTCTAGGTATTGTAGAAACACGTACTAAGGCAATGGCTACACTTAAAACACTATACAGCTGTAACTCTTCAGTGTAGACACTTGCTACATATATGGGAAGGGTTCTCCCAGCGCAGTAGTTAATCCACCTCCCTAAGAGGTGGTAGCTAGGTTAGCAGAAAAATGCTTCCATTGACCTAGCGCTGTCTACACCGGGGATTAGGTTGGCAGAGTTACGTCTCTCGGGGGTGTAGATTTTTCACACCCCGGAGACATAGCTATGCTGATGTAAGTTTCTGGTGTAGACCACCCCTAAGAGATAGTTCCTGCCCTAAAGACCTCGCAGGCTAAGGAGATGAGGCAGACAGCAGGTGGGAAGAGAGAGCCATGAAGTGATCTGTCCACATCACACAGCAGGACAGCAATCAAGCAAGGAATAGAAGCCAGGGCTCCTGACTCCCAGGCCAGCTCCCTGTCCACTGAATCACATTGACTCTCAGATGTAAAGCTTCCTTTGAACCAACTGAAGTTGGGTACTTACGTCTATAGGCAGAAGTTGGCCTATAGTCAAGGCCAGTTTTAAAATATACAATTATTGAAATTGGGGATTGCTTAACCAGTCTGGTAAAGCAAGAACTCGACCAAACATCTAACCAAATCCAAACCTCTCTTGGCGAAAACACACACACACCAAACACAAGAACAATATTTTGTTTGGTGTGGATTTTTAAGTGTTCTCTACACTTCTTGGTTTCAGCCAGGATTTAGGAGAAAGTACTGTCACATGAAGTCATTATGCCTACTGCAGCTACATTCTTAATCCCATAGTCTGAAGAGTTTAGTCTGTCTTTGTATGTGTGTACAGGGCCCAGCACAGTGAGGTCCCCAGTTTTGATGGGGGCCTCTGTGATTTGCTGTGATGTAAATACTAAATAATAATCCAAATTTAATGTGA